>NC_084494.1:10024747-10632247 GCF_030035675.1 Rhineura floridana
CTGCAAATCATATGCTTGAGACCAGGATACCTGAAAGACTGTCTTGAAAGATACCATCTTATCAGGAGGTCCTTTCTGCACAACATAAGAAGCAGACCTTTAGTGTGGCAGCACCTACCCTTTGGAATTCCCTCCCCTTAAATATTAGGCAAGCACCATCTCTGTTATATTTTCGGCGCCTACTGAAGACCTTCCTCTTTCAACAAGCCTTTTAAGTGGAGACCTTATCCCAGTCTGCGTTTGTGTTGGAATTGCTTTTAATATGTTTTTTTTTAAAAAAAACCACACCTTTTCTCCCTAAATTATATTTTAACCCTTTATATTTAACATGTTTTTAAAGCTTTTTTTTTTTTTTTCAATAATTTTTATTCAGATTTTCATAAAACATACAAGACAAAATCATAAAACATTCAAAGACAAAAAACAAAATCAAAAATAGTTAAACAAAAAGAAAAAAAGAAAAGAAGAAAAAAAAAAAAACAAAAATAAAAAATAAAGAGTAAAATATTGACTTCCCATTTGTCAAAGATCAAATCAGTTATAAGTCTATAATATATAGCAATCCTGTCTCTTAAGTCATATTATAAAATCACTTTCCTCCAGTAGTTATCTTACTTAATCATCAAATCTCATAAACATTACTTTATTCTTTCCACAAAAAGTCAAAGAGAGGTTTCAATTCTTTAAGAAATATATCTATCAATTTTTTTTTCCAGATAAGCATATCGATTAATCCATCTCATTACTAATTATGATAATCTTATTGTCATAACCATAGTCAAAATAAACATTTCAATTAATCCATCACATCAGAATCTGTTAGGTTCAGTAATTTCAGTAGCCATTGTTCTATTATCTCTATTAGTTCCATTTTCCATCTTCCATCTTCAGTAGTCTTGTTAAGTCCAGTAATTTCAATATCCAATCTTCCATTATCAGTATTCCATAATAATCTTGCTGTCAAAGCCATAGTCATATAATAAGAGTCTGATGGGAATTACCTCTATCCCAAATATTTTCTTGCCATCCATTCTGAATAAGTTGCTGAAATACTGCTGTAAAATCATATCTCTGTTCTTTTTTTCAAAATACACTGGGTCATCTCTTAAAAGTTTTTCCATTGTCACATGGCTGCAGTTAATTCCATAGATTTTCTCTATATTGGGCTCCATCACATCATTCCAGTCCAGAAGATAATCCATGCCATTGATAACTTTATCTCTAGAATCTTCATTAATTTCTTCAGAGATAACATTGAGTTCCAAACAATAGATTTTATTTCTAAAGTCCATAGACTCCAAATCTTGTTCCTGTTCCACGTTTGTTCCAATCTCCGGGATCTCCTCTCTCACAGGGACCCCTATTCCAGTCTCCAGGGTCTCCTCTCTCACAGGGACCCCTATTCCAATCTCCGGGGTCTCCTCTCTCACAGGGACCCCTTTCAGGGTCACCTCTCTCACAGGGACCCTTATATCTTTAATCTCCTGCTTCATTTTACTCAATTCAATTTTCGTTATCTCAATCTCATTCATTATTCTCTGAAACATAGTTATTTCCAGATTCTCAGCCACTTTCTTAATTGCCATTTTAAAAGAAAAATATAGGAAAACCACTTCTTATTTCAGCAACAATTGGGTTAATACTCCAAACTTGGTGACATCACAGTATAAACAGAGCAGACAGCCTTATCTCTCCAATAGTTAAGTAAACAAAATGCAGTTCCCAGGATCGAAGCAATTAATGGCAATCGTCAAGAAACAGATTCGTCAAAATAAAATAGACCAAAAAGAGAGTAGTCTCAAAACAGTATAATATTTTTCAAAATAAAAATCTGGAATAGAAATCCCTCTTCTGTGTGTATCTTTAGAATGCAAATCCAGGACAGCTTTTTGCAACAAAAACAGAGATAAGCTATTAATTAGTGCGTAGCAGAGAGAAGTTACGGCTCCCCAGTGAGATGTCAAAAACCGATCAATCTGGCAAATCTCTTTTAAACAGCAACAATTTAAGTCAAGTAAAAGAAAAATATAGAAAGAAGGGTGCTTGCCTGTTAGTGCGTTCTCTCTTAGAAGATAAGATGAACGTTCGCTTTAACAGATAGAGCTTGCTGTTGAAAATCCGTCCCACCTTCGTCGGCTGGACCTCGTCCCATAAATTAATGAGATCTGGTCGTCCCAACAAAAATAGGCTTTGAGGTTAATCTCTTCGTTTCTCCCTACCCGGGAGAAGTTTAATCAGTCAAAAAAAAAGAAAAAACTGACTGATATATCTGAATAAGCTTCTTTTGAGGCAGGAGCCCGTCTCAAAAGCAGGCACAGGCTAAGTCACCCTTCCCGGAAGTCGTTTTTAAAGCTTTTTTAAAGAATGTTTTTAAAAGTTGTTTTGTTTTAATGTATTTTAAGGTCTGTTTTTATGATGTTTTAAAGTGTTTTTACTGCTTTTGTTTGTCACCCCAGGCTCCTGCTGGGAGGAACGGCGGGATATAAATTAAATAATAAATAAATAAATAAGTATGCTCTGCCACTGAGCTATGACCCCCTCAACAGTCAAGTGATTCGCTTATGGAATTTCACTGCCCTCTGACGTGGTGACGGCCTCTGCCTTTCAAAAAGCAGTAGACAAATACAGTATGTGGTGAAGACGTGAGCCTCTGAAAGCCAGAGCATGGCAGAAACAGGAAGGAATCACACAGGAATATAGGAAGCTCCCTTATAGTAAGTGAAAGCACTAGACTATCCAGCTCAGTATTGTCTACACCAGTGTTCTTCAACCTTGGGTCTCCAGATGTTATTGGACTACAGCTCCCATCATCCCTGACCGTTGGCTAAGCTGGCTGGGGGTGATGGGAGTTGTGGTCTGACAACATTTGAGGACCCATGGTTGAAGAACACTGGTCTACACTGACGTGCTGTGGGCAGCTCTCCAGGATTTCAAACAAGGTTCTTTGCCAGGGATCTTTTGCGTGCAAAGCAATTGCTCCACCACTGAGCTATGGCCCTTCACCCTCCAGGCCTTGTACTTCCTGTAGTTATCTGGATTGGCATCTGTTGGAAAGAGGATACTGCTCCAGTTGAGCCCTCAGCATGAATCAGGCAGGGCTCCTCTTGTGCTCTTACCGCAGGAGTATTGGAGGCTGGAGAGTAAAGAGGACACGAGACCCAAAGAAAGAAGTTTGTCTATAGAAACTATGGTGAAGCCTCCATGCATCTCCATTTGTCTCCATGCAGCCCTTGTTATGCTTGCCTCTCCCCTTCACTTCTCCCTCTTTGGCCCCATTTAAGTGTGATGCCTAAATGGACCTGAACTGTTTAGCTGGGTGAAACTTTGCATGGCCAACTTCACATTTAAATCAGGCCCTCAGGGGCTATGCATGCAGCTTAGTGTCCATGGGTCGGCAGGCAGGCAGGGGGAGCGTTGAGCAGAGCAGGAGAGCAGGAGTCACCAGGACAGAGTAGTTTGGGTTCAAACTCACCATTTGCACGAACACTAAGGGGCGGAAATAGGGACGGACAATTGGTCAATTTCAGCTTCTCATTTTACCAGTTTAAACTTCACTTTCCCACATTTCAGCATCAGTTTGTGATGAAGCTTCATCCTCATTTTAGTGCAAATGTTTCCTAATACACACATCTCTGTATGCCTTTGCCTGACATATAGACATTTTTGCAAGCAATTTCCCCTGCAATGCATTTTATGTGTTGTAACATAGGCATTTTCATGCACATTCCCCCCTAATACACACATTTTTGTAGACATCATTTGGCTGGAGAACTGCATCATAAAATCTGGAGGAGGATTTTGAAAGATAGCTGTGTTTCAGTTTGCACATTACTTCAGAAAGTGTGCATTAGTAGGTTCACATTAAAACCTGAACGGAACCAGATTTCTCTTCCATCGCTAGCTGGCGCTGATGCATTGCTGTTTCCATTGTTTTCTGATCATTTTATATTGTATCTTTTTATGATGGGTTATTGTATTTTAGGTACTGTAAGTCACCTTGGGGAGGGGTTTTTGCCCTGAAAGGTAGCCTGGAAATACTTTAATAAATACATATAAAATAAAATTCTTGTTTAGCTCTGTAAACACCGTTGCATTGATCTAGCACTTCTTCTACGGTTACTATTACTAGATGCACCACTTTACCTTGGCCTCCGAGACCTATGTTTTCAGGACCCAATTCCTGTGACTGTAACTGGTTTTATACTCTTTTTAATATTGAATTTCAAATGGTCGTAGCTCACCCTGGGACTGTGTGGTGAATGGAAAGGAAGAAATCAAATAAATTAGTAGTAGAAGCAGCAGCAGCAGCAGCAGTAGTAATAGTTTACTGCACTAAATTCACAATGTGCATGAAGGCAAAGAAACGTGGAAACATTTGCAAAACAAATCATGTTTATTGGCTTTGAAAGGTGTTAACCTGGACATGCTTATGTAGTTTGGGTTAAACTCACCCAAAGTCAACACAGAGAGAGGCTTACATATAAATAAATAAATGCATTATTACTACACATGTGAAGCCCCCATCCAAAAAAAGAAAAAAATTACAAATGTTTCCATTTGTTTTGTTACATTTTTTTAAGGAAAATGGAAAAATGTGGGTTTTTTTCTTGAATTTGTCTGGGTTTTTCCTGAGCCTTCCCATCTCTAATTATTACACAAGGACTGGGTCAACAGAGGTCCTAGACCTCCTTCTTTGCTCTTCTTTGTTATGTGAACTGCAGAGCTTGAAACTTTGTCCTTTCAAGACAACCATTTTGCCAGAAGCCTTGATTTCAAAGTGACCCTGTACACCTTGTTACTGAGGGTGGGGTGTGGGGGAGGGAGGGATAAGTTCTGTTTGAGCCACAGCACTTTTGACAGGCCTGTTTCAAAAGATGCTCCCACAGGGCTCGATTACTTGCTGTGGCCTCTCTTCCGCCCTCTGATGCATTCCCCCTCCCTTTGTTCCGTAGGATCTTTAAAAAGGGGGCGAGGAGGCAGGAAAGCTATAGAATGTGCCATCTGACATGAATTCCTTTCCATCCATCAGTGCAAGGCCACAGGGGAGAATTTCTTTCATCCATCACTCGGCAATCACTTGGCAATCTCATCTTACTGCACACTTCACAAATCTGCTGTACCAAAGAGTCTATTCCATACCCCCCTTCCATTTTCCAACACTTCTCTCCTTCCTTATTTCTGCTAAAAGAAGGTGCATCCAAATAAAACTGAGAAATGTGCAACTTTGCCACCCTGGGCTCCTGCTGGGAGGAAGGGCGGGATACAAATTAAATAAATAAATAAATATGAGTACAGGAATTACTGGGGGGGGGGAGTCCATATTACAGCCATGGAGCCAGTATGCAGTCCTGGCAGCAGCATGTGGTCAGATGACAAGGCAGGGGGCTTAACAAAATATATATATATGAGGAACCAACAGATCAAAGCTTCACAGCCGGAGATCCCAGTTCCCCTCTGCCAGTACATAACATAAGCACACAAGAAGAAACTGCTGGATCAGGCCAATGGCTCATCTAGATCAGCATCCTGTTATCACAGTGGCCAGCCAGATGTCTATGGGGACCTGAGTACAAAGAGCAGTCTCCCCTTCTATGATTTCCAGCAACCGGTATTTGGAAGCGTACTACCTTTGACAGTGGAGAAAGAACATAGCCAACAGGGTTAGTAGCCGCTGATAGCCTTACCCTCCATGAATTAATCTTCTCTTTTAAAACCATCCAGCTTGGTGGCCATCACTGCCTCCTGTGGACAGTCCAGAGTCCACACTAACTCTGCACTGTATGAAGAAGTCCTTTTGTTTGTCCTGAATCTTCCAACATTCGGCTTTATTGTATGTTCATGTCTATTCTGAGAGAGAGAGAGAACCTTTTCTCCATCCACTTTCTCCATGCATAATTTTATACACTTCTGTCATGTCACCTCTGACTCGCCTTTTCTCTAAACGAAAAAGCCCAAAATGCTGCAACCTTTCCCTACAGGGAGTTGCTCCATCCCCTTGATCATTTTGGTTGCTGTTTTCTGAACTTCTTCCAACTCTACAATATCCTTTTTGAGGTGAAGTGAGCAGAACTGTACACAGTATTTCAAATGTAGTCAGCCCATAGATTTGTATAATGGCATGATGATATTGGCAGTTTTATTTTCAATAACTTTCCTAATAATCCCTAGCGTGGAATTTGCCTTCTTCACAACTACCGCACACTGGGTCGAAGGGGATAGCTCATCAGAAAATAAGTGTTCCAGCTGAGTGTGGAATATAATCAACCACTTCCCAATCAACTCTGGATATGCAAACTCCAGCTGAAAAGGTTTGTTAATGCTACCTAAATTCCTTTGCCTTTGTACAAAATTTAGAGGTCAAACTTCCAAATTTACCTTGGATTTTTGTTTTGGGTCTTTTCTGCAGTGTCCCCTATGCTGTGGACAGACTTTCCCCTAGATCAGAGATGGATCCTTACCCTCACCACCCTCTGCGGGGCAATTCTGACAGGTGAGCGGTGTCACCCACCTGTCAGTCACCTGACATCAGAATGACATCAAGTGAGTGACCCATTTTCATTAGCTATCCTTTGCCTGCAAGCATTGGGGAAGGCCATTTGAAGAGCCAAAGAGGTCACTGCAAAGCCCTTTACTTGCAAAACCACATTGTTACCTGCCCTGCACCTGGTGACATCAGACGTAGGGATGGGGAAATCTGCCATTTCCCCATTTTTCCACTCTTAAGTTTGGGGCTATACAACTCCATATCAATTTGCAATTTAAAAAAAGTCATCATGAAATTTCATCAGAATTTTACTGCAAATTTATCCTAATATATACACGTTTGCATACAATTTTTCCTAATCCTAGAGATCTAGCAGGCATCTATGCCAATGGTGATTTTACCAATGCATTCCCAAACACTGTTTTTGTTTTTGTTTTGTTTTAGTATTGTCTCTTTTGGAAATTCTGCATATCTAAGGCATCTGTGCTTTTAGAATCTTACTGTTTTACTGTATTGATTTTATTCTGCACACCATCTTGCTGTTCATAATGAAAGTCCATCTAGAAATTAGGGCCAGCACTGGTGAGCAGCCAAGCCAGGCAGTGACCCAGGAGCTCACAGGGGCCCTTCACCAGCCTGAGCCCAACATTGCCACATCTGTGCTTCTCCTTTCATCATCACCGTTGCTGCATCCTTCTTTTCCCTCAGAGCCAACTCAACAGCTCTCCCTTCTGTGCATGCCTGGCGGGGGCTGTCGTGCTCTTGGATGCGCTCACTGGGCTGTAAGAGTTGCCAGCAGACAGCAGGCCTCGGGCAGGGGGAAGGCTTTTGCTTGTGTGTCTTGGGAGAGGGAAGAGGCACCACCGCTGCTGATGCCTGACATGGTGTGACTCAACTGAGTGAGTGATGCAAGGTGAAGGGGGTGGGTGTTCACTCATGATAGGCAACAGCAGCGGCACCCCTTCCTTCTCCTGGGGTATGTGGGCCGGGGTCTTCTTCCAGTTCAGTGAGCATGGTAGGATCAGCAGTGACAGCCCCTTCCAGGAAAGGGTGTGCAGGGAAGGGGTGCTCTGGAGAGGACTGTTTGCCCAAGGACCCCAAGAAAGCGGAAACTGGCCCTGCTACAAATGCTTACAAAAATAAATCATAAAAGGTTAGGGGCAACTCTCCCAACTCTCCAGCTCATTGGTGGAGCACATAGTTCACACACAGAATGTCCTGTGTTTGGTCTGTAGTATTTACACCTAGAAGAATCAGCATCAGGTTGGCCACAGCTGTGGTAAATGATGGAAGTAACACTGCAGTTTTATATGATAATTGCGCTAGTGATTTCCCAGGTGTGTTCCCTGGGATTCTTCAAAAGCTTATCAGATGTTCCTCAAGGAGGAGATCAGTTGGAGCAGACCAACTTCCCTGAAAGACAGCTGGTCCAGTGCTTCAGAGAGTGGTTCTTATAATTATCATAATTTGCTCTGTGTTCTGTTACTCTTCCAATAAATCAATGCTTAAAATACTTGACTATCATTTGATCAATACTAAACCAATTAATTGTCCACATTGTTGGTCCTCCCTCTCTTTCTCAAAATGGACTGCCTTCAAGTCAATTCTGACTTATGGAGACTGTATGAATAGGGTTTTCATGATAAGCGGCTTTCAGAGGGGGTTTACCATTGCCTTCCTCTGAGACTGAGAGGCAGTGACTGGCCCAATCAGCTGCTCTCCAAGAGGAACTTGGATGACCTCAGTGGTCACTCCATGGCATCATTGACGGCAGAACTTTGCTATAGAGTTAGAAGGGCTATTGGAGGTTGTTTACTCCACCTCCTGCTCAGTGCAGGATCTGCAATGCAGGATGCAACTATAGCATTCAGCTTCTGCTTAATATCTCCATTGATGGGGAAGCCACAATGTGCCCAGGCAGTCTCTTTCACATTGAATAGCTCTCACCATAGAGACGGGGGGGGGATTTTGATTCAGTTCACATTTAAAGAAAAGCAACCTAATTCATACCTTCCAAAACAATACACGAACCAAAATGCAGCCATCCTTCAAAATTTGCACTTGTGCAGTGCAATTTTGCAGCCAAGTAATTTGTACAAAAATGCATAGACTGGGGCAAAGTGTGCATACAAATGCAGGCATTAGTGAAATAACATCCAAAACTACCCTACTCTTACCTTTAGGAAATTTCTCCCAATGTTTAGATGAAATCTGTTTCCTTGCAACTTATGGCAAAGCCAATCATTCACTCCCTAGACTTCTGGGAGAAGTTTCTCATGAACTAGCAACATCAGTGAGGTGCTAAAAATGGCTCTTTACCTTCTCTTCCAAAGATCTGAGCAATGTGACAAGAAAAGGGCACTTCAATATACTCTAGATATTATTTCCTGGCATATAAATAGCCCTATAAATCCAGACATAGTATTCTCTCTGGCTAAGTAGGGTTGAGGAGAGACCTCCCTTGGCCATGCACAGGGGTGTGATAACCTGGAGCAATCACTTGTCTTTTGCTTTTTGAACTGTTTTATGGAATCTGCAGATTGTCTGTCAAATGCACTTTCCAGTGTTTAAATCAATCCATGTGTGAACTTATGGATGTCTGTTTCATTTATGGCTTTCTTTTCCTGGTGAAAAGAAGCCAAAGAAAATTTTGCCCAAGAATCTAAAAGCTAATTTGGGGTCAGGATCAATTCTAGACAGTTTTCATACAGAGTGTCATGCAATAAACCTGAAACTGTTGCCAGCCAGTACAGCCTCAGAGTGGGTGACATACATTTGCATCCGCAAGAGTGGGAAACATATTATGAAGGTGCCTTGAAAGCATAGGGAGCTGCCTTTTGCTGAATCAGACCATATGTCCCTTCAGCTCAGCACTCCCTATGCTGGCTGGTAATAGGTCTCCAAAGATCCGGATAGGGTCTTTCCCAATCCTACAAGGAGATTGTGGGGATTGAACCTGGGACCTGTGGCATGCAAATAATGTGCTCTGCCAATGAGTAATGATCCTTCACTGCTTGAGTCAGAGGATAGTTTTATCTAGTCTAGGGGTAAGCCAACCTTCAGTTTGAAAATGAGGGTGGACAAAAAAGGAGGACAAAATTGTTCCCAATTCTTTGTCATTTTTGCCAGCTACACTGCCAGTTCCGCAGCAGCAGCAGCAGCAAAGGTCTTCTCGGAGCCACCACTTAGTGGCTGTCATTTTTCCTCAAAAGTCCAAGAGCAACATTCACAGATGTGTTCTTGGGAGGGTGGTGGTAGATCCTAGCAGTGTCCACAAGCTCCAGTATTCACCTTGTCTCTGAATTTGTGCACTTTAAAAAAAATCCAATCTGTTTCTGAGTCATTTGGACCTCTCTCCATTTTGATCTCTAATTCGGGTTCTGAGCCACTCTGTTTAAAAAAAAAGTTCTGCATTTCCCATGCACTGTAATGGGGAATCTAAAACAAAAATAGCTATCTTATTTCCACTTTTGGCCAAAGTGGATGAAATTTACAGGCACAGGAACACCTCCAGAGTGGATTAAGCCTGTTGCATTGCAAACAAATAGGTCCAGGGGCTTTTTGCGGGGAAAGTAAAAGAGACCCATTTCCCTCTGTAATCCTGAGCAGGGCAGAGTGAGTGAGTGTTTGTCTTTTGCTCGTTCATACCTTACAATAATTAAGAGACCACCAAGTGGTGCTTATTCTTGGTTGTACATTTGAAAAAAAAAATTTGCAGCTTCATACCAGCCTTCCTGGTACATGTTTGTATCTTCCAATAGGCCTTAAAGGCCTCCAATAGAACATACAATATGAGGCTATCTAGAGTGTTGCTTGTGGAGTTCTGGAGAGTTCTGTTGGGTGGAGACAGGGATTAAAGTAGAGCAAGATAGGATATTTTTTTTTAAAAAAAGGAAATGAAACTTTTAATGTTTTTTAAAAATTGTCTGCTGCTATGCTTTAATGAAAAAACAATACTGAGCTCTTCAGTGCTCCACAGGTAACATTTTGGACAGCCTCACTTCTTGCAGTGCCCACAGATCCAGAGATGCTTAGAGATATAGGGAAACAGAGGTATAAGGCACAGAGGAGTAAAGAAACAAAGGGCAACAGGGGACTTTGTGGAAGCCCTGATCTGACTCCTGGGCGCTATTGTCACCAGGCTTTGACTTGGAAGGGAGGAAGACCCTCAAATCACCACATTTTGCCTTGTTTTTTGGCCCACGCACAGAGCCAATGCACACCCCTGGTGAATACTCAGTTCACTGCTGATCCAGTCGGGGTAGATGCTTCTCCAGAGACTCTGCTAGGGGCTGCTTTGAAGAGCTGCCTCTGGGGAAACTGAGGGTGGGAGTCAAAAGCCCCCCCTCCACAGAAGACCCTCAGATTTTAATCTGAACTGGAGAAGCACTTGGGACCTTCCAATGCACATTTCCAAGCCTGACCCTGGTGAGGTTCACTGGCATCTGCACTTGGCTGCCCCACTCCCTCACCCTAGAAGTCCCCAATGGGCTCTGCTGCCTTGTAGGCAGTGGCTGAAAGGCAATGGTGGAGGAAGGCAAACAGGCAGGGAAAGCTGCATGAGTAATGCCGGCACCAACACCACACGGACCCCGTGTTATTTTGTTTCTGATATGAGACTTGAATGTGAACTTACTGTGAGGACCTTTTTGTCAGCCGCTCAGAGAGCCTCCTGAGGCTATAAAGCGGGATATTAGAATCCTTGAATTAAAAAATGAAACAAACCAGCAGTGATATTTACAGGCAGGAGAGGAAACACTAGCGAGGGCCATTCCCCTCCGGTTGCGTGTGCATGACAATCTCATCCATCTCTGCTACCGTTGTCTCTGTGGGGAAAAGCTGCGCTGCTGATATGCGCCAGAGTTTGCCGCTGCAGAATCCACCTGAAGGGCAAATCCGAGGGACCGGGCTGCAAACAGCTTCTAACAATCAGACCCATTAAGGCTGACTAGCAAAGGTCTCACTCGAGGGCTAGCTCGAATGAGAAATGGAAGGGAGGCGAGCAAACTCTAGCAGCTCCTTTGGGTTGTGTAGAGGTTTTCTGGAGGAAATGCAAAGACTGATTACAGGCTGTGGCTGCTGTACATCCCTGACTCCTGTCCTCCCACAAAGGCTCATGAGCAGAAGGAGAAGATAGCAAGACACATGTGGAACTGACCTGTTCATTGTTGCTTTCCCATACACTGGCACGGCATGTTCAATACACTAACTAATCCACAAAAGGGGCTGTCCCACTGCTGCATCCATGGTTCTGCAGCTGCCTAACGCATCTGCGGAATTCAGTTTTCCTGAGAATTTCATATTTCTCTCTTCTTCTTTTTTAGAAAAAGCAAGTTTCTGGCCCATAAGACCACAAAAGGAGGCTGGGAAATGAGCAGGCAGTGCCAGATGATATTATAAGTAGCCCAGCAAAAAAGAGTGTGTGTGTGAAGTTACTAAGCAAGATTGCCAGTAGTCAGGGCTGCAATTCCCTTTATAGCTTTTTGGTCTTCCTTCTTAGCAAACAGAGAATAAATTATGCAAATAGGCATATTTTAAAGAAGTTATCAAATTCAGTGCTTTTGGGGATTTTAATTTTTTTTAATGCACAGAGTATTCATTCTGCGAGCTTCACTCTGACAGACTCGAAGCAAGAGCAATGGTGCCTGATGTAGTTTTGTCTCCAAAGTTAAACAGGTCTGGATCAGTGCAGTTACTCGGTTCACCCAATGGGATGAACTGAAGAAGTACTAATTTGGGGTGAGCTGGGGAGGGTGCAGATGAACTGAAGAATTTATCCGGGGCAATTTGGATGGGAAATTAGTTGTCCTGTCTTCTGTGACATTTAAATCCTAAATTTGCATCTATACATATGCATACACATATGCAAATGTTATGCATATGGAGAGGGGAAAGGGCAGAGAATCTGTTCCTCCTCCAGAATGGAGGGGGGGTGGCTTTTAGTGGGAAAATAAAGGAATTTGTTAACAATAACCCTGCTGGATCAGACCAGTGGCCCATCTAGTCCAGCATCCTGCACTCACAGTGGCCAACCAGATGCCCAGGGGAAGCCCACAAGCAGAATATGAGCACAAAAGCACACTTCCCACTTGTGATTTCTTGCAGCTGGTATTCAGAGGCACACTGCCTCCAGCAGTGAAGGGTTAACATACCCATTGCAGCTAGCAGTCATTATTAGCCTTATCTTCCATGAATTTGTCTAATTCACTGCCTCTTGAGGGAGCAAATTCCATAGTTTAACTAAACATATGGTGGGGGAGGGAGGCTAAGGGTTGCATCAACTTTTAGTTGTGTAGGATGCCCAGCAGCAGCAGTGCTTTCCATGCCCTCCCTTCAATGTCTGGGGTCAGATGTGGGAGTGATGTACTTAGCCAGCCACCAACAGCAAGAGCGCTGCTGGACAGACAGTGGCCACCATTTCCCTGCCTCCAGAAAGGCACTCTATGGCCCTGTCCACATGACATACTAAACCAAACCTTGGCTTAGTGAGACCATGTGCACGCTCAGAGAGGCCTGACTGTAGGTGGAGCCGATGACAAGCAGAGCCAACCCATCCTAGTTTTACCCCCATCCTCCTCCCTGCTAAGTTCTACAAGGGACAACACTGACGGCCCGTCCATATGACTGCATAATCTGCAGTGTTATTGCTCAGTGTCCTCATTAATTCACTGTCGTCCATATGACATTGCAAGCTAGTACGGATTTTCACGTTCACAAATCTGCATTAGAAATACCCCCCCCAAAAAAACAATATGCTTTCCTGTATCGATAATCAATTGTATTAACGTCTGTGGGCGTGGATGCAATGCCATGGCCTTTCCTGCAATAGGCAGTCCATGGGCATTCCCCTGTCATATGACAATCCCCCTGTCTCCTTCCCACTCAATAGCACATTCATAAACCTGTACATGTGTGGGAATTATAAAAAAAGATGTTCCTGTGCTCTTCTGAAAAAGTGCATGAAAAGCAAACAACCATTATGGACCAAGCACTGAAAAGGGGTGGACTTAGAGGAGCGGCCAATACTAAAGCAATTTAGACCAAAAAAACTCCCAAATGTATGGATGCTTGATAATCAGGTTTTCATATTAATCTGACCACAAACAAGACATGTATGGATCTTGAGGCCACCAACCGAATATGGAAAACGTGGATTTTGTGGTAAGGTATGGATGAGCCCCGAGACTCAGGAGAAAGAGGAAGTTGACATGCAGTGCCTCCCCATGGACTGGTTGTAAATAGGAAGGCAGGCAGGTGGGGGCTGGCTGAGGGCAGGTTGGCAGAGCAGTGCCCTATTTGCCCTAATGGACCATCCCCTACTGTGGGGAGCTAAGAGCACAGGCCACTGGTGTCTTGCCAACTGGCAAGGGTTCTTGTGGATTCAGAGGCAATAAATACACAGGTAAGTGGAAGCCAAAGATTTATTAAGTAGCAGGTGAAAGGATACAGACAACAAAATCTGCTGAGCTTCCTTTCTCTGTTCATTTGTCAGGAACTCCAAGGGAATGACAACAGAGAGATCCCAGCTGATGGCCAGTACGCAGCACCTCACCAGTCCCAGGTCTGCACTGAAGTTCCCTTGGGCAAAAATCTTGGGGACTTACATAGCTTAAAAAAACCCAGTCTGCTGCTGACACTCAGCTCTACTTCTCCATAACATCTAAATCAGGACAGGCTGTGCGGGCCATGGACTGGTGCCTGAACACAGTGGTGGGATGGATGATGGAAAATAAGCTGCACTTGAATCCTGGTGAGACAGAGGCACTATGAGTGAGTGGTTCCCGTGTCCAAGAAATTGGTCGACTGCCAGCCCTGGGTGGGGCTGCATGCCCCCTAAAGGAGCAGGTACGCAGTCTGGAGGTGCTTCTGGATCCAGCTCTGTCACTAGAGGCCCAGGTAGTGTCAGGGGCTAGAAGTGCCTTTCATCAGCTGCACCTGGTGAGACACCTATGACTGGGAGAGCTTAGCCACACTAATTCAGGCATTGGTGACTTCAAGACTGGATTACTACAATGCACTCTATGTGGGGCTTCCCTTGCACTTGATCCGGACACTGCAACTAAGTGCAGATGCTGCAGCCAGATTGCTGGCAGGAGTGAGACCATGCCAGCATGTAACACATCTGCTCAGAGATCACTGATTGCCTGTTTGTTACTAGACCATGTTCAAGGCGTTTCTGTTGGTACATAAAGCCCTTAACAGCTTAGGGCCAGTTTACTCATGTGATCGCTTTACCCCATACGTGCCCACTTGAGCACTTTGCTCTGCGGAACTGGCCCTGTTACAGGTGCCACATAATAATTGTTCCTCACTTGTTAACAAATAGTTCCTTTAGTGTGGGCCTTCACTGTATTCCTTTCGACAGCTGCTTAAACCTTTTTTGTTTAGGAAAGCCTATCCAGACACATGGATTCTGATCTATTTCAATCTTTTCAGCTGTTTTAATTGTTTTAAATATGTTTTAATTACTTGCTTTTAACTGTTTTATTTATATTGTAAATGTTTTGTAAACCTGTTAGAGGTCTTTACATTCAAGCAATATATAAATTTTGTTGAATAAATAAATAAGATCACATGGGCTATAGAAAAAGCATCAGTGATGGGCCAGCTCATCCAGTAAGCTGGCAAGTCATTGTCCCTGGTTTATTGTTGGTTCTTTGGCAAAAGGGAGCGGGATTTTGCTGAGTGGATTAAAGACTGGGTGAGGGTGGGTTGGTGGGCAGGAAAAGAGATCCTTCTAGCCATCAGATCCTCCTGGACGGGAAGGGAGAAAAGAGAGCTTCCTGTTGCAGTTGAGTCTTCTTTGAGTAGTATGGTCTCCCCTGAGCTTTGGCGTGTTCCTGGCTGCCTCCTGGTTCTTCCTTTGATCCTGACCTCTTCTTTGGTCCTGATGTCAGGCTTGGCCCTTCCCTCTGAGCTCCTAGTTCAGAGCTCATCTCCTATTGCTGCTTCCATTCTGACCAGGGCATTGCTGGAGACTTAGAAGATTCGCAGAGGAGAAGAGGAAGCTCTTGCTGCTCTCACCACATTCATAGCTAAAAGTAAACGCAGCACTACGGCCACCATTCCCCACCTTTCCAAAACCAACTGGTATATTTCCCCCCACCTCTGAAAATTAGCAAAATACCATCCTCCCCACCCCCAGTTGCTCTCCTGCAATTGAGGAGGCATATCGAGGAGCGCATTTTGCAACAGCTCCAGCCTTGGTCTGGATCTGACTAGGACCTGGGTGGAAGATGCATGGAAATACCCATGTTGAGAGGTAGGGCAGGGTATAAATGTAACATAGCTTGGACCAAGGCCAGCTGAGGGCCTCCTGCAGATACCATCTTATCACAAGTTCCGTTCCGCACAACATAGGAAGCAGATCTTCAATGTAGTGGCACCTACCCTTTGGAATTCCCTCCCCTTAAATTTCAGACAGGCACCATCTCTGTTATCTTTTCAGTGCCTACTGAACACCTTCCTCTTTCAACAAGCCTCTTAAGTAGAGACCTTATCCCACTCTGTGTCTGTTTTGGAATTGCTTTTTCCAATGTTTTTAAAGCTTTTTTAAAAGATGTTTTTAAAGATGCTTTAATATATTTTAAAGTCTTTTGTTTTAAAGAGGTTTTAGAGTGGTTTTTAGTATTTTTGTTTGCTGCCCTGGGTTCCTCCTGGGAGGAAGGGTGGGATAGAAATGTAATAAATAAATAAACAATGAGCTAATCCTCCAGCTTTGCTGCTTTGTGGCTGAGGC
Source organism: Rhineura floridana (assembly GCF_030035675.1). Taxonomy (NCBI): domain Eukaryota; kingdom Metazoa; phylum Chordata; class Lepidosauria; order Squamata; family Rhineuridae; genus Rhineura; species Rhineura floridana. Next base: position 10,040,971 of record NC_084494.1, read on the forward strand.
AGTCAATGAAAGGCTGTCAATGGCTGCGAGTTTGCAACTATATTAAAACAAACAGGGATTGATCAGGCAGTGATCTAGGTAGTAAACATGGCCATGAGAAGCTGTAGCATCATGCAAAACTTGGTCTGCCAGCCTCCAAGCATCTGCCAGCCTAGTGGTTCCACAGAGTTCTGATTTTGGATTTTAAGTGTCAGGGCTAGGTCATGGGCAGAAGGCTGCAGAGAGTCAGGAACCAGGAACTGGAAGTCAGGACTGAAAGGCAGTCAGGATTCTGTCTTCTGGATCAGAGAACAAGTCAGGAGCCAGGATTGAACAGCAATGAAGAGTGCAAGCCATAAGGCAGGATGGGAGAACAAGCCAGGGGTCAAGAGTGAAAAGCAAGACTAGAAACATGAGACACATAAGTGGTCTGGAAGAACTTGCTGCTCATACAGAGTTGTACTTGAGACAGAACACCTTATACTCGTTCCTGCCCAGGAGGAGCCAACGGCCAACCTAGGCAGAGGCAGTCCAGAAGGTTCTTCTCTGAGGGGAAGGGTCGTAGCTTAGGGGAAGAACGGTAAACTCGGTGGTAGAGCGCATGCTTTGTCTGCAGAAGGTTGCAGCTTCAATCCTCAGTATCTCCAGGTAGGGCTGGAAATATTCCCTGCCTGAAACTCTGGAGAGCCACTGCCCATCAGTGCTGACAATACTGAGCTAGATGGACCAAGAGTATGCTTCAATATAAGTCAGCTTCCTGAATTGAGAAGCTGTGGTGATGCAGCTCGTCATGTGGAGTGGTGGGTCAACAGCAGTTCCTGCCACTGACTGATTGATTTGTATGGAAGACAAGAAGTACTTTGCAGGTGGGTGTTTTATGGGGCAACTGGTGCTCCTCATGCATGCAAGTCTTTGCAGTGTCCCCATGACAATTGTTGTCATCAAAATGCCACCCCACCCCCTATTTAATCTGGGTTTATCCTTTCTGGGTGAAATCCACTAAGTTAAGAAAAAGTACTGTTGCCAACAACCTGTTTTTCACATCTTGTTCACAGTATTAAGCCCCCTATCTGAAAGCACCCAAGATCTTTATGAACTCTCCCTGTATTCACAAAGGATTGGGAATATTTCCTTTTGTTAAGGTGTTGGACTACAACCTGGGAGACCAGAGTTTGAATCCCGACACAGCCATGAAGCTCACTGGGTGACCTTGGGCCAGTCACTGCCTCTCACCCTCATAGGGAGGCAATGGTAAACCCCCTCTGAATACTGCTGACCATTAAAACCCTATTCATAGGGTCGCCATAAGTTGGGATCGACTTGAAGGCAGGCCATTTCCATTTCCATTTTGATCCTGAAGCCTACGGTTGGGAATCATGTGGCTTCACAGCAATGGGCATGCCAGACTGTTGCACCACGTGTTGCTACTCTTCCTCATCTGCACACACACACACCCCGCCCTTTCTGGCTAGCTGCAATTGACACATCTAGAGACCAGGACAGATGGTAAGTCAGAATGGGACACTCCTTGCTAAAGGGATGAATCTAAACCATGAGCCTTCCTTGAACAAAACCATTTTTTGCTCCATCATCCTGAGTCTACCAAAATCTTTTGGAGTCAGGAAGGACAAGTCCAGAGGTCCCCTCAGTGTGTCTCTACTGCCACCTAGTGTCCATTCAGAGAACAGCTCCTTGTTGTTACTGAGCACAGACCAGGCACGGATAAGCGGATACGTCAAAATGTTGGGCATCACTTCTTATTTACTGGAAGATGGCTTAGGAGGACCAGTGGTTCTGCCCTGATGCTTATGAGAAATAGCAGAAATGCTACAACCAGTGGGAGTCCCTGCCTTGATTTCTTGCTTTAAATATTAAGATGGAATTTAGGCCTTTTGCATGGTGGGAGGTACAAATTGTTCAGAACGATAGTGTGTCTTCTGTGATAACAATCATCCGGCTACTCCAGGCTAAATCACTCAGCATTGCCCATTGCTGGAGGACCAGGAGCATGACCTCTATCTAGATGAGACACAGTTTCAAACCAACATGACTTGCTAGAAGGAGAGGGGGAGAGAGAGATGATGATTCTGGGAGGAAGGGCTGGTAATGGGATATAAAGACTTCGACCGGCAAGGTTAATGATTTGAATTCAGCCTGGATCAATAACAAATGCACAGTACAGATGGCTGACTCTTGGTGAGAGAATCACTCCCAAAGCTTTAACAGGCAGGTGTTGCTTGCCACAGCTCGTCTCCTTCATGGTGGCCTAAACAAGACTATCAGGATGCAGAAAAGGTACCTTTCTACAGCTAAAATAAGCTATAAATCAAAATACTGCCATTGCTCTTAGAGCTGGCTTGATGAAGCATAGACTGCTCTGCAACAACAAGGTTAGATTCACTGTTACACAGAAGTAGGTGAATTTTTGTTTGTTCCATGTACATTCAGTTTAGCGATGGCCCATGTTATTTAAGCTCAGAACTGGTTTGGTTGCTTTTGTGGTTATTTAGATTTATTAGTCACTTGTTACCCAAAGGTCTCCAAGGGACTTACACCATTGTTCAAAACAAAAATAAATATACTGTGCAATAAAAAAAACAAATGATAAACTTTCAAAGTGATCATTTGCAAAAAGTTCATCTGTTACCAAAGAATTCTTTTTCAGCTTATTATGCTCACACATGTGTGCTAATGAAGCATTAATGCATCCCCCTTCCGAGACACTGTAAGAAGCTGAGTTGTATCTTATATCAAGTCAGACCTTGGGTGCACCTAGTGCTCTACTGTCTACACCAGGGGTGAGAAACCTGTGGCCAGATGCTGTTGTACCATGACTCCCATTATCCCTCACCATTGCCCATGCTGGCTGGGGCTGATGACAGCTGGAGTCCAATAGATCTGGATGGCCATCTGTTTCCTGCTCCTGGTCTATACTGACCCTCCAGGGTTTCAAACAAGAGTATTTCCCAGGCCCTACCTGGAGACACCGAGGATTGAACCTGGGACCTTCTGCATGTAAAGCAGGTGTCCTACCATGGAGCTACGGCCCTTCTTCTGCACCAGTCTTAGTGGAGATCCATTGTGAAATTCAACCTCCACACTTTCCCAAAACCAATCCAACCAAAGAACAAGAGGAGCTTTTAGATCAGGATGGCGCCCAACAATTACACGAAATATTTGCAAAAGACAATTAAGACATTAGTCTTCTTCAAGCATTAAGGTAAACCCACAGGAAGGGGGAGTGTGGACAAGTGTGCTCACTGTGCCCCTCCCCTCTGTTGCTATTTCTGTTGCCTTCCAGTTCCTGAGATGTGACAGCATGAAGTGGGGGGTGGGGGTGAATCATGGAGGTTCCCTGTGCATTTTGGAACTCTGCAGAATTGGGGTTCTAGTATGTGTGGGATGCCTCCGCAGGCACAAAAGGCTCCCCCATTTTAGAGACACAACAGAAAATTTCTTCCACAACAGAAAGGGCAATGGAGAGAAATGGAGCTAGCATGCTTCCCCACACTGCTCATAAGAACATTAGAAGAGCCTGCTGGATCAGCCCAGTCAGTGGCGGCTGGTGGCTCCATGTCAGTGGAGCAATGGAATCCGCTCTGGGTTTTAGTCTGAACTTTCAAGGAGCTGTCCAAAGTTCAGACTAAACCCGGAGGGGATTCCACTGCCCCACTGACATGGAGCTACCAGCCACCATTGAGGCCAGTGGCCCATCTAGTCCAGCATTCTGTTCTCACAGTAGCTGGATGTCTATGGGAAGCCTGGAAGCAGGGTCTGAGCACAAGAGCACTCTCCCCTCCTGTGGTTCCCAGCAACAGGTATTCAGAAGCTTACTGTCTCCAACATACTGCTCCCTCCCAGGCTTACACAAACCCAGAGGTGGGCCTCTGGGTCTCTCTATCTGATCCTTGGAACTCTCCTCAGGCCACACATGCACTCTCCACAGGCCATAACCCTCACCCACTCTGCTTTACACCCAAGTGGCCTGGCTAGAATGTGTTCCTGAACTCTGGTCATGTTTCTTGCCTGTCTGGATGGAGAACAGAGAGGGGTGTGGGAATGTGGGAATAAACTGGCCTTCTGCACGAAGGTAAAATGAACAGTTGTCGCTCCAGCCACTTTTGCTTCTAGTTCCATCTACCACCGGCATGGGGCCCTTGGAAGTTTGTCCTCAAAGAAATGTGGCCCTCAGGTCAAAAGAGGTCCCCCCGACCCTGCTTTAACAGCTGAGGAGAACTATTGCACAAATAGAAGACTGCTTGGGTAGGTGATTCACAGCAACGATAGAGAGTTTCGTCAAGAGCTCAAGGAGCATACTTGCTAGGAGACTAGGGCTGAGGGAGGAATTCCGTTCAGTTTGCATTTCAAGCCAAATCTATCTAATTCACACTTTCCGAAACAATATGAGAACCAAAACACAGCCATCCTTTGAAATTTGCACTTATCCAAATTTTGCGATGCAGTTCTCCAACCAACCAAGGTTTACCAAAATGCATCTATTAGGGGAGAATGTGCATGAAAATATATTTGTGAAAATAACATACAAAAATGCATTCTAATAGGAGAAATTTCTTGCAAAAATGTGTACATTCGTCAAAGCTGCATACAAAAATATGTTTGTTAGGAGAGATTCACACCAAAATGCTGAAGAATTTCCACGAGTATTTAAAAAAAAAATCCACAAATACTCTGCATGGGAATTTGGAGAACTGAGATTGGAAAAATGAGAAACTGTGAGAACTGACACTGGCAGAGCTTTCCATCCATACCCACCACTGGCACATGGCCCTTGGAAGGTTGTCCCAAAGGGAATGAGGCCCTCAGACTGAAAAATGTCCCCCACCCCTGTTTTAACAACTGAAGAGTGCTACCGATACATATAGAGGACTGTTTAGTCATGTGATGAGTGTTTATGTAATTCACAGTACACATAGAGGACTATGGGCTTATCCATGTGGGAGCATTATTTCATACTAAAATGCTGTTTTTACCTCTGTTTTCTATTTGCACCATCCACAGTAAGAGATCAATGCCAGTTGCAAACATGGTGCTTTCTATTCACACTGAGGGGAAGGATCAATCAAGCAGTTTCTAATGACCACACCCTCTAATTTAACATTTCTACTCCCTCTGGTTGCTTGGCAACCAAGCATGCTCAGTTTGTTCTACCAGCTGCAGTAGGTTCCATTTAAAACAACAACAACCCCCAAGTGTGATTATAGCAGAACAGAGGAGAGCAGCCAGAAGTTGCTTGTCAGCCTACAGGAAACAAAATGAAAGAAGGAAGGAGGAGATAGTGGGTATTGAGCGGGGAACGACTGACACATCCATCTAAAAGCATCAGAGCAAAGAGTCTGCAAGGAGGAGCACAGCGGAGATGTTTTTCCTCCACTTCTCATATTATCAGTGGATTTGGTTACTATGGATTTACAGGGGGGAAACTGCATGATAGCTTCTATTTACTGGTAACATCATGTGAACCAAGCGAATTAAAAGGGGATGTGAATAGCATCAAACACACAGTAAACTACCATGTAAAAGAACCCTTTCTTAAGAGCTGATGTGGCATACTTGCTAGGAGACTGAGCTGTGAAGCAAGAAGTCCCCAGTTTGAATTTCACCACTGCCAGGAACTCACTAGTAGCACCTAGTGATATCGGTTTCAGTTTCACCACCACCACAGACATCTGCAATATGGGGAGGATAGTAATACTGATTTAGCTTTCAGGGTTGATGTAAGGATTGCCACCGGATAATTCATATGGACCACTTTGAGCACTTGACAGAGCTATGCATATGTTAAATATTATTGCCATTAAAGAACTTCTGTGCTTGTACCTATAAAGCAGCTGGCTTTGTAGCTCACATAATACCACATCCTTCAACCAACAAGTGAGAGAAAAGGGGCTTAACATTTGGGAAAGGACTGTAGCTCAGAGGCAGAGCAGCTGTTTTGCATGCTGAAGGTCCCAGGTTCAATCCCTGCCATCTCCAGGTAGGGTTGGGAAAGATTCTCTATCTGAAATACTCAAAAGTCACTGCCAGTCGGTGTAGACAACACTGAGCTAGATGGACCAGTGGTCTGATAAGGTAGCTTCCTATATTCACTTCTGCACATGCACGCACTCACAAAACAACCAACTTTGAGTGTCTGGTATGTCTGGTTTGTGCTTCTTCGTCTTTAAGAGGCACCATGCTATAGTCTTGCAGGAGTCCAAACTCAGATAAGATCTCCTGCAGGGTCTTGGGAAAAGACCAGAGAAGGCCTCAGCATGGCTTTGAATATGCGCATTGTAGATGGTCTGGAAGGGTTGCCTGCCTGCAAAATATCTGAAATATTTAAGAAATAAGACCAGTAGCACTTCTGTCCCATTGGAACCAGTTCCCAAGGCATGCTTTCATGCCGCTGCCATCCACTTCTGATGGATTGTCTCCCCTTCACCTCATGTTCTCTCTGTGACGAATTCCTGTGAGTTTGTGCCTGGCCCTGGCATTCGTGATATAGGCTCCGTCTGACCCAGGCTGCTCCCCTTCCTCCTGCCAGCTGTACAAATTTATCTCCTCTCGAGCGAAACCTTCTCCCTGAGTCAGTTTCATTCCATGATTAATTAAGCTCTCAAAAGAAATGAGGCTATTCCCTGCAGCCACAATTATAAATATTAGCAGATTAATAGGGTCCTGGGTATATTTCCGGTGGTAGCTCCCAATTGTTGGTGGAAGAACATTTGGTGCAGCTGTAATCTGGCAAGCAGTGATGAGCATCCACCAGGGGCTGGTGGGTGTTTTGAACCCACGTCTTATCTACTCAAGGCAGAGTAGCATGCCATCTGGAGCAGGGAAAGTGGAAAACAATAAGGAGAGGATTCCCTAACAGATAGTGATGAAATAATTTGACACAAAATGTAGATGTTCAAAATGATGTGATGATATTATACAGTAAATGCTAGACCAGGATGAATAAACAACAGCAAACTTAAAATAAAACAATCACCTATAAGTAGAAGCTACCATCAGCTAATGACAGGATACACAGGCAGAGCAATCCTAAGGAAGCAATCCAAATCCAAGATCCACCAGGATGAAGGGAGTTTGGAACAGGTAGAGCTCCATCTCAGCTCAGCTGAAGATACACCAGTGTAAGTATTCCATCCTGGCTCAGCCAAAGCTCAACTGAGGCAGGAGTAAGTCCAGAAAAAGGGGCATTCCAGGGATGTGGCAGGATAGCATGGGATGGGGCAGGGGAGACTTTCCCCTATTTCCAACTCCTTTCAGTTCAGTCATGTGATGTAGCAACCCAGCAGAAGCTACACTGGCTAAAAAGGTGGTGTAAGTTAAATGCAGGGCCCACCCATACCTAACCGCAAAATCCACATTTTCCATATTCGGTTGGTGGCCTTGAGATCCGTACATGGCCTGTTTGTGGTTGGATTATTGTGAAAACCTGATTATCAAGCATCCATACATGTGGGCTTTTTTTTGTCTAAATTGCTTTAGAATTGCCCACTCCCCTAAGTCCACCCCTTTTCAGTGATTGCTCCATAATGGTAGTTTGCTTTTTGCATGTTTTTTTCTGAAGAGCATAGAAATGTATATCTTTTTTATCGGGAATACCATGGTTTGAATGATCCTGACTTTAGTGTTCAGTGATACATCTTTGCATTTGACGACCTTTTCTAGTTCTCTTATAGCTGCCCTCCCCAGTCCTAGCCTTCTTCTGATTTCTTGACTATTGTCTCCATTTTGGTTAATGACTGTGCCAAGGTATTGATAATCCTCAACAAGTTCAATGTCCTCAGTGTCAACTTTAAAGTTACATAAATTTTCTGTTATTACTTTAGTCTTCTTGACATTCAGTTGTAGTCCTGCTTTTGTGCTTTCCTCTTGAACTTTCACCAGCATTCGTTTCAAGTCATTACTGGTTTATGCTAGTAGTATGGTATCGTATGCATATCTTAAATTATTGATATTTCTCCCTCCAGTTTTCACACCTCCCTCATCTTGGTCCAATCCAACTTTCCGTATGATATGTTCTGCATATAGATTAAACAAATAGGGTGATAAAATACACCCCTGTCTCATACCCTTTCCGATTGGGAACCAATCGGTTTCTCCAATATTTTGTCCTTATAGTAGCCTCTTGTCCAGAGTATAGGTTACGCATCAGGACAATCAGATGCTGTAGCACCCCCATTTATTTTAAAGCATTCCATAGTTTTTCATGAACTGCACAATCAAAGGCTTTGCTGTAATCTATAAAGCACAGGGTGATTTTCTTCTGAAATTTCTTGGTCCATTCCCTTATTCAATGTATGTTTGCAATATGTTCTCTGTTGCCTTTTCCCCTTCTAAATCCAGCTTGGACGTCTGGCATTTCTCGCTCCATATATGATAGGAGTTTTATAATCTTGAACATTATTTTACTTGCATGGGATATTAAGGCAATAGTTCAATAATTACTGCATTACCTGGGAGCCTCTTTCTTTCGAATTGGGATGTGTATTTAACGCTTCCAGTCTGTGGTCCATTGTTTAGTTTTCCATATTTGTTCACAATTTTTTGTCAAAATTTGGACAGATTCAGTCTCAGTAGCTTGTAGCAACTCTATTGGTATGCCATCTGTTCCTGGTGATTTGTTTCTTCCAAGTATTTTAAGAGCAACTTTCACCTCACATTCTAAAATTCGTGGTTCTTCATCATACGGTTCCTCCATGAATGAATCTGTCATCCTTGCATCTCTTTATAGAGTTTCTCAGTGTATTGCTTCCATCTTCCTTTTATTTTATCTCAGTCAGTCAGTGTGTTCCCCTGCTGATTATTCAACATCCCTACTCTTGGTGTGAATTTCCCTTTCATTTCTCTAATCTTTTGGAATAGGGCTCTTGTTCTACCCTTTTTGTTGTCCTCTTCTATTTCTATACAACAACCATTGCAATAGTTCTCTTTGTCCCTACGTACTAGTCACTGTATTGTTGCATTTAGGGTTCTAACCCTGTTTCTGTCTCCTTTTGCTTTTGCTTTCCTTCACTCTTTAACCATTTTAAAAGTTTTGTCAGTCATCCATTGAGGCCTTTCTCTCTTTTTAACTAGAGATACTGTCTTTTTGCATTCTACCCTGATAATGTCTCTGACTTCACTCCATAGTTCTTCTGGTTCTCTGTCAACCAAGTTTAAAGTCTCAAATCTGTTCCTTAATTGATCTTTATATTCTTCTGGGATGTTATTTAAATTGTATTTTGCCATTATGATTCCTTTGTTGCCCTTCTTTAGCTTTACTCTGATTTTTGATATTGCCAATTCATGATCTGTACTGCAGTCTGCTCTTGGTCTTGTTTTCACAGAAAGTATGGAACTTCTCCATCTTCTGCTATCAATTATATAATCAATTTGATTCATATATTGACCATTTGGTGATGTCCACATGTACAGTCATCTTTTCGGTCACTCAAAAAATGTGTTTGCAAGAAACAAATTATTGGCTTCACAGAATTCAATAAGTCTTTCTCCTGCTTCATTTCTATCTCCTAAGCCCCATTTTCCCACAATTTCTTGTTCTTCTCTGTTCCCTACTTTTGCATTCCTGTCCCCCATGATTATCAGCACATCTTGTTTTGGTGTGTGATTAATTTCTTCCTGTACTTCTGCATAAAATCTCTCCAATTCTTCTTCTGCGTTTGCTGTTGGAGCGTAGACTTGGATGATGGTTATGTTAATAGGTTTCCTGTTTAATCTCATTGATATAACTCGCTCAGACCTTGCGTTATAGCCCCTAAGTGCTTTTGCTGCATCACTTCTCACTATTAAAGCAACCCCGTTTCTTCTTTTCTCATTTCCTGCATTATTTTGTAGTTGCCTGATTGAAAGTGTCCCATTCCCGTCCATTTTAATTCACTCACGCCAAGTATTGTAAAGTTGACACATTCCATTTTTTGTTTGACAATTTCTAACTTTCCCTAGTTCATGCTTCTCACATTTCATGTTCTTATTGTGTGCATCGTACAACTCCGGAGTCTCCTTTTGCATCTGTGTGCATCAGCCTCTGGGCTTCCTTTCATCTTTGACCCAGCTGCATCATTAGTCACAGCGCTACTCGTACTTGTCCTTTGTTCTTCCCCAGTAGCTCGGTGAGTGCCTTCTGACCTGGGGGTCTCATCTTCCAACACTGTCTCATGTTGCATTTTGGATACTCTGTTCATAGGCTTTTCATGGTAAGAGATATTCAGAGGTGGTTTAACATTGCCTTCCTCTGAATCTGGATGTATCTTAGTCTGGTGTCTCAGCTTTGACCATTCTGCTTTGGGTGCCCCTGCTAGGAGTCTAGCCTCTTGGTCTAGACTCCTGACAGCATTGCTGTCAACTTCTTCAACACTCTCAAACCCCCTCACCACATAAAGGTGTGATCCTAGAGGGGGGAGGATAACTATAAGGATGTACAAATCAGTCTTTTCCCAGTTTGTGTCACTTTTGCACGTCTTCACCCCTAAGTCTGTGTCAACCCATTTCTTCAGTATTCTGCAATTTTTTTAAAAAAAAAATCTGTTTAAAAAGTCACATTTAAACACATATTTTTTAAATGTTCTGTCTCTCAAGAAATGTATTTTTAAACATAACTTATCTCAAAATAGGATTTTTTTAACATATCTTGAGTTGTTGTTTTAGATAACAACTGTGCTGGAACATGTAGGAAGAACAAAAGCCATTGGATCTGCACATTAGTCCATGAAGTGTGATGGATCAGGTCAGTTCCTATGGTAATTTGCAAAGATCAAATTTCTCAAACCTATTTGTGCTATATATGATTGTGCATTGTGTTGTTTATCATTATCAATTGAATCATAATCATTCTCAGTCTCCATTAGTATGGCTCTGGAATAACAATTCACTGTAAGTTTTTACTTGAAGTAGCAGTAAGTAGTCTGCTTAAGATAGCCATGGAGGCACAGGAAGTCAGCAGGGCCTCTAAGCCTAGCTCCATGCTCAAATTGCCAGAAGAGGCAAGAAAGAGGAGACATGACAGATATCCATAAAATTATGCATGGAGTGAAGAAACTGGGCATATTTTCTCCCTCTCTCCAAGTTCCACCTCCCAGGCAAGGAAGAAGGGCAAGGTTTTAGAGCGTGTGGTCGCTCGCCAGCTCCAGGCTCTCTTGGATGAAACTGATTATCTAGATCCATTTCAATCGGGCTTTCGGCCGGGGTTTGGTACAGAAACATCCTTGGTCGCCCTGTATGATGACCTGTGCCGGGAGAAAGACAGAGGGAGTGTAACTCTATTGGTTCTCCTGGATCTCTCAGCGGCTTTTGATACCATTGACCATGGTATCCTTCTGGGGCGTCTTGCGGATTTGGGAGTTGGAGGCACTGCTTGGCAGTGGCTGCGCTCCTATCTCGAGAATCATCTCCAGAAGTTGGTGCTTGGGGAGCATTACTCGAATCCCTGGGTACTCCAATATGGGGTCCCGCAGGGTTCAGTTCTGTCCCCCATGCTCTTTAATATCTATATGAAGCTGCTGGGTGAGGTCATAAGGAGATTTGGAGTGCGTTTCCAGCAATATGCTGATGATACGCAACTCTACTTCTCCTTTTCATCTTCTTCAGGTGAGGCTGTTGATGTACTAAACCGCTGCCTGGCCGCGATAATGGACTGGATGAGAGCTAACAAACTGAGACTCAATCCTGACAAGACTGAGATGCTGTTGGTGGAGGGGCTCTCTGCCCAGATGGTTGATGTCCGACCTGCCCTAGACGGGGTTACACTCCCCCTAAAGGAGCAGGTCCATAGTTTGGGGGTCTTATTAGATCCACTCCTGTCACTGGAGGCTCAGGTAGCCTCGGTGGCACGGAATGCGTTCTACCAGCTTTGGCTGGTGGCCCAACTACGACCCTACCTGGACAGGGAGAACCTCGCCACAGTTATCCATGCTCTGGTAACCTCTAGATTGGATTACTGTAATGCACTCTACGTAGGGCTACCTTTGAAGATGGTTCGGAAACTTCAGCTGGTGCAGAATGCTGTGGCCAGAGTTCTTACTGGGACAAAGAAATTCGACCATATAACACCTGTTCTGGCCCAACTGCACTGGCTACCAATATGTTTCCAGGCCAGATTCAAAGTGTTTGTTCTTACCTATAAAGCCCTTAATGGCATCGGACCGCAATACCTGGCGGAACGCCTCTCCCGCTATGTATCTACCCGATCGCTGCGCTTGACGTCGAAGGCCCTTCTCCGGGTTCCAATGCATAGCGAGGCCCGGAGAGCAATAACTAGAATGAGGGCCTTCTCAGTAGTGGCCCCCGAATTATGGAACGACCTCCCTGACGAGATATGCCTGGCGCCTTCTTTGTTATCTTTTCGGCGCCAGGTAAAGACCTACCTCTTTGCCCAGGCTTTTTAAATTTAAATTTTAAATTTCAAATGTTAATTTTAATTTTTTGTTGTTGCAATCTTGTTTTCACATATGTTTTATAGTGCATTTTATTTATACTCACTTGTATTTTAACCTGTCTTTATTGTTGTACACCGCCCTGAGAGCTTATTGCTAAAGGGCGGTATAAAAGCACAATAAATAAATAAATAAATAAATAAAATAAGAAGAATGTTCAGAGTTCAAGGAAATTTTCTAACCAGGCAAAAACACTTAAGGAAAGTGTAGAGCAGGTCAGGTACAGGGTGTGGCTGGTGAGGTGCGTTGCCTGGGGAGAGTCCTGAGGGCCAGAGAAAGAGGCCTAGAGGGCCACATGCAGCCACCAGACCTGAGGTTCCCCAACCTTGCTTTAGTTGATTCACTACACTGATGAGTCGATCAAAGCTTGCAGCCCCAGTTAAGAAGCACCATGTTGAGCGAAGTCTGCGTTTGATTTCAGAGCAACAAAAGGCAACAACACTCTCTTCTCTGTCCTCGTCATGCTCCAGCATCACCTTTCATTACCGTTCATGGCTTAGATTCCTCTTGGACTGCAAGTCCCTCCTTAATTAGCACTCTTCCTTAACCCAGCTGTTGCTGACAGAGGGCTAGCTTAATTGCTGTCACCTTCATTAGCACCCAGCACCTTGCCTCTCATTGCATCTCAGACCTCATTGTGTTCACTTCCCAGCAATCACTGCTTGGGAAGAGAAAAGGACGTGAAACCCAGGCCTGTGCAGCTCATCCTACTTTGCACAAGCTACAAGGGCTGCTCTCAGAAGTCATGCTCCTGTCTCAAGATGTATGAAAATACCCCTAGGAGCATGTGTATCACTGTAGTTCCCAAACTGTGCACTGAACAGCCCCTATTGGGCCACAAAAGAGCTGCAGAAACCAGTCCATTCAACTGCACCAAAAGCACCCACACAGAGAGGAGGGGGCTAGCTGTATCTCTGTGTGAGGCACTGTAGCATTGCTCCCAGGCATTGCAGTAAATGTAAATGGCAGGCTGATGCTGCCAGCTAACTCACCACCCTACCATCACCAGAGGGCACCTTTGGACCTCCTCCAATCTCTGTCCATATTTCAACCCCAAGCCATTAATTGCGAAGGGAGATTCCCTTTATCGATGCAGTACCTCTTATAATGTCTAATTCAAGGCTCACATTTCTTTGATATTTCTCCTCCGATTGTTGCGAATGGACCTTGAACTTCCTCATGAGCAGAGCTCACTAGAAATGCAAGTTCCTCTATTGAGAGCAGCAGGATCTTTGGCTGGAGTTACCCGCACGTCACCCCCAGAGCATGTATAATTTTACTCTTAACCCAATGACACACACACTGAAAGTAAAATAAACGGTGGTTTTATTAAGAGAAGAAACAAGGAAAAATATTGCAGTTTACAATTACAGTTAACAATGAGCAGCTTTCTAACTATGATTCATTCATTCAGCAACACTGGATAGACTAAAGCAAAGAGACTAACCCTATGGACACTTTCACATTAAGCTCACCCACACAGAAAGAAAAAGGAAAGAAAAGGCCCAGAAGTTGCATATACCTTTCCTGGAGAGTTGCTGCAAGACTAAGGCTGAGAGAGACTTTCGTATCTAGCCCAATGAGCCAAAGCTCCGCCCTCGTGTAACCAGTGCTAGATTTGAAAAAGATCTCACTCAAAATCCTTAGCTCTGAAATTGTCCCAAAGATGCTAGTGTGTGTTGGTAAGAAAAACAGCTGTTGAGCCCTCCCGAAGGAGGAACTGCACCCCCCTTCTCACTCCTCATGTTTTCCTAACTAAACTGATCCCAATGTAAACCCAATGTAAATATCACCAGGAAGATGTGGACGTGACAAATAAGAACAATGAAAGAATTTAGGATCATCAGTCAAGGAATTTGGTTTCCCCCCAGAAACCATTCCTTGATGAATTCCCAGATAATGACTGCAATCTCCTACCTGTGAATTGCTGACGTTCTGTCTCCTCTTAGAGGTTAAGATTATTGTTATGCAGACCATTTCCTAGTTTGAAAGGAGCTATCTAGGCTTAGATTATCATAAACATTTCCTTGTTTGAAAGGAGCGCCTGTTCTTACTGGGTGACATTCCCCAAATTTCCATAGGAGTCAGGAAGTCTGTACCTTCAGGCTTTCAAGATATGTACTCAGGGATCACAGAGGGGCTGTCTCCCAGGAATCTTTGCTGTTGCAGGTTTTCCAAACTCTGGTTCACTGAGGTGAATCAAAGATTAAAAATTCCCAATATTTGATTCCTCATTACACAATATTTGCACAGAGAACTGCAGGGTGAAACATTTGTAATAGATCCATCCTACTTTCAAAATATGAAGCTTTGGGTTTTGTTGTTTCAATTTTAAATTAGGGGAAGAAATCAGAGTGAAGCCTTGCCAACTGTTATGATCTGACAACTAAATGCAGTACTCCAGGAGTGGGGAAATTCAGGCCTGGAGATGGAATGTGGCCCTCCTCCCTATCTGGCCCTCAGGATTCAACTTAAGCTGCTTTCCTTCTTCGGGCTACACCTCGCCAGCTCTGCTTTGCACCCTCCATCAAGTGATTTTACCTGGCTGGCGTGCATTCTTGAACTGTGATAATACCTCTTCCTTGCCTGGTTGGAGAGACATTTATGTAGGTAGAAATCTCTGGCTAGGGATGGGGGAGAAATTCGATTCAGTTTGCAATTAAAGCCTAATCTATCCAATTCCCACTTTCCAAAACGATGAGAACCGAAATGCAGCCATCCTTCAAAATTCGCGCCTAGGCAATTTTATGCAGTTCAGTTCTCCAAACAAAGTTTTAAAAAATGCACATGCAGTAGGGCCCTGCTTCCCGGCGCTTCACTTCCCGGCGTTCCGCTAATGCGGCGGCTTTGATTTCACTTTTTTAAAGCTGATTTTGCTGTTTTGCGAGATTTTGCGACATTTTCATGCGACGGCACCATTATATTCAATGGGGTTCCGCTTTACAGCGATTTCCGCCTTACGGCGGGGGTCCAGAACGGAACCCTCCGTATAAGCAGGGCCCGCTTCTATTAGGGGAAAACATGCATAAAATGCATATATTAGGAAAATAATATATGGAGAGGCATGTTATGCAATATTAGGGGAAATTCCTTGCAAAAACACGTTCATTAGTCAAAACTGCATGTAAAAATGTGTTTGTTAGAAGAAATTTGAATTAAAATGCTGAAGAATTTTCACAGATAGAATCATAGAATAGTAGAGTTGGAAGGGGCCCATAAGGGCATCGAGTCCAACCCCCTGTTCAATGCAGGAATCCAAATCAAAGCATTCCCGACAGATGGCTGTCCAGCTGCCTCTTGAATGCCTCCAGTGTCGGAGAGCCCACTACCTCTCTAGGTCATTGGTTCCATTGTTGTATGGCTCTAACCATTAGGAAGTTTTTCCTGCTGTCCAGTCGAAATCTGGCTTCCTGCAACTTGAGCTCATTATTCTGTGTCCTGCAATCTGGGACGATCGAGAAGAGCTCCCGGCCCTCCTCTGTGTGACAATCTTTCATGTACTTTTTATGAGGATTTTTTAAAAAAAATCACAAACTGCTGCAAAAAGGTGGAGACCTGAATTTCAGTATGGAAAAATGAGAAAGAGAAAGAACCAAAATGGACAGATCCTTCCATCCCCATTGCTAGCCTATATGTAGCCAAAGTCACCTACTGTATGAAGTTTGGAATCTCATCCATTGATCCACTTCTGGCCCTGAATATGAGGGGCATGCAACCCCTGGAAGGTTGAACCCAAGGGAATGCAGCCCTTAGGCTGAAAAAGATTCCCCAGCAAGCTGTACTCTGACTCAAGGGGCCTGAGTTCAAATCCTCATTTAAAAACACAGCAGAGGAAGTTTGTGTACAGCCATGAATTCCCTTGATGCCCTTTGAGTAGACGTTGACTCTTCATCCTGTGCTCAACCACAGCAATCTTTAAAATGGGAATATTAGTTCCCTACTTCATGGGGTGATTATGAAGGCAAAACAGCACAAAGATAGTGTAAAAAGTCACAAGGGGCTCTTTTCTTTTCTTTTTGAAATTATCATCTTATCTGAATTAACAAGGAGAGAGGGAATTGGCCAGATTATTACAGAAAATAACTGAATTGGCAGAACAGCGTAAAACAAACAGGTTCTAGTAGAGTGTATTAAAATTAATGAAATTAAAACAATGCAATATAAAAATGTGCTATGACCATTACTGAATTATATGAAACAAACATTAATTTGAATTTGGGAACAAGCCAAGCAAACTGTCAGTTAACTAGATAAACAAAAGACAAAGAAAAGAATGACTGCTACAGCATAAAAAAAGATACAAGGATTTCTGTGTACTGTCCAGCAGAAATGGAGGAGGAATCCGTTCTAAATGGATTTATACAGGGAACTTGGCAGTTCAAACCCGATTGATCTTTGCTTGCATTGGACCACCTCTTGCATCAAAGTTTCCATTTATGTTTAAGCCACTTGTTCATTGTGTTTTTAAAAAGGCCAACTAATTAATGTATATGCAACATTATACACAAAATATGTATCTTTTATATATAATTATATATAGAGGCAAGCCCCATACAATACTATATTTTGGTAGCATAACTGTGTAAGCATCAATAAGTATTTATATACAGTTCTATGTATTGTTGTATGTGCTGGTTACTGTAGGAAATCTGCAGTGTATACACATCTAATGTGCATATAATATTAAATGTATAATAATATGTATTTGGAGAAGGGACACTGCTTCATAGTAGAGCATCTGTTTTGCATGCAGAAGGTCCCAGGTGCTATTGCCAGTGTCTCCAGGGCGGGCTGGGAGAGAAACCTGTCTGAAACTCTGGATAGCTGCTGCCAGTCAGTGCAGACAATCTTGAGCTTGATAGACCAATGGTCTGGCAGTATAATGCAGCTTCCTATGTTCCTATGTATAATAATGCATATAATATCTGAGAATTGTTTGTATTTTTAGTGGAACTGCTAAAAAAATGCCTCACTTCCCATTGAGATTAAGGAAGCAGACAAAAATTAGGGTGGGGGGGAATCCATGTGGCTAAGATCGACATCAAGAAACATCCACCCCTAAGTGGTAGGGAGCCATTGATGTGGAGCAGGAATGAACAACGTGACAACATCACTATGTAGTCAGACCAGGCCCTACCATTAGACAGAGTTTGCCACCGCAGACAGCTGACTTTGGGTGTCATGAAAGGGTAGCAAGTTGTTAGGCATTTATTATCAGTGTTTTTCATAAAAACCCTGCCTGTTTAAGATCAGAGTTAGGGCTATCTCATGTTGATGCAAGTTCCACAAAGATGGGAAATGGGAAGCTATGGCTAATGCCTTAAGAGATGTGCCCTATGATCAGCAATGATGTTGTACAATGTTACAAACGGTGGTTGTTTACAACTTACAACTCCATGCACCCATACTTTTCCTTGGCCTTTCAGGTAGAAGTCCAGACAGGGAGGATGCAGTGCCTGGCATCAGTAAAGATGCCCCACATTGTCTCTGTCCTGTATTGCCTTAACATAAAAACTGTTACGAAGGGACCTTGAGCTTCCTCATGAGCAGAGCTCACTAGAAACCCAAGTTCCCCAAAAGAGAGCAGCCGGATTTTTTGCTGGAGCTACCCGCACGTCACCCCCAGAGCATGTATAATTTTACCCTTAACCCAATAACACATACACTGAAAGTAAAATAAAAAGTGGTTTTATTAAGAGAAGGAACAAGGAAAAATATTGCAGTTTACAATTGCAGTTAACAATGAGTAGCTTTCTAACTATGATTCATTCATTCAGCAACACTGGATAGGCTAAAGCAAAGAGACTAACCCTATAAACACTTTCACATTGAGCTCATCCACACAGAAAGAAAGAAAAAAGGAAAGAAAAAGGCCCAGATAGTTGCATATGCCTTTCCTGGAGAGTTGCTGCAAGACTAAGGCTGAGAGAGAGAGACTTTCATATCTAGCCCAATGAGCCAAAGCTCCGCCCTTTGTAACCAGCGCCAGATTTGAAAGTTCTCACCCAAACCCATAGCTCTGAAATTGTCCCAAAGATGCTAGCATGCGTTGATAAGAAAAGCAGTTGTTGGAGCCCTCCAGAAGAGGAAC
The DNA here is from genome assembly GCF_030035675.1 of Rhineura floridana. NCBI lineage: Eukaryota > Metazoa > Chordata > Lepidosauria > Squamata > Rhineuridae > Rhineura > Rhineura floridana. The sequence goes on from NC_084494.1 coordinate 10,059,481, forward strand.
TTCCCTACCCCTCTCAACCCCTCATGTTTTATACCTTTTCCTAACTAAACTGACCCCAATGTAAATGTGATCAGGAAGGTGTGAACCCGCTCATTTCCTGATAAGTTCCCGGATGATAGGTGTGATTCCTGATGATTCATTCCCCAAGGTTAAGATTATCATAATCCTTGTGTAAAACAGTTTCTTTGTTTAACAGGAGTTTATCCTGTCTTCTCCAAAGGCTTAGAAATGCACAACACCTCCTAGTTTGAAAGGAGCTATTCTTACTGGGTGACAAATCCAAATTTCCATGGGAGTCAGGAAGTCTATACCTTCAGGCATTGCAAGATATGTACTCAGATGTCACAGAGGGGCTGTTTCCCAGGAATCTTTGCTGTTGCAGGCCTTTCCAAACTTTGGTTCACTGAGATGAATCAAAGATTAAAAATTCCAAATATTTGATTCCTCATAACAGAACATAAGAAGAGCCTGATGGACCAGGCCAGTGGCCCATCTAAACTAGCATCCTGTTCTCACTGTGACCAACCAGTTGCCCATTGGAAGCCTGCAAGCAGGACCTGAGTGCAGGAGCACTCTTCTCTCCTGCGGTTTCCAGCAACTGGTATTCCAAAGCATACCACCTCTGACTATGGAGGCAGAGCAAAGACATCAGGTTTAGTAGCCACTGACAGCCTTGTTGTCCATGAATTGTCTAATCCTCTTTTAAAGCCAATGAAGTTGGTGGCCATCACTACCTCTTGTGGGAGCAGATTCCATAGTTTAACTATGTGCTTCTTTGTGAAGTACTTTCTTTTATCTGTCCTGAACCTTCCAACATCCAGCTTCATTGCATGTCTATGGGTTCTAGTGTTATGAAAGAGGGAGAAGAACTTTTCTCGATCCACTTTCTCCATGCCATGCATAAGGTCCCAAGTTCAATCCCCAGCATCTCAAGATAGGGCTCAGAAAGACTCCTGCCTGAGACCCTGGAGAGCCACTGCCAGTCAGTGTGAACAAACTGAGCGAGATGGACCAATGGGCTGATTCAGCATAAGGCGTCTTCCTATGTTCTTCCTAAAAACTCCCTCGAGTTTCATCATAAGGTCTGCATTCCAACAAAGATGTTCGGAACTTGTGGTGAGGTTTAATAAAGAGGAGCCCAAATTATGGAACAATTCATAATGTACAGAATTCAGCAAACTTCAAATGTGTGTGGCCTTGGAGTGGTTGTTTTTAGCACCATTTGTGTCTGCATCTGACAGAAAAGGAAACCCATGCACACTTCAAATGTGTTATGTGTGGGAAGAGGGCAGGTTGCTTAACATCAGTGTATGTATGTGTAAGTGACAGAGAAAGTATGTGTGTCTAGAAGCGTACGCACACACATAAACACACACACACACATATGCACTCTATCTTGGCTCACTGAACACACCACACACCTGGCTGTCAGATGCATCCACCAAGGGGTGGGAGGTGTATTCCACCTGGAGTCACGCACTGGTAAAAAATGTCCATCACCACTGACAACTCCACTCTCTTCCCCTGGCCCAGCTGTCAAACAGTGCCAAGACACAGGCCGTGAAAGGTGGGCATGGGAGAAATGGGGAATGAAAGATCATAGGAATATTACCTCAGGCAGTAAGACTGGGGAATATAGCCACCATACCCCTGCAAAAAAATTTTTTTTAAAAAAAATACTACTGATTAGGGATCTGTTGAAAGCCTTTTTGAGAAATCTCCCTAGCCTTATCCAAATGTATTTGCCTTCCTTCAGAATGCATTAGCAGCAGCAAAGAAAGTGTTGCTAGTTTGGACATTGCCAGCCATGGGTAACTCTCATTTTCTTTGCCTAGTGCTTGGCAACCGTCAGCACGTGCGAAACATCCGAGCAGATCAAAGAGCTCAGGAAACAGGATGGGCCACTCTGATCCCATCCATGTTTCTTGAGTGCTGGCGAGGACAGCTGAGCACTCAGGGAAATCAGAGCAATTTGGAGTGATCCTTTTCTTCCACAATGCCTGGCAATGAAGAGGGGAGTCACGCATGCCTGGTAATGTTGCTTTCGTTCAGCACCACGGATGCCACTGATAAAATGGGTTGGGGACTGTCAGCCACTGGAAAAGGTTCAGCAGGCCTGATCAGACAATGACTATCTTGGCCTTAGATGTTTCACCTGAGGAGGACCCCTCCCCCCCAAACCCCAATAATTTCAAATTTCACATAATATCTTAGGGTTCTGTGGAATCCCACCCTCCTCTGAGAAAAATGTCTCAGATGTTTTACACAAATAGGAAATATTTCCCCAAATCCCCTTTGAATTAAGGTCACAGACAAAGCACACATTGACAGGGCAGGCTGGGTACCCTCCCTTGAAGTTTTCAGCTTTTGCCATTTTTTGCCCTGTTGCCTATTGAGGTATGCAGGAAAGCACACAGGCAGTGTTCTCCCCAGATTTGCTCACTTAGGATTTGTCACCCTGCTCCTGCCTTACAGTGCTCTGACCGATCAATGACTGAGGAAATTGTCAAATGCTAGCTCTTCATTTTTCAGTTTTATAAACTTAAATGTTATCTGAATGGCATTTCATACAATCCAATCATTTTAAACAGTTCCATATTAATTCCCTTCATGCCCCCCTCACCGCACTCCAGATTTATTACCCTCAACCTCCCAACACCACATTCCATATTAATTCTCCTCATGGCACTCTCACCATATTTATTCCCCCATGGCCCTCTGACCACAATCCATATTTATTTCTCTTACTATAAAAAAGGTAAAGGTGTCCCCGCACTTGTAGTGCGAGTCATTTCCAACTCTTAGGGTGACGTCTTAAGACGTTTCCTAGGCAGACCGTATATATGGGGTGGGATTGCCAGTTCCTTCCCCGGCCTTTCTTCACCCCCCAGCATATGCCGGGTACCCATTTTACCGACCACGGATGGATGGAAGGCTGAGTGGACCTTGACCCCTTTTACCGGAGATTCGACTTCCTCCTTCCGTTGGAATCGAACTTTGGCCGTGAGCAGAGCTTCGGCTGCGTTACCGCTGCTTACCACTATGCGCCACTCCATAATACTCTTATACTCCATAATAAATCTCCTCATGCCCCCCCTCACCACAGTCCATATTAATTCTCCTCATATCCCTCCCACCAGACTCCATATTGATTCTCCTCATGGCCCCTTCACCGTAACTTTTTTAACTATGGGCCTGTTTTGAATGTTGCTTTGGTTGTGGTACCTCCGGGGCCAGCCCCACCATTGGGCAAAGTGAGGCGACTGCCTCATGCATTGGATGCGGGGGGGGGGAACAACAGCAACAACCTCCTAGCTGTTCCTCACACATACCCCATTCCCCTCTGTTGGAGGACAGAGCTGTATGTGCCATCCTGAGCCTCCTAAGGTAGCCCACTGACCTGAGGTGTAGTGGAGAACATTAGTCCCATCACCAACGTTGACATAAGATTCACCTGCCAATCCAGTCAGTTTCTGTACATGGAAAGGGGAAGAGGTGCCATCTTGACCCTCACCTCAGACAGCAAAATGTATTGGGCTGGCTCTGTGAACCTCTCATCCTTGGCTCATATAGAACCCTTTCTGAGACACAAAAGCCAGCATGAGATTTCTTTCTTATCCCACAGTTTACAAAGACAAAAGCACACCTAGCACAGTAGAATTTGAAAAGCCAATTACAAATCTGAAAAGCAGTAGATAATAATCCACAGATTATTTCAGATTTAATAGGAAACTCACCCAGGGACAGAGATCCTTAGTTTAATTTCGTTAAATTTTCTTTTCAGAAGCCCAACAAAGAGGATGAACCCTGCCATACAATGTCTGGGGGTGGCCATTCCGGAGCCTTTGAGGGATTATTGAAAAAAAGACTGCACTCCTCCTCACCCTCCCTGGCCCCTGTTGCTACCTTAATCAATTTGAAATCTTTGTCCCAGAGCCTCAAAGGAACCTGCTTTTGTTCAGAACTCTCATGCTGGAGAGGAGAGGAATGACTGCAGGCTGGCTGGCGTGCTTGCTTGCTTGCTTATTTATTTATTTATTGGTTTTATATACAGCACAATAAATAAAGTATTTAGGTGGTGTATGTAAAACATCCATAAAACAGCATAAAAACACAAGTAGGAACACTGCTGTTGCATTCAGGTCCTACTTGCAGTCTTCCCATAGGCATATGTGAGAACAGGGTGCCGGACTAGATGGGCCTTTCTCTTATGCTCACGGTCTTTGCAGGGATGGATCTATCACTTTCAGTTCATTCACTTTTTCACTTTTCCAATCTTAAATTTAGTTCTCCATGTTTCTGTAGCAAATGGTGATTTAAACAAATATATCATCAAGGAAATTATTCAGCATTTTAGTGTGAATGCAGTTTTGATTAATGTAGACATTTTCGCAAGCAATGTCTCCTAATATAACGCATTCTTGTATGTTATTTTCACTCATATATTCATTTTTATGCATCCTAAAATTCAGATATGTACAAATTTTGAAGGATGGCTGTGCTTTGATTCTCACATTGTTTCAGAAATGGTGAATTTGATAGATTTCGGCCTTAAATGCAAACTGAATCCAACTTCTTTCGCATCCTTAGTTCTTAGTCAACATCTGGACAGAGATATGCAATAACCAGTGGTTGAGCTGTACACATTTTTGTGAAGCCACATTGGCTTCTTCTTCTGTCTTCCCCCCTTTATCTTTGTTGGAATTGTGTGCCATCGTACCTTTAGACTTTCCTTTTTAGAAACTCCCACCCATCTTGGACTCCTTTTCTCATTAGGGTCACTTGCCATGGAACCTTACACACCAGGCATCGCTGAACACACACACATTCACACACATGCAGGCAGCTCTCCAAATGCCCCCTCCAGGCACTCGCCACCACCTCATTTAGGCAACTCACCGCCTCCCACCTGCCCAGGCTGCCCCCCTCCTCAGCTGCTTACCTGCCTCCCACATTGTTGCTGTGGCCTACTAGCTGCCTGCTTGCCCACCACCCTCCCACTCACCCAGCCCCTGCTCACTCCCCCACTCACTCTCCTGCACCCCCACTCACTCGCCCACCAACCTTGCTTCCCTCACCTCACTTGCCTGCCGTTCTGCCATTGCACCCCATCCCCACGCATGACAGCTTACAAAAATATTACATCATTAGAAATTAAACAGTTCACCATCATTCGGAATGAGATCTAACAATGAAAATGCAATAACATAATCCAGATAATAGCAAAATATAACACGTCTCCAAAACAAAATCTTGACAGCTGCAATCTATGCCTAAACAATGGCCCGCCCTGATGATCTCTAGGCATTCTGAGCATCAGAAGCTGCCTTTGTCGCTAGTGTCAGTCAGGGTCTCTGCCCTTCCAGGCCAGGTAGAAATAGGTCAGGCAAAGCAGGGGTGGATCTTGCAGGACTTGCAGCAAGATGCACTCTCTGGCATGTTTCATTGCACTTACCACATGCGCTGGGCCTGTTCCCATGTAGAGCACCAGGGATGCACCTCCCTGGGCCTTGTTTTCCTGCCTGGCGTGCAAAAAAATCAAAATCAAAATCAATATGCAATTCTCTTCCCCACAGTGGCTGTGGGTAATGTTAACACATAATAACTTGAGGGGGAGGGAAGGAAACTCACCTGATTTTAAACTGCACTGCGTGTTCATCCCCTGAGCCATTCCTCAGACAGTGGTAATTTAAATTACAGCTGCTTAGGAGTGCTTCTCTTTTCCCCCACTCCATCCCTTTAAAAAACTCTTTGGAATTGCAAATGAAAACAGAATTGCTTCAAAGAGCGTCTGCCTTGCTTCTCTTTCTTTCTCCCCCAAGCGCTGCACCTTATTATTAGAGCGATCGGGCTGTTTAATTAGTCATTATTGCTATCATTGCTTAGCCGTATCATTCAACTAGACTTCCCCCATTTGCTTTTACTGCTCTTTATTATGATACCGTTCCGGCTATACTCCATATATATTTTATGCAATGATTCTAACACACAGCTTGCCACTCAATGAGAGCAACACCAGATCTTAAGGGTGGGAGAGAAATCCTGTTCAGTTGGCATTTAAAGGCAAACCTTCCTAATCCATGCTTTTCCAAACAGGATGTGAACTGAAGCACAACCTTCTTCATGATTCTGCAGATTCTGCAGTGCAGTTCTCTAGCCAATTGATGGATACAGAAATGTATATGCTAGGATAAAGTGTACATTAAAATGCATATGTTAGTGAAAATAATGTCAAAAATGTATTATATCGGGGGGAATTACTTTTCAAAATGTTCATATTAGGCAAAATTACATACAAAAATGTGTATATTAGGAGAAATTTGTACCCACACGCTGATGAATTTCCAGAAGGACCATATGTTCCCAATGTTAAAAACAAAACTCTATGTAAAGAAAAAATGAGCAGCATAAGGCTGGCCTAGAACCTTGCCCCATGGTGTGCTGATTTCTGTTTTAGGGGAGGTGTGTGTGTGTGTGTGTGTGTGTGTGTGTTTTAACATGAGGTAAGTGGTGTCCCTCATCCTTACTCTGAAGTGGCATGCCTATTCTACCAATTCTCATTCTGATACATGTATATATACACCCAGCTGAGGAAGAATTATAGTATGTGACACTTCCGGATGTGTATTTTAACTTTAAGAGCACATCACCAACTGAACAAGCTCCCGGGGGGAGCAGAGAAAATTAAGTTCCTTTGAGGTTTTCAAAAGCAGATTGGCTAAGCATCTGCCAGAGAAGCTTTAAGGTATAGCATATCCTCTCTCAGGAGAATATTGGATGAGATGGTCCATTGGATTCCTTCTAGCCTTATGATTTTATAAACGTTGGGTACAATCCAGGCTCATTAATATCCATGCTAGGCTTTTTTTTTAATTCAGTGGGATGTGGATGGCACAGTTTGTGAATAAACCATGCAGCTCAGCCCATTAAATTGGTCCCAAATGATCTGATATTGCTGAACTCACAAGTGCATATTCAATTTTTGCTAGTTCTTTTATTTCATAACTTGCCATTGGTTGGCCAATGTCACATGAGCCCTTTGACCCAATGAGTTAATGAAGTCAAAAACTCTCATTTGATTAGTCTGATTGCTTAATGAGCTAATTAAACACTGCTTCGGCTTCACTGCTCAAACGTTAATTTTGTTGCTTTAAAAAAATCTCCCAAATTAATTGAACTTAATGAAGTCAAAGTTCACATGAACATTCCCAAGCTCTTAATCAAATTTAAAGATTTTTTAATGAGAGCTTCAAATTCAATTTGGGGGGGAAGAAGAAGAAGAAGAAGAAGAAGAAGAAGAAAAAGAAGAAGAAGAAAAAGAAGAAGAAGAAGAAGAAGAAGAAGACGACTTAAATATTAGTCAGGCACCATCTTTGTTATCTTTTTGGCACATGCTGAGGCCTTCCTCTTTCAACAAACCTTTTAAGTAGAGAGCTTATCCCAGTCTGCATCTGTGCAGGAATTGCTTTTTAATATGTGTTTTAAACTTCTTTTTAATAAATAAATAAATAAAAAGTTTTTAAAGCTTTTTAACAATATTTTTAAAGAAGTTTTGTTTTAATATGTTTTTAATGGTTGTTTTGTTTTAATATATTTTAAAGTCTTTTTATGATGTGCTAAAGTGTTTTTAGTGCTTTTGTTTGCCGCCCTGTGCTCCTACTGGGAGAAAGGGTGGGACAGTTAGGAGAAGAGCTAAAAGACACCCTTCACCAGTGGAACTATGGAACCGCTTTCAACCACTCAAGGATGAGACTGGAGGACAGCCTGTGGTGGAAGAATTACAGGAGACCCCATGCAACAATGAGCAAGAGGCTGAAGCTCAATCAAGCAGAGGCAATGAAACCATGCCCCACAACAAGAAGAGAAGAGTACTAGTAGTGGGAGACTCCCTACTGCATGGGTTCGAAACCCAAGTATGCTGAGAATATCCATGGACTCGCCAGGTATGCTGTCTACCAGTAGGATGGATTAGAAATGTGACGGAAGGGTTGCCATCACTCATCAAGCCCACCAACAGGTATCCCTTTCTCCTCGTCCATGTGGGAACAAATGATACTGCCAAACACAGCTATGAAGAAATCACAACAGACTTTGAAATTCTGGGAAGGAAACTCAAGCACTTTGGGGCCCAGATAGTTTTTCATCCATCCTTCCAGTACTTAGAAGAGTAGAAAGGGAAAGAAAAATATTCTGTGTGAATGAATGGCTGCGAAGGTGGTGCTGACATGAGAGATTTGGGTTCTGGGACCACGGGCTAGGCTTCCTGGAAGATGGACTGCTGGCAAGTGATGGGTTGCATCTCACAAGGAGTGGGAAGAATGTGTTTGGCCACAGCATGGAGAAGTTCATTAGGAGGGCTTTAAATTGAATCCTAAGGGGCAGGGAGACGTAACGACTGATGAAGGCTTGTGCACAGTAAGGGGAACAGAGAGATCGGCTCTCATAGGGCCCAGTAACAGTCCTCAGAAAAATGTAGTAAGGAAGCCAAGCCATAAGTCACATGGTCTTCAACGATGTCTGTATACTAATGTGCAGAGCATGGGAAACAAGCAGGATGAACTTGCACTCTTTATACAGGAGGGTAATTATCACTTGATAAGTATAACTGAAACTTGATGGGATGACCCCCATGACTGGAATACAGCAATTGAAGGATATAACTGTTCAAAAAGAACAGAAGGAATAAAAAGGGAAGTGGAGTCGCACTATATGTTAAAAATATATATCCCTGCACAGAAATACAGGAAGATGAACTTGGTAGCTCTACCAAGAGTATCTGCATTAAAATTAATGGGGCAAGTAATAAAAGGAATGTGGTGCTCGGAGTCTACTACCAACCACCCAATCAAGGAGAAGATGAGAATGTAACTTTTGAAAAGCAAATTGCCAATGTTTCGAGGAGGCATGATGTAGTAGTAATGGGGGACTTCAATTATCCTGATATCTGTTAGGAGACAAATTCTGCCAAACATGGCCCCTCCAAGACATTTCTGACTTGTGTTGGAGATAACTTTCTCCTACAGGAAGTGAAGGAAGCAACCAGAGGATCAGCTATCCTGGACTTGATTCTAACCAATAGAGATGATTTGGTGGATGAAGTGGCAATTACGGGAACTCTGGGGGAAAGTGACCACACCATACTTAAATTCTTGATTTTAACAGAAGCAAAAGCTGAGAGTAGCCATACGCGCACCCTGGACCTCAGGAAAGCTGATTTGAATAAACTCAGAACAATCGTAAGTACGGTTCTGTGGCAAGCCACCCTAATGAGAAAAGGAGTCCAAGTTGGGTGGGAGTTTCTAAAAAAAGAAATTCTAAAAGCACAATGGCAAGCAATTCCAACAAGCTAAAAAGGGAGGAAACAGCAGAAGAAGCCAAGGGGGCCTCGCAAAAAACTTAGAGATGACCTGAAAACAAAAAAGAAGGCCAGGCCACAAAGGAAGAGTACAGGCAGGTATCACGGAATTGCAGAGATGGTGTCAGGAAGACTAAAGCTGAGAATGAGCTGAGGTTAGCGAGAGATGCCAAAAGCAACAAAAAAGCTTTCTTCAGGTACGTCCATAGTAAAAGACAGAGAAATGGTGGCACAGCTACTGAATGAGGATGGCAAAATGATAACAGATGACAAAGGAAAGGCAGAAATGCTCAATTTCTACTTTGGCTCAGTCTTCTCCCAAAAAAGGGTCTATGACCCTCCCGGGAAACATGAAGTAGAAGGGGCAGGATTGGAGCTTGAGACAAATGGTCATCGAATACCTAATCACTTTGAACAAGTTCAAATATTCAGGGCCCAATAAACTGCATCCTAGAGTAGTGAAGGAACTGGCTGAAGAACTGTCAGAACCGCTGCCTATTATGTTTGTGAAATCATGGAGGACTGGTGAAGTGCCGGACGACTGGAGGAGAGCTAATTTTGTCCCTATCTTCAAAAAGGGCAAAAAGGAGGAACCAGGGAACTACAGACCAGTCAGCCTAACATTAATCCCTGGAAAAACTCTGGAGCAGATTATACACCAGTCAATCTGTAAGCACCTTGAAAACAATGCAGTGGTTACTAGGAGCCAACATGGATGAATGAAGAACAAATCCTGCCAAACTAATCTTATCTCATTTTTGGATCGGGTAACATCCCTTGTAGACTGTGGGAATGCTGTGGACATAATGTATCTCGACTTCAGCAAAGCTTTTAACAAAGTGCCCCATGATATTCTGATTAACAAGCTAGCTAAATGTGGGCTGGATGGAACAACTATTAGGGGGATCCACAGTTGGCTCCAGAATCGTACTCAAAGATCAATGGTTCCTTCTCAAACTGGGTGGAAGTAACAAGTGGGGTACCACAGGGCTCGGTCCTGGGCCCAGTGCTCTTTAACATTTCTATTAATGACTTGGATGAGGGGGTACAGAGTATGCTTATCAAATTTGCAGATGATACAAAATTGGAGGGTATAGCTAATACCGTGGAAGACAGAAACAAAATTCAAAGGGACTTTGATAGGCTGGATCATTGGGCTGAAAACAACAAAATGAAATTCAACAGGGATAAATGCAAAGTTCTACACTTAGGAAAAAGAAACCAAATGCATAGTTATAAGATGGGGAATACTTGGCTCAGCAATACTACATGTGAGATGGATCTTGGAATTGTCATTTATCACAAGCCAAATATGTGGCTGCAAAAAAGGCAAACTCTATATTAGGCTGCATTAACAGAAGTACAGTTTCCAAATAGTGTGAAGTATTAGTTCTCCTCTATTCAGCACTGGTTAGGCCTCATCTTGAATACTGCATCCAGTTCTGGTCTCCACACTTCAAGAAGGATGCAGACAAACTGGAACAGGTTCAGAGGAGAGCAACAAGGATGATCAGGGGACTGGAAACAAAGCCCTATGAGAGACTGAAAGAACTGGGCATGTTTAGCCTTGCGAAGAGAAGACTGAGGGGAGATAGGATAACACTCTTCAAGTACATGAAAGGTTGTCACACAGAGGAGGGCCGGGAGCTCTTCTTGATCATCCCAGAGTGCAGGACATGGAATAACGGGTTCAAGTTGCAGGAAGCCAGATTTCGACTGAACATCAGGAAAAACTTCCTGTTAGAGCCATATGACAATGGAACCAATGCCCTAGAGAGGTAGTGGGCTCTCCGACACTGGAGGCATTCAAGAGGCAGCTGGACAGCCATCTGTCGGGAATGCTTTGATTTGGATTCCTGCATTGAGCAGGGGGTTGGACTTGATGGCCTTATATAATTTGGGGATAGCTGAGGCTGTGATCTCCATGTGAGCACAACTACCAAATGACTTTTCATGAACGATGAGTGGAACTTCCACCTTGTAGAGCCAAAAAGCCCACAAGACATCTAGATGTAACTGAGGAAGTTTAGTGTGGCATGCCCCATTCCCCCTGTCCCATAATTCTTGTTTCAGACCCCTGATTTATATATATTATATATTTGCAGATTTATAACCCGCTCTCGTTCGGAAAAATCCAAATTCAGAGCGGTAAACAATAGATATAACCAGTACAACCATACAATAAATATAACAAATTAAAACAAAGTTACTACTAGAAAATCAGAGCAGTTCCATTTAAACCTTAAAAGCTTGTTGAAATAAAAAAGTTTTGGTCCGACGGCGAAAGTCCATGAGAGAAGGAGAGAGCCGTATCTCAAGCGGTAAATTGTTCCATAAAGTAGGAGCTACGACTGAAAAAGCTTTCTTTCTAGTGACCATTTGGCAGATGGTGAAGGTTGATGGAACATTAAGGGTAAATTCGGTAGCCGATCTCACCGGACGAGAAGATTTAAACTTAGAGAGACGATTCGCTAAATATGCAGGTGCCAATCCATGTAAAACTTTGAATGTTAGGACCAATATCTTAAATGGGTGACGAAGTCCTATGGGGAGCCAATGCAGGTAATAAAGAAGAGGCGTGGTATGGATCCGAGGGCCAGTTCTCATGATCATCCTTGCTGCTGCTCTTTGTACCAACTTAAGCGGTCGAAGTGATCTAGCTGGAAGTCCGACATACAAGGAGCTACAGTAATCTAACCGCGAAGTTACAAGGGCCTGAGTTACTTTTCTTAAATCAGACATTCCTAAGAATGGCCGAAGTTGACGGACAAGCTTTAGTTTGGTAAATGCAGCTTTGGAGATGGCTGCAACCTGAGGTTCTAAGGTCAAGGTTGAGTCCAAAATTATGCCCAAGCTGCGGACTTGCGTTTTCAGAGGAAGTAATACTCCATCCAGTGATGGCAAAATTCCAACTTCTTGGGGGGGACTTTTTCCAATAAGGATGACCTCTGTCTTTTCTGGATTGAACTTCCGTTTGTTTTTGGTCATCCAATTCTGCACTGCCGTGAGGCATTAATTAAGAGGACAAACAGCTTCTTTAGCATTTGGAGGGAAAGAGCAGTAGAGCTGTGTATCGTCCGCATACTGACGGTAATGAATCCCAAATTTTTGAATAATCTTACCTAGAGGTCGTATATAAATGTTAAATAACATCAGGGATAGGACGGAGCCCTGCGGGACGCCATATCGTAGTGGCCAGGGCTCTGAACAGTAATCCCCCAGGGCAACTTTCTGAAGCCTGCCTTCTAAGAAGGAGCGAAGCCACTGTTAAACCGTGCCATTAAGTCCTATTTCAAAGAGACGATCCAAAAGGATGTCATGATCGATAGTATCGAAAGCGGCAGATAGATCTAATAGAACTTGTAGGGACAAATTGCCCTTATCTAGTTCTAGCCGAAGATCATCAATTAGTGCGACTAAGGCTGTTTCTGTCCCATGATTTGGCCTAAAACCTGATTGAAAAGAGTCGTAGCAATCGGTGGTATCAATAAACATTTGAATCTGTGTAGCTACTACTCTTTCAATGACTTTGCTCAGGAAAGGCAGGTTGGATACTGGGCGAAAGTTGTTTAACAGTGTGGGATCAAGAGAGGGTTTTTTTAATAGTGGTGTAACGATGGCTTCTTTCAGGCATTCAGGTAAACGGCCTTGTTGAAGAGAAGAGTTAACAATTATACTTAGCCAACCTGCTAATTCCGCTTTAGATGTTTTCATAAGCCAAGATGGGGTGCTTATTGCTTTTGCAAATTGCTTGCTTAGTACTGGAGTCTGAAATGCTCTGTTTAAGAACACAGCTCAAATGTGCAGACTGCCTGAAGTTTTTCACTCTGCCTAGGACAGTCTGAGAAAGGATGTTTAATTAGTCAAAAGAAGCAGGAGAAAGAAGGCTTTCACACACTGAAAGTCCTCCCAGCTGCATTCTCAGCTCTGGTGAGAACTGCTTCAAGGGCATTGTAAAATACACAAACGTCAGAAGTATGGGTTCTAAAGACACTTGCCCCTGGGACAGATAAAAATCTCACAGGTATAGGTTCCATCTGTGCCCCCTCCCAGAGGGTCCTTTTGGGTACAAATAAAAGACCCTTGATCTGGGTAGATAAGCCTCACCACCAGCTAGAAGCATCAGTACCGCCCTGCAGGGAAGAGCGGTGTGGTGTAAATCCAAACAGGGCCAAAAGGGATCTCTCTGTCTGCTGTATGAGGGCCTTCTGGCAGGGAAACAGAGAATATAAGGTCAAAGCTGTGCTCATTATTATCTGCTGTAAGGAATTAGAGTCTGCTTGTCAAAATCAACATCTTTGCTTCAATAAAGGCACTAAGTTTTCTTTCCTCACAAGTGTGTTTCATTGTCATTCAGATCCCGAACTTTCTTGCCTCAGGGAAGGGAAAAACTTTTTGCAAAACACACCTCTATCTGGGATGGCTTGACTTAAGAAAATATGATCTATCGTGACATTGATTAAATTAATTTATTACAGTACAGCACAGATTAACCAACCTAATAGATTTATGGGGAAATATTCTGTATTCCCTATGGTTGGGAATGACAAATTCCAAGGCAATCTACAACCTTATAATGCTTTCAATTTATTGTAACTACCCACCTAGTACTGTATATGTGAGTGTTCTTTCTTTTTCTGTATGTGTCTGTGTGCATGCATTGTTTAAATTACCCTTTTACAAAAAAAGTGCAAAAGTAAATGAAACAATTTCCCCCAAAACACTCTGACTGTAACTCACACTCCTTCTGATCTAGTTCTGACATTATAGGGAGTGCACTTATAAATTGGGAATGAACTTTGTGGGGGGGTGGGGGGTCTCTGCTAGTAATGGGCCTAAGAATTCAGAGCTCAGTGAGTTTGTTTGCAAGCTTTTCTAATTCTGAAATTCATTGCCATCACTGCATTTAAGTGCCAGCTCACAGCGAGAAATATTTTGCAGGGGAAAATAGAAATCTGATGAAATCTGAATGCTTTATGTCAGAGGACAGAATCCAACCATACAAACAGATATTTACATTATGCTTAGACTTTTCTGAATTTTTAAAACCAGTAGTTTCCATAGCAACCACTGTTCAATATAGCCTATACAATAAGTTTAAAATACAGATCAGAAATGATTGAATAATGGTAGATTAAATATAATTTATAGAAAAGCTTATATTTGTATACCCTCTGCTGAATATTGAAAATCAAGTATGAGCCATCTATCACATTTTGAGTAATGCAAGATAGCAAACATCAAAAGCCAAATATCAAAAGCCATCTGCTGTCAGCTCACACTACAGTCAGATTTCCAGCAATAATTCTGAAACACTAAATGCGTACCACCCGCTATCATAATTTGTCAAATGTCAGCTATCAAATATTGGCTGCAGACATCAGATACTAAAGCAATCAAATGAACAAAGAAGTGAACTGAATACTGGAATCAAATAGCTTTGGGTGTCAAATATGAGCACTAAATATTTTGGCGGAGGAGGGTGGTCAATAAAGGCAACTAGGCCACTGACCTAGAAGATTACTGTGTCCCCCACTCCTGACTCCACGTTACTTAAACCTTTTCATTTTCAGTTAACACAGAGTGCAAACTGAACCCTCCAACTTGTTTCTGTCCATTATCTCCAGTCAGCCATTCGGCTCCTTTGAACTCCTAGCCAATAACAAACTGTCACGATGGCCAGGGGTCACACCCCTTGTCTGCAGGGTAGAAACAAAACACAGTTTCACACATGAACTCAACATGTGACCGTTTTGCATTTTACTACTCTCTCTGAACTGGCAGCTTCCCCTCCCCTCCTGCCCCTTGCCCAGTGTAGTCAACTGAGGCAGGAGACTTTACATAAGAGGAGCCCAGCACGTTACAGTAACAGAGGAGGTGGGCAGGGATGTGGCTGCCCACAGCCAATCGCAATGCAGGCTGTGAGCATGTGCAGTGCCGCTTCTCTTCTGGGCAACGTGTCGTCAGAACAGGGAAGGCAGCCATCTTGCAGAAGTCAGAGGTTCCTGTGGGGTTGCTATGGCAACTTGCTTATTTCTGAAATCATCATCAGAGAGAGAGGAACAGCCTGTGGACTGTGGTGTGAGCCTCAGGTGACGGGGGAGTACTGTCATGACCTTAAAGGAATGTCTTGGGTTGGGGTTGGGGGGAAATGGCGGCCTCAGTGCTCCTGGTGCCACCCACTCACATCTTGCCTGGTTGGGGTCCCGGGCTTTCCGTTCTGTTTTAAAACTATTTTCCCCCTTTGGGCGAGGGGGGAAATGGTGGGTCTCCTCCTCCTTGTTCTGCTGCTCATGCCTGGCCCAGTCAGGGGGCTCTGAGCTCTTTTTTACCCCCTTGGTGTGTGCATGTGGGGTGTTGCTGCTTTCCTCGGGGCCCTGCTGGCCTTTTGTTATTTAAAGGGGAAAGGCTGGGTAGGGGAGGCAGGGGTGCCCTCCCCGGTTGCAGCACAGAGTGATAGTATTGCACTGTGCAATCCTCACTGTGGTCACTGAGATTCTGCTGAATTCAGTGGGGCTTACTCCCGGGTAAGTGGGGTTAGGGCTGCAGCCTTAATTGTGAAGAGCAGCTGGGTGGGAGTTGGGAAAAATCAGGACTGGATTTTGAAGAGAGGGAACCTCTGGTTAGGATGACATTCTTTCCTCCTCTATTTGAATTGTCTGCCTCTTCCTGGAAGAATATAAATATAAATTTAATTCTTAAAAAGAATTGAGCAAGGGCTGACTGGGACTAGTCGGAACAGTAATGAAAATGATTACATTTTGCACATCCTCAGTGGCTGTCTTAATGTAGTACATTTACATCCCACCTTTCATCCAAATAAATAATAAGACGCAATGTCGTCATAATTTAAGCTCCTCTAAAACCCACAGGTTTAATTAGAAAGACTGGTATGTGCTTCCTTCTTCCACTGAGACCTGTGAGATGAGGCTAACCTGTGCCCCTCCAGATGCTGCTGAACTGCAACTCCCATCATTTCTGATTGCTGGCTTTCCTGGTTGGGGATCACTGGAGCGGTCGTTTACCTACCTCCTGTTGTATGCTCAGAAGCAGTGAATTTCCACAAGGACAGTAGAACAGGCAATTGTGGGGTTAAGCCAGCGATGTGTTCGTGCCAAGGCCAAACAGCAGATGTTGCTGAGCGAGGGCACGGAATGAGATAAAAGCGCTGGGCAAACCGAAAGTGAGTGTGGGGGTTGTAGTAGAGCTAGTGATTCTTGTTAATGTATGTCTTTTGGAATAAAGACTCTTAAAACTTTCAACGCGTCTGAATCTCTAACGGACCTGAAATCCTTTAACCGGGATACTCTTAGCGATCTCTTGTGCCAACTGCCTTTCGCTGCATCACACAGAACAACACCTCCTTGGCCACACCTCCACATAGCCACCAACCCACCTCTCCAGGTCCGAAGGTCACTAGCTATCACTTTATTTTGGAAAGATTTGGTATTTACAGAGGGATGAATGAGTTTGTACTCAATATGAGAGGGGCAAATTTGTTTGGGCTCGACTTTTGTCACTCACCCCAAGGGGGCGAGATAAACAGAAAATTGAGTGAGAGAGAGGGAGGAAGGGGAGGAAGGAAGGGGAGAGCTCAGTGGAAATAGCAGGGGAAAGACAGGTTTTAAAAAATTGCAATGGTAATGGAGTGAAGGTGAGATTTTTTGAAGCTTTTGCTACCTTCACTTATTTCCCACTGTAGCCAGAAAATTAAAGGTAAAACTGATTTTTCCAGGTTGACCATCTGACAACTTTTACAGGAAAAATGTTGCTTTCTAAATTTTGGAATGCCAGCCAAATGAAGAGGCCAGAACTGGGGTGGGGGTGGGGGTGGAGGGTGGCATGCCTTAGTCAGAACATAAGGATGCAGGTACTGTGTTCCATTTGTGCAAGCAGGCACTGCTCTCCCCCCTGCCCCCACTTCCCTTAACACATGCTTAAGGAAGTAACAAGCCCTGACAGGCCAGCGTGTGGCTGCTAAGTGGGTCATTCTTAGCTGCCATGTTATAATCACATTGCCATTCCATCTGCTTACATGAGGGCTTCGGGTCTCTGTTTAGAAAGCTGTATGGAGAGAAGAAGCCCTTGAGATCTGGTGATAAAATGTCTTGGCGCAGGACGTACAGGTCAATCTCAGATCAACCACAAGCTGTTGTGATTTGAGCTCAGCTGAAATTTCTCAGAAGACTATTTTCTGATAAAATTTCTGAAGAGTTTTTCTTGTCCATGTAATTTTTGTTGCATTTGCACAATGAATAACGTGAACCAAGAACTCACATCGCCCAAAGTGTTCAGAGTCATTTGCTCAACAAACATTTCTGCTCAAAATAATGTGTGTCATGTTACAAAACAGTTACAAACCCCTTCACAATGCAGAGCCTGTCCCAAATGAAGTTGGTGCTGAGGGTGGTTTCATTCTCTTCCTACTTCTGTTAATAAAAGCCAGGGACAGTGACCAAATGTGCAAATATATATACCCTGTTTAGCTAAGCTGTTTGTACATCTGTTTGTATATGTTTTTCCAAGAGGGTAATACTCTGTTTCCTAGAAAACCATTCTTCTAACAAGAATTTGTTGTTTTCCCAGAGCCTGGTCCTCACCCCCGCTAAGCAGAATTGTATCCAAAGGGAATTCACTTCCATGAGATGTAGCAACCTGAGTTGCTTTAAAAGAGGATTAGCCACATTCCTGAAGGATAAAGTTATCAATGGCTACTAGCCACAATGGCTATGTTCTACCTCCAGAATATGCCTTTGAATGCTAGTTGCTGGGATTCACCGGTGGAGAGAGTGCTGCTACACTCAGGTCCTGCGTGTGAACTTCCCATATGTATCTGGTGGGCCACTGTGAGACCAGGATGCTGGACTGGATGGGCCTTTGGCCTAATCAAGCATGGCTCTTCTTATGTTCTGAAATTCTTGTTGGCAGCATTTGTGAGAAAGGGGTGGGTAGCTGTAGTCAGTTCTGCATTTTGGTTCCTGTACTGTTTCAGGAAATGTTAATAAATAGATTAACATTAAAATGCAAACTGAATTGAATTCTACATTCCACCCCTAGAAACAACTGAGGGTGAGGCAGGGAAAGTGAGGTAGATGTGAACAGGTTAGCAATATATGGTTGTTTCAGTTGCACATGTTTGGCCATAGTTACAGGCTTAGGTGTAGGAGCACATAGGGCAATCTTCTCCAACCTGTGGCTCTCCAGATATTGTTAAGCTACAGTTCCCATCGTTCATCAGCCCCAGCCTGAATAATCAGGGGTGATGGGAGTGGTCTAGCAACATTTGGAGGGCCACAGGTTATCCACCCCGGATCAGAAGGTTGTGCCAAAGTCTTCACCCTTACTTCTCCCTTAAAGAACCACACCTCTTGATGAGCCAGAAGAAGGAGAAGGAAGCATGGCACCTTCTTAAAATCTGGTTGGTTTTCCCCGCAAAATCCATATATGAAAAAAAAAATGTCAAAGAAACCTGTGCCAATTCAGAACTCATCTTTGATGGTGCTATAGCAACACCCTGTGGCCAAAATGAGAACACCATCTTCTCTCAATGTGTTCCTTTCAATGTGTTCCTATATACTTCATGGTGAAGGTTAAAAACGCAAAGGGCATATCTGCAACACAAACAGTGATTGGATTTTTCTGTGAAGGCAGCTAGGGATTATACTTTGGTGAGGGTGCTGAGAGTTCTCTATTAGAGAGTACACACTGCACATGCACACACAGCCAAACTACAGTTCCCAGGATACTCTGAGAAGAAGGAATGTCTGTTAGGCCAGTTGAAGTCTGCAGTGTAAATATATCTTAAAGAGGCAAGACTGGTACTAAGAGAAGCTGTGTCATGGCACTGAGAGAAGTAAAGCGGGCCTGGCTTCTCTGATGGAAGATGGGCGTGTAAGCTGCGCTGACATCTTTGGGAGAAAAGCAGAATACAAGAGTAACAAGCAAGTCATTAAATGTTGATGGGGACTGGCAAATATGTGTATTTGTGACCCATATCACTGTTAGGAGTAATACAAGCTTAATGGCTAATGTGCATAACAACCAGCCATTGTGAACATTTGCCATACTTCATGGAGAATGTGCATTAATCTAGACCAGGTGTTAGGAATCTTTGGCCCTCCAGATGTTGCTGACCTACAACTCCCATCATTCCTGGCCATTGGCCATACAGTGGGGCCTGGCTTTTCAGGGTTCCATTCCTACGGCGGCTTTCAATTAGAGTAAGGCCCCACTCATAAGGCGCTTTTTCCATTTTTATGGTGTTTTTCAGGCGTCGGGCGCCATTTTATTGACAGAGTTCAGCTTTTCAGTGGGTTTCGCTTTTCAGTGTGGGTCAGGAAAGTAACCTGCCATATGATTGGGCCCTACTGTACTTGCTAGAACTGATAGGAGTTGTATCTCCCTATACAAGCCTGCCCAGGCCCTGAGATCTTCAGGAGAGGCCCTTCTCTCAGTCCCAACACCCTCACAAGTACGATTGGTGGGGATGCGAGATAGGGCCTTTTCGGTGGCTGCTCCTAGGTTCTGGAACTCCCTTCCTAGGGAGGCACGAATGGCCCCCTCCTTGCCATCCTTCCGTCGGCAAGTAAAGACTTTTTTATTCTGACAGTCCTTTGGGATAGAAGGTGTTTAGAATGACGTTCCTAATTAGGGGCGTATTTGCCTCCACCATAGTTATAGGGAAGACTTGGGAACATTCTCGAATCAAGTGTTAGGTGCCACGTGAGATCGCTGATCCAATTAGGTAAGGCGCTGAGCAGCATATATAAGGCTGCTCCGTCTTTCCCGCTCTTGCCTTTTTTGCCTCGCGGCAGCTGCGTTTGTCCTTGTTCCACATTGCTCCGTTTGTGGTTTGGACGTTCGTTCTGAGTATTTTACTTGAGAGTGATTCGTTTGTCAATTGTTTTACTCCTTAAGCCCCTTGGTTGTCCTTATCTGATCTCCGACGAATCAGCTGGGCGGCGGGCGTCCGCCCACGTGCCCCGGCGGCGGCCGGCACGCCGGCTGATTTACTTCCTGGTTGTGTTCCTTTTATGGTTTATTGCCTTTTAAGTTTTAGTAAAAAGGGGGTTTGAGTTGGTTGATTTGATGTTCCTGCTATAGTTTGCGTGTATTATTTGATTGTGCCTTGCTTTCGTTAACGTTATAATACGTTCCCTCCCCCCACCCCTTGATTTCCTGTGGCCTAATTTCAGTTTGTTTGTTGATACTGGGTGTTGGTCCGGCAGTTATCTCACCTCAATTTGACCAAAAATTTTAAATAAATTTATTATTATTGTGTATGTTAATTTAATTATTTAGGTATTGCATTAGTTTTAATATTCGATTTATAGTTGTTATTTGTTCAGTTTAGTACATTTAAATATATAACCCCCCCAATCCCCCAATTCCATTTGGTTTACATCCCCCCCTCACCCCATTCATATAGATAAATATATATAAATACATATTTAGTTAATAGGTTAATAATAATAATAATAATAATAAGTTAAGTTCAATTTATTGGTTAGTGTAATTAGCACTTTAGGTGTGCTACTTCTTATTAAAAATTGTCAAATTTACAATCTGGTTGTGATTGCAATTTGGTACTTTGCATAATTGTTGTTGATTGGTTTTTTACAACCATGCCACCCAGGAAGGCTCAACAGAAAAAAGGAGTGCGAGTTGTGAAACAAACTACAAAGCGCCCTCCACCCCAGCAGAACCTGTCTTCTGATGAAGAGGAGGATTTGGGGACCATTCGTGCCTTGGTGGCTAGGGTGGAGGTGCTGGAAAAGGAACGCATGCAGCCGCTGGATGCTGATGCTGGCACGAGTTCCGCTCCTGCAGGTAAGAAATCTGCAAGGTTGGCTTCCAGAATGCCTAAAAATCATCTTCTTGCCGATTTAGTTTCTAGGATCGGGGTTCTGGAAGCTGCAGCACCTAGCGAGGAGCCAGCAATTCCTACGCCTCCAGCTTGTTTGCCAACTGTTCCTGCCTCCAGTTCTTCGGTCACGCCTTCAGTCCCGCCGGTTGCTGGGCCTATGCAAGTTCAGCTTCCAGTCTCACATGATGCTGCCGCGTTTACTCAGAGGGCGTCTGGGTTTGCAGCACAGCCTGTGGTTGCCTCTCCTGCTGCGTATACAGGTGAGCCAATTATGCACTCACAAGCTTACAATACACAAGCACAGGATTCCAATGCCCTTAACAGGGATACACCAATGGCTGGTTCTCCTTTGTTGGGAGATGCTATGCACCCAGTAGTGTTTATGGGAGGTGTGTTGGTACCCCAGCACCCACAGCTTCCTTGGCCGGCGGCTGCCGTGAGTCCTTGGCAGCCGCCTTTGACTTCCTCTTCTTCATCACCTGCTTATTTACCCCTGCCACATGGGGTTTATCCTCAAGGCGATACCTCCCTTCCGTTAGGTGATCATTTATTGTTAGGAATGAAAGAAAAAATTTGGAGGGGAGAGTATATCGAT
The DNA here is from genome assembly GCF_030035675.1 of Rhineura floridana. Classification (NCBI taxonomy): domain Eukaryota; kingdom Metazoa; phylum Chordata; class Lepidosauria; order Squamata; family Rhineuridae; genus Rhineura; species Rhineura floridana. Next base: position 10,081,297 of record NC_084494.1, read on the forward strand.
CTCTTTACTCTCCTGTTTCGTGAAACTGAGGTTAAGCTTAAAGATGGTCAAGAAGTTAAAGAGCGTGAGGCGGCGATAAAAAGAAAAGTGGATCGGGTATGGCCTAATTGGTTGAACGCCTATACGATTTATATGGGTGTTATGACGCAGGCTTATCCGTCTAGGGCTTTGTCCATGATAAAATATCAGGATATTGTACATCATGCCTTCCGTGAATTCTCTGGAACCGCTTGGTTGCGGTATGATCAGAATTTCAGGCAAAGAGCAGCATTGGATCCCACCCTTCGTTGGAATATTGAACATGCAGGATTGTGGTTGCGATCTATGACTTCCGCCAGGCCCACTACAGGAGATAGAGCCGATAGTGGGCATTTATTGGCACGCGCGCAGACTTCCGCCTCGGGCTACAGCCAAGGCGGGCATTGGGTTCAATCCCAGCAAGTCTGCTGGTTATTCAATAGCAGTGGCCGATGTTCTAGACGTCCCTGTAAATTTAGACACGTCTGTGCACTGTGTGGAGGCAACCACTCCAGTTCCTCTTGCCAGAGGGCACGTACTGCTCGACAGGGTACAGGGGAGCATCAACAGCAAAAATGCAGGTCTGGCAATAGCGGCGGTACGTCGCAAGGCCAGTAGCCCGATCAAGCTGGCTCCGTTAGCAAAGCTGTTAGAGCTTTATCCCAATAAGCAGGCTGCTAGTTTTATACTTCAGGGTTTTAAGGATGGATTTCGTATCCCTTTCGAGGGTCCTAGGATTGCTACATCGTTTGTCAATCAGCCCTCTCTTAGTACATTAGCGCCCGTGGTTCTGGCCAAGCTTAATAAAGAGATACTTGCTGATCGTATCTCGGGCCCCTTCAGTTGTCCTCCGTTTGAAAATTTGAGGATTTCCCCTTTAGGTATTATCCCTAAGAAGCAGCCTGGGGAATATCGCCTTATTCATAATTTGTCTTTCCCGAAAGGAGCCTCTGTCAATGATGGCATTTCCCCATTATATGCCTCAGTCAGATATACTTCTTTTGATGAGGCAGTGAGAGTAGTTAGAAAAGCTGGAAAGGGGGCTTTGCTGGCAAAGTGTGATATAAAATCCGCTTTTCGCCTTTTGCCTGTACACCCTGCTGATGTGGATTTGCTTGGTTTTAAATTTCAAGGTCAGTTTTACGTAGACAGAGCTATGCCAATGGGTTGTTCTGTGTCTTGTGCTGCTTTTGAAGCATTTAGCACATTTCTTGAATGGGCATTGAGGATGAAAGCATCGTCCTCCTTCTCTGCTCATTATCTTGATGATTTTTTATTTGTGGGGCCTGCTGGGTCTTCTCACTGCTCCCATCTGATGCATTCCTTTGCCACTTTAACTGACAAATTGGGAGTCCCTTTAGCTCCTGAAGTCTGAGGGCCCTACTACTTCCTTTATTTTCTTAGGGATCCAGTTAGATACTGTGGCTCAGACTTCACGTTTGCCGCTTGAGAAGTTGGTTGCACTGCGTCAACTGCTTCATTCAGCCCTAGAGCGGAAGAAGATCACCTTGGCCCAGTTACAGGAAATTGTGGGCCATTTAGTTTTTGCTTCTAAAGTTATTTCACCTGGTCGTGCATTCCTCAGGCGTCTATGCGACGCCATGCGGGGAGTTCAATCCCGCTTCCATTTCATAAGGATTACATTAGGGATGAGGGAGGATTTGCACATGTGGCTTGAATTCATGACAGATTTCAATGGCCTTTCCTTTTGGAGGGAGGAATTGCTATTAGAAGCAGAATTACAGGTGCATTCCGATGTTGCCGGTGGCATTGGCTTTGGAGTAATCTTTAGATCCTAGTGGTGCGCTGAGCGATGGCCTGACAGTTGGCAGGCTACCGGAATTACTTCTGATTTGACATTTTTGGAGTTTTTTCCAATAGTGGTAGCCGTTCATATCTGGCCAAAGGCATTTCAAAATCGCACAGTGCGCTTCTGGTGCAATAATATTTCCGCAGTTAGCGTTATTAATGCCCAAACTTCTAAGTCTCCTCGTGTTATGTGCTTGGTGCGTGCGTTTGTATTACAATGCTTGCGCTTTAATATTTTATTCCTGGCCAGACATGTTCCAGGTTTGATGAATACCGTTGCTGATGCACTTTCCCGCTTACAGATGGCGCGCTTTCGGGAGCTTGCACCTGGAGTGGCTCTGGATCCAGTACCAATCCCACCTTTCCTGTGGAACCTTGGCAACTAGAAGTTGGGGTTGCTATCGCTGCTGCTCTGGCTCCCAGTACTCAAACTGCGTATAAGCGTTCATTTGCTAAGTTCCAGACTTTCCGCATTGTCTCGGAGCTGCCTTTGGAGTGGCCTATTCCTGCATTTATTGCAGTTTATGACACATTTAAAAGGGCACAATAATTCTGTTTCTACTATCGCCGGCCACCTCTTGGCGCTAGCCTTTATTTCGAAGGCAAAGGGGGTTGCCGGATCATTCTGTAGATTTTAGGGTCAGAAAGGTCCTAGAGGGTTGGTCGCGTTCCGCTCCCAGGGCCGCTGACCGGAGGAGGACAATCACGCCCGATGTCCTTCTCCAGATCCTGGCACTGTTTAATTCTTTATGCTCATCTCAGTATGAGTCGCACCTGTTCGCCGCAGTAACTCTGATGATGTTTTATGGTGCTTTTCGCCCTAGCGAAGTATTGGCCCCTTCTAAGCGCGATGTGACTTATAGAGCTTTATGCTTTGGCGATTGCACATTAGGTGCTGATTTAGTGAGGTTGTCCCTGCGGGTCTCTAAGACCGATCAAAAGGGTCGTGGCAGTATGGTTGTTTTACGACGTTGCCAGGTCCCACTATTGTGCCCTGTGTCTGCAATGCGTCAATTCTTATCCATTCGGCCAGCGGGCCAGCGTTATTTGTTTATACATGCTGATGGAACTGCCCTGACTCATTTTCAATTGTGGGCCGTTGTTCGGCGGGCCTTGTTGGCCAGTGGTCGCGATGCTGGAGTCTATGGGCTGCATTCATTCCGGATTGGTGCGGCTACGGCCGCGGCCCTCGTGGGCATGAGTATAAGCGATATACAGGCGATTGGCAGATGGTGTTCCGATGCATTTAAGTCTTACGTCCGATTTTAACGGAGGAATTTGTTTTTGTTTCTTATAGGTTTGACAAACATCCCGATTCCTGTAAGGATCGTCTTGTGGGGCCACTCAATTTTGTTTTGGGCTCATCGGAGGGCATCCTCGTCTGTTCCTGGAACACAGCTGCAGCTTTCGGCCACAGCTACGGTTCAGTGGGAAGCTCGGAGGGGCATGTTATGGGATGCGTTGATGCCTTCTGTGTGCCGGATCATGTCCGTTGTGGACAGGCCACACATATTGTTAATTCATTTGGGCGAAAATGATTTGGTGCAGCGTCCTGGATTGGATTTTCTGCTCAAAGTTATGCGTGATCTCACGTGGCTTATCCGCCTATATCCCAATCTTATAATTGTATGGTCAGAAATGCTTGTCAGAAGGGTTTGGAGGGGTGCTGTGCACCCCAATAAGATAGATGGATCTAGGAAATGGGTTAATAGGAAGGTTAGGGATCTAGTTATTCCTCATGAAAGGATTAGGTTCCATGCCCCACATCTGTTTCGTGATGACAGTGTTCATCTTTCTGAGCAAGGGTGTGACCTGTTTTTGGAGGATCTTATGGTGGGGTTAAGGGGTTTGTTATCCTCTTTGGGTTGAGGGGACCAAGCTTAAGCTGATCCCCTCTTGTGGCATAGAATTTGGGCAGGTGAGGTATATGGGGGTTAAATTTAGGCGGTTAAGGCATCATGATAAAGGGGCACTCCCTAGGGAACCATCAGGGCTTTGTGTCTGGTGGGGATCTGAGTTGTGTCCTTGTGGGACCTGCTTGCACATCATGGTGAACGCCTGTACGGCGGGGCCATGGTGTGGAGGTTGGAACCACACAGCTGGCTCCAAGAGCAAGGAGGGAGGATTTCACCCACCTCCTTGACTCTGGGGTTACGTAATTATGAGAATGGATGCCTTTACAAGTTGAGGGTGTAATCCCTCGTTGTTAGGCTTAACCTCACCTGCTCGAAGTGTTGTATACTTAATTAATTGGCTGTATTGAATTGGACTTATCATGTTATATTTTAATAAATATAACATTATTCCAGTATGGTGTCATGAGTCTTCATTGTGTGGGGGCAATTGGGCTTTACAAGGCTTGTTTTATTGTTTTACATTATTATCTGTATTATTTTAAATTGTTTTTAGATTTTTAAGTGCCTTTTATGGTTTTAAGGTTGTGCACAGTTTAATTGTATTTTAATTGTATGTTTTTCTATGTTTTTAATTATATGTAGTTTTATTTGTAAGCCGCCCTGAGTTCCAGTTTGGAAAAAGTGAGGGGTAAAAATAAAGTTTCATTCATTCATTCATTCATTCATTCATTCATTCATTCATTCATACTTCAGCAACATCTGGAGGGCCAGAGATTTCCTACACATGTTGTAGACTGTCCATAAACAGGGAAGTCTGTACATTTCCCAGTCACTTATTATGTCCCACTGGCCTTGGGGTATGGCATCTCTCAATAGGGTTTAGTACATTCTCCAGGAATTGTGCATAATCTCCAAGACACATGGCTATGTGTACATTTCAACTGCATTTTGTACTTTTTCTGAGCAACATGCATAATGTCCAACAGGCCTTAGGGAATGTGCTGTCTTGACAGCGTTTTGTACATTTTCTGGGTAATATGCATAATCTCCAAGGTACGTCTGAGAATGCAAAATTATACACACTGCCTGGTCAATACTCAGCATTTCCAAGAAAACATGCCCTTGGTCTCCATTTCATGGTTTCTTTCTCTAGTTCAAAGCTCCTGCTTTGTCGCCCTGGGCTCCTGCTGGGAGGAAGGGTGGGATATAAATCAAATAAATAAATAGTTGCTGCAGCCTTCTGATGGTGCCAGGACCAGTTGCCAGCCAGTCATAAAACTTTCTAGCTAGAAACAGAGGCTATATGCATACTCTCCAAAGTGACGTTAGAAAATATGAATGCAGATCAGGGACTATAAGTGCCGGATAATGTACAAAATGCAGTCAAGATATGTTCATTCCCCATGCAATAGCTCAGTGATGCTACATTTACATTTCACAAAACATCAGAGCAGTGTACAACAACATAAACACACTTAAAAGTGTTACAAAACCATCACTGAAATTACTGGCTACTCAAGAGATATTTTAAACCACTGCATAGGCTGTTGTCATAAGAAAGTATTTGAGAGACACCTGAAAGTCAAAAGCAAAGATGTCTGCTGAATCTGTGCTGGAAGAGTGTTCCACAGAATGAGACTAGTGACATTAAATGCCCAACTTCTGGTTAAGGCCAGTTAGGCCTTTGTAGCACAAGGGAACAACTAACAGCGCTCCTCCAGATGATCTCACTGATTGGGCTGGAATCCTGAGGGCTCAGGCAATCCTTAAGATACCCTGGACCAAGGTTTTTCAGGGTTTTGTATGTCAACACCAGAGCCTTAAATACAGCAATCCAGTTTCAAGGTCACCAGTGCATGGACTGCAGTAGCCACTTTATTCCGATCTAGATTTGGCTGTAGCTGGTAAAAGGCACTCCTAGCTACCAAGGTCACTTGGGCACCTAACGACAAAGATGTATCAAGGAGTGCCCCTAAGCTATGTACCTGCTCCTTTAGAGGAAGCTCAACTCCATCCAGAAAAGGCAACTGGCCTACAGAGCATCATTCCCAGGGGCACATTTGAGGGGAAAGATGGCTGCCCCCCTTGGCTAATGGCACAGGAGAGGAGGACACTGACATATCGCTCATTGCTGCTCTTTGTCACCTGAAGCAGCAGCAAAGCTGTTTGTTTGTAAAAGAAAGAAATGGGAAAAGCCTTGTCATCCAATGGTAACCCTCCAGCCCCAATGCAAATTTAATCGATCCCCTCTGAAAGTCATGTCTTTATAGGACCCACCTACCCCACAAAACCAATGAAAAATGATGGGCTGTTATTTTTGGCTCAACATGCAATATTTCTTTGTAAGAGATGTTAGCTTAATCTCATCTCAGAGTAAGCCTGAAAAACCATATTCCTGGGCCATCTTCTTGGGACATCTTGTTTACCAGGGATCAGCCATAACCAAGGATGCCCAAAGTTATCAGTTCAGGGATTGCTGTGTTCAGTCAACAGATTAATCTTCACAGATACCAAATTCCAGGCTGCTCTGATCCACACACGTTTGCTTGCTGTATTCTGTGTGGAGCTGCCTTTAAAGATGGAGCAGAAAATTCAATTGGTCTGAAACGCGGAAGCCAGATTAATATACGAGACCCCAAAATAGAAATATACTGCTCTTGATCTTACAACATCTGCACTGGGTGCCTATTTATTTCCAGGCTCAATTTAATGTTCCGATCTTTGTCTTTAAAACTGCAGTCCTACAGCAGGGGGTGAGAGAAACTGAAGGCAGTTCATCTACCTTATCGAACAACCTGCCTGACTTTTGCCAGAAAGGGGATGAATTTAGGATGAACAAAACAATGGGAGGGAAATAAAAGGGACCAATTGATACTAGATATCCAGGGCTGACATAGTTTATTCTCTGGTTAGTGAAGGCTATCTCATTAGGGCAAATGGGACACTGCCCCACCAGCCAGCCACCTGCCCACCTTACAACAAACCCAGGGGGTGGCCCTGGCTGTCAGCTTCCTCCTCCTCCTTAGTCTCAGGGTTGTTCCTGGTAGAACTCATCAGGGAGGAGGATGGGGACAAATCTAGAATGAGTTGACTCCGCCCGTCATTGGATCTGACTCTGCCTACTGATGGTCTCCCTGCCTTCTGCCCTACCAATCCCAAATGGGCCCCAGCCATCACTGTCCCTGAGCTTGTGGAACTGGGAAGCCGAAGCATTGCTAGGTAATTAAAGACCTGGGGGCATAAGCCCACGACACAAATTTGCTCATGTTGATATATATATATAGATGCGTTTGGGTGAATGAGAAGAGCAGGTGGCTGGGGTCTTACCAGTATTGCACTTTACAGTACAACCAACTGCCCTATAATTATAGATAGATAAATGTAAATAGGAGGGAAAGGGGCAGAGGATCCAAGGTCAGCACAAAAGATCTGGGGCTCACATGTCACTCTTACCAATGCCCTTCTGGATCCACACCTTCTTCCAGGCCAGTCTGGGCAAACACCCCGAAACACCCCAGCACACCTCCTTCCCAGCCCTACCAGCGTCTGACCTGAGGAGAGGTAGAGCTGCAGCAGTTGCCATGGCAACAGGGAGACTCTGACATCAGATTTGCCTTCCCAAGCTCGGAGTGCTCTCTCTCAGGGAGGGAGATCCAATGTATCTTATGGCCTTCTGGCAGGGGCCATTAGTTTTGCAGGGTCAGGCATGTGGCCATTTGCCTCAGGAGTGTCTGCCCCCTCAGGACCCCTGATCACCAGTTAGGTTAGCATCAGAGGCTCAGAGGGACATGTGTCTCTCTGAGACACGATCTTTTTGGTGGTGGTACCGAGACTGTGGAATTCCCCTTCCCATTGAAATCGCTATCCCTGCGGCTCCTAGCTGATCCCTTGCTTCTGCTCTTCATCTCCTTGGCTGTTACATCAGTATTAAACTTCTCTCTTGCTTGACTACAACAGATGGAAGGTGAAGATGGAAAGTTTTGGCAGAGGTTCAGCAGCATCTCCTAGTCGGATAGAACCTGGCAACCACATTCAGCTGCTCAGCTGGGAGTGAGGTTTACCTTCAGGTGGTGCGGGGAAACAGCAAAGACAATTACACTGAGACCATGTAGCGTCTCCTGCAGGTGCATGTCCATCCTGGAAACCATGGCATCACCAGAAACCAGATTCGCCAAGACAGGCAAGATGTAAAACTTTTGTGAAATGTTATGTTAAATTGTGTTTCATGTTAACATTTGGGTAATGATGATAATTTCATTTATATGAAGGGATATGTATGTGTGTGTGTGTGTGTGTGTGTGTGTGTGTGTGTATAATATTTTATGTATTTTATCTCTTTAGTTCCTTCAGTACCACTCCCCTATATGTGTGTGTGTGTGTGTGTGTATGGATGTAATTGTGATTAACAAAACAGGTTTTTATTGTATTAACAAAACGTTTTGTTAATACAATAAAAACCTCTGTTTTGTTAATCACAATTACGTTCATATATATTTTTAGGTGATTAACGGAATCCTTATAGGGATCCAGAGCAAGCTTGAGTGAAGTTCTGTTTGTTGCTTTCAAAACTGTCTTATATATACATGATATGTATATGTGTGTGTATATATATATATCAGAGCTTGGAAAAGTTACTTTTTTGAACTACAACTCCCATCAGCCCAATCCAGTGGCCATGCTGGGGCTGATGGGAGTTGTAGTTTAAAAAAGTAACTTTTATATGAACGTAATTGTGATAAACCAAACAGAAGTTTTTATTGTATTAACAAAACATTTCAGCTTCCACCTTCATCAGCCGCTAACATACAAATGCTGTTACCAAGGTGGCAGTTATAGAGCTCTGAGGATGGAATGCTCAGAGGGGCTTCATTTGCAGAAGCTAAGTAGTGGTGGTACTGTCCTCCAGGTTGAGGCCATGTGGGGCCAATGTGTCCAGAGAGTAAATCCAAAAGTTCTCCCTTTTAGTCAACGCTGCTGGATCTGCTGGCATCTCTATCACTGTAATGGAAAAGTCCAACAGGCTATGACCCTCGATGTTAAAATGCTTTGCAACTGGTTGCTCCACTTTTTTTGTCAAGATTGCCGACTTGTGGTTCCTGAAGGGCGTGCATAGGTCAGTTGTGGTCTTTCCTACATATTGGATATGACATCCTGGTCTTTTGCACTTGATGATGTAAACTATATTGCAGGACCTGCAGGTGATGTTCTGTTTGATGCAATATGTCCTGCCTGTCCTAGTGCTTGTAAAAGTGGCTGTCTCCCTGAGGTACACACAGGTGATACAGCGTTTGGAGTGACAAGGATGAGACCCTGGATTGGTGATAGGTGGCTTAAGCACAGGTCTCACCAACAGTCTGCACAAATTAGGAGGTTGGCAAAATGCTATAACAGGAGACCTGCTGATGGCTCTAGTAAGATGTTCACAGTTTGCCAGCAATGGGTAGCTCTCCCTGATTGCTCGGTGATAGGAGATGCTGGATGGAAATCTACCACAAACGGAATCCATTGCTCTCTGCTCTTTGACACCTCAGTATGATGGAGGAGGTTTTCTCTGGACAGAATGGAGGCTCGGTGGATGTTGCAATTGATAATATGTGGAGAATATCCTCTTAGAAGAAGGTGTTCTTTAAGTTCACTGATCCTTCTCTGGTATTTATCTTCAGTGTTGCAAATAAGTTTGATTCTCAGAGCTAAGCTATACACAATGTTCTTCTTTATATGCCTAGGATGGCAGGATTTCCAGTTTAAATAGATGTGGGCATCAGTGGGTTTGCTGTAGAGATCAGTGGCTATTTTGTTGTTTTCAATGGTGAGAAGGACATCCAGAAAAGGGATGTGCAGGTTGTCATTTGTACTATTAAATGTAAACTTAATAGAGGGATGGATAGGGTTGATGTAATTTTTAAATTGTTCCAAACTCTCTTTACCATTCATCCAGACCATAAAGATGTCATCAATGTATCGCCACCATATGTGGTTTGTTGAGTGCCTTTTTGTGGCTCTCCTGTTCCAGTTTACCCATAAACAGTTTCGCATATGATGGAGCCATGCGAGTGCCCATAGCTGTGCCTTGTAGTTGCAGGTCGTGTTCTCCATTGAATGTAAAGTTGTTACAAGTCAGGACTAGCGTAGCTAAAGTTGTGAGAACCTCTGTTGGAGGATTGTTCATATCTCTGTTTATTTTTGTATACTGTATTATATATATATAGTATTTTAGGCATTTTAATTGTATTTTATGTATTCTAATTTATGTTAATGTTTTAGTTATCTTATTGTGTACAATTTTATTATGTATGTGTTCGATTTTAGTGTAAGCTGCCCTGAGTGCCCTATTATAGGGTAGGAGGGCAGGATAGAAATATTTTAAATAAATAAATAGAATATACTACTTAATGCCAAAATAGGCTTCTAAGTGGTTTAGAAAGTATAAGAACCAGTTACACAAGTGTTTAAAATATCAACATCCATAGTTAAAATACGCAATAAAACAATGCCATTAAAATGCAGTCATTAAAAATGCGAGAGTCTTAACCTGACCAAGGGAACACCTGTTTAAGCAAGTGTGTCTTCAAAAGCTGGCAGAAGGCCAATACAGATCTCAGCAGGGAGTGCTTTGTTCACCTAGCTCCAGATGGACCTTGTCGGGTGTATGTTTTCTGTGACTTGTGACCTGAGATTGATTTCATGTTGCTTTTAGTGGTCTTATCTTTCTTCCTTTGTAACTTCCCGGAAATATTTTTTAATGAAATCCTTTGATTGATTGAAGAAAATAACTGATGAAATTGTACCTATAAAACTGAAATTTATAGTCTTCAGGCTGTGGGAGAAACCTATAAAGAAAGATCATTGACAGTCTACTGATAATTGTTGCAAAGAATTGTAAGATATCAGGTTAACCTACAATAGGTGAATGGCTTTGAAGTGCTTGGGAGACATTAATAATGTTTTTAAAAATAAAGCCCTTCAGAAGACTTGGGGGCAATGGAAAATCCATCCTAATAGATAACTGGAGACTTTTTATAATATACTGGAATCAAATAAAGCTGTACAAAGACATACAGTACTTAATGAAATACTGAATAGTGTTCAATCTTGTTAAAGTACAGTGCTCCTTCCAGGGAACTGCAACCTCATGCAGTATATACAGTCTCCCCACCTCCTAGACTTGAGAACTCAGGACAGATAGCGCCTCTGTCATTTCAGGATTCACCTTAAATGTATTGGTCCACATCTAGCCAATCACTGCATCCAAGCACTGGTATAACACACCTCCTCTCCCAATTCAGATAGACAGAGAGATAGAGCTTGATGTCACCTGCATACTGATGACACCTCACTCCAAAGGTCCTGATGACAGCTCCCAGTGGCTTCCTATTTAATGCTAAATAGCATGGGGGACAAGATGGAATCCTACAGAATATCACAGGACAGCTCCCATGGTGCCAGAGAGTGGTCTTCCTATAACTACTTTCTAGAAACAACTCTTGAGGTAGGAGCGGAATCACAAAAGTACAGTGTCCCCACCCCACTGAGATGCTCCAGAAGGATACTATAGTCAACAATATCAAAGGCTGCTGAAAGATGAAGTTGAATGAACATTATTGCATCCCTCCACCCCATCTGTCTCCTGACAAATGTAATCAACCAGGTCAACCAAGATAGTTTCAGTGCCATGGCTGGGCCAGAAGCCAGCCTGGAATGGATCCAAGTAATCAGTTTCCTCCAAGCATACCTGAAGCTGGAACACCACCACCTTCTCAAGCACCTGGCCCCCAAAGTGGATATTCACAACTGGGCAATAGTTGTTTAACACTGCTGGATCCAGGGAAGTCCTCTTAAGGAGGGGACACACCATCACCTCCTTCATGTCAAATGGTACTTCCCCCTCCTCCAGTGAACCACTCCCTGGATCCAGCCAGTCAACCCTGTACTTTCTCTAAGAAGCTAAGATGGGCAGGGGTCAAGAGGGCAGGTGGCCAGCTGCACCTGTTCAAGCAGTTTGTCTACATGTTCAGGCCACGGTATGGTCACAACGATGACACAGTTCTGAGCAGACCCAGCCCATTGTGAAGCAGGCTGCAGGTTGTGAACCGGCTCGTTGACTTTCTAGACTTGGCTGCAGGCAGAGGCACCTTTGGGTCTCTCCTGTCAGTTGGTTCTGGTTGTGCTAAGCTCATCAATGCTTATACAACATTGCATTTGAGAGACTGTTCGGAATAAGTGTCAGCCACTCAGCCACAAGCAGGTTGGAGGAAGAAACAGACTGCCTGGGTCAAATTTATCTGAACACTCTGAGATCTTAGCATATCCTAGCTCCGTTGGAATGGCCCAGGTAAGGACTAACCCAGCCAGTCCATCTCTCCTTCTCAACTAGAAGGATTTCTGCTCTCTTGTACAAGAATGTCGAAGAGAGCTATCTATGCTTTCACCTGCCGAACATTAGCAAAGAGGAAGTTTTGTGGCTGTGAGGTGTGATATCTGGCTTCTCATGTGTTATTCTTATACAGCACCATCAACACACATTTACAGAGTTTATCTGGGTTTCATAAGCAATAAATACATAAGTAAATAAAGTCCCTGTCCCCAAGGTGCTTCCACTTAAATTCTAAGAAGGGGAAATCAACAGGGGAAGGGAAGGAAGCGGAGAGACAAAGACAAGAAACAAATAGAGTGGCATGAATTTGGGCTTGGGAGGAAGACTTGGGCGTTAAGGCACTGAAAAAGGATCTGGAAGTGGGGGAAGGGGGATTCACATATATATTAAACTCTCTGTGGTTCACAAGTATGGAGGTGCTGGGGGGGGGTTCCTGTAGTCTGCTCTCAGGTGCAGGATGACTGCAGGCTGCATTTGCTGCAAAACCTGCCACTTTGTGTTTTGGCACCCTGCATCCAAATGACCCCCTGCAGCTCCCCACACCAGAAGTCAGTGTGTGGCCAATCGGCTCTGGTTGAATTTGGTGGCACCTTCCTCAGTGAAGAGTGAGGAAAAGATGGTATCAAGGATCAGAGCACTTAAAACCTCTCAGGATGGCTACCCAGTGACCAGGAGTACAGCATGTCTGTCCATTCAGCCCACATTTGTCCATTTCTGACTGACAGCAGCTCTCCAGGACCCACAGCAACAATTCTCCCCAGCCCTGGGAGATTGACTCAAAAAGTGGCACGGTTCTGGATTCCAGGATCCTTTATGGTTACATCGGTGTAGATATTAACTGTACAAGGAGACCTTCCTGTGTTGCTGACGGTCATTCCATACTGTGTAGCACTGAGTTCTATAGGCTAATTCTCAACTCAGTTTCCTGGAGTCACAGGGAGGGGTTCATAGCAGCACAGGACCCAAGAAGGATGGTGACGGGGGATCTCTGATGGACTAGGGTCTGTGATCATTTCAGTAAGGAATGAAAGGATGTCCACGTACCAGCTGATGCAGCTCGCTTGGAAGTAGGAGGGGCTGCAGCATTTTCTGCCCTTAATGTGCCAATAAAGTCACTCAAAGGGAGCGGCATTTCAGTCTTTCTCCCATTGGACATGCGATCAATAGCATCGTAGCAGAAGTCACCAGCCTGCAGAGGACCTTGGTTCAAAGTCAGAAACCAGAGATGAGCTGCCTGCTTCCTGAGTAAGCCATGGGACTGGGAAAAATTGAGGAGAAAAAGTTCTTATTCTCCCTTTGCCTCACCATTTCACTGAGGGCAGGACATGCCATCCAACCTTATATCTTACTAGTTTATATGAGTATTTCTGGCCTGGTGTTGTCCCTAATTAGTACAGAGGCAGTGTTTGATTTTGATGGCTTCTTATTTTTCTGCGTTGAACTTGGACTTAAATGTGACCTTGATGAGTGGAGGGTAGGGGTGGCTGGAAGGGAAGGTAGAGGCCACACAAAACAAAACACTTCCCCAACTTGTATCAAAGACAAAGACTTTGATATATTTTTTTTAATAAATGAAATATTATCAAGATTGAATGGAAGAGCCCAAGACTGACACTCTAAATCAGCAGTGGGAGAGGGGAGTACCAGCGGATCTCAGTCCATGTACAGGTGTGCCTCAGTGCAAAAGCCTGCCCAGCCCAGCTGATCACCTCAGCCTCTAGCTCTTCCAATGCCTTTTGGTTGGACCGATGGCAGCATCAATGACTGAGCGTGTAGGAAGGAAAGGTCATGAGTGGCAATTGGAACACCGTATATGTGCATATCCTGTCTTGATGGTACTGGCCTTGACTTATCTTCAGGGAAACCGCTGAGATCATCTAGGTGTTGCTAGAGAGGGTGGCACAAGTGACCCTGGAGACATTCTACAGGACCATGCTCTGCTTCCAAGTGGGATAAGAGGCCAAGTGCCGGAGTTTCCCTTCAGAAATGCAGCTTCAGCATGGCCTCTTTGGCAGCTTTTTCTCACAAGGTCCTCTTGCCAGACTATCCACAATGCATCATCCCTCACATCATGCATTCTGATGAAATATCTCACTTCCATTTTGGAGAATGAAAAGCATCCAAAGGAGCATTCAACTACAGCGGTACCTTCCTTTGTAGCTGTAGGGAAAGCATTAGTCAACACGGGTTCCATGAGAGCGTCTGGACAGGTTTGGGAAGGTGAAGAGAAGTGAGCCAGGATCTTGCCAGAAGCAGGGTGGCAGAGGAGAGGCAGTCTTCTGTTGTGGGATGTTTAAAACCTGCAGGAGCTGCTACATGAGATCACCAAGTGGCTGGTCAGTATGCTTCCTTCTCTGGCCATCCATCCTCTGGATTCTGAAGATGCAGAAGCTAGAGGCACCCTATACTGCATTTGACCTTGTCTGTTATCTTAGATTCAGCAGCACCCCTCAAAGATGGACTTGGAAGCATTTGCCAAGTATGACAGCCTTTCCCATGTCTACAGCAATTTGCTTGCCACCTCAGTAAGCAATGGCATTGGAAACACTGGAGGAGAAAAGGTCTTATTCTGCCTCTGCCACACTGCTTCTCTGAAGGCAGGATATGCCCATCCCACTTTATGCCCTGCCTTATTTTTCTGGCTTGGGGTAATCCCTTTAGTGCAGAGGTGGTGTTTGATTTTGGTGCCTTTCTATTTTTCTACTTTCAACTTGGACTGAAATGTGGCCCTGATTGGTGGAGGATAGGGGTGGCTGGAAGGGGAGGTGGAGGCCACACACAACCAACATGTCCATTAGTTGTAAATATCCTTATATGTGGATATCCTATCTTGATGGATAGGTACACCATACATTCTGCTAGGCGAGGATCATTTCTTGAATGGTGTTGTCCCTTTTTTTGGCACCGTTTTATTTTTCTGCTTTGAACTTGGACCGAAATGTGACCTTGTTGAGTGGAGGACAGGGGAGGCTAGAAGGGGAGGTGGAGGCCACACAAAACCAGTGCTTCCATTAGTTAATTTTACCCACAATTTGCAATTGGCTTAAGATCATCCAAATGCTGCTAGACAGCATGGCACAAGAGACACTCTACAGTGACATGTTATGCTCCCTTGGCTGCTGCCTCCAGGGACTGTCCCTCTTGGTGAGATAAGAGAGCGAGCGCCAGGGCTTCCTCTCAGAAGCTGAGCACCAGCCTGGGCTATTGGGTGGCTTCTCTCACAAGACAGGAACCTTAAAAAGTTATCCGGATTTTCTCAAGCATCAGGAACATTATGAGGTTGGAAAGCAAGCCATCAAATGCATCACTATGATGCTAGTGCATGGAGGATGAAGATGTGGCAGAGGTGAAAATCAGGGAGGCAGCCTTCAAATGTTACCAGGATCTTCTCAAGTCCTAGGAAGATCATGAGGATGAAAACCAAACCATCAAATACCACACTAACAACACTCACACTCCGATTGTCTATTTTTGGGTGGGGAATGTTTACAGCCTGTAGGATCTGCTCCCTAAGATCATAAGTGCCTGGTGAGAAGAACACTTTCTTCTCTGGCCACTCATTCTCTCCGATGAGGAGGCAAGAGGGTGGAATGTGTTTTGGCATATAATGCGCACACTGCATTTGACTTTGTTAATAATAATAATAATAATAATAAATTTTATTTTTCAGCCGCCTATCTGTCCGGGTTAGGGACACTCTAGGCGACGAACAACAAGAATAAAAACAATACATATAGATCAACATAATCAAATTTTAAGCTAAAAAACCATTCATTAATTCAATTGTAACATAAGTTAATCTGTCCCAATCTTGTAGGCCTGCCTGAACAGCCAGGTCTTCAAGGCTCGGCGATAGCTGGACAAGGAGGGAGCATGTCTGAGATCGAAAGGGAGGGAGTTCCAGAGGGTGGGAGCCACAATAGAAAATGCCCTCTTGTTATGTTAGATTAGGCAGCACACTCAAAGAGAGACTTGGAAGCACTTTCCTATGACAGCCTTTCCCACTTCTACCTCAACCACTTCTACTCATCTTAGTGCCTCGGAACCATGGGAGGGCATTGATGAGCACAGGACCCAGGAAAGATAGTGACAGGAAAGTCTGTGATCATTTCAGTAAGGAATGAAAAGATGCCCACGTACTAACTGATGCACCTGCTTCGGAGGTGTGCAGCATTTTCTGTCTCAGAAAGTCTTGTTAAGTCTGGGACTGGACCTTATTTATTTATTATTTATTTATTTTATTTAAGATATTTCTATTCTGCCCTTCTACCCTACAACAGGGCACTCAGGGAGGCTACAATAAAATTGCGCACATATATAATAAAATACACAATAAAAACACAAAACATTACAGTAAATTAAAATGCATAAAATACTATTAAAATACATAAAATGCATTATGCACACATATACAAACATACATACATGTATGTATGTGCATACACATATAAGAAAGTGAGAATAAAAGAGCTTAAAAGATAAGAATAAAAGATAAAAAACTTAAAACAGTGTCAGGCTGACCCGTCAGTCCCAACCAAAGGCTCTCTGGAACAAAATAGGTTTTACAAGTTTCCAGAAGACCATCAAGGAGGGAGCAAAGCGGGCTTCTTGGGGCAGGGAATTCCACAGTCTGGGAGCCACAATTGAAAAGGCTCTCTCCTTCCGTCTTTCCCCCAGTAGACCTGTAGCACAGCATAGTAGAAGAAGTCACCAGCCTGCAGAGGAGCTTGGTTTAAAGTCAGAAAACAAGAACGAACCTGCTTGCCTCCTAAGTAAGCAATGGGATTGGAAAAGCTTGAGGAGAAAAGATCTTGTTTGCCTCTGCCACTTTTTCTCTGAGGATAGGATATGTCCACCAGCCTTACATTCTGCTAGATTGTATGAGGACCATTTCTGGCATAGTGTTGTCCCTTGTTATACAGAGGCAGTGTTTGACTTTGGTTCCTTTTTATTTTTACTTTGAAATCGGAGTGAAATGTGTCCTTGACGAGCAGAGGACAGTGGTGGCTGGAAACAGAGGTGGAGGCCAACCAAGACCAAAAGTTTCATTATTTGTAAATATCCTTTTTTTTGGATATCCTTTTTTGATGACACTGGCCTTGACTTATTTTCAGGGAAACAGCTGAGATTATCCAGATACTGCTAGGGAAGCTGGAACAAGTGACCCTAGAAACATTCTACAAGGATATTTTCTGCTTCCCTGCTTGCAGCTGGAGTGTCCATCTTAGTGAGATAAAAGGGTTTCCTCTCAGAAGTTCAGATGCACATCAGGAACGTAGCCTGAAAAAGTGATCAGGGACTTATGAAGTACCAGGAATATTATGAGGCTGAATAGCAAACCATTAAAGACCTCTCTACAGTGCTAGTACATATGGAAGATGAAGATGTGACAGAGGTGAAGATCAGGAAAGCAACCTTCAAATTTTATCTTTTTAATCACCAGGAAGATCATGAGGATGTAAAGATGAACTAGGAAGCATTTGCCTATGACAGCCTTTCTCACTTCTACGGTAACCACTTCTATTAATCTCAGTGTTCTAGAGCCACAGGGAGGTGTCGATTAGCAGCACGTGGCCCAGGTAAGATAGTTACAGAGGTTGCTGGGCTCCAACTCAGAGGCGTCTGTCTTAACCCGTCAGCTGCCACTGGAGATGCAGTCACTGTTGGTGCGTGTGGAATTGCGTGTCCGGCTCTTTACAGGTGAACAGCAAGACGTTCAAGAAATCCAAGCACAGACAGAGAACTTGTTTAAGAGTCCTTTACTTAGGACATTAAAGCAGCAAAACAGCATACAAGGCTTTTCGCTTTCCCTCATGATTACAACACCTCCTAGCAAGAACTTTCTTCCCCCACAGAGCTTCTTTCGGTTTCTCTCCAGCCTTTTGTAGATAAGACTGGCCTCGCTAGGCATAGCTGCCTGCCAACGTCCTTGGTGCTCATCCTGGCTGGATTAACCCCATAACTACAGTTTCTGCTCTTCAACTCATGTGAGGCACATACGCACGTACACACATATCCAACAGCCCCCACCTGTGTCTCACATGTATATAATCAATACATACAGGTTATTACATTTCTACAACTTGTCATATCATTGCATTTTTACATTTACGTTTACATAGTACATAGTACAGTCAACTTTGCAGCATTGGACAGTTATCCCTTAAAGCTTTATTTATTCACTGAAATTTGGTTTTACACATGTCACATATAACGTTTCTGCATCCAGTTCACGTACATTGTATGTACCTGGGCCGCTGACTATACCCACTGTGAATCTGTCTGGCGGCTTCCCAATGTTAGCCCTCTCGGAGCGCCTTCAGGGAACTGGAGCTTCGACTCCCACTGTACCACCACTATCTGCACTTGTACCTGGCATGGCTTGCTCAGGTGATGTCAGATCATCAGCTTTTCTTTTCTTTGTTTTACGTTTGCCCCATATTAAGTCATTTAGAGCATCTTTCAATGGTATTTGCGTCTCTTCTGTTTTTACCCCTTGCGTTGGTGCAATGTCAGACCCATTTAGGACAACAGACTGGTTTTGGTCCCACGGCTTGACTGAGATCTTTATGCTCTTACTCAGCACAACTTGCTGTGTCTTAGGAACCCACACCCTGTAAAAAGCATGTTGGAAACCCAGCACAAATGCTTCCTGTGCTCTGGGAGCCAGTTTCCCATGTCTCTTTCCCTTTGGAATGTGTACCCAGCATCTAGCCCCGAACCGCTCAATGTGTTGCACCCTCGGCTTTCTTCCCGTGAGTTTCTCATAGGGTGACATCCCAATGAGACTGTGTAACACCCTGTTGTGTATGTATGTTGCATACAAGATGCACTCTCTCCAAAAGGAGCCTGCTAGGCTGGAATTGTCCAACATGGCTCTCATCGATTCCTGAAGGGCTCTATTTTTTCTCTCTGCAACCCCGTTAGAAAATGGAGAAAATGGAGCTGTGAAGTTTTGTTCTATTCCCTTGCTTTCCAGGAATTCATGCAATGCTTTGCCCGTGAATCCCCCCCCTGATCTGAGCGTATATGTTTCACTGTAATGCCATGCTGTGTTTCAATCCTCCTGATAAACAGTCATAGCTTCTGTTCTGCCTCATCTTTTCTTTTCAGTAAATAAACATGACAGTACCTCGTAAAGTCATCAACTATGACCATGAAGTATTTAGCACCCCCTCGTGAACTTTGTATCGGCCCTGACAGATCAACATGAATCAGTTGGTAGGGAGCGGTTGTGGAGCATTCCGCCTCTTTATTGATGGGTGCAACCGTAGCCTTCGCTTTACAACAGGCATCACAATCCATCAATTGCCCACACTCTGTCAGTTTCATGTTTTCGCTATGTGTAGGGGTTTTCTTAATTGTCTCATAGTTTGCATGTCCTAACCTTCTGTGCCAATCATGCACACAGCCGTTATGTGTCTGTCTCTCTGCACTCAATGCAGCACACCCTGCATGATTGCTCTGTATGATGAACTGTGAATCTGTTAGGCACCCTTGCATGCAGACCTCGCCCTTTCTTTGCACAATACATTTCTCTTTATCAAAGACTACAGTATAACCAACATCAACTAACTTCTTCACAGATAGTACACAGCGTGGGACCGCAGTAT
Organism: Rhineura floridana; assembly: GCF_030035675.1. NCBI lineage: Eukaryota > Metazoa > Chordata > Lepidosauria > Squamata > Rhineuridae > Rhineura > Rhineura floridana. The sequence goes on from NC_084494.1 coordinate 10,100,967, forward strand.
CTTGTTGAACGCCTCTCCCGCTATGAACCGACCCGGTCACTTCGCTCAGCATCTAAGGCCCTCCTCCGGGTACCAACCCATCAGGAAGCCCGGAGGACAGTTACTCGATCTAGGGCCTTTTCTGTAGTGGCCCCCGAACTGTGGAACAGCCTCCCCGAAGAAGTACGCCTGGCACCCACGCTTCTATCTTTTCGGCACCAGGTTAAGACCTGGCTATGCTCCCAGGCATTTTAAGCGTTTAATGTTATAATTTTAAATCTTTTTTTGTTTGCTGTTTATGTTTACTGTTGATAGGTTGATTTTATTGTGATATTCTGTATTTTAATCTTTTGTACACCGCCCAGAGAGCCACTCGCTATGGGCGGTTTAAAAATGAAACAAATAAATAAATAAATAAATATATTGCTAGCTAGTTGGGGTACATACAAAAGTCTGTCAGAATTCCAAGCTTACTCAATTTCACCGTGCCTCATGCCAGAAAGTCCCTCCTGGATCCATCAGCCAACAAAACAGAGTCTTTTACTGCTCTCGACGTGTGAAACAAGCTTAGGTCCTTTAAAAGACAATGGGAAGCACTGCTGTCACACACCCATTGAGTATTGATGGTTCGAGGTTTTTCTGCACTTACAAAGTTCACACTTGACAGCTTCCAGCCACCGTCTCTGCTTTTCCGCCTGGCTGCACAGTTCCTTTGTATATGACCCCGTGCTCCACAAAAATAACATGTTTTCAGCCCCTGTTGCTCCTTGAAGTTAGATTGCCTGCTTTTGACAGCTCCCTTTAGCTCAGACATTCGTGCCTCCTGTCTTCTTTGCCATTCTTGGTTCAGTTTTTCCTTCACAAAGTCCAAATTCAGACCACCGTCTGGCATAGCCTCCATTGACATCATGAGATTATTCCAGGTTTCGTCAAGTGAAGACAAAACTATGTACACCTTTTGTAGATTGCTATGCTCGATCCCTCTGTCCTCCAATTCTGCAAATAAACGTCTGAACTCTGTGAGATGCTCGGTCATGGTACTTTCCTCAGATAGACACATCTGGTACAGTTTCCTCACCAAGCAAAGTTTGCTCCCCGCTGTTTGTTGTACATGGATGGTTTGTAACACATCCCACATTCGTTTTGCTGTGGGTTCATCTCTCACATATAGTAATTGAGAGTCAGAAAGTGCCAAAGTAATAAAAGCCTGTGCCTTCTCATCCTTACACGTCCAGGCCGCCTGAGGAACTGCCGGTGGGGCGGTGTCGATAACTTCAAACAAGTCTTCTTTAATCAGAAATGCTCTCATCCGTAACTTCCAGCTGCCATAGTTAGTCTCCGTGAGACGTTCCATTGGCATGCCTGCAGACATATTCACTGCCATTTTCGCTCACCTCTGCAAGGCACGATCAAGCTGCCTTCCGGAGCTCTCACTTGGATCGGAACAGTCTTCACTGTGCTGTGAAGTGCGCCTGATCTGGGCCCATAACCCTGTTGGTGCGTGTGGAATTGCGTGTCCGGCTCTTTACAGGTGAACAGCAAGACGTTCAAGAAATCCAAGCACAGACAGAGAACTTGTTTAAGAGTCCTTTACTTAGGACATTAAAGCAGCAAAACAGCATACAAGGCTTTTCTCTTTCCCTCACGATTACAACACCTCCTAGCAAGAACTTTCTTCCCCCACAGAGCTTCTTTCGGTTTCTCTCCAGCCTTTTGTAGATAAGACTGGCCTCGCTGGGCACAGCTGCCTGCCAACATCCTTGGTGCTCATCCTGGCTGGATTAACCCCATAACTACAGTTTCTGCTCTTCAACTCATGTGAGGCACATACGCATGTACACACATATCCAACAGTCACTGCCCTGCCTCCCACCTGGTTTGATGTTTTTGCGCAGTACTCCTCTTCCCTGTTACACCTAAGTTTGGTTTCTCTCTTGCTCCACAGCAAATAGAACCAACCTTTGTCAGAAGGGAATGAGGTAAAATGGGTAGGAGGTGCAACAGCAAAAACACCTCTCATTGCAGTGGAAGAGTTAAAACCAGAGATAATTCTCTGGGTTGCAACCTGACATCTGGCTATTCCTCAAGTGAGCTTAGTTGGGAGTAGAGTTTGGAGATGGATTGGAAAGGGAACAGAAGCAACTCTGTTGACACTGTTTTCTAGTTCCAGGAGGTGAATCGCAATCATGGAATGACACTTCCAAAGAAGAAGACCAAAGATGGCTACTAGAATCATGTTCATTCTTCTGTGCCCATCACCTTGCTATGAAAGATATTAGCTGCCATTTTATGGGGAAGGAATTTTACCCACAATTCACTATTGGCTTAAGTTGTGTGGGGCTTTTGCCTGCCTGATAGCAATGGATCATTGCCCTATGGCACATGTGTAGGTCCTTGAACCAACAATGCTTTCTTTCTTAGTGTGATCCTTGCCATTCCAATGTTTCCAGTGATTTCAACTGACGTCTTTTAACTTGCATCCTAATCTAGTGGGCAGGGCTTCTGTATGCTGCAGTGCCCCTTGCCTCTCCACTAGCAAAAACAATAAGGGCAACCAAAATCCATCACAATTTTTCATGTCCATGCACCTATGCAAGAGATGCTTTGCATCGCAAAAATATATGATTTAATATCCACCAATCAGCCCGTTGCATTTTTGAGGATTGCATTTTTAAAGGATCTGAAATGGCTAGCTAGGGTTAACTATGATCTATATATTTTAAAAAATGAAGAAATATTTCAAAATTCAAGGGAATTCTAACTGCCATCAAGTCAGCTGTCTGAGGGATGAACTATGTGGCAAGAACTGTGTGTGCCGCCCTGAGCTCCTACTGGGAGGAAGGGTGGGATATAAATCTAATAAATAAATAAATAAATACCCAGCCTTCCTGTCCTGGACATTGTTATCAGCTCTGCTTCTGGATCTGGTCTGCATTGGGAAGAGTGCTTCTGAAGAGAACCAGACAGCTGTTATCTCTGCTGACATTGGCAAGGAATGAAGGTGACTCCATCAAGCCCCCTTCCTGTGAGGACTTCCACAAAAGTCTTTTTAGATTGTGGGCATGAGGGGAAGGGACTGTCTTCATATTAATTTTTGTAACCTGCTCTGAGAGCCTTTTCACCTAAAGGGTGGGGTAAAAATACTGCAAATAAATAGTAAAGTTGGAAAAAGCTTTGGCTGTGGTGGCTTGCTAGGACCTCTGCAATGAAAATGTTAATTCTTCCTATGTTTATTTTTTTTTAAAAAAAAACTGTTTCTGGCAAGATCTTTACACAGGGCAGCTCCTTAGCCTAATGGCCAACAGCTCCTTTCTTCTGATCTTCCCCAGCAAAGTGTACTTATTACCACACAGAAGACTAGCTTAATATTCAGCTATCCACTTTCCCCTCATCTGTTTCTGGCCTTTGTCTCACAACTCCTTCATTAACTGACTTTCCCAACTGATATTTTTCCCCCTTGATAGTCAACTGTCCTTTCCTCATTCACTAGGACCTTCACCTAACCAGAGACTGTTATTTCCTCCAGAGGGTCTCAAACTTTCCATCCTCAGGGCACATCTGAGATGACTGAGAATTATTGAGGTCCACCAGTCACATTATTATTATTACTATTACTATTATTACTATTACTATTACTATTATTATTATTATTATTATTATTATTATTTCAATTTATACCCCGCCCTTCCTCTGAAAGGAGCCCAGGATGGCAAACAAACCAATACTAAAATAAATAAATAATCAAAAGACAGTTAACAATATTCTAAAAAACATTATCTCAACCAGTGATTTCAAGGTTGCCAAGAACAGTATCTTTCAGCCATCAATGCCTGTGTAAACAAAGGCAAATTCCTTCTGCAAATCAATAATGAGGGAGACAGATACACCTCACCAGGGAGGGCATTCTACAAACAGGCAACCACCACTGAAAAGGCCCTGCCACAGGTCAATGCCAACCAGACAGCTCCCAGCGGGAGCACCACCAACAAGCCTCGCTGATAATAGGGATGAGATGGTTGATACTGGGGAAGGTGCACTTTTAGCAGAGCTTGGAAAAGTTACTTTTTTGAACTACAACTCCCATCAGCCCAATTCAGTGGCCATGCTGGCTGGGGCTGATGGGAGTTGTAGTTCAAAAAAGTAACTTTTCCAAGCTCTGACTTTTAGGTAGTTGGGTCCCAAGCCATTCTGGGCTTTATACCTTGATTTGGGCCTAGTAGCTCACTGGCAGCCTGTTCAGCACTTTCAGGACTAGTGACACCTGGTCCCATTGGGCTGCCCTACTTACCAGCCTAGCAGCCACATTCTACACTAGTTGCAGCCTCCAGACTGTCTTCAAGTGTAGCCCCACATACAGAACATTACAGTGGTCCAGAGAGGAGGTCCCTAGAACATGGACAACTGAGACCAGGCTATTCCAGTCCAGGAATGTCTGTAGCTGCAAAGCAACCTAATCTGGGCACAAGCACTCCTTGCCGCAGAAGACACTTGAGACTTTAGTGAGAAGTTGGAATCCAGGAGCACTCCCAGACTCACTGTAAAAAAAAAAAGGCTTTACAGTGCCTCAGGGGAAGTGGTAGGTGGAAAGGACAGAGAACACTCTTCCTTCAGGGAACTGCAACCCCTCCCAGAACAGGTTGTACACCTAATACACAAGGGAACCACCCAACCCACAGCACTTCCATCTTATCAGAATCCAGGTGCAGGGAGAGAGCCAGTCACAAATGATGACAGGTGGAGCCAGAGTTTGGCATAGCTGGCTGGCAATTACTGGCATCACTTTCTGCTGTTATCCAGTCCATCTCTGGAAATTGCTCAGTTCTTTGCCACGGTGTGATGATAAGTTCCAGAGCTCAGCGTTCTTCAAGCTAAATACAGACATTTGCACTGGAGGTATTGTGACTCAGCTTTCACATTTTAGGTGGAATTTGCTGATCCAGTGGTTCTAAGTGGAGAAGGCTTTTTCTTTATATTGTTTCTCTTCCTACCCCATATATCTCTCAAAGTATTTTTACTCATCTCTCATAATTTCTTCCCTCATCCCCCTTTCACACACAACTTATACCTTATCCCTGCCCCAAACTGCTAGTTTTCTTTCATCCCTCTTTTTACATTCCTTGTCCATTCCCTTCTTCCACCTATAACAGCTTTCTTTTCTTACTCCCTTTCCATTCCCAGTTTGTTTGTTTAGCTTTCATGAATAATTGTTGTTAAATAATAACCTTGCATCTCTAATTTCTTACTAATTTCCAATTTCTTTCTAATTTCCTTCAACACCTCCAACCTTTTCTGCTCAGAGAAGAGAGACCTTCCTTTCCTAGTCTCCCCTGAACTTCTCAGTCTCTCAACCACTTTCACTCCGTGTGGACGGACTCGCTAGTGCTGGCATTTCACTCTAACCAAAAGGCTTTTATATGGTTAGGGTGCAGGGCAGGCAAGTGAGAAGGAGGCACTGGACATTGTCATAGTCCAATCAAAATGAGCTTACCTGATGCAGGTCCTGTCTATAAATACTAAAAGCTCAAGTCTCTCTCTACCCTTTCAGAACCTGTCACCAAGCAGCTACCGCTACACAGGCTTGCAGCATAACAACAGCTCACGGCCTTGAACTTTGACAGTTACACTCTGACATCATCAGAGGCCAGAGAAATGTTTTCCAAAGCACAAAGCATAAGCAAGACAGTTATATACACAGCATTTCTCCACAGCTATCAGATCTGGCGCCCGGTGAGCCTCCCTGGGGAGGGCATTCCACATGTGATCACGGGGATGTTTTCCCAGCCTCTTTTCGACCTCTCTGCCACAGGCAGTAGTGCAGTGGCAAATTCAGAAGTGCAGGGTCCCTTACTGTCAGTCACAGTCAGGCCCCTCCCCACTTTTTTGGTTCTGGGTTGAGAATGAGGTCCTTGTTAGTGCCCTCTCCCACAACAGCAGACGTCCCTAGACACCAATAAGCATCAAAAGGGGAGAGCATTAGCTAATGAGAATCGTCCTCTCAGTGGCCGACTCACCTCCTTTCACTCTAATTGGCTCCAATCAGCAGGAAAGAACAAGGAAGCATGTTAGAAGACTCTTCTCAGTGGCTATCACATTGCCTTTTCATGCTGATTGGCTCATAGGACACTGGAGACATAGGAAGCCTGCTGGGACCCTGCTTCCAAAAATGCAAGGGGTCTAAGACCCCTTGAGACCCCAGACAACTACACCCCTAGCAACAGGTTGATGTCTATGACCAATAGTTCAGCAAGGTCCAAACAGGGGCTGCCATAAATCTGTCAGGGTAGAAAAGTGAACTGTGTTTGCCAAGTTGTTGGACAGACAGAACATGTTTTAAAGCAAGACAGAAGGCAAAAGATCTGCTCCTTAGGAGCAATTATTTTCTAAATCAGACCTTTAGAGGAGTGTCTGGCTGTGGCCAACAAACAATAACACTGGATCTCCTCTTTGCATCTCTCTCCAGTCATGGGACCTGATGTTGTCGTACTCAGAGTGTTCCCACCTCACTTCACTGGATGCTGCTTGAGGGTAGAAACTGACAATGCGTATAGCACGCATAAACCATAAACCAAAATGGCAGCAGAGGCTTCAGCCCCTTAGGGATTGATGGCAAACCTGTGTATGCAGTGTGCACAGCCGAAAAGACAGCACAGAGAAAGGTAAGTAGAGCAGGGGAATGGCGGGCAGCTTGGGATCTCCCACCCTGCAATCCGCGGTACCAGTCCTGCTGCAAATCGCAGAAGGGGAGTGCCGGAGCCTGAGGCAGGCTGGTGCCCAAGGGCCCCGGCATGCCTGGGGCCGGCCCTGGTGTCACTCATCTTCATTTTATTAAATCCTGCTTGGGAGATTAGGGGTTGTTGCACTCAAAGGCAGTTCAGTGTAGTCCACTATAATCTATCAGAGTTCATTGTTATGTCTAATCTAACTTTACCTCTCCTCCTGCTCTGAGAGTGGATGAGAAACCCCATTCCCCATACAGTGTGTGTGTTGCCAAGCTGCATGAAGAAGAGGGCAGGCCAGTAGTCTGGGTTTCACTGATCAGGACTAGTAAGAGTTTACAAGATTTTCAAGGATCTCCATTTTTATTTGCAAATGATGTGATCCCAGGATTTAATCCCTGGAGTTGTGGGAGTTCTCAGCTTCTTAAACATGGAGAGCACCTTGGAGCTTTGGGGCTTAGCAGATCTGTTTAGGCTTCACATGTGGGAGGAACACCAGGCATCCCTGGAGACTTGCTTTTTGGGTGTCTGCCAGAGAAGACTGGGAATGCCAGCACTATCTGGCCATAGTAAAACAAGAACCACTCTTCATTTGCTCTTCATAGGAATTAGTGACTATCAGGAAAGGCAGCAAAAATCATCATCTTACCAAGCACGAGGAACACTGTGAAGACCAAACCATCAAAGGCCTCACTGCACTGATAATGCATGTGCAGGATGAGGATGTGGCAGAAGTAAGGATCCAACCCGACACCTCCATTGTTGCACCCCGTTCCAAAGCCCAGAGAGAGAGAAAGAATGAATGGAAGAGATTGAATAAATTGGGGGGGGGGCTCTGGCCCATGGGGCTAACTGAGCATGGCAGGTCTTCACATTCTGTCTGCCTGGTCATTGTGGCCCATCTATGCCCACTTGCCCTACATCTGATGTCATATATGACATCACATATGGGACAAGTAAAGTCGTGACTGGAGGGAGCAGCTTGGATTCAAAGCACTTCTGTTGAGCCCAAGCTCTCCCAGGGGGATCAGGGTGGGAAGCCGGCTGTGGCCCAGCCTCCTCAGATAGGGCAGGGGCACGAATCGGAGGTAGATGAGACTTTCAAGGACAGTGAGGGAGGGGGAGTAGCTGACAGCCTGCCAGTTCCCACAGACAGTTCTCCCACCAAAGCAGACTTCGCTCCCCCTACAGATGTCTCATCAGAGTTGTTGAGGGATGGACCAGGCGGGTGCGCCAGCTCCACCCCCCCCCAGGATTCCCCTTCTGGCACTTCAAACGCTTTTCCGCCTCCTGAGGCATCTATCAAGCCTGTACTATCAGATGAGCCGGCGGAGGCTCGCCCCCTTTCGGCCTGCACGAGATGTCGAGAGAAGGTGGGACTTTGCAGGAGTCAGAGATTGCGAGCAAAGACCTTCCCTACTTAAGGTGGCGCCCCCTTGACCCGGTTGCTGAGTCAACTTTCTTCACACGCTGCAGGTTAAGCCTCGGTGCTTAGTTAGGGAATGTAGTGTGTTAGCACAGCTAAGTCTATGAAACGTATTGCCTTTGATGTTACTCTAATAAAACAGCCTCGCATCCATTTTGTGATTCTCACTCTGGGCAGGGCAACTTCCTCCAGTGCTTTAAATCCAAGCCACCTTCCAAGAGAGGGGGGAAATGCTCAGTTTGAAAACTGAGCATTTGTTTTCTTCCCAGGAAGCAGTTTGTATACAAAGCACTTCCTCTAGCACTTCGTATACAAAAGTCTTTCTCTGCAGAACAGAAATGTAACCAACAATCAGCTGATCATCAGTTACAGGGAGCTCCTTTGAAGACATGCTCCCACCTCCAATCAGCTAATTGGCACTAAAATGCCTCTTCAGAGAAGGTTGCCAAAGGTCTGCTGACGTCAAGTGATTGACAAATGGGTGATCCCACCCACCAAGTTGGCCAATGGGTGGGGAGAGATAAGGATTTATTTAAATGGGTGTGCTTGACTGCATGGATGAGGATGTGTGTAAGAGAGAGAATGAATAGGTGATGTGTACATGTAGGAAAGCAGGGAAGGGATGGGGTGTCCCCCAGCCTTTTTCCTTCCCACTTCATACTGGTATGTGGCTTCTGAATTCAATTTCTGGAAAAGACTATTGCCTGGAATCCTGGTGAGCCAATGCTAGTCTATGATCAGTACTGAGCTAGATAGTACCAAATGCCCTGATGTGGTATAAGGCAGGTTTCTTTGTGCCTAAAAAAGGAAAGAGACCCAAGGGCCCCAGTGACTCTGAAATTTACTTATGTATTTTACCTACAGCATTTATATACCACTTTATTGTAAAAAAAAAAAACACCCAAAGTGGTTTACAGAAGGAATTAAAACAAAATTATTGGCAAAAACAGTTAAAAACAGGTATTTAACAAGATTCAAAATCATAAAACCAACAATGACTTAAAAACAGATAAAAAACACAATAGCTTCTACATGCCTGGGTAGGCTTGCCTAAACAAAAATTATTTTTAGCAGGTGCAGAAAACAGTACAGTGAAGGTGCCTGCCTATTTTCAGTAGGCAGGGAGTTCCAAAGCATAGGTGCTGCCACACTAAAGGATCAATTTCTTACAAGATCAGAACAAATATTATGTGGCACCCCTAACATGGAAAGCACACCTTGAACTTGGCCTGGTAGCAAATTGACAATCAGTGCAAATTTCAGAGCAGAGGTATTATGTGTTGACAGGATCTCATTCATGTCAGCAATCCTGCTGCAGCATTCTGCACTAACTGCAGCTCCGGGTCAGGTTGTGCTGCATGGGAATTTCTGTGACCTTGGCTGACTAGCTGCCAGGTTTTTTTAGGTTTGATTTTTAGTTGGGAACCCAAACTGTTTGTGGAATGCTGAGTTTTCTGCCTTACTCATAGGAATCTTGTTGTGGTTGGCATGGTATTGTATTTAGGAAATCATCACTGTCTTTTGTTTTTGTTTTTCTCTGACCTTATTGCCTCTGTAGGTAGAGCAAACCATGTGTGTTTTCTCTCTGTCCATTATTATTCACTGGAATTGGGTTGCCTGTCAAAGTGAGTTTATAGCAGCCCACATGCTAGGCAGGAAAGGCTAGATAATCTCCTTTACTCTTACTCATTTCTCAAACCTCTCTCTGCAGTGAAGGGTCAAGTCTGTAAAGAAGTTTGGAGCAGCCACTTTAAAAGGCAGGCAGGGCATTCCAGGCAGGGAATTGCCAACCCTGCACTGATATGGATATCTTTGCAAGGGATCCCTAGTCAAGCCTTCCCAATAGCACAATCCTAGCCATGTCTACTTAGAAGTAAGTTCTGTTTTCTATGAGGCTTAGTACCTTAGTAAGTGTGTTTAGAATTACAGCCTTCAGGGGCATCCATCTTTACTTCTGCATGCTCCCATCTATCATCTCCACAACACTAGGCTCCCTTCTTCCTACAATGACCTTCTGGTGACTGACCTGGCCTGAGGGCACTTAAATCTTTTTTGCCAGAAGCAAGTAGGCTAGATTAAATGTTCCCTACCCAGACTCCCTAAGCAGGTGAGAAGGAATGATCCCATCACTTAAGCTGGACCTGGGAACATCCTAATTTAACTAAGATTTCTATCTTAATTTCCAGAGATTTTTTTGTTTGAGTGGTATGCTCCTAGCAACTGTGGTTGATGCTTAATGTATCATACTTAATGACATCACTAGGGTCCACCCGTGTGACATCACTGGGGCCTGCCCCTGAAATCTTAGGGTTTGGGATACTTATAACCTGGTAACCCTAGTGGAGATTGTGAATCAAGAGCCCTGAATTATTCAGGGGCTACTTTCTGCTCTCTTCAGCCTTTATTTAACTTCTTACAGTTCTTGATTATGGTTTGACAACATTCTTAGGGCTGAGTTAAAACAACCCACTGAGGTTTGTTTGTTTGTTTGTGAATGCTTTTGGCATTGCTGAAAAAAAATTTCCCCTTTGCATTAATTTTTGGCACTCTGTTTGGGAAGGAAAAACTGCAGAATGTTTCCTGCATATTACACATACATGGACATAGACATAGGCCTCAGAAGATTGGTCAATCTGCAATGCATTTTTTTTCAGGCCAAAAAAAGCACACACACCCCACTGCAATGCCTTTGAGCAATTTGCACACCAGTGTTTGGAGCAAGTGGAATCCTCATCTCACTTGGTGCTGGGGAGAACACAAGGTTATTTATTTAAAGGTAGATACATGCAAGAACATTGCAGAACAGTGTTGTCGAGATGAAGCTGTCAGATGTAGGAAGAGGCATGCTGGCAGCTCCTTCCAGAGAATCTCAACAAGAACCCTAATCCTATTGGTGTGGGAAGCAGTCATGCTGCGGTAACTCAAAATGCAGGTGCCAGATGATTAATTGGTTGCCAGATGATTAATTGGTTGCCAGATGATTAACTGGGACCAGTCAGGCCTGTGCCTTCTGGTCTGCACTGGCTACCATTTTGTTTCCACAGACACTCAAAGTGCCAGTCTTGATCTATAATGCTCTCATTGGCCCAGGTCCACAGTGTCTGAAGGACAATTGAGAATGTCTTTAATTTGTGCCTAAAAGACAGCAACACAGGCACCTAATGAATAGGCCTGGTCAGGGGCTGGCAGAGTGTACACAGGCTGGGTGACAGCCTAGAAAATGCCCTGTTTCCATCCACCATCCTCCTCAATTCTTAAGGTAAGAGCAGCTGGTGCATGGCCTCCACTGAGGATATTAACACAGGGGTTATATCATATGGGAACAGATGGCCTGGGGAGGGGCATAATTGATGGAAAGGCAGAATATAAACATCAGTCCTTCTAATACTAAAAACAAGGCACTAGTACCACCAGGTCTAGAACCAAAATGGGGCCACTGAGAAACAAGAAGGGAATATCAGCACATTCAGAGGAAACCCAAAGTTTGCAGAAATGCAAAAGAGAAAAAAAACAGACACACACCCCTCAAATAAACACATTGAGGATTGTGCATGCTCCATGGCCTCTAGAACTCCTGCAGTGTGGAAGCTAGAAAAGAAAAGCGGAAAACAGGGCAGGGAGTTGAATGGTCCGTTTGAACCCCTTCTTAATTTACAGTATCCTAAAGGTGAACATGGATGGATTGCTGGAGTCCTGAACAGGAGCGCTCCCATTAGGAGGGGAAGAGAATGCACTGCAGCATTTTGTGGCAGCTGTATTATTTAATACTGTTTGTATTAAATAATAGCCGATCCTGAGTCAGCTCTGAAACTTCATCGCAAGTGTCATTACACCTTTTAAACACTGGACTTGCGCCCTGGGGGTGGAGGAGAATTTTGTTTGGTCCACATTTTTAAGCGAACAAACTTAATTATCAGTTCCCTGAATTATATGTGGATTGAACAGCAGCTGTCATTATTGCACCTTTATCTGAATTTTGCAATGCATACAAAAATGTGCATTTAGAAGAAAATGTTTAAAAAATGTTAATATATAAACGTGTGTACAAAGCTGTATACAATTTAAATGCAAATTTTGTGAGCATTCTTTGGGACAGAATAGCCATTATTGAATGCATGAGAAACTGGGACATAGCAGAAATGATCTGTTCATACCTACCTCCTCCAGTCATGGGATTAGCTACTGAAATAACTTGGGAAAGTTCTGTGCTGCTGATATGATGAAGGCTTTCGTAATTTACCTGGCTATAGCTCTTTGCTTCCACCAGCCTTGACAGGTAGCAACCCAGGTGTGCTAGAAAGCTCCACCCCGGAATGTTCCTTTTGGAGATTCCTCCTCCTCTGCCTCATCCTCCTCCTCACTCCCAGAGTGCCGGGAGGAGCCTCAAAGCTTTGATGCCCTTTAACTGGGAAAAGGTTGTCTTAATGCAGCAGAAGGAAATAATAGATCAGGAAAAAGGCCGGTAAGAAAGCTGAGGCTTCTACCAGGTAAGCATGTGTGTTTGCTTTTCTCGCCACTATAGAATGGAATGTACTGGGAATGCTTTGGAACTACCCTGCTGCAAAATGCTTTAAAGCTGTTATGGTAACAGAGTGAAGAAACATGAAACTCATGGGAGAAAAAGGACAATGGGGAATGGCTGTTGCTCAGTGGTAAAGCGCATGCTTAGCGTGCAAAATAACCCAAATTCAATCCCTGGCAATCCAGGTAGGGCTGATTGAAAATCCTTGAGACTTGAGGCCAGTCATTGCATAGACAATACCAGATGGACCAATGTCTCAACTCAGTATAAACCAGGTTTCTAGGGGGCGCGTGTCTCAATAGAAAGGCTTAATATTAACCAACGTAAGTCAGGGCTTCAGTGCTGGAGGTCTGATTTGCAATGTGGGACAAGGCTGCCACTGAGGCTATCCTGAAAGCCTTTCTCTCACTTGGAGAGAGACTGGGCTTTGCAAACCAAAGATAGAACTCTGGCTCAAGCCCAGTTACCCCTCATGCTTGAAATGAAGCACTGCGTATAAAAGTATCAGTTTGCAATAAGCAGCGAGTCTCAGGTTGCATCTGGAATTTCGCAACCAAGTATGCAGGCTTAATGTTTTCTTATGTAAAATAGGAGGGATGGTGGAATGTTTTCTGAGTTTCTGGTGTATGAAGTTTTTGCTGTTGAGAATGTTATGCATGCCTTGTGGGAAAGTGTGTATACATCATATGTAGCAAAACCCAGTGAAAATCTTGTCAGACAACAAAGAAACAACATTCAGAGTCTTATAGTCACCCTTAATTTTTCAAATGGTCTCTGAGAGCTGGAAGGAGAAGCCAGTGCTTTATTAAATATGTCATTTTAACATTAGAGGAAATTTCAGACGTTTGCTGTACAGTTAAAAAAAACCTTTTGAAATAGATTAATAGGTAAAACAAAGTGCACAAAGATAGGATTCACAACAGAAATCTTTAGCATAAAAACTTGAAGACCAAGCTATTGTTTATTTGAACTTTATTGCATATAGCCATAGACCTTTGCAAAATACAGAGAGAAAAAAATTAAAATAAATAACATCCAAGTACAAATAAAACAACAGCAGGACTAGTTATATCCAATTTAAAACTGATTATACTCCATAGTTCTTAATATGGCTAAGACCAAGCTATTGCTGTCGTGTGTTTCCATCTGGAAGGAATATTTAAAAACAACGTTGGTGCAAAGAATCTGGGCTGCATTAGGAATAGGTTTGTTGAACTTGGGTCCTATTTTTAAAAACGCAGGAAAGTTAGTCATGACTTAACCGGGCAGAGCTGTCTGGGGAAGGACCATTTGCTTTGAATGTAGAAGATCCTTGAGTGCAAAATGCACCATGCCATTTCAGGTAGAGTCCAAACCCCTGCAAAGTTGGGTGCAATTACAATGGAGTTTCCCTGCATCGCTAGCTGACCTTAGCTGCCAATTTCCTTCTTTCCCAAACAGATACCGCCTCACTGGTAAGAGAAGGAGGGATAATCCGTGGCAGGGAGGGCTACTAGGAACAGGAGAGGTGGGACCGAGGCTCCCAGACATGTTCAGAAGCACCATTTCAGGCTGGGGAGACTGGGATTTGTTGATTCCTCTGCCTCTTGAACTAAATTGTGAGATGGCGATTTAGAAATCCCATGCTCCCCAGCCTTTCCTGTCTCCAGCAAACTTTCTGCTGTTTCCAAGAAATTTTTGTTACTATGGGATGAAGTGCCAAATAGGATGTGCTTCTTCTCCCGATGGTTTTTTAGTACTTTCCACACAAATGCTAAAAGTATTCAAAAGGAAAAATAAAAATAAAATGCAAGCCAAGGGAAGTTGCACTGCAGCAGAAAGAAAGAAAGAAAGAAAGAAAGAAAGAAAGAAAGAAAGAAAGAAAGAAAGAAAGAAAGAAAGTTCACTAATTCTGTAAAATGTGCTTACAAGATCAGCTGGCTGGTAAAAAGATTTAAACAGATTCACAGAGAAGAGGTCTATTGATGCCTAATAGGCATGCTAGTTCCAGGGGACTTCTATATGGAGAGGAATAATGGGTTGATCCCCTTAGAGATGAGGGAGAAATTAGTTCAGCTCGCATTTTAATGTGAACCTACCTAATTTGCACTTTCTGAACCAAAGTGTGAAGAGAAATGCAGTTCTCCTTTGAAATGTGCACTTCTCTTAATTTTGCAATGTAGTTCTACCACCAAAAATGCATGCAAAAAAGTGCACATACAACTCCATATATTAGTAAAAAGAACACACAAAAATGTGCTATGTTGGAGGAAATTGCTTGCAAAAATGCGTACTAGAGAAAATGGCATACAAAAATGAGGATATTTGGAGAAATGTGCATAAAATTGCATACAGATTTTTTAAAAATCCGCTGATGCAGAAATTGGGCAAACTGAATTTAAGACTAGAAAAATGAGGAACTGAGAGAAACCATAATTGAGAGATTTCTCTGTTCTTACATCAGGGAAGATTGCCACTGTCACGCCCTGCTTCAGAGCATTCAGGGGCCTATTGTGATTGTGGTTGGAAACAAAATTTTGGATTAGATGGAAATCCTGTCTGATTCAGCATGGCAGTTCTTAAGTCTATGTTCTTACTGCTAGGTCTGTGATGAATTAGCAAACAGCTGATTATATGGCTTTAAATATGAATCATCTTTGTGTTATTCTGGAACTCTTAAGTGTTCTTGCAGATCACATCTGGGTTCCACCCCCACGCAAAATGTCTCTGCTTACAGACCCAAGAGTTGTCAGCTAGGGATAGGCGATCTGTCAGTTTAAGTTTTTCCCCAGTTTCTCATTTTTCCAATCTTCAGTTCACTTCTCCACATTTACACATTGCTTTGTGAATTTCATTTTTAAAAGTCTTCATGAAAATTAATCATTTTCGTGCTTTTTTCTGAATGCATACATTTTTATATGCAATTTTACCTATTTTTGCAATGCAATTTTCCCTACTGTAGTGCATTTTTGTATGTTATTTTTACAAATATATGTATCTTTAATACACACTTTACCGCAGTATATGCATTTTTGTATTCATTATGTAGCTGGGGAACTGAATTGCAAAATTCAGAGGTGTGTGAATTTTGAAGGATGGCTGTATTTTGGTTTGCATATTGTTCCAGAAAGTGTGGATTAAATAGGTTCACCTTTAAACGCGAACTGAATCAAAATTTTCCTCCATCCCTATTGTCAATCCTAAAATCATGAGATGCTAGTGTGGCTATTTGTTCTGAATTTACAGGGGACAATCCTCTATTTGAAGGATTGCCATGGGATAGACCTCTATTTGAAGGGCTGTCTAATGCAAGTCTGGTTTAAAGATGAAGAAATCCCCAAAAGGAGGGGGGTATAAGGACCTTGGCATTGCCCATCAACAGTGAGCTTTTGGACAGCAGGCACATTTGACTCCTAATCACAGTCTACCCCACTATGGTGCAATGTGCTGTATTCCTGTTTAAATTAAGTAATTATTTCTAAATTGGCACAAGTCAGCAAGTTTAGAAATAATAGATTATTTGCTGATGCAAATTCTGTGCAAATTGGTGTTCTCTTATTTGAGGTTATGTTCTCTCTTTTTTGGCATTGCATAAGTGGCCATCCTATGAGAAGCAAAGTCTCCAGCACTTCAGAAGGAAATGGAGACACTCTCAAGAACTTATAACCCACCACTGTTCTCATACCAAGGATCACTGCCTGGCACCAGGGCTGGTTCTAAAGGGCAGCCAGGTGGGGCACTGGCCCAAGGGCTCCTGGAGCTACTGGGCCCCCTCCACTCACCTTCCACAATCCACGGCAGCAGCCGTGGATCGCAGGGCAGGAGCTTCTGCCTGCCCTCCATTCCCTTGCCTCACCTACCTGTCCCCTGCCTTTTAGCATTGCCCTTAATGAAGATGGCGGCCGAGGTTTCCCTAAGGTGCTGAAGCCCCTGCTGCCATCTTGGTTGATGGCAGAGATGTGTGCGCATAGCACGCACACACACGTGTCATCAACCAAGATGGCGGCGGAGGCTTCATCCCCTTAGGGAAACCGTGGCTGCCATCTTGGTTAATGGCAATGCTAAAAGACAGGCAACAGGTAGGTGGGGGGGCACGCACATGCACAGACCAGGGCCTGGGGAAAGCTGATGCCCAAGGGCCCCGGGATGCCTGGCGCCGGCCCTGCTTGGCACCTTCCTTTCACACACACTTTTTACTTCCTGTAGCACTTCTTCCCTCTTTGGGAGACAAGGGCACGGTGGATGGATTATGGGTTATTTCCTGGCTTGTATGGACTTGTTGCTAGCTTAGATATGAAATCTTTTTGGATGAGAGGCTTATGGTGAGGGAGTGGGGGGATGAATGGGTTTGAAAAGTATTAGGTGTTTAAATTGCTTTCAGTGTTTTCTAGTCCTGGATCTTAAATCGTTTGTGCTTTAGGGTGGGAAGAGGAGTACAGTTGAACTCAGAAGGTGCTAAGTCAGGGAAGAGACCTGCAGCCTCTGGGTCAATAATATTTATTTATTTATTTATTTATTATTTTATATATATCCTACCCTTCCTCCCAGCAGGAGCCCAGGGTGGCAAACAAAAGCACTAAAAACACTTTAAAACATTATAGAAACAGATTTTAAAATACATTAAAACAAAACATTTTTTAAAACTTTTTTTAAAAAAGCTTACAAAACATTTTTTTTAAAAAAAAGGTTAAAAACCTAATATGAAAAAAGAAAAAAAGCTTAAAAACATCTTAAAAAGCAATTCCAACACAGACGCAGACTGGGATGAGGTCTCTACTGAAAAGGCTTGTTAAAAGAGGAAGGTCTTCAGTAGGTGCCAAAAAGTTAACAGAGATGGTGCCTGCCTAATATTTAAGGGGAGGGATCATGGCCCTTCAGAGGGTCCCAAATGACCTCGAGGCCATTTTCTCCAAACCATACCCACCCGCCCTGATGTCCAGGAGGACAAAGTTTAACCGTGCATTGGTTGCACATACCTGTTCCCAGCAGAGAACAAGATTGTGCAGCCAAGGCTCCAGGATTTAATTCCTGATCATCAGCTGAGTGGAGATAAAACCCTGTGCAAAAGTGCCTTTTGGATGCTTTCACACACAAGCTACATCAAAGGATTTAAACCAGCTCCTGCACTCCCTTTGGCTCAAACAGGAGCACAGGGGCTGTCTTAATGCCTTCTCCAAGTCTCCCCATGCTTTCCTTTTAAGTCTCCGACTTGGATGAGGCTTTTGCAAGTCTCTTGGGGACTTAATAGGAAAGCATGGGGAGACTTCGAAAAGGCTTTTGTAAGCCCCCCCCTTTCCATTTAAGTTCCTGATGTCGGAGACTTAAAAGTGAAGCACAAGGGATTTTGACAGGTGAGCGGTCTTGCCAACATGTCAGTCATGTGAAGTCATAATGACACCATGTGATTGACAGGTGGATGACTCCACACACCCATCAAATTTGACCCACAAGAGAGATCCCGATCTGACTCGTGGAGCCAAAAAGTTTCCCCACCACTTTTTGGTGATGGGCCAAATCCCCTCATCTTCCCATAGATAGGGATGGGGGCAGAAATTCAATTCAGTTCACATTTAAAGGCAAATATACCTAATTTGCACTTGCCAAAACAATACGCAACCTGAACTGCAGCCATATTTTGAACTGTGTATTTCTCCAAATTTTGCAATGCAGTTCTCCAGCCAAGTAATGTGCACAAGATACATATATTATTGGAAAGTGTGCATAAAAATGCATATATTAAAAATAATAATATACCAAAAATGCATTATATTAAGGAAATTGTCTTGCAAAACTATCCATATTAGGCAAAATTGCATGCAAATGTGGATAAGGAGAAATTCACACTAAAATTCTGATGAGTTTTTATGAAGACATTTTCTTTTAAAAAAATGCAAACTGATGTCGAAATGTGGAGAACTGAACTTTATATAGGAAAAATGAGAAACCAAAATCAACAGATTTGCCCATCCGTAGATGTAGTATTCACTCCTTTCTTCTGAGCTCTTTTTGAGACGGGGGTGGGATGGAATCTTCTTGCTTTATTTTTCTGAGGAAGTTTGGAAAACAAACCTTTTGGTTTTTTGGAGGAAGCCAACAGACATACACACCTTCAATACCAATTCCCTCCTCTTCAGTTATCTCTCAATGTGATTGACTCAGTGATAGGGGAAGTAATGATGGTCCTAAACATGGTCGGGAGCATTATTTCATGCCCAGGGTCTTAGGGGTACAGCTTTGGAGGCAGAGGAAACTGCAATCCCATGCTCCCCAGCAGGTAACAAAGCTCATCAGCATGCACTGGGGTGTCATTCTGCAGCCTATATCATGCCATCTCTGTAGCCAGCTATCCCACCCCATTCTCCAGGTTAAGAGAGAGGTATTGCTGGCAAAAGGGAGGACTAACAGCAGCAGTAAATACTATTACGACCTAGTCCCAAACTGTAGTCTCTATGTGTGTGCACGTGTGTGTGTGTGCATGCAATTGGAGCAGTTTGTAATAGGTGATCATTCCCAAAGTCCCTCAGTTCCAAATCATTAGTTGTCATATGTTGCTTCATTTGGGCAGAGCTTGGAAAAGGTACTTTTTTGAACTACAACTCCCATCAGCCCAATCCAGTGGCCATGCTGGCTGGGGCTGATGGGAGTTGTAGCTCAAAAAAGTATCTTTTCCAAGCCCTGCATTTGGAAGTATGGAGTTGTATTCAATGCTAGTCCCACACAGAGTAGGTCTGTTGAAGTTAATGAATATGCCTAGCTTAGGTTGATTCATTTCAGTGGGTCTACTCTTAGAACTTAATTGGATACAACCTGTGGCTTCTACTTCAACTAAATATGAACTTTTACAAAGGATGATCGAGCCCAGCAGGCATGATAGAATCGGTCTAGAAAGACAATACAGCTTGCAGATGAAATGGTTTGGAGAGGAAGACTGAACGTGACTTGAGGGACTTAGATTGTTTCCAACTCCATGCAGCGAATCAGGCCTGGCAGTGAGATGTTGTTGACAATCTACCTAGATGTTGCTTCACTGGGTTGTATTAAATGTAGTGTTAAGCAGATCATTCTGTCAGCATAAGGATTTATCCTTGTGCAGTGAAACAATATCCCCCTCTCTCTGCCCTAGATCTGTTATTGGGACGTGCATGAGGAGGGAGAGGGGGTGGAAATCCTATTGCGCTAGCGCTAATCCTCACAGTAACAACTTTTTAGTTGAATACCACCCATTATACTTATATAGGCAATATCAGTTATAACGTTTCAAACCATCTCATCTCTTTTCAGGTACTGTTAATAGAAACCAGAGACCATGAACTGGGGGGGCTTTCAAGGACTCCTGAGCGGGGTGAACAAATACTCCACAGCCTTTGGACGTATCTGGCTCTCAGTGGTCTTCATCTTCCGGCTGCTAGTCTACATAGTGGCAGCTGAGAAAGTTTGGGGAGATGACCAAAAGGACTTTGACTGTAACACTAGGCAACCAGGCTGCCCCAACGTCTGCTATGACCTTTACTTCCCAATCTCTCACATCCGCCTCTGGGCCCTACAACTCATCATGGTTACTTGTCCTTCCTTGCTGGTAATCATGCATGTTGCCTACCTGGAAGCCAAACTACAGAAGCATAGGGAGAAGGATGGAGCAGACTATGCTCTGCGGTATCCTCCAGGCAAGAAGCGTGGGGGCTTGTGGTGGACCTACCTCTTCAGCCTCATTGTCAAGGCCTCTGTGGACATTATATTCCTCTTTATCTTTTATCGTGTGTACCCGAACTACACCCTTCCCCTTGTTGTGAAATGTTCCCTCGACCCTTGTCCCAACGCTGTCGACTGCTACATCGCTAAGCCCACAGAGAAGAACATCTTCACCCTTTTCATGATCATCACAGCCTGCGTTTGCGTCCTCCTCAGCCTCGTTGAAGCTTTCTATCTTATGGGGAAAAGATGTAAGGAGCACATTCAGGCCAGAAGTGCAGGCCACAGGAGGCAGGACAGTGAAGTACTCTTCCTGAAAAGAGACCCTTCCTCCCTGCCCCCCAATAAACAGGACCCAAATGAAGTGGGCATACAAGTGTTCCATGGTGCAGATTATAAACCTTCTGCTTTCAACTTCACAGGCTGCCCACCTCAGACAGCTCTAACTTCAAAAGCAGCACCATCATAAGTTATCACCATCATAAGCAACCCTTAAATCCTGGGAAATTGGGTAATGGAGACCTTATACAGATCTAATGTGATTTAATTTTCATATCAGCACTTTTTGCTAGGCAGGATATGGATAAGATACCCAAGAGGGGGAGAGGGATGGCCTATGTCAGATACCCACCCAATCTGGGCTGTT
Source organism: Rhineura floridana (assembly GCF_030035675.1). NCBI lineage: Eukaryota > Metazoa > Chordata > Lepidosauria > Squamata > Rhineuridae > Rhineura > Rhineura floridana. The sequence goes on from NC_084494.1 coordinate 10,121,924, forward strand.
CAATTTTCTGATGTCCATATTTGATCAATGAATTCTATATTAAATGGTCATGTCCAAATTTCCTGGCTCTTTCAGATCATTCCATCTAAACAACTTACCAGTTGCACTTTGCAGATGTGTACTTCTTACACATTGTAGATTGTCCCATATTTCATCCAGTCGAGAATCTACCCACCACCACCAATGAAAGTGGATGGCATAATTGGCCCTGAGATTTATTGGTCTTTTTATACCAAGAGATCATACAAATGAAAAACAATTTTTAAAAAATCACTGATGGAGGGAGATACAGTGCTGGGCTACACTTTGCCTTGAATCAGTGTTGTAGTTCATACACACACACACTAGTAGTGGGCAGATAAATACAAACACACACACACTTTTAGTGGGCAGGAGATTGGCAATACAAACTTCAGAAGGTTCATCAAACCCCTGGTGGTGCATGATATATGGCTGATAGGCTGCACTCATGTTGGTGCATTGCATGTTGTCCAGACCTGATCTAAGCACAGGTGCTAGGTAAGTAGGTAGGTAGGTAGGTAGGTAGATAGATAGATAGATAGATAGATAGATAGATAGATAGATAGATAGATAGATAGATAGATAGATAGATAGATAGATAGATAGATAGATAGATAGATAGATAGATACTATTTGAACTCTGGAAAATCAAATGTAAGAACATAGGAATCTGCCTTAGTCACACCCTTGAGCCATCTAGCTCAGTATTGTCTATACCAGGCTAGCCAACATAGTGCCCTCCAGATGATAGAATCATAGTACAGTAGAGTCGGAAGGGGCCTGTAAAGCCATCAAATCCAACCCTCAATGCAGGAATCCAAGTTAAAGCATACTCTTGAATGCCTCCAGTGTTGGAGAACCCTGATGCTGGACTGTAACTCCCATCAGCCCCAGCCAGAAGGCCAGTGGCTGGGGATGATGGGAATTATAGTCCAAAACATCTGATGGAATGATGGGAGCTGTAGTCCCAAACGTCTGGAGGGCACCACGTTAGCTTCCTTGGGTCTACTCTGACTGACAGTGGCTCTCCAGGGTTTCAGACATGGGTCTTTCCCAGCCCTGCCTGGAGATGCCAGGAGTTGGACCTGGAACCTTCTGCATGGAAAGCTACACTGCACTGAATTACAGCCCTTCCCCTCACAATAATGAGGGTGATGCTGCAGTCCTAAACCTATTTACTAGGAGAAAGTACTCCTAGCACTTTTGAGTAGACGTGCATATTATTTGATACACATTGGTTTAATTGGTTTCATCAACAAAATGTTTAATTTATTATTATTTGATAGACATATTGTATGGAGGCAAAGACAACAATTGTTCGTTTTGAGGCTGTTATGTACTATAATAGGAAATGGCAATTTTAAAATAAAATATTAAATAGGACCTCTTGATCGAACAATGTTGCTTCTCTTTATTAAATGCAAACAATCATACACTTCCTTTGAAATCTCAGGAAGTCTCCCATATTATAGTCCAGATTCAATGAAAATATATTTAATTTTAATCAGTTAAAATTAAACATTATTACCCAAATAAAATGTTTGAATTGATTGACATCTCTAATGAAAAATAAAAAAAGTCAAGCATTAAAACAGTGGCAAAGCCAATCAAATGCTTCACAATAACCATACAGAAAGCCAGGAGCATAAAAACCAAAGCAAGAATAAAACAGTCCAACAGTTTATTTTATTGTTAAGTAACTATTGGTTATTCCTTTCATCTCAGTCCCAAAACAACGAGACCCCCAGGCCAGATAATATGTAAAATTTACAAATATAACAATAATATTTGCAAAATCAGTAAAATTAATACAAACATCAGTATCAACAACAGAGCGACAGGAACAAACCAATTCAGAAACAGCGATGAGTTTCGTACAACCATCATGCAAAAGTATGATGGCAGTCAAAATATCCCCATTATGCCTTGACAGAATAAGCTCATTTTGCCAGTTTCCTTAAATGTTAACGTTTCATAGCCTGGTGATCTCCCTGGAAAGTGAAATCCATTCTCAGCAATGAAGTTCACTGTGTAATCTTGAGACTGTCTGGCTCTCTCTCTTTTTCTCTCTCATCCTCAACTACCTCACAGAGATGTTGAGGAGATAAAATGTGGGACTGTGTATGCTGCCCTGAGCTCCTTGGAGGAAAGGCGAGACAAAACTGAACACCAGTCATGTCCCCAGAAGCAGAACACTTAAATGTACAACCAGGAGAGAGAAAAGGTGAATATATATATATATATATATATATAAGTTCATACATATTATGTATGTTGAATACATAACTCAAAACTTTCAAATGAAATGCTGAAATTCTAAATGTTGGCTTTTGAGACATAGGTGCCCAAGTCCAAATACAAATGAGAATTTCTCCCAGACTCAAAATAAAACATTTAAAACTTTTTCCCCTTTGCTTGCTCGCACATATTCGGAGCTGGGTATCTCTTTTCAAGCATGGCCACTATGCTGGAGCACGGCCGAAGAAGCATCCTCCCAACAGTAGCATTGCTGCCACTTAACTGGACAGTATAGGTACGGAGCAGAGTAGCACCAAGATCGGGGGCCATGCGGGAATGTTGGCAAGAGCACAGAAATGGCTCTGCCAGTGCACCCATGTAGTCTTGAACTTGCCACTGCTTTGCACCACCCTTGCACCATCCAGGTACGCGGATGGTGGCACCACGCTGGCCACTCCTGATTTGTCATTTTGTTATTGCACTATTGCTGTAAATGCAGGTTGGAGGGTGAAGGTGAGTAATAGCTTGTTTCTCCCTGCCTCTCCTCAGTGTCATATCTTATCTCCCAGTCGTGTACCCTGTATTACAGCTGTGACTTTTGAATGTTGCCTTGTAAGTTAACATACAAGGAAATCTAAGAGGTGGGGTGAAATGTGTATGTGTTACATTTAAAACAAAAACAAAAAGGAAATGTTCAATAAAATGTGAATAATTTTGAAAGTTCCACTGAATTTTTTATTTATGAATTCATTACATTTATATCACACTGCACTCTGGTGCAGCACATATGGGGTTCCTAGCACTGATGTGGGACGGGGATTTTTCCATTTTTCATAACTTCATTAGTAACAATGAACAGTGAAAGTCTAAATATGGAATTCGCTCCCACAAGAGGCAGCGATGGCCACCAACTTGGATGGCTTTAAAAGAGGATTAGCCAAATTCACAGAGGAGAAGGCTATCAATGGCTACTAGCCATGATGGCTGTGTCCTGCCTCCATGGTCGGAGGCAGTGTGCTTCTGAAAACCAGTTGCTAGCAGCTAGAAGCCACAGGCGGGGAGAGTGCTGTGTTCAGGTTCTGCTTGTGGGCTTCCCACAGTCTTCTAGTTGTCCACAGGTTACTGGACTAGATGAATCTTTGGCCTGATCCATCAGGCTTCTCTTATGTTTATGTTCGTATGAATGGATGCCAGCTGCAAATACCATGTTTGCAATTAGGCCAGCTTGGTAGCACCAACACTGTAACTCATGTTTTTCAGGTGATTACCCCTAACAAATATGTCAGAGAATATATGCCATTGGCTAGTATTTGTAAAGGGGTGAAGGTGGGAAAAGAAAAATTACAAACACATAATTTTACAATATCAGGAATGATTATGTATTGTCAGGGCCAGGGCCACTCTTCAGGGGGTCCTTTAGGATAGCGTCCCAGATGGGCCCGCGCTCTCCAACACTCACGTTCCACCCTCCAATGCAGCCTTGCTGTACTTTTTCTGCTGCCCAGGTGGCAGCAGCAATATCACTCGCCACCCTCACTGCCGGGCCCCGAGGGTCATTTTAGCAGTGGGTGGGTGGTAGTGCTACCTTTGAAAGGGAGAAAGCAGCAGGACCCACCCACAGCTAAAATAGTTGCCCAGGGACTCAGTGGGGAGTTTTGGCACAAACACCTTTCGAAAGCGTAGTAAGAAACTCCCACTCTTGCGGGGGAACACAGGTGTGTTTATGTATCAGTAGAGGTGGCTACACCCAAGAACATTCCACAACAGTGTTGTTGAAGTGAGGCTGTGCAGTTTGGGAATAGGCATGCTGGCAGCTCCTCCCAGAGAATCTCAAAAGTGACGTGGGAAGTACTCCTAACCCTAGTAGTGTGGGAAGCAGTCCTGTTGAAATAACTTTATTAACTCTCAGGCTTAGATCTCCACGCCTGCACTGGCTACCATTTTGTTTCCACAGACACTCAAAGTGCCAGTCTTGACCTAAAAAGCTCTCATTGGCCCAGATCCACAGCATCTGAAGGACAAATGAGAATGTTTCTAATTTGTGCCTAAAAGATAGCAGTGTAGGCACCTAACAAATAAGCCAGGGGAGGGGAGAGTGTTCAATGGTGCCAGCGTAGAAAAGGCTCTGACTCCAGTAACCATTCTCCATCTCACTTCTAAAGGTGGGAGCACCTGGAACATGGCCGCAGCTGAAGATCTTAAAGTGGGCCATATCATATGGGAACAGGTGATGCATTAGAAACTTCCATCCTAAGCCATTTAGAGCTTTATAGGTCAAACAAACCAGTAGCTTGAATTGCATGTTTGGTTGGTTGCTGTCCTGTTGTTTTTGCGGTAACTATTTGCCATAGGCTGCTTGGGGGGAGCAATGTCAACAGAAAGGCATGATATAGACATCAGTCCTTCTAATACTGAAAACAAAGCACCTGTGCCAACAGGACTAGAGCCAAACTGTGGCTACTGAGAAATAACAGGGAGTTATCAACATGCTCAGGGGAAACTGAGAAACCTCAAATAAACGCAATGAGGAGTGTGCATATTCAGTGGCTTCTGGACTCATGGAATGTTGAGTATTAATTAGAAAAGTACTTGAAAATAGGATAGGGAGTTGAATGGTCAGTTTGAATCCCTTCACAATGTATAGTGTCCCAGAGGTGAGCATAGATGGATGGAGCCCTGAACAGGACACTACAGTTAGGAGGGGAGGAAAATGCACTGCAATGCTAATGGCAGACCCCACTTGTATTAAATAATAGCCAGTCCTGAATCTGCTGTAGAACTTCATAACACCCTTTTAACACTGTTCTTGCACCCTGAAGCGCGGGAGAAGTTTGTTTGGTCTGCATTTTAAAGGAAGCTGACTTATTTTGCCATTCCCTAAATAATGTACAGTTTGAAATCACTTAACAGCTGGATTGGGTACTTTCCCACATTTTACAATGCTTACCAAAATTGTATGATACAGGAGAAAATGAACTGTAAAATGCATACTTTAGGGCAGCATGCATGATAAAATGTGCATCTTAGGGAAACGTTTGTACAAGTTAGGGAAATGTTTGTAAAATGTTGTGTATTATTGATGTTTTTTGAGGGGGAGGGACTGAATGGACTCACTGAATGCATGCAAAACTGAGACAGAGTGGGAATGTGCTGAGCTGTTCATCTACACCTCCTTCAGTGCTGGGACTGAACTCAAATCACTTAGGCAGTACTGGACTGCTAGTATGATGAGGGCCCTTGTTTTGCTGGTCTGCTTCCACCAGACTTGAGGGCTAGCAACCAAGAGTGTGCTATAAAGCTCCACCCCTGGAATGTTCCTCTGAGAGATTCCTCCTGCTCTGTTTCCTCCTCCTCCTTACTTCCAAAGTGCTGGGAGGAGCCTCAATGCTTTGGTGGCCTTAAACTGGGAGGTTGTTTTGATGTTTCCAAAGGAAAGAGCTGTCCAGGAAAAGGCCTTGAAGGAAGCCAGGACTCCCATCAGGTAAGCGTGTTGGTGGGCTTTTATCCTCACCCCTCTGATGAGAATGTAGTAAGAATGCTTTGGAACTAGTCTGTTACTATAACAGCTTTAAAACTTTTTTGCATCAGAGCACAGAGACATCAAGAGGAAAGGCAAACGGGGAAGGGCTGTAGTTCAGTGCTGAAGCACATGTTTTGTGTGCAAAAGATCCCAAAGTTCAATCACCGGCAGTTCCAAGTAGGATTGGGACACACACACCCAATTTGAAATCCTTGAGAGCTGCTACAGGATAAAGTACTCAGTATAAGCACTCAGTATAAAGCAGATTCCTATATTTCTATGGGATAAGAGTCACAAAAGCATGGTTATTTGGGGCTGTTTGCAGCATGGGACAAAGCTGGCACTGAGGGCACGCTGAAAACTTTCCCCTCGCTGAATAACCCCAGAAGCCCCTGTATCTCTAGAGAGGAAAACAAGAGGATGCAACTCAGAGACAAACTCAGGTCCAAGTACGCCTCAAGCTTAATATAAGCACTGTCTGTAAAAGTATCCTTTTGCAAAAAGTATAGAGTTTCAGGTTGCATCTGGAAGTTTGGAACCGAGTATGCAGGCTTAATGTTACCTTATATAAACTGGGCAGGCCTGATGGAATGTTGTCTGTGTTGATGGTGTTTGTGAAGATCTCAGCATCCTGGAAATGTTGTGTGTGCCTTGCGGGGAAAGTCAATCTGTTGTTCATTTGTGTACAGCAGATCTCAGTGAAATTCTGGTCAAAATAAAAAAGGACAACAATCAGAATCTTAGGGTTACCTATAAGTTTTCAAGTCTGTAAAATGTCATTTTAGTATTACAGGAAATGTCATAGTTTTTTTTAAAAAAACCTTTTGAAATAGAGACAGAGACAAGAGTCTTTGACAGCAGACATGTCAGTCATAAAAACGTGAAGATTAAGTTATTATCCATGTCATCATCAAGAATATTTAAAAACAAAGGCTGCATTTGCACCATACCATCCGCACCATACATGTAAAGCACTTTTATGCCACTTCAAACCATCATGGCTTCCCTCAAATAATCCCCAAGTTCCCTGAGAAAAGAGACTGATTGTCAAACCACTCTGAGAACCCTAGCTCTGTGAAAGAAATAGAGGTCTCCTAACAGCTCCAGTGCCCTTAACAACCTACAGTTCCCAGGATTCTTTGGAGGAAACCATGACTGTCAAAGTAGTATCATAGGGTGGTATTCAGTGCTATCACTACTCAGAGTAGACCCGTTGAAGTTAATAGATGTGACTAATTTGGATCCATTCATTTCAGTGGGTCCATTCTGAATAGGAATTATTTGAATACAACCCTTTGGGAGGCGGGAAATTACAAATCCCATGCTCCCCACCCTTTCCTATCTCCACAAACTATTCTCCAAAAGTAAGTTTTTGTTGCTTGTGAAAGGTGGTGAGGGGGATACTTTCCACAATAATGCTAAAACTATTTTCAAGGAAAGCTAAACCAAAAAAAACCCCATGTAAGCCAAGGGGAGTTGCATTGCACTAGAAATATTTAGTGAAAGAAAGAAAGAAAGAAAGAAACTAATTATCAAAGAGGTGACTATGAGCTGCCTCAGACCCATTATGTCTCTCACTAGTTGGCTCCCCAAAACTCTGCCTCCAACTCTCTCCTTGCCATCACAACCAGCCTATAAACGCCAACTACTCTTATTTACCAACAGCAATCCCAATTTTCTCTTACTTGTGTCTCAAAAATGACTGTTGCTTTTAGGGAGCGCTGCCCTGGGCTCCTTTGGGAGGAGGTACGGCATATAAATTGAATAAGTAATAATTATTCAAATGTTGGGAGTGTGAATTGCTAGGGTTGCTCTGCTTCAGGATGCAGCTCCATCCCTTGAGCTAAGGAAGGTGGAGGACAGGTGGATGACTCTCTAGTGCTCATAAACATAAATGCATGTGCATAAACATTAAGGCACTGTGCAATGTACAACCGGCTATCTCACATACTGCAACCCTGTGGCAAGGATGGGGACTCATTGACTTACAGATGCAATTGGACTATAACTTCCTTCATTCCTGGCCATTGGCCATGCTGTCTGGGGCTGATGGGAGCTGGAGTCCAACAGCATATGGAGGGCCCCCAGGAATCCTATCCCTGCACGAAGGTGTATTTTGAACTTCTTATAACAGGTAGTAGACCAATAAATGTCTTTGAATAAATCTTAACAGGAAGAGCAACTGCCACCCTTATATTTAGTTTCGTGCGGAACAGAGTATGTCTCAGTAAAGAAATACAGTCACAAAGCCCTCAGCAATGTATAAAAGAGAGATTGAAAGAGATGTGGGACAGGATCCTGACTTTGGTATGAGATTAGGGGTATAAGTGATATGCAGATCCCTCTTGGCACTTGTGAAATGTGGGATGGCACCTTACCTTCATTTATTTGGCCATAATGGAGCACCACTTCTGTCCAACCTTGTCTCCTTCCAAAAGTTCTCCACCCTTGATATATACTGTGGCAGTTGGAACCAAAACGCCTGTAGCAAGCAAGTGTGGCAGGTGTGCAGAACAGATAATAGGACCTGAAATGGAGGCTGGTCCACCAGCAGGGATGGGGAGTCATTCAATTCCCATTTAAATCTGAATCTATCAGATTTGCACTTCCTGAAATAATATGGGAACTGAAACACAGCCATCCTTTGAAATTCACAGTTATCTGAATGTTGCGATGCAGTTTGCCAACCAAACAACATTTACAAAAATGTGAAAAGGTGAAAGTGTACTTGAATATATTAGTGAATATAACATACAAAAACGGATCGTATTAGGATAAATTGCTTGCAGAAATATGCTCATTAGTTAAATCTACATACAAAAATGTGTTTATTAGGAGAAATGTTTATTAGCACTAAAATGCTGAAGAATTTTCATGAGGGTTAAAAAAAAACCCTGCAAATTGCTGTGGAACTGAATTTTAGACTGGAAAACTTAAAAATTGAGAGACCTAAAACAGACATGTCCTTCCAACCCTATCCACCAAATAAGTTGACTCTATTTCCTGAGCAATGCCACCTCCAGATCTGGGAGGCCCCTTCAGCAGACCCCCATCTCTGGATGCCCCCCCACCTCCTCCTTGCCACTGTCAGTGCTGCCCATTTGCTTGTCCCTCTCCCTCCAGGCCAAATCCACATCATAGCCCAGAAGAAGGATGCAATGCAAATGTAAGGACGCTGTTCCATTTCATCACTTTTGTCGCTACTTGCATGTTTGAAAAGGAAAAGGGAACAGGTAGGCATGGCAAGGAGGAGGTACAGCAGCAGCAGCAGGGTGGCTCTTTGCAGGTGGCCGCCGTGGGGTGTGGGGAGTGAAGTTCCCATGGAAATGCACTTTTCTAGTCTCAAAGTTTCTTGCAAGTATCAGCCCCAGCTGACTGCCCTGTCCACTGGTCTGTGCTTGCCACATGGTAGGGCCGGGAACATCTGAGTGCAGGGCAACCTCTCTTCATTCTCGCCAATTTCCCCAATCCCCTAATCAATTTCCCCAAAGGGTTATAGAAACAGATGAGAGCTGAAAGGTGATGCAGGGCAGGGTTCACCTGGTGTTTTCCATGAAGCACATCTGATCCTCCCCAAACACATGGCAACTACAAGACACATTGAGGAAATGACAAGATGAGTGTCGCTAGTACTATCCAAACATGTGGTTAATTCTTTAAAAAAATCTCATGCCACCTCCCCCTCCCCGGAGATGTCATTTCCCATCCTTCAGGGTATGGCTTCCTGTCCTGAAAGGCAGAACCAGCTATGCAGGAAACTTCATACTTAGATTAATTGTCTTCTGCCTACATATTATGACTAGAATTTGGGATCCTTGAAGATTTAGTTGTATGGATTTTTTAAGCAAACTAACCTGATTCACAGGTTAGTTTCCAGACTAATATATGGATCAGAAAATTGCCATCCTTAGGTTTTCACATTCCTCCAAGTTTTGTGACACAGTTCTTGGCTTTTAAAAAAAGGAGCAAAATGTGTATAATTTACTTATTACTACATTTATATCCCAGCTTTTCTCCAAGGAGCTCAAGCTGACAGTTCCCACCAGCACTTGACAGCAAGACTAGTAGCAAGAAACGATGGGAACTGGAGTCCAGCAACATGTGGACAGTCACAGGCTCCCTACCCAAGCCCTAAACCAAGCCTATAGGTAGCATCGTTTCAATGCACAACCTGGCTAAGTCACCATTATGATGTAGTTTGTCTATCGACGAGAGCCAATGTGGTGTAGTGGTTAGAGTGTTGGACTATGACCTGAGAGACCAGGGTTCGAATGCCCACACAGCCATGAAGCTCACTGGGTGACCTTGGGCCAGTCACTGCCTCTCAGCCTCAGAGGAAGGCAATGGTATACCCCCTCTGAATACCGCTTACCATGAAAACCCTCTTCATAGGGTCGCCATATGTCGGAGTCAGCTTGAAGGCAGTCCCCATAGCACAGCTTGTCTATCGGTAGAATAACCAGAAAAAACAAGCAGTTCAAGGAATTCCAGAAACCCAACTTCTGGAATTCCTTGAATTGTTTATATAATATATGGTGTAGGTCAGCCTTCCCCAATCTATTCTCCTACAGATGTTTTGGACAACAACTCCCTTCAGCCCCAGTCAGCATGGCCATTGATCAGAGATGAGGTGACAACATCTGGAGGAAGGCTGATATAGGGACTTGCCTAATATAAACATTCTTCTTATTTTATCTCTTCCATCAGTAAATAGATCCTAAACAGAACTCCGAGGTTAAGAGGTTGTATGATCATGGATAGCAGTTACTGAGAGTAGGAGTGTAGTTCACAGTTTGGTGCTGGTTCAGGTATCATTTGGACAAACTGGTAGCGGGTTATGGTCCATTGTAATTAGTGCTTTGTTATCTTCTTCTTTTCTTGTTTCGTCCTTTTCTGTTGCCAAAAATAACATTGCTTTCATTTTTTTCTAACAATGACCTGAGTTTTTTTTTTTATTCAAAAGTAAACAAGCCAGGTAATTGCTCACCAAGTAGGCATTTTGCCTTATTGTCTGTCTGAGGAGAGGAGATGCAAGTTCCCTGTCCCCACAATTAAATGAGGTTTGTAAAGTTGATTTTTTTTCAGCTCAGCTATATGACAATTTCAAAAGTTGAAAACTGAACCCAGTTGATCAACAAGCCTTGAGTGCTGCTATCTGCTGAGTTCTCAATCTTACAGTTAGCCTCTTTGAAGTTGACCAAATTATTTTTGCTTCCTTACTCCCCACCATCACCTCAGTTTTTCATTGTTCTGGTGGTGAGATACTCTTCGCCTGTCTGAGGCAACAGACTAGCCAAACTCACATGTTTTTTTACTAAAGTCACAGAAATTTTTAACAGCAAAGCAGATTCAAGGGGGAGACAGGTTAAGAACCAAACAATGAATGTTAATGGCTACCCTCAGTGACACATAAGTTAAAGGGAATACACATTTAAACAGTTCACGTCAAATATGTTATTGATAAGAATGTCATTTTATTCACTGTTCTGTAAAAAAAAAATCCATTCTCAAGAAAAGCCACAGAAGCTTGTAGCAAACAAGATTGGTCCACAAGGATAGCAAACTTGCAGACTTCAGGGTAATCCAATGTACAGTTTGCTTTTATTGAATTTGTCACCCATCCCTAACTGAGAGCCAACAGTGAGGGAAATATATTGCATCCACACCTTGTTTGAGGGTTTTCAGGCTGGCCGCAACGGGAAACAGGCAGTGATTCTGTCAGGGCAGGACTTTGGGGCAGAATGAGCAGGAAGGGCCGCAAAAGTGGCGGAGTTGGCTGACTAGATTTTAAAGTAAAGTGAAGTCATACACATTGCCACCTAAAAGGAGGGACAGGTTGTAAGACCATTAAGTCCAATGTCTAAAATTACCTGACTGCACCACAGGAAACAGGATGCAAGTCTGTATGGAGTTTTGGTCTGATCCAGCCTGAGTTCTTTCATTATTTTTAGAAAAAGTATATCTGACCATTGAACTTACAAGATCTGAACAGGGTGGTTCATGACAGATGCTCTTGGAGGTCACTGATTCATAGGGTCGCCATAAGTCGTAGTCGACTTGGAGGCACATAACAACAAACAACAAAGTCGTAGTCGACTTGAAGGCACATAACAACAAGTATCTGTATAGTCATCCACCAGCACATCATTATTCTTGTGTGCCCTGATGCATTTCATGTTCTAATCCCCTTGTTTGTATCTTTTGAGCTAGGAGTGACTCTGAATTAAGCAACCACTCCCGCCTCTTCCCTTTTTAACGAGACACTGCTGAACTGAATATTACTGTGAAATAGGAGCATCCAATTTGTTTGGAACACTGTACGCAGGCCTTATGACATTTTTCCTTTGCCTCATGCCAGGATATGATCTCAACTCCTTGTATACCATATCCTGCTGCTTCTCTTCAGTCTGTCGATTCTTTCAAAGAATGCTCTTTTGGGAGCACTTCATGCTTTCAACGTAGCAGACTGTAATCTATTAAAGCTCGTGCCATCATAAATTTGTTAGTAGGGATTGTGGGGGAGAAATTCAATTCAGTTTGCATTTAACAGTGAACCCACTTCATGTGCACTTCCCAAAACAATACCGAAGCACAGCCTTCCTATGAAATTCGTACTTCTCTGAATTTTGCAATGCCGTTTGCCAACCAATTAATGAGTAGAAAAATGCGCATAATAGCATAAAGTGTGCATAAAAATTATTTTATTTATTTTATTCAGCTTATATCCCGCCCGACTAGCAAACAGCTCTCTGGGCGGCAAACATAGAAACATATACAATAATAAAATTACAAGATCAATATAACAAATATAAAAGTACATCATCTAAAATACCAATTACAACATTTACATAAATAACTTAGATTAAAATGCCTCAGAGAAGAGAAAGGTTTTAACCTGGCGCCGAAAGGATAATAGTGTCGGCGCCAGGCGTACCTCCTCGGGAAGACTATTCCACAATTTGGGGGCCACCACTGAGAAGGCCCTAGATCTTGTTACTACCCTCCGGGCCTCCCTATGGGTCGGGACCCGGAGGAGGGCCTTCGTAGTAGACCGTAGTGTACGAGCCGGTTCATAACGGGAGAGGCGTTCCTGCAGGTATCGTGGTCCCGCGCTGTATAAGGCTTTATAGGTTAATACCAACACTTTGAATCTGGCCCGGTAGCATATTGGAAGCCAGTGCAGGCGAGCCAGAACAGGTGTTATATGCTCAGACCGCTTAGTTCTTGTTAGCAGTCTGGCCGCCGTATTTTGCACTAGCTGTAGCTTCTGAACCGTCTTCAGAGGTAGCCCTACGTAGAGCGCGTTGCAGTAGTCCAAACGTGACGTTACCAGAGCATGAACCACTGATGTAAGGTCCTCCTTACTCAAATAGGGATGTAGCATATGTTAGCAAATGTAACAAAAATGTATTACATTACAGAAAACTGCATTGCAGAAACAGGTATGTTAGGAGAAATTGCATACAAAAATGTGTATATTAGGAGAAATTTGCGGATGAAAAATCCCGAATGGATGTGGAAATGTGAAGAACTGGACCTAAGATTGGAAAGATGAGAGACTGAGAGAAACAGAAATGGGAAGATTCACCCTTCCCTCGCCAGAAGACTGTTTGTTGTTTTGGGTGGTTGTTTGTATTTTATTTCTTGGCTCAGGGAAGGGCAGTAGGATGCATGTAGCGGGAAGCTGATTTTGAGAGCCTGTTGATTCATCTCTTTCACCTACTGTGGGAACAGTGGGAGGGGATGCTGACCCAGATAGTGCAGACAGAGTGCATGATTCATCTTTCCCGCCACCTCATTCTGTTAACTCCTTTTGGTAGGCAGTACCTGGCAACTACTCATCCTTGGGTGATGAAACTATTTGTAACAGAAGGAAATAGATTCAGAGGGAAGGAACATAGCCACAAGACTGTATATCTTATGCTCTCCCAGAATCCCCCAGTACAATCTCTGAAGGCACATCCTCCAGGACTGAGGGTGTGAAAATGGCTCTCCAGGTACTGTTGGTCTCCAGCTCCCATCAGCCCCAGCCAGCATGGCCAATGTTCAGGAGTGATGGGAGTTGTAGTACAGCAATATCTGGAATGCTGGAGATTCTCCACACTTGATCTGACCAGTTCATAGTCAAGTTCCAGCTAAAGTATTGATGAAAGGCCAAGAGGAGAGATGGGAATAGCTCTGTGGAGGGGTAAGGCTGGGGCCTCTTCTGACCTCCCACTCTCCTGATCCTGGAACTGAGTCTGCATGATTACAAATGACGCAACAAGGTATCTTCTTCTCCTTGAAAGTTGAGGTGGATGAATCTGTCATTTTAGGTTTCTCTCAGGTTCTAATTTTCCCAGTTTTCAGTTCGTCCCATTTCCACAAATGCTTGCTATTTTTTAAAAACAAGTCTGCATAGGGACATAGGATTCTGCCTTATACTGAGTCAGACCATTGGTCCATCCAGTTCAGTATGTTCTACAGTGATTGGCTGCAGCTCTGCAGGGTCTCAGGCAGGCAACATCCACACTCCTTACAAGCCTAGCCAAAGGTTCCTAGCAAACCTGGAACCTTTTGTGTGTAAACTATGAGTTCTGTCACTGAGCAATGACCCATGAAAATTCATATCCCTTTTTATGCACATTTCTCTTAATATACACATTTTAAAAATATCTTTGGCTTAAGATCTGTATCACAACATCTGGAGAAGTGCAAATTTTCAAGGCATGTTATTTTGGAAAGTGCAAATTTGGTAGATTTGCAAACCAAGCAAATGTTTCTACTTTCCCTCCATGCAATCCGTCTTGTGTCCCCAGGTGGGCTAGTAGAAGAGAAGTTATAAAGCTGGACAGGAATGGAAACAAGTGAAGAAATGTTGGCTAGAACAGGAAAGGGAAGAGGATGATCCACCATGAAAAGAAGTGGAAAACAGGAAACTGCCTTATACTGAATCAGACCATTGGTCCACCTAGCTCAGTATTGTCTACACTGATTGTCAGGGGTCTTCAAGGTTTCAGACAGGGAGTCTCTCTCAGCCTTACCTACAGTTGTCAGGGATTGAACCGGAGATCTTCTGCATGTGAAGTGTTGCTCTGCCACTGATCATGGCCCTTTCCCAAGTCTACAATGCCCAGCATTCCTAGGCAGTCTCCCATCCAAATACTAACCAAGCCCAATCCTCCTTAGCTTCCCAGATTAGACTCGGGTGCAGCAGTCAAGTCTTCTAGTTCTATAAATATGTGTAAAGCAAATCAGGGGGAGGGGGAAGATCTAGAGCTTTGATGAAGTTCCTTACACAAAACCAAGAGTGGACACATGTCGGAGATTCATTATTGAAATGCAATTTAGGCATTTCATAAAAAAATTGACCAGATAGGATTTTGGTCTGATCCAGTGGGGCTGATGTTGTGCTGTGTTGTGTTGTAACAAGATTTGTAGACCGCTTAATCAACACAAAAACTTAGTTTACCTAAAACAATATAAAATATTCACAGGAAAATATGGCTAAAGTCAAACCTTGTTTTTAAAGCAAATAAAATCGATCAAAATATAGCTAAGATCAGCAGTTTTAACAGCAAATATTACATCATAAAATTACAAATTGCCTGAACAGAAAAACTTTTTAGCAGGTGCTAAAAACAATACCGTGAAGGTGCCTGCCTCATATTAATAGGCAGGGCATTTCAGAGAGTAGGTGGTACCGCACTGAAGGATTCATTATGTCCTTAATGGATACATGTAAACTGAGATGCAAGTATAGGGGCTTTATAAATGTTTAAAATGTCCGTGAACAAGGTGGTCACAGAGAGAGCTAGCATCAATCCCTGCCAATACAGCAACGTTTGTTGCCTTTGTTCTTCCTCCACCAGAGTCTTCCTGGAGGTTCCTTTGATTCCTCCATGTCCGTTGCTTCCCCCGTTAATGATCTAACATGGGGGGCTGCCCTCCAGATGTTGCTGGACTCTAGCTCCCATCATCCTGACCATTGGTCATGCTGGCTAGGGCTGATGGGAAATGGAGTCCAACAACATCTGAAAGACCACAGGTTACCCAGCCCTCACAGAACGTTGAGTGCCCTGCATTGTATTATTCATTCATTTGCAAAGAACAAGAGTAGGAAGCTGCCTTATGCAGAGGCAGACCAAGTATTGTCTCTACTGAGTAGCAGCGACTCTCCAAGGTGTCAGACAGACATCTATCCAGCCCTGTTTAGAGAGACCCGGGACATTTTGCAGGCAAAGTAAGTGTTCTTCCATTGAGTTACGATGCAACAAATCTGATAATAACTTAGGAAGCTGCCTGAAGCTAAGTCGGACTGTTGGTCCATCAAGCCCAATATTGTCTACATTGACTGGCAGAAGCTCTCTGTTATTTCAAATAAGGGTTTTCCAGACCCCTACTTCTAGCTGCCAGGGACCGAACCATGGACATTTTGAATGCAAAGCATGTGCTTCAATACTAAGCTATGAAAGTCTATGTGTAGTATAATTCTTAACAAGGTACAATCAATTAATGGAATTCACTACTACTACAAAATGTGTTAATGACCACTAGCTCAGTCAACTGGCAAGATCTGGACAGATTCACAGAAGGGAGGTCTATTGATGCTTAATAGTCATGTTAGTTCCAGGGAACCTCTTTCTGGAGAAATGATCATGTAAAACTGAATAGTGGAGGCACATCAGGTAAAAATGGGGGAGAAATTATTTCAATTCACATTTTAATGTGAACTTACCTAATTTGCACTTCCCAAACCAATATGTGAAGAGAAATGCAGCTGGCCTTTGAGATTTGCACTTCTCTGAATTTTGCAGTGCAATTCTGCAATCAAAAAATGCATACATATGTGCGGGGGAAGCACATATTAGTGAAAATAACATATCAAAATGCATTATTACTTGTAAAATTCCTGTAACATGTGTTCACTGGGGTAATTGCATACAAAATAGGTATATTTGGAAAAACAAGCATGAGACTGTATCCATTTTTGTGGACATTTTTTAAAAAATAGAATAAACTGATGTAGAAATGGGGCAAACTGGAAAGTGGAAGAATGAGGAACTGACAGAAATCAGAACTGACATATTTGTCCATCCCAGTATTAGGGGAAGTTACCACTGCCCATGCTTCTGAGCATCCATTGCCTAAGTTTGGATATGGGTGGAAACCACATTCTGGTCTAGATGGAAATTCCATCTGATCTAGCATAACAATTCTGAGCTTATGTGCCTAGTGATAAGTCTGTGATCAATTGGTAAACCTTGGCTGATTCTATGGATTAAAGATGAATCACATTACAAAAACATTTTTGTTTCCACCTCTCTTTCTCTCTTTCTCTGCTTGATGGGAGAGGGGAACTTCATTTTTTGTTTTACCTTCTCTTCACTGAGTTGGCATATATGGCTGTGCAGCAACCGTAAGATTCACCTTGTATCTGTAGCATTCAGAAGCAACCTGATTTGTTTCACATCCATTCTGTGTCATTCTGATTCAATTTGTTATTCAGGTCCAAATCTGCTCTGTCCAATCTGAAACTCTCTCTTGTCCCCACTGACTATAATGGGGAATCTAAAAACAATATAACTCTTTTTCTCTCTTTTTGCATAAATAAGTGACAATCACAGGCAAAACCCTCAAGAGTGGATTAAGCCTGCCAGATTTTGTGCTGATTCATCCAGGAGTTTTCATGCAAGGAATCTTTTTATTTTTTTAAAGAAAAAGTCTCTAACTTTTTTTTTGTCTGCAAGAATTGGCTGAAAATTGCAGACATGGTCACCTCTTCTGGGGGGATGAAAGCTGCCAAATGTCAGAGAGATAGGTGGTGTGATTCTCCCACAAGGACAAACATTACCATATTGGAGGGGGGAAACAGAAATCACATTCTCTCCCCTAGTTTTGGGGGGGACAATCAGTTTAAAAACTGGAGGACATGAGTGAAATGGCCTCAAACCATCTCTTTCTTTTACAGGCACAAGATCGAGGGTTCTTGCGTACTCCCCAAGTCCGTATCTACACATACAACTTATATGACAAATGTTGTGGTCACCTGAGCTTCTACAGTTTTAGGCAGCAGTTATACATTCATTTCATACATACAAGTACACGTGCATCTGGCTTCAGCCAGTAAATCAGAATCATATAGGTCATGGTCAAAATCCTGACTGGTTGTAGCTCATAATGGCACCCATAAGGCTTACAGTGGCCTTTGCCTATAGCCCCCATATATATTCTAGCTCAGGATTATATATTAGGCCTATACTTCAGTATATATTGCAGTATATAGTTAACATATCTTATAAGTATAAGGTTCTATTACTTGATACATTCTACAATTGCATTGCAAACGGGCTACATTTCCCTGAGCATATTTCCATACATTCTATATTTTATCTGGGAAGAAATGGAATAATCTCATCCTTGTGTAAGGCAAACCTCGGACTTCCAACTAGCAGCATAGCAGCAGTACGTTGGATCAGTCTGGAAGACTGATAAGAAACTGTTCTTGCTCTCCTCTATTTATGTTTGTCTCAAGCCTGTGACCTTGAGGTCATAGCTGTCTTCTTATCAGTTGCCATATCTTCCTTGCGACTTTCCATAGTGCCTGTCATTGGACCAGTTAAGCCTTATAACAACTAGTCACCTACTTGAACAAGTGTTGTCCACACCATATAAGGCAGCTGGAGCTGGTAGCTATGTGCCATTATCAGTACAATGGCTGACTGCCCAGAAGTAGAAAGGGGAGCAGAAAAACTTCTTCCCTCTTGAATTGTTTTTGACTGAAAGGTATGAGGAGCTCTGTATAACTGGACATATAATATCCTATACATGAGGATTAATGTAAATGTACTGCCTTCCAGTCGATTCTGACTTATGGCAACCCTATGAATAGGGTTTTCATGGTAAGCGGTATTCAGAGGGGATTTACCATTGCCTCCCTCTGAGGTTGAGAGGCAGTGACTGGCCCAAGGTCACTGTGACGGTCCTTCCCTGGCTCTCCCTGTCAGGTTCCTACCTGCTCGTGGTTACTGCCTGTCACTAGGCACCACCAGGGACTCCACCAGTCCGGACCGCTCTCTCTTATGATTTCTCTCCCCGCTCTAGCACAGATCTCAACAGATCCCCCTGCTAGGCAGCACCACCAGTCACGTCCTATAACCAGTATTCCCAGAGACTCTGCCTGAGTCTCTCTATCAGGTTACCTCTGTGACTGCGTGCTTAAGCTGTCCCAATCCCTTTGTATCAATGCTGATAATTCTGGTTTGCTCTGAATACTTGGGGTGTTATATTTCCCTTCACCGCTGCCACCAATTGTTACAGTTTCCCTTCAGCCTTGGTATTTACCTTACCCTCCCTTCTGGTCTGTGAAACCCCAGCCAAGGATCAGGCCTTTGGTAAACCAAAAGTATTTATTAAATAACAAAGATAACAAGATTTCTTTATAAAGGCACTTAAGCATATGGTTTCATCTATCCCTGAGGTACTGGTCTTAGTATTAATCTGAACTCCACACTCTCCTCACATCCACCAACTCTCCACACAATCTCCTCTCTTAAACCCACCAAAACAACCCACTAACATCCACCTTCCACCTCACATCCACCCAGATTTACCTGTCATTCTTCCATTTATACTGTCAGCCATTTTAAACCTTCAGCCAATCATCCAGCATTGTACTGCCCATTCACTCCCCCCTCCTCTTTCATTCCACTTACCATGTATCTCCTATACAAACAGCACTTACCATATATACACTAATAGAGGAACATCACAGTCACCCAGTGAGCTTCATGGCTATGTGGGGATTTGAACTCTGATCTCCCAGGTCGTAGTCCAACACCTTAACCACTACGCCACACTGGTTCTCTGAGGATTAATACATATATTATAAAGATTCTTACATGGGAAATGCATACATTAAACATGGGGCCAGCCCACAACATTACCATTTTGGAGGGGAGAAATAGAAATCGCATTCCCTCTCCTAGTATTTGGGGGGGGGGCAATCAGTTTGAAAACTGCAGGACATGAGGAGGGTGCCCCTGGGTATGAAACCTGCCAAAGTTCTGACAATAGGCCCAAGGGCGATTGCACTAAGTGATTTTGCCTTCATTATTAAAATACCGGAAAAGTTGTCATTTTTCTCGCAAGCCTCCCACCATTCTAGAACTACTCTCCGTGAAGGAAAAAAGGGAGAAAGCTATTATTTTTAATTGTTTGTTAGGAAAAATAATGTTTTGTCTAACACCACCACATTTTATAACAGCCAAACCTAAGAGCATAAGAAAAGCCTGCTGGATTAGGCCAGTAGCCCCATCTAGTCCAGCAGCCTGTTCTCACAGTGCCCAACCAGCTGCCCATGGGAAGCCCGCAAGCAGGCACTCTCCTGCACTCTCCCCTCCTGAACTGGTATTCAGAAGCATACTGCCTCTGACGATGGAGGCAGAGTATAGCCATCATGGCTAGTAGCAGCCTTCTCTATGAATTTGTCTAATCCTCTTTAAAAGCCCTCCAAGTTGGTGGGCATCACTTGCGGGAAACCTCATGCTTACTTCAACACGCCTCCTCCAAATTACTGTTATTTACGTTCCCCAGGAAAATAATTCACTGTAATTTAAAGCTAGACCTTTCCATCAAAATGAATGACTCCCCACCCTGCCACTTCTCCACCCCTACCCTACCCTCTCAAACTTTCCTTATCCCCCAGTCAGTTCGGTTTTGTTTCTCAGAAAAGAAAGGGGGAACTTGGGGAGGGGGAACTGAAGCGACAGAGCTAGTCGGAAGGTTGGGGACTCCCAGATCCACCTTGTCACCCCTTGTTAATGGTGCAATGTGAGACCTCACATGATGGGTACGCCTCCCCTCCGTATAGCGTCCAATTAAGAGCAGTCCCACTTGAACAGGCACTTAATCCTGACTATATTCAAGGACGTTGTTTACATTTCCATTGTCTTTCAAGAGGAAATGGACACATGTATAAGCATTAAGAGTGTTGTCTGTATCCTGTCTGACAGAAACATATGGGTGGATCTTGCAACTTCCACACATGCGCCCATTTTGTAAATGAGTAAAGGAACACATTTTAATCCCTTGTTGTGTGTTTTAAGGCAATCAAGATACAGTAACAATATATTGCACTAACATTTATTTACAAGCAGAATGGAATAATGCCCAGCATAATTATTAATAAATGTGACTTGCTGTTGTTGTTTTTAAAAAAAGAGTAGTCCCACTGAAATTAATGGACCTAACCTAGTCGTGTTAATTAATTTCAATGTGTCTGTTTGTAATAGCACTGGATACAACCCATAGATATATGGATTAAAGTACTCTACTTAGAGTAAACCTATTGAAATTAATTAACATGTCTAAGTTAGATCTATTGATTTTGGTGGGTCTACCCAGAATAAAATGTAGCTGGATACATTAATGTAAAACTAGCATTTCAAGGAGAAGACTAAGATGGCAGCCTTCCCTGGGAGACTAGCAACGTATTTTGGCAACACTGTTGGGATCCACCTCATATTCACTAAAAATCAATGGACTCCACCCTCTGGCTTCACTTCCAAATAACTGTTGGGGCTTCTACCCTGTTCCAGAATGCTCCGACTACAGATCCGGGAATTGTCAGCCCTAATTTCATGAGATGATGGTGTTGCCTTGTGTCCTGGCTTCACAGAGGGCAGTCCCCAGTTTGAAGGGCTATGTAGTCTAGGTCCAAATAAAGAAATTCTAAGAAGGGAGAACAAGGCCCTTGAATTTGCCCAGCAACAGTAAGCAGACGGAGAGTAGGCTGAAAAGGCACATAGGTCACCTGATCACAGTCTTTCTCACTATGGCAAGGCATACTGTACTTCCGTTTAATTTATAGCAGCGATTTCTACATTTGTATCGATGCAAGTTCTATGCTTTTGGGGCAGTGTGCAAGTTCACACCCTCTGCGATGCCAGGTCTCGAACATTTCACAGCTGGTGGAAATTGAGACACACTTGAGAACTTGTGACACCACTCTTCTCATACCATCATTTTCTTCACACACACATACACACATTGCAGAAGACCTGGAGACTCTTTACTTCCTGTACCACTTCTTCCTTCTTAGGGAGATGAAGGCAGGATGGATGGTGTACAAGTTATTTCCAGGCCTGTAAAGTCATGTGGCTAGATTGGGTAAAACAGATGCAGTTCCCTGGGTGACAGAAACACGGCTGAGGGAGTGGAGGAATGAATGGGTTTGAAAACTGTTAGATGCTGGAATTGCTATGGGTGTTTTCTAGCCCTGGGTCTTTTATCGTTTGTGCTTTGTGGTGAAGACAGAAGCACAGATTCATCCAGAAGGTTCTAAGTGCTATAATTAGTGATAAGTCAAGTGCTCTCAGCTTGGCTCAGAAGCCATTCATTTCTTCTGAGCTTTTATGGGAAACTCTCATGGTGTAGAGTAGTCTTTTTTTTCCTGAGTAACCTTGGAAAAACAAATGGGTGGAGCACATGGACACACAGTCCCTTACTGCCAGTCTCCCCACACTTCTTTACAAGCAAGGATAACTGGTGGTGGAGTGGTAAGCAAACATTGCCCTATTTCAGCAGCCCGTCAACTGAATTCTGATTTTATACGGTAGTTGTAACTGATTTTTATCTGTATTGCTACTTCTACACCACTTAGAGATGACCATAAGTAAGTGATATAGAAATGGCTGAAATAAAATAAATAAATAAATAACCTGTAACTGGGAATGATAGTCCTGAACAGAATAGTCCAGAACATTACTTACAGCTGGGGATCTCAGGGATAGCATTTCCTCTGCCTCCCAATTTAGTTTGGGAGGCAGAGGATACTACAACCCACACTCCCCAATAGGAAATAATGCTCCTCAGCATGCTCAGCAATGCCACTCCTCATCTGCCTCTATCAAGCCCAAGTTCAGTTTTTGCTTGTGATGGGCAGCTGCAATAATCAATTTGGACACAAATTGTTTTTGTGGGGTTGGGCTAAGTTTGTCAAGGGTGAGCATTTCTAAAGTCTTCTGATTCCAAACCCACCCATCACTAGTTGTAATGTGTTCTTTCATTTGGGATTATGGCTCTTAACCTTTCAGGGGAGATCAAATCTGATAGGCGTGGCAGAATAGATCTGGAAAGACAATAGGGCTTGTGCATGACATGAGAGCAAGACTGAAGGTGAGGAGAAGCTTAGGTTATTTCCAGCTCCAAGAAATGAATCAGGTCTAGCAGTGAGATGTTGTTGGCAAGCTTTCTGGACCAGGTGTGGGAAACCTTGGGCCCTCCAGATGTTGCTGAACTACAACTTCCATCAGCCCCAATAAGGATGGCCGGTGGCTAGGGATGATGGGAGTTGTAGTTACAAAATAGAGGATGGCGTTTTTGGGAGTCATGAAGATCAGGTTCTGAAAAAGCTGAAGAAGAGCCAATTTGTGTCCTTTCAAATTGAGACTGTCTTACCTCCGGAGCAGAGCATATCTTGTATAAAAAACCTGGCTGAATGTGGTTCTCTCATTGTGACACATTTAAATGTTTTTTTTCCTTTTAATAATGTTATTTGTTATTTAATTTTGAGAATTGCATTATTTTATTGATGTATGTATTGCTATATTCATGTTTTTGTAAGCCGCCTTGAGGGCCTTTTGGCCATAAGGCGGGGTATAAATTTAATTAATAAATAATAAATAGTTCAGCAACATCCAGAGAGCCAAAGGTTCCCCACACTTGGTCTAGAAGTTGCTTTGTCATACACACATAGACAACATCAATGAATTACAACATTTATAACACCATCATCTTGTCTCTTTTCAGGCACTGTTTGTAGGAACCACAGACCATGAACTGGGGAGTCTTTCAAGGGCTTCTGAGCGGGGTGAACAAATACTCCACAGCCTTTGGACGTATCTGGCTCTCAGTGGTCTTCATCTTCCGGCTGCTAGTCTACATAGTGGCGGCTGAGAAAGTTTGGGGAGATGATCAAAAGGACTTTGACTGCAATACTGAGCAGCCAGGCTGCCCCAATGTCTGCTATGACTTTTACTTCCCAGTCTCCCACATCCGCCTTTGGGCCCTACAGCTCATCCTGGTTACCTGTCCTTCCTTGCTGGTAATGATGCATGTTTCTTACCGGGAAGCCAAACTGCAGAAATATAGGGAGAAGGTTGGAGCAGACTATGCTCTTCGGTATCCTCCAGGCAAGAAGCGTGGGGGCTTGTGGTGGACCTACCTCTTCACCCTCATCTTCAAGGCCTCTGTGGACATTATATTCCTCATTATTTTCTACCGCTTGTATCCAAACTACACCCTGCCAAGTCTGGTAAAATGTTCCCTCGACCCTTGTCCCAATCTTGTTGACTGCTACATAGCTAGGCCCACAGAAAAGAACATCTTCACCCTTTTCATGATCATCACAGCCTGTGTTTGCATCCTCCTCAGCCTCATTGAAGCCTTCTACCTCGTTGGGAAGAGATGTAGGGAGCACCTTCAGCCCAGAAGTGAAGGCCACAGGAGGCAGGGCAGTGAAGTACTCATCTCGAAAAAAGACACTTTCTCCCTGCCCCCCAGTGAACAAGATCCAACTGAAGTAAGTGTACAGGTGTCCAATGGTGGAGATTACAAGCCATCCACTCCCATCTTCACAGACGACTCTAAGCTTACAAGCCGCACTGTCAAAACCAACCTTTAAATCCTGGGAAATTGGGTAATGGAGACCTTCTGAAGAACCAGAAATCCCATACCAGCACCTTCTGCTAGGAGGGATATGGGTGAGATGTGCAAGAAGGAATATCGGGGAAAAGTGGGACTGGAAATTACTGATCAGTTATTTGTCCCATGTCTGGAATAGAAATTGAACCAAAGAATACAATCAGTATTAGCTGCTATTGTTTTCAGTCCAAAACGATATGTTACTATATGTAATTGATGGTGCCTCCCCAGTTTCCATTTTGTTTCCTTTGCATTGAAATGAGATGAATTGCATTCGCCATAGTGAACAATGAGACGAATAATGAAGTTTTATTCAGAAGTCAAACTGCAGCAGAACAGAAACAGTGCTACATGCAATGAATACAGAGTGGAAAGGAAACCGATGCTTTCTAACATTCTTTTGTGCAAGATAGAGCCACGGATGGCCTGTGTCAGGCACCCACTCAACTCAACCTGTTCAATTTTCTGATGTCCTTGTTTGATCTAAGAATATTGTATTAAATGGCCATATCCAATTGCTATGGTTCTCTCAACTAATTCCATATAAACCACTTATTTTTTGTACATTGCAGACTGCCTCATAACTCATCCAGTCTAGTTTTCAGAAATCTCCCCACTGCCACAAATGAAGGGTGACTGGCATAGTTTATACTAAGAATCATTTTTTAACCAAGAGATCTTAGAAGTGAGAAGCAACATAGAAATAAAGTTCACTAAAAGAGGGAGAGACAGTGCTGGATATTATTTCCTAGCTTTCAAGGAGTTCAATCAAAAAATACACATTTCAGTTGGGGTGGGAAGAGAGAATGGCCACCCTAAACATCAGAAGGTTCATCAATCCTCTGGTGGTCCATGTTGCATGGCTGGTTGGCTGCATTCAGCTTGATGGGTTGCATGTAGGGATGGAGGAGAAATCTGTTCCAACTGAAACACGGACTCTGCCTCAGTTTGCACATTCGCTTTGTATAAGGACTGATGCCTTTCACACAAATGCCGGTGGCTTTTGCTGATATTGATTTTAAAAAAAAGAAGTTGGTGAACTTTATGACATCATTAATGAAATGAGGTCAATTTTAGCATGGTTTTTATTCCACTAATGTTAATTTCTTTGGGTGTGTGTCACATTTGTCACACTTTGGGCAAATCCAGTCAATGGAGTGGCTTGGTCATTCATTTCACAATCACAAGCAACCACAAGTTGGGGTGGGCAGAGAAATGACAAATGAAATGAAAAAGAAGAATATTGCTTAGAAGTCTGATGCCTGAAACAAAAGGTCTGAGCGCACTGAATTAGGTGACGACAGGGAAGGGAAGCTAGGGCCATCACATAATCAGAATGAGAGAAGCTGAAGCATACAAGTTAACAAAACATTCAGCTTTGCTGGTGGACTATATCCAGCCACACTATAGATTTCTTGACATTTTAAGAAATACTTGCTATGAAACCATAACCAGTGTTTAGTAAAGATAGATCAGCATAAATGCACATTCAGTCATAGAGCTCGTGACCTTGTGATGGTTAAAAAAAATTATGCATGTCATGCTGCTTCACAGCGTTGTTGTGATGATGTGTAGTGGCTGCCGGGTGCTTGAGAACTAGTGAGGGTATCACTCACAGTCAGACGTGTAGGGAGTTTTTTCACAGTCTAAGAGTCAGGTCAGAAAAACACTGTGCATGGATTGCAATCCAAACATTGAACAATGTATTTAGGCAAATCATAAAAACACAACAAAACAGTTTGCCAGACCACTGCTGCTGATAATAGTCAAGTTGGAGTTGGAGTAAACTTTCCACATGTGCCCATCTCAGCATCACACAGGAATGAGGTAGGTTCATGTGTTCATTTTCACCATACTTAAAAATAATTCTATTCAGCTCAGTGAGTGTCATCATTTTATCATCACAGACGAAGGAGAAGGGAGAGAACCCAGCCATGCCATTCATGTTCTTTTTCATTCATGTTCTGGACAGGAAGTAACCCTAAGGCAGATGCTACCTGAAGAGCAATTAGTTGGCTCATTATCTGTAAATAAAAACAATCAAAAAACCTATGGAGAAAGCATAAGCAGTAATGGAAGTTAGGTTAAATGTAGAAATGCAATGGCATTACCTATTTAGAGTCCATTAAACTACAGTTAGGTGAGCCATCACCAATGATATTAAGTTCTGCCACTATAACTTGGTGGGAAGGTAAGCATGTAGCTTTGTGGTGTTCTCAGACAGGAAAATATAAACGTTCCTTGGATCACTTGCAAGATGAAAACATGGTGAACTACATTTCTAGTTGCCATCTGTCCAGGCCTGGCCTAGGCACAGTATATGTTATGGTTCTCAGAAATCAAAAGTAGGAAGCTGCCTTAGACCAAGTCAGACCATTGGTCCATCTAGCTCAGTTTTGTCTACACTGGTAGGTAGCAGTTTCCCGCGGTTCCAAAAAGGCGTTTTTCCCAGCCCTACATGCAGATGTCAAAGATTAAACCTGGGACCTTCTGCGTGAAAAACATGAACTCTGTCATTGCCTTGTTTTCTTGTCTTCCTTCTTAGACCAGGAGAAGGACCAAGTGTGCAACTGGGCAGGAGATATCATAACACTCAGCTAAGTTCTTGCACAACCTGTATGCTTAAGTGCCACCTGGTCATTTCTGCTTTGGGTCTTGATCTTCTTGTTGGGCCACAACTTAGGCCTCCTTCCTAGTTTGATTGAAATTGCAAGGAATGGCAAAATCCACCACTCCCCTGTGCAACCTACACCAGTGGCTAATTAGCTGCTATCGATGGGGCAATTGCCATTAAGTGGGTGGCACATTTCCCCTGAGTCACCTGCTCTTTATGACCCTGTGGCATACTTGGCATCTTAGGAAACTGCTTTGCATTGGCCTCAATTCTGCCTTTCTCAGTTGCTACCTGTGAAAAAAGCTTTTCCAAAGTTTCCCAAATAATTGCCTAACTATTGTGCCAAGGCTGCCTTGTTTGTTTATTTATTAAAATGTTGCACTGCCTTTCCACACAAATTGCATAAGGGGGCATACCTTAATAGGTTAATAGCAGGAAGATATATAGCTCACTGGTGGGGCATCTGCTTTGCATGCAAAAGGTCCCAGGTTCAATCCCTGGGCTCTCCAAGCAGAGTTGGGAGTGCCCCTTGTCGGAAACCCTAGAGTGTCACTGCCATTCAGTCTAGCCACAATACTGATCTAGATGAACCAACGGTCTGACTCGGTATATGGCAAGTCCCTATGTTAGAGGAAGTTGCCTGATATCAAATCAGGCAATTGGTCCATCTAACTCGGAACTGTTCAAAGTGATTGGCAATGATTCTCCAGCATCTAAGACAGGAATTTTTTCCAACCTTACATGGAGATGTTGGGGACTGAACCTTCAACCTTCTCCATCCCCAGCAACCCTACACTGAATTACAGCCCTCATCATCATCATCATGAGTGCCACGCTTATCCCACTTATAAGGGAGGAAGCATCACTGAACTTTGTAGACTTATTTAAGGTATTTATTTACTGCTTTTCATCAGAAAAGATCACAAAACAGATTACAAAGGAAAACAAATGAAACTGAATCAAATAGAGCTATATCCTACATTCTCTGTCTGCTAGCACAAGGATTCTTGCACTAGCACATGGGTGAGTTTTAATGTTGAACAATTTTTATTTTTTTAATTATTAAATTTATATCCCATACCTTCCTGCAGAGGAGCCCAGGAACAACCGAGGAATCCAGTGCAACAGTTGCACTAGTGGAAACTCGCTGCACAGTCCATTGCACAACAAAATTATGAGCAACATGTTTATGCATTCTCTTGTGGAACAACATTCCACTGGTGCAAAACACAGCGATGTTAACTTAATACTATATTGGACACAACCTTTATGTGGTATATTTTAAATATGATTCATTTGTTTATTTACTCAGTTTATTTACTCATTTATGAATTGCTTCTCATGATGAAATACCCCAAAGCAATATAACAATAAAACAGATAGATCAAAACCCATAAAATAGAATTCCACTCACTCATTACCAACACAAATTTCACACCCACTGACATACCCGCACCTCAACAGGCATGTTAGTCATACTTAAGACTTAAGTCTATTGGTTTTAATGGGTCTAATTTTGAGTATTATTTGGTTGGATACCTCCCAAAGTTTCACAGCTTTGTAATCTTCCTGGAAAGTGAAATCCTTGGTCAGCCATGAAGTTCATTGTGTAACTTCAGGAATATAGGAAAACCTTTCTGGATCAGGCCAAAGGTCCACTGAGTCCATCATCCTGTTCTCATAATGGTCAATCAGATGGGAGGCACACAAGCAGGACCAAATGCAACAGCCTTCTCCCTGCTTGTGAAACCCAGCAACTGTCTAATCTCCTTTTAAAGCCATCCAAGTTGGTGACCATCACTTATGGGAATGAATTCCATAGTTTAACTATGCACTGTGGGGAAAAGTACCACCTTCTGTTCATTGGATGACCCCAGGATCTGGTATTATGAAAGAAACCTATTCACTTTCTCTACCATGCATAATTTTATACACCTCTATCATGTCCCACCATTACTCACCAATTTTTTTCTAGAATAAGAAGTGATTCCACAGGTGAGGCAGTCATAGCATATGAGTAAGGATCCATCAGTCTTCCTGATCCTCTGCTGCAGATGGTCCTGGTATGGTTTCTTCTAAGAGGCCAGAAGTGCCTGGGGTACCTCTGGAGTCAGGAGGCTCTGTGAGACCTTTGGATATAATGGCATCTTTATCTGATGAGGAATCATCCTGGCTTGGGTTTGGGTTAGGCATCCATAACAGTAAGTGTAATCTTATGGTGGTGTAGAGTGGCAAGCGGCCGTAACACAGCCGAAAGCTCTGCTCACGGCCGGAGTATGATTCCAACGGAAGGAGGAAGTTGAATCTCCAGTAAAAGGGGTCGAGGTCCACTCAGCCTTCCATCCGTGGTCGGTAAAATGAGTACCCAGCATATGCTGGGGGGTAAAGAAAGGCCGGGGAAGGAACTGGCAATCCCACCACATATATATGGTCTGCCTAGTAAAACATCGCAAGACGTCACCCTAAGAGTCGGAAACGACTCGCACTACAAGTGCGGGGACACCTTTACCTTTTAATCTTATGGTGCCACCACCAGGAAGGTCAGCCTTCAGTATATCTTCAAGTCCACAGGAGTAAATAATACGAGAGGAAAACAATATGTTTCTGTCTCTCAAAGTGCCTTTTTTGTACAGAGAGAACTTCAGACCAAAAATAAATCTGAAATCCTACTGATGCATTAAAAGCCAAAGCATCAGCTTGCCATATTCAAGCAGTGTTTTAAAATATACCTTAAGAAAAAATATGTTTGCAAACCTTTTAATCAGAAGCGGCTTGACCAAGTGGAGCAAAGTCAGTGCATGAGCTCCCCAGCAGCAAGGTCCTTGCTACTTACCAAGAGGGACAGGGGCAAGGTAGCGGGGAGGTCAGAGCAGTGGATGCACAATGGCAGGGCCAATGGGGGTGACCTCACGGGTGCACATACATTGTGTTAAAGTCTCTGCCGCCTCGCCTCTCACCCTCTCTCCTGGTAAGCAACACAACGCCACTGCCCGGGAAACTAATAATGCAGCTTCCACACCCTCATTGGGCCAGCCACTTCTGTTTTTAATCCAAACTCTACCATTTAAAATCATCAGCTCAGCAAGTTACTAAGGGGCAGCAACTTTCTTCAAGATTCGTATCCAGAGTCGTTCAAGATTCAGATGGAACAGCAGAAATCCAAGAATTAAAGTAAGAATTGTGTGCGTAGCGAAAGAGAGAGAGACTGCAAAAGCCACGTTTCAATTTATGTGGCTAATTGTATTTTATGGATTTCAAACTGGTTAATAAACCCAAATTCTTATGTTTGGGATTTCTAATAGGAGAGGTATTAAAATTCCCTCTACATATTATGTTATGGGGAAATAACAAGTATAGACCCAGACAGTTATCTGCTATCAAATCTGTTAAGAGTTTGTGGTCACTTTTTAAAAGATTATTGACCCCAAGCCCTCCTTGAATAAAATCGGTCTGACAATTTAAACACAGACACAGTAAACGGTTTGAAACTTGGAAGGCGCAACCAAGCACAACAAAGGCATGCTTTTGTGTGTCGGGGGGGGAGTGAAATAGAGAACAGAGAAAAAGCAAATACGCATTCCAAATTGGAAAACATAACTCAAATCTTCAAAATAAAAATGCTGGTGTTCAAAAGGTTGGATTTTGAGACACAGGTATCCATATGTGAGAATCTCTCCCCCTGCCTTGACTCAAAATAAAATTGGGTTCAGTTTAAATCATTTCCCCTTTTCCTTTCTTTTTCTGCTTTAATTGCTTTGTCACGTTCTCATTGCATTATTGCCGTAAATGCTGGTTGGAGGGTGACATTTCTCCCTGTCTTCAGCCGCCCTTCTTATCTCCTGATGCTGCAATATACCATAAGGATGGGGAACCTTTTTTAGCCTGAGGGCTGCCTTCCCATCTTGGCAACCTTCCAGGGGCCACAGGCCAATGGTGGTCAGGGCCAGAGGCAAAAGTGGGTGCAGAGCAAGACATGCAAATATTACCTTTGTACACTAGGCTAGTTTCTAAACAAACACACACACAACTTTCTCTATCCATCCAGACAAGCATGAGGCATTATCAAAGTTCCAGGACGCATTCGAGCCAGGAATAAAAAAAAGACATTGAGGTGCAAAGTGCAGGGAGTGAGGGGTGTGGCCTGGGGAGAGTTCCAACAGCCAGACCGAGAGGCCTGGAGGGCTGCATTTGGCCCTCAGTCCTGAGATCCCCACCCCTTCTGTATGATGTCTGTGGCATTTGAATGTTGTTCACAGACAGGTGCCGTATAGGTTAAAGCAGAGCTTGGAAAAGTTACTTTTTTGAACTACAACTCCCATCTGTCCAATCCAGTGGCCATGCTGGCTGGGGCTCATGGAAGTTGTAGTTTAAAAAAGTAACTTTTCCAAGCTCTGGGTTAAAGCACAAGGGAATCAAAGGGGGGGGAGGAAGGAGGGGAAAATTCTATAAAATGGCAATTATAAGTCCCATTGGATATTTGTTTGTTGTTTGGTTGTTTGGTTTATAATAGACTTGAAAACATATTAAAACAAAGCATCTTTAAAAACATCTAAAAAAGTAATTCCTACACAGACTCAGACTGGGATAAGGTCTCCACTTAAAAGGCTTGTTGAAAGCGGAAGGTCTTCAGCGGGCGCCAAAAAGATAATAGAGATGATGCCAGTATAATAGTTATGGGGATGGAATTCCAAAGGGTAGGTGCCACAACAGTAAAGGTCTGTTGTGCAGAACGGACCCCCTGATAAGAAGGTATCTGGATGAGGCCCTCACCTGCAGAGCGCAGTGATCGACTGGGCATGTAAGGGATAAGATGATCTTTCATGTATCCTGGTCCTAAGCTGCACAGGGCTTTGTACACCAAAACCAGAATCTTGAACTATTTTGTTTGATTGTTTGTTTCATACCTTTCATTCCATTATGGAACTCAAGGTGACAGATACAGGCTTCCCATGTAATGGATTGGAATTGACTAAGTCCTACTCAGAGTGGACCCCTTAAAATTAATGAACCTAACTTCAGTGGGTCTACTCTGAATAATACTAGCATTGAATGCCACCCAGTCTCTCCTGCAGCACCGGCCGGATCCAGATAGGTTTGATTGCAGCTGCTCTGGCTGCTGCATGATGCGCCTTCACTAGGGATGGGTGAGAAATTCAAATCAGTTTGCATTTCAAGCCAAACCTAGTAAATTTGCCCTTTCCATATAAATGAGAGAATCGAAACACAGCCATCCTTCGAAATTCCCAGTTAATCAGATTTTGAAATGCAGTTTGCCAACCAGTGTTGACACAAATAGGGAAAGTATGCATAAAATGAATATCTGAATCAAAATAACATAGCCAAGCGCATAATATGACAAGGAATTGCATACAAAAATGTGTACATGAGTCAAAACTGCCGACACAAACGTGTTTATTAGGAGACATTTGCCCTCAAATGCTGCAGAATTTTCATTTTAAAAAAATCACAAATAGCTATAAAAATTTGTAGAATTTCAGATTCTCTTAATGTCAGGACCTCCACCTTTCTTTCTCCAAAGCTAACATTTCCTTAATTAAAGCTGGGCACCAGGCCAAGCTCCCAAAGAACAAGAAACAACCTGTCCGTGTGTTTCGGATCTTCTCTGTGTTTTGAGCAACAAGCATTACAATGGGTCGTTGAACCCCAGTGCCGGCAGCCGTGGGCCCACCCAACATCAAGTTGCCCTGCCCCTCCGTCGCTAAAGTCAGAGGAGACTTGGGGACTGCCACATTGATCAGGAAAGGGAGCCGGAGTCAGCAAAATCCTCTCCCTTCAGTTAAGAGCCGAGTTTCTATCAGGGCTCTTTTCCTCACTGTGCTTAGCAATTTTTTAAAAATTTGCTCCAAGATAACCTGATGACGACACAAATATTGGCTGCTTTTGCACTCTGATGGCAATATGCATTTCAAAACGGGGGGTTTGCAATAAGTAAGTGGAACCTGTTGCAACGGGGTGTGTTCCCTACTCGGGCTTGCAACAGCTCTGTTCCATTTTCCTCCCACTCCGTTCTCCATCTCTTTCCCCCACACACATACACATACACAACCAGTCAATCAGCATTAACTGGCCACAGAGTATGCCCGGTCTTCATTTGGTTGTTTTGCACCCTCCCCCCCAGCCCATGAAGGTTTTTTCCTCTAGGTTTTTTTTTAAAAAAATAAGGTTTGCAAACCTTGGGGTTCCCCTGGGCCTGCTCATCTCTCCCTTCCCTTATGTGTGGCTGGCACCCTTTTGACTATATAAGGACCAGCACTCGGAGAAATGAGGCTGCTCTTATAGAGGCAATCATCCAATCCTCTTTGCCAAGGGGTGACCAACCAGCAGAGAGACCTCGGGGTTGTAGTGGACAGCACGGTGAAAATGTCGACCCAGTGTGCGGCAGCTGTGAAAAAGGCAAATTCCATGCTAGGGATAATTAGGAAAGGTATTGAAAATAAAGCAGCCGATATCATAATGCTGTTGTATAAATCTATGGTGCGGCCGCATTTGGAATACTGTGTACAGTTCTGGTCACCTCATCTCAAAAAGGATGTTATAGAGTTGGAAAAGGTTCAGAAGAGGGCAACCAGTATGATCAAGGGGATGGAGCGACTCCCTTATGAGGAAAGGTTGCAGCATTTGGGGCTTTTTAGTTTAGAGAAAAGGCGGGTCAGAGGAGACATGATAGAAGTGTATAAAATTATGCATGGCATTGAGAAAGTGGATAGAGAAAAGTTCTTCTCCCTCTCTCATAATACTAGAACTCGTGGACATTCAAAGAAGCTGAATGTTGGAAGATTCAGGACAGACAAAAGGAAGTACTTCTTTACTCAGCACATAGTTAAACTATGGAATTTGCTCCCACAAGACGCAGTAATGGCCACCAGCTTGGATGGCTTTAAAAGAAGATTAGACAAATTCATGGAGGACAGGGCTATCAATGGCTACTAGCCATGATGGCTGTGCTGTGCCACCCTAGTCAGAAGCAGCATGCTTCTGAAAACCAGTTGCCGGAAGCCTCAGGAGGGGAGAGTGTTCTTGCACTCGGGTCCTGCTTGCGGTCTTCCCCCAGGCACCTGGTTGGCCACTGTGAGAACAGGATGCTGGACTAGATGGGCCACTGTCCTGATCCAGCAGGCTCTTCTTATGTTCTTATGTGTTATTGTGGGGCAAGGAGAGGCATTTATCTGTGAGCTACGTGTTTAACTGGCAGCTTGTCTGCAGAAAGAGCCACTGCTTGAAGTCACCGCTACCATGGTGAATTCTCTATGGGGCTGGCTGGCCTTAGAGCTGACCTGCACAACTTGTGACCTGCGAAGCCAAATACGACTGCCCTGCCGTGGATTATACATGCAGAACCATGATTGATCAAGCCTCTGGTGGGCCAGAAGTCCAATTGGGGAGCCTTGGAGGGCCAGAAAAAAATTAATTGGCCTCGCAGTATCACAGTGGAAAACTATGGGAGCAGTACATTTTTAAAAAATGTATTTCAAAAAATTTATGAAAATTTAAATTGGGTGTGTGTGTCTTAAGAACCAAAAAAGAAAGCTTTTTGGAATCATGGTAGTGAGGGCAGTGAAGAAGGCAACTTCTTTGCCTCCATCACATCCTCAAGTAGCCATCCAGTGGAACTTTTCCGTATTGTTAAGGGTCTGTTGACATCAACTCAGGAAATGGAGTTTTAGACCCTTCGGAGGCCCACTGTGAATTGTTTGCAAGGCACTTTGAGGGTAAAGTTGCTCACCTCCATAGCAGACTTGATGCCCCATCCACATCTACTGTAGTCCCCAATGAGGTGTCCAGTGCAATGTCTGCTGCAACTTCTTGGGAACAGTTTCAGTTGATGCGGCCTGATGACGTAGACAAGGTGCTTGTGATGATTCGGCCAGCAACGTCTCTTCTCGGCCCTTGCCCTTCTTGGCTAATTAAAGCTTGCCAAGGGGGGTTGACCGAGTGGATCCAGGGTATGGTCAAAGCATCATTGCAGGAGGGAGTGGTTCTAGCTGCCCTGAAACAGGCAGTGATCCAACCACTCCTGAAAAAGCCCACCCTGGACCCATTGGTCTGCAACAATTACCGACCGGTCGCAAATATCCCCTTCTTAGGGAAGGTGATTGAGAGGGCTGTGGCACAGCAATTGCAGGTACTCTTGGATGAAACAGATTATCTTGACCTGTTCCAGTCTGAGTTCAGGCCTGCTTATGGGACTGAATCAGCCTTGGTCACCCTGATAGATGACCTTTATCGGGAGAAGAACAGGGGGAGTGCAACCCTGTTACTCTTACTTGATCTCTCAGTGGTTTTAATACCATTGACCATGGCATCCTTCTGGGCCGACTTGGTGAGATGGGCTTTACAGTCGTTCCAATCCTGTCGTTTTCAAAGAATAGCATTGGATGATTGTCTTTTGGCCCCCTGGCAGTTGTACTGTGGGGTGCCACAGGGTACCATCTTGTCCCCCATGCTGTTTAGGATCTACATGAAGCCCTTGGGAGTGGTCATCAGGAGATTTGGGGTGAGGTGTCAGCAGTAGGCTGACAATACCCAGCTCTATTTCTCTGTAACAAGCCCTGGATTGCTACTTGGACTCAGTGGTGGGCTGGATGAGGGCCAATAAACTGAGTCTGAATGCTAGCAGGACAGAAGCGCTGTGGATTGGTGGTTCCCAAGTTCAGATAATTGGTCAGTTGCCTGGTTTGGATGGGGTCATACTCCCTCTGAAAGAGCGGGTCCGTAGTCTGGTGCTCCTGGATCTTTGTTGCTAGAGGCCCAGGTGACCTCAGTGGCTAGGAGTGCCTTTTACCAGCTTCAGCTGTTAAGTCATCTGCGGCAGTTTCTGGACCGGGATAGCCTGACCACTGTTGTCCATGCACTGGTAACCTCCAGCCTGGATTGTCGCAATGCGGTCTATGTGGGGCTGCCCTTGAGGTTGGTCCAGAAGCGGCAGCTGGTGGAAAATGCAGCAGTGAGACTGCTCACTGAGGCAGGGTATCGCCAACATGTCACCCCACTGCTGAAAGAACTGCACTGGCTGCCCATTTGCTACCAGGCCAAGTTCAAGTTTCTAGTTTTGGTGTACAAAGCCCTGAACAGCTTGGGACCAGGATACCTGAAAGACCATCGTACCCTTATATACCCAGTTGATCACTGCGCTCTGCAAGTGAGGGCCTCCTGCAGATATCACCTTATCAGGAGGTCCATTCTGCACAACATAGGAAATGGACCTTCAGTGTGGCGGCACCTACCCTGTGGAATTCCCTCCCCTTAAATATTAGACAGGCACCATCTCTGTTATCTTTTCAGCACCTATTGACGACTTTCCTCTTTCAACAAGCCTTTTAAGTTGAGACCTTATCCCAGTCTGCATCTGTGTTGGAATTACTTTTTAATATGTTTGTAAATCTTTTTTTTAAAAAAACAATGTTTTTAACTTTTTTTTCTTTTTTAAGAGGTCTTCAAAGCTTTTTTAAAACATGTTTTTCAAAGATGTTTTGTTTTAATGTATTTTAAAGTCTGTCTTTATGCTGTTTTAAAGTGTTTTTAGTGCTTTCGTTTGCCGCCCTGGACTTCTGCTGGGAGGAAGGGCGGGATATAAATCAAATAGTTAATAAATAAATAAATAAATAAATAATGGTATCACAGCAAGGCACCCATTGTATTGGGGGTGGAGTGGGGATTAAAAACTCAATTTTTATTTTTTTTAAATGACAAATTTGGGGGAGTCTTAGGGGCCACAAAAAACCTGATGGGGGACGGGTGCAGCCAGAGCGCTATGGGTTCACCATCCTTGCAGAGACCAGTTGCTGGGAATTACTTTCAGGCTTCTCCTAGGCATCAGGTTGGCCACCATGAGAACAGAATGCAAGACTAGATGGGGCTCTGGCTTGATCCGGCAACCAGGCTCTGTTTATGTTCTCAGATGCATACAATACTCAATGCCTGGAAGATCTTCAGTCTCATTTTGTAGTTAGGGAACACAGGAAGCTGTCTTAAACCCTTGGTCCATCTAGCCCAATCTTGTCTACGCTGGCAGTAGCTGTCCAGGGTTTTAGGCAGAAGTTTCTCCAAGCCATATCTGGAGATGCCAGGGATGGAACCTGGGTCCTTCTGTACACTGTTGTAGGGTCCCCTCTTGCAGAAAAGGGTGTCCCTCGTCTTCCCGGTAGATCAGAGGTCCATTTTCCCACAGAAAGGGTAATTCATCCCCAAATAATAACTCCTGGCCCCACTTTGTTTTAGTCACATACTTCCAGCCCCTCAAGGGATGGCAGCTGATTGGTCAGCTGAATCAATCCTGAACTATCCATCTGTCAAGATATGAGGGGAGGGGGGGAGGACAATGTTTTCTTCTGTTTTCTTTATATCCTTACGAGATGCTTCAGATGCATTTTCACACCTAACCTGTGATTGTCAGGGCTGATCATCACTGGGTGCATCATCCATCGCGCCCGGAGGCAATGCTCCTGGTGACTCATGTTCTTCTTTGCCCCGGAAGGTGTGCCCAGTTTGTCGAGCACAAGGATCTGCTGCTTGTGCAAAGGCCTGGAGGGGCTCATGGCGCTAAACAAAACACGCTCTCTCGTTTAAAGGTAGGAAGGGGACAGGCGGCAACTAACCTAGCTGCAGTTAACCCCTTTAAAAATGGACAAGAGCACTGTTTGCTTCGGTGGCCCACCAGATGAGTGTTTCATTGCAGTCATATGCTGCGACCTGTTCTTGGCACTGAAGCTCATGCACTTAGTGTTGGCTTTATTCTGCTATCTATGATGCTTACCCTGTGCTGCCCATTATTCCCCAAAATTGCTGTCCAAAGGGGCTATAGTGTAACAAAAGCAGGGCAAAAATAAACCAGAACAGTTGTGTTATCAAAAGTTACAGGATTTCAGCAGGAAGTTATGGGATGCGCACTGCCTGGAAATGAACCAGTATGACCACGGAAACCTTTGACTACCCAAGCATTATGAGCACAATTCATCATGACTATGCACTAAAAAGGATGCCTGCAGGGGTCTTCAGTAATGGTTTGTTGTTGGTTTTTAAAGGCCAAATTCAGGGTTCAGGGGGTTTTTTGGTCCAGTTCAGGCATTTGGGCTTAGACCAGCAGTGGAGAACATCCTGCCCACAGGCCTAATTAGGTCCCCCAAAATGCTTTGGCCAAGCCACACCCATCTGCCCTACACCTGATGTAATATATGTGGGGCAGGCAGCAGCTTTCACATATATGACGTCAAGCATGGAGCAGGTAGAGATGTGGCTGATCTGTGCCTAAGCCCTGCATAGGGTGGTCTGCAAGATAGTCAAGGCTGGCAAAGCACTATGCCTTTGACCACACAGATTTTATTTCAAACCCATGGGCAAAAGCAGATTGCCTGAAGCCATTTTGATAGGTGATTGATCGATGAGCAGCCCCATCCGCCAGTCATGCTTAGCCCACGGGGGGGGGGGGAAGATAAGGATCTGGCCCACCAGATGCATCCAGTTCCCTATCCCTGGCCTAGATGAATGCCTACGGTCATGATCAACACCTGCCTTCCTTCAGCAGCTGCTGGGGCCCCATCACCCGGCAGAAGCCTCCACTAGGGATGTGGGAGAACTTCAATTCAAGTCACATTTAAAGCCAAATTGATCAAATTTCACACTTTGTGAAACCATATGAGAGCTGAGACACAGACCTCCTTATCCAAATTTTGCAATGTAGTTTTCTGACCAAACAATGCATATATTAGGGGAAAGTGTACAACACAAATATACTGATAAAAATAATATACAAAATTGCATTTTATTAAGAGAAATTGCTTTTAAGAGATGTGTACATTAGTTAAAACTGCATACAAAAATGTATTTATTAGGAGAACTTCACACTAAAATGCTGATGAGTTTTCATAAGATTTTTTTTAAAAAATAAATAATTCAGATTGCTGCAGAAATGTCGAGGACTGAATTTAAGATTAGAAAAATGTTAAATTGAGAAAACTGAAATTGACAGACCATTCCATCACTGGTCTCCACACTCACTCACACACACACACAAAATGTCTGAGTCTGTGAGCCACCCACTATTTTAAAAATGTCCCCAGAGCAGCTTCTTTCTGGGGCATTATGGGCAATTAAAATGGCCGCTGCTTCTTTTCACCAGTTAAATGAATTGGGGGCAGAGACTCACCAGAGCTCCTGGAAATATTCTTTGAATAGTGGGGGAGGGGGCTGGGACTGGACATGGGGAGTATGAATACCTTGGAGGATTCAAATTAGGGTTGCCAGTTTCTTGGCCTGAGACTGATCTTGTATCTTTAGGAGAAGAGAAAGTCTGCCAAGTGCAGGTGTTCTTGAAATGCTGTAATGAGAAAAACCACAAGGTAGAATTCTTTCTTCCCCCTACACAACTCTTAAAGATACAGAAGAATTCTTGGTTGCCAGGCCCGGCCTCCCAGGGGTCTTCTGTATCTTTAAAAGTTGGGCAGGGGGAAGGGAGAATTCCACCTTGTGGTTTTTCCTATTACAGTGTTGCAAGAACACCTGCACTTGGCTGACTTTCTCTTCTCCTAAAGATACAGGATCAGTCTCAGGCCAAGAACCTGGCAACCCTACTTCAAATGATCCCTTGCGTGAGCTGGAAAAATCAGCCATACAGAACTCACGTGATCCTCCCAGTATAAGAAATATTTCCCCTTCCCAAAAGAAATGGAAGGTTTACTCCATTCAAGTGAATCCCATGTACATTTCTATACACCAGAGACAGAGAAGTGTTTTCATCCTGAGGGCCACATTCCCTTCGGGCCACCGTCCAGGGGCCACATGTAGCGTTGGGCAAAGTCAGGAGCAAAAATGGGCAGATGAATGAATGTAAATTTTACCTTTACACAGCAGGGTAATTTTTACACCGATTCACAATCTCTTCTCTGTCCTCCATCCAGACAAGCAGGAAGCATGATCAGAGTTTGAGGCCACATTCCAGCCAGACAGAAACAATCAAGGAGGGGTGGCTGTGGAGAGCCCCAAGGGCCAGAAAGGCCTGCAGGGCCACATTTGGCTCTCGGCCCTGAGGTTCCTCACCCCTGCTAGGCACTCACAAATTGTTCATGCAAGATGCCATTCAAACAGGGTGCTGGGTGCATTCATTCCAGAGACCTTGTAGCAGATTCAAGATGCCACTGCCGGCCCAAAGATCTGCATGCTGTTAATCTGCAGCAGGCCCTCCCTTACTCCCTTTTTTGAAAGGGGTGATCCTTGGGCAAAACATGCTCGGTGTCCAGAGCTTGGAAAAGTTACTTTTTTAAAACTACAACTCCCATCAGCCCCAGCCAGCATAGCCACTGGATTGGGCTGATGGGAGTTGTAGTTCAAAAAAGTAACTTTTGAGTGTGGCCCTTCCTCCATGAGTAGGCCCACATCTTCCTTGCCATAGTCTCTGCTCCCTACTGCTTTGCCTCCTTCTTCAGTGCCCAATGCACTCAACCAGAAGGAGAGAGTGAGGCAAGCAGGCACTGGCCTTCCTCCTTCTCATTCCTGATGCACCCGTAACAAACTATAGCTCCCATGATTCTGTGAGGGAAGCCATGACTGTTTAAAGTAGTATGATAGTGCTTTAAATGTTAGCTGCTGATGTAGCCTAGCATTTGGAAATGAATAGGCAGCAAATGCAGTTAGTACAAAAGGGGGAACGTCAACCCAATATCCCAGCATTGTCTACTTTGTCTGTCTGGAAGCAGGTCCCCAGGGTCTCTGACTGAGGTCTTTCACATCACCTGATACCTAATACTTTTAACCAGGGGACTGAACCTGGGACTTTCTCCGTGCAAAACGTTGGCTCTACACCTAATGGTGTGCTACTGTGCATCTCTTCCCAACTCTGCGTTCAGTGACGTCACGTTGGTAGCTTGAAATCAGCCATGGTGGGAGCCAGAAATTGTAGCTAAAGAACTTGATATTGAAATTATTAAAATTGGTTGAGTACTGGGACCGAGATGGGCGGCATGTAGTTTATGAGCTGCTACTGCTGTATGGCGCACATATCCTGCATTATATATGCATTTTTTCTCGTTCTTATTCTGGTTTGCAAAGAGATTAGCTGACATTAATTTCTTGCAAGACCTTGCTTTAATGATTGATATTCTTGAAGAATTTTCATTACTTTCAACTGCATTGCAGTCAAGATCAACTAACATTCGGAAAGCACAAAGATTCATCAAACTCACCATAAGAGCTTTGAGAAATTTAAAGATTGGTACTGGAAAGCATGACTCTCAAGTTGAAGATTTGGTTAAGTTAGATAAGTTTCAAGACATTCCATTTAATAAAAATAATAAATTTAATGCTCTTCCCAGGAATATGTTACTAGAAAATATAATTCAACACATGAACTTACGTCTTTTATCGGACAGAAACAACGATGAAAGCATTTTTAATTATTTTGATTTATTAGAACCATGTACTTGGCCTTATGAAGAACTAACTTCACCATGGATAGCTGGTGAAAAAAAATTGTATCATTTAAGTGAAATTTTAAAACATGGAATTGATTTGAACGATTTTTGGGATTTTGTAGATAATAATGTAGAATCAAACAATGTTCCAATCCCTGCAACTATACAAAAAGCTAAAAAGATAGTTAACACTATTGCAATCAGCAGTGCTGAAGCTGAAAGAGGTTTCAGTTTAATGAATATAATTTGTACGAGGGTGAGAAATAGTTTAACAGTAGATCATATATCAGATTTAATGACAATAAATTTATTGGGGAAAGGGTTAGCGGATTGGGATGCAACTCCATTTGTCAAATCATGGTTGAATTGCAACCATAAGTTGGCTACGGATACAAGAGTTCGGCAAAAATCAACGAAAGCATTCTGTGAGAATCAATTGGCCATATGGAATTTACAATAAAGAGTATTATATATTTTATTATTATTTGTAAATTGTGTGCTACACATCCTTTATATCAGTAAAATTTATAATAAACGTATGTACATATATATATATATGCATGCTTTTTTTTTCCGGAGAGCCAGTTGTTAAACATTTACCAGCACATCACTGGTTAGGAGCCACTGATAGCCTGATCCTCCATGAATCTGTCTAATCCTCTTTTAAAGCCAGCTGTAAGAACAGCCTCACTGTTGCCCCTTCCATCAACTGACATGCAGCCACCAGCCGCCACTGGCAAATGGGACAAGCCTACTCTATTGGACCATACCCACCTGGCCCAAAGAGCGGGCCGGCCCAGTCCTGACAAAACAGAAATGCAGCGCTTCATGGATCATGATGGCAGTTCTTTAGAAAATGTTGGTGGCCGTTCTCTCCTTGACTGCAATTCATCCCTCGATGAATGAACTCATTGGACATGCTTATGAAAACTGCCATGGTTCACTGTATTCTTAATGAAATGTCAGATCATTGCTTCAGTGTATTTAAGTCATGTTAAGGCACGCCGAATTACTGAAACGTGCTCAGGTTATATAAAGAGCTCATTGGCTGCCTGTGCTCTTTCCCAGCTGCCCTGGACAAACCTGTTCTGAGGATTAAATGCAGAGTTTCAGCCAATTCCCACCTTGGAGAGACTGCAATGCAGAAAATTGGGAAAGATTTATTAGAGACTTTGTCTCTTCTCACTCCCCACTCCCACCCCCAAAATGATTACATTACAAAACCTGCCAACTATATTTCCTTGTGATGGAAAGAAAAAAGTCCAGCTTTTCACCTTTGAAAAGAGAAGGAAAGGATCAAACTGCACGTACATCAACCTAGACATGACCAAGGGATGCACTGCGCGTGCCACCTTGCAGCTTTACAAGAGGGGTAGAGTGCATGTTTAATCCATTCATGAGTGAGTGGCTTGTAACCACCTGGAAAACCTCAGACAAAATCTCAGGCATGGAGAAGATTAAAAGTGCACACGTAGATAATTTTGGGATTCTTGTTTACGGACACTGAAAAGCAAAAACAGTTCACAGTCTGGAACCAGAAAGCGCCAACCATTCAGCGATTTAAGAACAAAAGAAGAGCCAGAGGCCTACCTAGTCCAGCACCCTGTTCTCACAGCGGCCATCCAGGGGCCTCTGGGAAGCTTGAAAGCCGGACCTGAGTGCAACAGCACTCTCTTCCCACTTGCGATTCCCAGCAACTATAATGCAGAGGCATGCTGTCCCTGACAGTGGAGGCAGAACACTGCCATCATAGCTAGTAGCCATTTTTCCAAATGAACTCGATTTAGCTAAGGAAGTCTGCCCCAAGCCCTCTAAGCTCTTTACCAGCAAAGTATCACGTGCAAACACTTAGCATAAATACTGCGCATGAGAAGACAGGACCTCTGGTCAGTGGACTCTCTTGCAAGGGTAACAACGACCCAGGGTGACATGAAAGCACTGAGCATTTGACAGGGTTGATTTTCCGAAATAAATTTCAGAAAGGTAAAAGGGCTTCTTGGGAACACTTATATTGTCTAAATCAGGGGTAGCCAACGTGGTGCCCTCCAGATGCTGTGGACTACAACTCCCATCATCCCTGGCCATTGGCCATGCTGGCTGGGGCTGATGGGAGTTGTAGTTGTCCAAAAATACCTGGCAAGCACTATCTTGACTACCTTTGGTCTAAATATTCTTCCCCCACTCCCTGGTTCCATTCACTGTGACTCTGCCACTGCTCCTTCAACATCATTCCCTAGATTTATCCTTGCTCCTGTTTCCGAAATTAGTAGCATGGATAATCTCACCATATCAGAGAATTCACAGATGGATGTCAAAATATTATATCCAGTTTATTATTACTGGATTATATCTGTATTAATACTTTATGTGCTGTTCAGCCAGTGTGGCATAGTGGTTAAGGTGCTGGACTACGACCTGGGAGACCAGGGTTCGAATCCCCACACAGCCATGAAGCTCACTGGGTGACCTTGGGCCAGTCACTGCCTCTCAGTCTCAGAGGGAAGCAATGGTAAACCCCCTCTGAATACCACTTACATGAAAACCCTATTCATGGGGTCACCATAAGTCAGGATCGACTTGAAGGCAGTACATTTACATTTTTTAGTCAACAGATGTTGAATAATTAAAATCACAACCAATTCAGTCTGGCTAAGTAATGATGTCCAGTGAGGACAGATGTAAAGTCATTTTTCAGCACTGCAAGAAAAAAAATTGCAACAATTTTGGGTACTTTCAGCGCAAGCCTAACTTTGAGGTCAAAACCTTTTTTCGGATGGAAAGGAAAGGAACCAAACCACAGACATCCTTCAAAATTCGCAGTTGTCTGAATTATGTGGTACAGTGCTCCAACCAAACAAGGTTTACAAAAATGCATATATTAAGAGGAAATGTGCATAAAATTGAATATATTCATAAAAATAACATCCAAAAATGCATTATATTAGGAGAAAATGCTTGCAAAAACGAGTACATTAGTCAACCCTACATGCAAAACTGTGTTTAGTAGGAGAAATTCAGACTAAAATGCTTCAGAATTTTAATGAGGTTTTTTTTTCCCAATATAAAAATCACATTATAATGCTGAATAATTTTTCCAAGGTTTGTTTTGGTTTTTTTTATGGCAAATTGCTGCAGAACTGAATTTAAGACTGGAGAAATTAGAAACTGTGAGAACTGAAATCGAGAGAACTGAAATCGACCCATAAGTGCAGGAAAGGCAAACA
This sequence comes from Rhineura floridana, assembly GCF_030035675.1. Classification (NCBI taxonomy): domain Eukaryota; kingdom Metazoa; phylum Chordata; class Lepidosauria; order Squamata; family Rhineuridae; genus Rhineura; species Rhineura floridana. The sequence goes on from NC_084494.1 coordinate 10,166,648, forward strand.
GTTTTGAGAAATACTAGCAGAAAACTGAATTTCAGAGCACTTGTCCTTTTGCGTGCAAGTGTTCTGAGAGTTGCACAGTGTTGCGTGAAGTTTCCATACTTCCCTCTTGTTGCATCATTTGACAAAATTTGCAGCGGCAAATATTACGTGCTGAACTTTCCCTGAATGGAAGGTGGGTCAGTGAGTAACAATTCCGTCCTGGTAAACAATGGGACCTCTTTCTCCCTGTCTGGCCCAGCTCTGAGTCAGCAGACAAAGCTCAAGTAAAGGAGGTGAGAGACCTTAAGATGGCACAGACAGAGATGGGCAAATCTGTTTCCTCATCTGTGTCATCTTTACGTGTCACCTATAATCCCATTCTGTCCCATTTCCACATTAATCTTAGTCTTAAAACAAATACTCTCAAAATACTTACTGTATTTAATCCCTTAATTCTCAGTTTCTCATTTTTCAAGTTTTACGTTCGGTTCTCCACATTTCCTCAACAGTTTGTGATATTTTTTAAAACAAAAAATCCTTAGGAAAAGTCATCAGCATTTTAGCCAAATTTCTTCAAATATTTGTATGAAACGTTGCCCAACCTACACATTTTTGCAAACCAATTTCCCTAATATTTCTGTAGGTTATTTTCACTAATATATCCATTTATGCACACTTTAACCAAGTATATGCAGTACGTATTACTTGGCTGGAGAACAGAGAACTGCACTGCGAAATTCAGAGAAGTGCAAATTTCGAAGGCTGGCTGCGCTTTCAGTCTGTGTATTGCTATGGAAAGTGCAAATACCCAACCGAGTCACATTTCTCCTCCATCCCCAGCTTTAATGCATATTCAAATATGCATTTTCTCTCAAAATATATATTGCCGTGGGTACTTAGTTATATTTAAACTGCCAAGAACTGTGCCGCAACATTTGGGAAAGTGTGGAATCCAATAGATAACATCTGGTATAGTCCATGGGAAATGGTGGCTCCAATGTGAATGGGACAGCGAATTCACTCTGGGTTTTCGTCTGAACTTTCAAGGCACTGTCTTTTTAAAGCATCTTCCACCCCATCTTTATATGCAGTTCAGAACAATTGGAAAGGGCAATGTTTTATTTGATAAAAATGAATTGATTTTTTAATACTCCCATCCTTGCTTACATCAGTTTGCTTGTTTGACAAGATGTATATACCACTTCATTAATAAAAGCATCTAAGCCAGAGGTGGGGAATCTTTTTCAGCTTGAGGGCCATATTTGCTCCTGGGCAACCTTGCAAGGGCCACATACCGCTGGTGGGCGGGGCCAGAGGCAAAGGTGACCGGAGCAATGGATGTGTTACCTTTGTACAGTAGGTTAGTTTCTACATACACACACCTCTGTACTCTTCATCCAGACAAGGAAGAGGCATAAATCAGAGTCAGAGGACACACTGCAGCCAGACAAAACCTCTCCGAGTACAAAGCAGTGACAGTGAGGGGTGTGGCCTGGACAGAGGGGTGTGGCCTAGGGAGAGTTCTAAGGGCCAGGTAGAGGGATCTGGAGGGCTACATTCAGCCCCCGTGGTTGAGGTTCCCCACCCTTGCTCTAAGCTCTTTACACAAGACCTTGGGGAAAGAGTTTTTCCACAACTGTCTGAGAGCAAATTGGTAGTCTTCTGCCATGTCTGTTTCTCTGTGTGTGACACACTAAAGACAGGAAGGAATTACTTTCACTTGCTTTTCAGAATAATAGCTGTATTGGTCTGTTGTACTAAAAAAAAAATCCGCCAGATACTCATTTAAAAATATGCCATCAAACCTCGTGGGGCCTGCTTCTGAGTAGATCTGCATAGGATTGGGAATTCTAATATGAGGTCTCCATAATGAAAAATATAGCAGGACAGTCTTGATTCGCAATGAGTTAATTGAGAACAAGTTTTGTTTCTGGCTGTGCCCACTGGCCCCATTGACTGCTGGTATCTGGCCCCCAGCGAATTACCCCTGAGGGAATGTGGTCCTTGACAGATAAAAGTGCCAAAGCAGCACATAATTAACTGCTGGATTTCACTAACATGAGATGTCAAGATAGCCACCATTGTCAATGGCTTTAAATACAATTAATTGCATGAAAAGCATATATGTCTGAACCAGGTCTCAGAGTACCATTATGGAAATTCTGCAAAAAATAAATAAATACGGGTGGTATTGAATGCTAGTCCTACTCAGAGTAGACCTACTGAAGTTAATAGACATGACTAACTTAGGTTTATTAATTTCAATGGGTCTACTCTGAGTAGGACTTAAGCAGAATCCAACCCTATGCCATTGCCTTTCTTCAGTGATCCCACATTCTCTTCCAACTCTGCCTTCTCCCCTATTTTCTCTTCCTTTCCTTTTTTTCTTTCTGTGCCTCCTTTCATCTCACCATCCTCCCTCTCCTCCTCCTGAATTCTAAGGCCAAAGCCTGCCATTTTATCTAATCTGATCTCTGCCCTTAATTCCTCCGCTTTGCGCAAAACACTCTGTACCAACTCCCTGCAAATTGCCAGCATCCCTCCTGGCTTTGATTCAAACGAAAAAGGCATGAAATAAAACCCACATTCCTTTGAGGGAGAAATTAATTCCTGTCTCCTCCCTCAGCAATCTCTTCCCACACAGATTTGGCTCAGTTTCCGTGAAGAACAGGAAAGTGTACGTGAAATTGACTACCAGAATGTGTCAGCAAATTTGCATCAGGGCATTTGCAAAAAGTAGCAAAGGTTACTGTCTGCTATGCACGTAGCCAGGGCTGGCACCACCATGATGCCTACACATGCAGCTGCTGTGCCCCAAGCACCATGGGAGGGCCCATCTCTGGCACCTGCCCTCAGCCCCATTTTTTATTTTTTTATTACATTTTACTTTTAAAAAACTTTTTTCCCCTGATGGGCCAGCACCAAGTGACTTCTGACTAGGGATGGAAAGATCAGTCAGTTTCAGTCCTCTCGTTTCTCATTTTTCCAATCTTAAATTTAGTTCTGCAGCAATTTGCATTTTAAAAAATCCTCATGAAAATTCTCCAGCATTTTAGTGAAAATTTCTTCTAAAAACAACCTTTCCATAAGCAGTCTTGACATGTAGACATTTTTCAAGCAATTTCTCATAATCTAATGCATTTTTGTATCTTATTTTCACACATATATTCATTTTTACTCATGCTTTCCCCAAACATACGCATTTTTGTAACCATTGTTCGGTTGGCTAACTGAATCACAAAATTCAGGTCAGTGCGCATTTCAAAGGATGGCTGTGTTTCAGTTCTCATATTGTTTCAGAAAGTGCAGATTTGATAGATTCAGACTGAAATGCACACTGAATCAAAATTCTCACATGCCCCTACTTCTGATCACCATCCAAAAAACACACAAAAAAAACGCAAAACAAGAGTGGCTATTATGTTTTTGTTGTTGCAGGCCATCTTTCCCCTCTTTTTCAAAATGACTTAATTTCTGGGACATTTGAGGTTATCTCCAATATGGTGGCTAGAAGTTGTTCAGTGCGGAGGTATTTTTTAAAAATATTTTAAAGGCTTAGGCTTTAAAAGCCATTGATAGCCTTATCCTCCATAAATTTGCCTATACAGTGAATTCCACAGTTTAACTATGTGCTGTGTGAGGAAGGACTTCCTTTTGTCTGACCTGAATCTTCCAACATTTAGCTTCACAGGATGGTCCCGTGTTCTACTATCATAGAAGAGGGAGAAAAACTTTTCTCTGTCCTCTTTCTTGCATAATTTTATATACCTCTGTCATATTCCTCCTTACCCATCCTCTTCCTAAACTAAAAAGCCCCATATCCTGCTGCAACCTTTCCTCACCTCCGTCATTTTGATTGCCCTTTTCTGAACCTTTTCCTGCTCTACGATATCCTGTTTGGAGGTGGGCGCCCAGAACTGTACACAGTATTCCAGATGTGGCTATGTCATATGTTAGTAACAGCATCATAGTGCTGGCATTTTTATTGTCAGTCTCTTTGCTGCTGATCCCTAGCATGGGATTTGCTGCTGTATCCTTTTCTGCAGCTGCTGCACACTAATATTCAAAGAAAAGGTTTGGTACTGAGTCTGATCCTTTTTTTGAGTGGTCACCTCTACATCTTGTGGTTAATGCATGCCATAAATTGCACAGTGCAGCAAAGGAACAGGGGCAGGAGTGTTTGCCCTCAGAAAATAACCAATCATTATTTAACTCTCCCCCCCCTTCAAGGACAAGAAAGAAAACCACATGTAATGCTTCCTGCCAAAAAATGCTCAGCCAAAAGCGCTGAGCAATCTCCTCCTATGATGACTAAGAAGGAGTGGAGTGCTGGGGAAGAACACAAGGGTGTTTCTAAGGATACAGAGTTGCCTGCCCTGAGAAGGAACACCATGCTCAAAAAGCGGGTCTTTGCTTGTGCTGATCTGCAAGGATGCTTTGTCTTTTAACTGTGTGACAAGGCAACCTGGAAATCTCCAAGGTTCTCCACCCTCCCCTTACCTGCATCTGTTTGAACATGCATTCGGCTCTCATCTGTGCAGGCAAGACTGATGCTTGAACAGCCCTGGGGAATCGTTACATAAGATGATGTTTGGCATGGCAAAGAAAACCCCTCTGGCAGCCTTCACATTGCAGTGGATTAGGCAAGACGCAAGAAATTCAGGACGCCAGTTCTGTGATGTTTTTATGCAAATCTAGAGCCAACAGCAACCCTTTAAGGAATGCAGGCTGGTGCTTTACACCGAGTCAGACTCTTAGCTCAGGATTGTCTGCACCAGGGATGGGGAACCTTTTTGGCCAGGCGGGCTGGATCTTAATCTCGCCACCCCACAGAAGCCTCAGTGCCCCATTCAGGCAACACTTTCCATCTGTCCCTAGGGATGGGTGAATATGTCCATATCGTTTTCCTTTTTTCTACTCTTAAATTCAGTTCTCCACATTTGTACATCAGCTTTAGTGCAATTTTCTCCTAATGCACACAGGGCCAGCGCCAGAGTGCCCCTCCTTAGGGTGGGAGGGTAGAGCTCCTGTTCCATGATCCACAGCAACATCAACTCCCAACCCTGCTGCAGATCGCAGAGAGGGAGCTCCCAGCCCGCCCCATATAGACCATGCAGGCCCTCAACGCCCCTCTGCATGCTCCACCTATCTCTCCCATTGCCATGAATCCTGTACATGCTGCATGCACATACTTCCCATCAACATAGATGGCGACAGAGATTTCTCTATGGGGCTGACACCCCTACCACCATCTTGGTTGATGGCAGGCATGTGCATGTGCGTAGCATTGCGCACATGCATGCCAGCAACCAAGGTGGTGGTAGGGTCATAAGCACCTTAGGGAAGCCCCCACCGCCATCTTGGTTGATGGCAGCAAGTGCTCATGGTACACAGGGCATTCTCATGAAGTGACGGAGAGATAGGTGGGGCATGCGGGTGGGCAGCACAGGCCCAGGGCAAGTTGGTGCCCAATCGCCCAGTCATGTTTGGCACTGGCCCTGAATACACACATTTTGTGAATGCAATTTTGCCTAATGTACATAATTATGCAATGCAATTCCCCCTAAGGTATCGATTTTTACACCCATTTGACCCTAGCATGTGCATTTTTGTACACATCACTTGGCTGGAGAACTGCATTGCAAAATTCAGAGAAGTGCACATTTCGACGGAGGGCTGTGTTTTGGTTTGCACATTTTTTCTGAATGTGCAAATTTGGTAGGTTCACCTTTACATGTGAAATGAATCAAATTTCTTCCCTGTCACCCTCTGCCCTCCAGCCCCCCCCCCCCGGTATTGCCTGATGAAGGTTGCTCTATCTTGCCGCATGGCAGGGCCCAGACTTGATACCAGTGAACAGTGGTTGCTAAGGGGGCAATGGCAAGGGAAGGCTTCCACCTTTGTGAAATGCTTGTTACTTCCCAGAAAGGTCTGGTTAGCCATTATTGGACCTTTTCTTTGATGTAACAAGGTTCTTTTTCAGGGGTCACCAAACTGGCGCCCTCTGGAAGCAGTGTACCTGGCAGTACCTCATATGGTGCCTACAAAGTTTCTCTGAAGATCTCCTCAAAAATCCACCAAGCATGAGGTTTTTTTGTTCCTATTTTTTTTTCTGCTCCTTTAGATGTGGAAGCCATTTTATGGCACACCCTGACAGATGCCATTTTGTTATGCCACCCCCAGGTCAGCCATTTTGTGTTATGCCACACATCCCATGGCAGCCATTTTGTGACTGGTGCTCGTGGCACTTTCTCAAAATTACAAACGTGCCTACTGGCCCAGAAAGGCTAGCGATCCCTGGCTAATGTTCTTCACTATGTATGCTGTGTAATGATTTTGTTTTGTTTTTTTTCAAAATTTGGCGGGTGTTGTATTGTTTTGTTTTTGGTTTGAATTGGGTATTATTGTTGGTATGTTGAAATTGTTTTGTTATTCAACAGTATTGTGCCAACTGCCCTGGGATCCTGACTGGATGAAGGGTGATCTGCAAATGGTATGAATAAATAATAAATAAAATGCTTCCTGATTTCATTCTGAAAGGTTCACCGTGCCAGCAGAGGACTGAGCAAGACCATGTGTCTGAGTAACTCCTTCTGTCCTCCTGCCCAGAAATGTGCAGGAAGAGTGTACTTCAAAAGTGTAGGGCTGTGCACAGACACACACCCCCAATCTGCCACCAGAGCCCTCATCTGGGGACCCTCATCCCACCCCAGATCCAGTCCTGGATCAATTTGGAAGTGGGGCTAATGTTTCATTACGGTTTTAAAAACCCTAATTAAACCAATGGTGTGTGGGCAAGGAGAAGATGCTGTATCTCCTTCCCTGTCTCTTCCAACCAAGAGCAGGAGGGATCAGTCCTGTGGGGATACGACTCGTTTGCAAGCATCTTCCCTGCAGGGAAGCCCCTCATGAAGAAGCAGCAACTTGTACCAGGCAGGATGGAATCCTCTGTTTCCCAGTCGGCAAGCAGAAGATTCCATCCTATGCAGTGCTGCTCATTCATGAATAGGGATGGAAGGACCGGTCCATTTCAGTTCTCTCCGTTTTTCATTTTTCCAGTCTTAAATTCACTTCTCCACATTTCTGCAGCAATCTGTGAATTTTTTTTAATCCTCTTGAAAGTTCTCCTGCATTTTAGTAAGAATTTCTTCTGCTAAACACATTTTTGTATGCAGTTTTGACTAATGCAATGCATGTTTGTACGTTATTTTCATGAATATATTCATGTTTCCCCTAATACAGGCATTTTTGCAAACTGTTTCAGCTGTTATATTGTTTTGGAAAGTATGAATTTGTTAGATTCAGCTTTAAATCAAACCAAATTGATTGTCTTCCCCACCCTTAGTCCCTCCTATGCTTGGGCCAGGTACACCCTTGCAGGAGAATGGGTGAATGTGAAAAGAATGAGAAATGCAAATTTCACAGGATGGCTGTGTTTCGGTTCTCATGTTGTTTCAGAAAGTGCGGATTTAAAGAAATAGGGGATCCTGTGAGAGAGGAGAATGAGATCAGAGATGAGAAAAGAAAAAATAAAGGGAAGATACAAGTCCTGGAGATTGGAACAAATGTGGAATTGGAAAAAGATCTGGAGTTTATGGATTTTAGAAATAAAATCTACTGTTTGGAATTTAACGTTATCTCTGAAGAAATTAATGAAGATATTAGAGATAAAGTTATCAATGGCTTGGATAATCTTCTGGACTGGAATGATGTGATGGAGCTTGATATAGAGAAAATCTATGGAATTAACTGCAGCCATGTGACAATGGAAAAACTCTTAAGAGATGAGCCAGTGCATTTTGTAAAAAAGAAGAACACAGATATGACTTTACAACAGTATTTCAGCAACTTATTCAGAATGGATGGCAAGAAAATATTTGGGATAGAGGAAATTCCCATCAGACTCTTATTATATGACTATGGCTACAACAGCAAGATTATTATGGAATACTGATAATGGAAGATTGGACACTGAAATTACTGGACTTAACAGGACTATTGAAGAAGGAAGATGGAACTAATAGGGATAATGGAATAATGGCTATTGAAATTATTGGACCTAACAGATTCTGATGAGATGGATTAATCGAAATGTTTATTTGGACTATGGTTATGACAATAAGATTATTATAATTATTAACGAGATGGATTAACTGACATGTTTATTTGGAGAAAAATTGATAGATATATTTCTTAAAGAATTGAAACCTCTCTTTGACTTTTTGTGGAAAGAATAAAGTAATGTTTATGAGATTTGATGATTAATTAAGATAACTACTGGAGGAAAGTGATTTTATAATATGATTTAAGAGACAGGATTGTTATATATTGTAGACCTATAACTGATTTGATATGTGACAAATGGGAAGTCAACATTTTATTTTTTTTGTTTAATCATTTTTGTTTTGTTTTGTTTTTTGTCTTTGAATGTTTTATGATTTTGTTTTCTATGTTTTATGAAAATTTGAATAAAAATTATTGTAAATAAAAAAAAAAAAAGAAAGTGCGGATTTGATCAGCTTGGCTTTAAATACAAACTAAATCAAATTTCTCGCCCATCCCTATTCCTGAGTGCCTTCCCTGAAAGGAAGCCCCTCAAGCAGCCTGCACCATGCAGGATGGGATCCACCCGACACGGTCCTGCTTCAGGGTCTGGGGCGGCCTTTCCCAACTAGTGGGCCACCAGATGTTGTTGGACCACAACTCCCATCAACCTCAGCCAGCATTGCCAATGGTCAGGAAAGATGGGAATTGTGGTCCAACAACATCTGGTGGCCCACTAGTTGGGAAACACTGGTCAGGGTGACAGTCAGGAAGGAGAAGAGGTTGGGCAGGAAGCAGGCCAGGTGGGAACTCCTCCCAGGAAGCCAGAGCCACTCAGGTAGGTCTTTTCATGTCTTTTCTCCTATTCCCCGTTCAATGCCTGCCCCTCCTTCCTGTCTGATGCCCTGCCCCCTGCCAGCCCCTGATCACTCTGGGCCCTGCTACCAGACCCGCAGCAATCCAAGGCTATCCCAACCCAACTTGAGCAACACCCAGATGCCCCTGAATCATCCCAATTTCATTCAGGCCTCAGCCAAGTCTGCAGCATAACCCTGCTTCATACATACAGGACAAACCTTTTTTCCTTATAAAGAGCATATGGACAAGTCTCATTGTATATGCTGTGAGTCCACACAGCTGCAGAAAAGACACAGAATGTTGTATTGGGTACACATACTCAACTATCCTTTTTAAAAAGACAACACAAGTTTCTAGTTCTCTCGGTTGCCCATATATGTTTTGCAAGTGTGTGATAAAATAAAATATCATAATAAATAATAATAAAATTGATAAAATATCAAAAGGGTGACTGAATTATACATCGGGGAGAAGGGGGTGGTTAAGGTTCCGTGCCCAACATAGTGTCATGCCTTCTCCTCCTCCCCATGGATGAAGAAAAATCATTCATACCAAACGGTGAAAATATTTATTTATTTATTTATTTATTGGGGAGGCAAATTCAGAATTAATATTTGCAACATAGTAAACCTTTGCAGAACCCATTAGGCACAATAAAAGACATGATGCAAATTTGCTGTCTTTGCAATACATTACACAACTTGCTGAATAAATCACAGGAAGAGAAACTAGGCAAAGCTGCTTGATTTTCATAATGTATAGAGGTAACATAAATAAATAAATAAATACATAAATACATAAATAAATGTTGCATGTGCACAGCCACAGTTTTAGGTTACATGGTGAAATAAACAGTGATGTTTTCATCATCATTTTATGTAATTGTGGTTTGGATAATGCAGTTCACGCAACTCTGTCTTCCAGAGGACCATCTAGTCTGGGGTTAATCAGTGTGCTGGTGTATTTTCTCTCCATTAATGTGAATTTCTGTGCCCTAAACACTTTATTGACTCTCAATATGGTCAAGCAATGCAGGCAGGGATAATGTGGGCTGTTAAGGCTGAAGGTTTTGTCAGTCCAGCCAGCTGACCCACAGAGAGCTTGCTGGCATATAAAAGCCAATAAAAATCACAGAGCAATGGAATTAGGACAGCAGAGATGTAGGAGTTGCTTTGGGGCAAAAGAGAGTTTCTCAATTCACAATGGAAGATGACTGGGAGAACCGTGGGTCAAATCCAAGGTTAAAGAGAGAAAGATCTGCATCCTGCACTTTCCAGAGAAGTAGGAACATCCAAGGCAGCCAGTTTACAGCAGGGTGGTCAGACTTCATGCCTGCAGGAACTACTTATAGGCTGCCTCCAAACTGTCAAGATTTTGCAGGAGAGATTCAAGCACATGCCGGGAAACTTAGATTTGCATAATGAAGGTGGATTGTTATTAAAGTGCTCTGTCGCCTTGGTGCAACGAATCTACTTCGAGGAAGAAATTGGACTTTTTGCAGTTAGGGAAGTGACAGGGAAATGCATTGAAAAAGTGAGATGAAGAAATGACTAACAGGAAGATGTATGAACTTCCTGCAAGGAAATCAGGATGAATGCAAGATGAATGCTCTCTGTCATATAACTGCCTAGTAAGCAACTGCACTGGCTAACTATTAGTTTCCGGGCTCAATTCAAAGTGCTGGTGATAAGGGATGTCCTTGAGAATAAGCATTATTAGATCAAGGTAGGTATAACAAAGTTTTATTGCTGCAGCAAGGCGCTAGGGAGTCAAGCTCAGCCAACAGCACGCCAAAATGCAAAAAACAGAGAATACTTATACACTTTGCCTGGGCTCTGTCTCTGCATCCCATAATTTCAGTCACAAACTGTTACAAAGGAACATTGCCTTATAAGGCCAAGAATACAGCAAAACAACAAGTGCATACGTGTCAAGATGGCGGTAATATTTACGTGACTGCAATGAAAGTAACATTTGGAAGGTACAACATACTAAGGGGGTTATTTATCCTTATCACTGGTTTTGACCTATAAAGCCTTATATGGCTCAGGACCCCAATACCTCAAGGAGCACCTCTCCCTATATGTACCAACCCGGACCTTGTGCTCGGCATTGGAGGCCCTTCTCCATGTGCAGAGAGTGGCAGCACGAGAACGGGCCTTCTCAGTGGCGGCCCCCTGTTTGTGGAACGCTCTCCTCAGGGAGGTGTGCCTGGCGCCATCATTATCCATCTTTAGGCACCAGGGGAAAACATTTCTCTTCCCCCAGGCACTTGAAAGGCCTTTGGAGGGCTTCTGTTGTGCAGCCTTCCTGAGAAGGGTTGCTCCACTGCTTTATGTACTGTTTCTGTTTTTAACTTTTTAATATATTTTTAATCTTTTACTTTATTATTATTTTTGTTTATTAACTGTAAGTCGCTTTGAGAGCACATATGTGTGTAGAAAAGCAACTAACAAATTTAGTAAGTAATAATAATAATAAATAATGAACAAAACAAAACAAATGCTCAATACAGGGCTGGCTCCAGGCATGCTTGGGCTCCAGCCTGCCCCAGGCCCCGGCACACACTGCCGCGGATCACACCACCCGCCCGTTCCCTTGCTCCGCCTATCCTTCTGTCCTGTGTTTTGTGGCTGTGCACGCAGCGTTGCCCTTAAACAAGATGGTGGCTGAGGTTTTCCTAAGGGGCTGAAGCCTCCACCGCCATTTTGGTTGATGGCACCCATGCGTGCTACGCATCATTGCTACTAGAACTTTTCCCCTCTAGCACAGGATTGTCAACCAACCAAAAGAAAACTGGCCTGTATGCTCCTGTGTCTTTAAGACTACCTTGATCAGCAGAAACCAGCAGATGAAGCTCTTGTTAGTTTGGAGTTATGCATGAGAAACCTGTCAATGTTTACTGATCAAGCTGCTCGTAAAACAGAGGATCGGTGGGTGACAGGAAGCAGATAGGAGCATAATACGCTCCCTTATACTGAACCCAGGGGTGTAGTCGTCCAGGGTCTCAGGGGATCTTAGACCCCTTACATCTTTGGGAGCATGGTCCCAGCAGGGTTCCTAGCATCCTATGAGCCAATCACCATGAAAAAGGAGTGTGTTAGCCACTGAGAAGAGTCTTCTAACATTTCCTTGTGTTTTTCCTGCTGATTGGAGCTAATAAGAGTGAAATGAGGCAAGTCAGCCACTGAGAAGACTCTTCTCAGTAGCTACCACCTTCCCTTTTCGTGCTTATTATCTCCTAGGGATGTCTGTTGTTGTTGGAGAAGGCATTAACAAGGTTCTCATTTTCAACTCGGCCGGAAAAGGGGGGAGGGGGCATGGCTGTGATTACCATGAAGGGACCCTACACTTTGGAATCTGCCACTGCACTACTGACTAAACCAGACCATTGCCCCATGTAGCTCAGTATTGTCGACACTGGCTGGCAGTGGGTCTCCAGGGTTTCAGACAGGGAACATTCCTGGAGATGCCGGGGACTGAGCCTGGGACCTTTTGCTTGCAGTCTATGTGCACTGCCACTGAGCCACAGCCCTTCCCCATCCTCGAAGAATCAGAGTTCACCCCAGAAAAAAACCCAATGTTGTTAAAGATCCTGCCTAGCGCACGTTGTGGGAGCGACACGTGGGCATGAAAACAAAGGGTGTGATCAACTTTGGCTCAGTTGGCGAAGCCAATAACTCTCAGTGCAGGCAAAGTGAACACACACCCTTTTTGCCTCAGAGGACAGAGGATGAGAAGGGGGGGAAAGTATACGGTCCTCATCCCACGCTTAGTTGCAGAGGAAACAGGCTAGCCTCAGCCACAAAGGGAACAGACATCCTTAGTCAAGGTCTCTTTAATTAAGGAAGGAATTCTACCATGAGCTGACTGTAGGGACTGTCCGTTGAGCTGCCCTGCACCAGGATACAGGGAAGCAAGACGGTGACTCACCGGGAAATTGGAGGCAGAACAAACTTTTGCCAAAACGATTTTTAAAAAAGAAGGAAAACTCAGTGACAAGTAAAGATGGGCGAGCAATTTGATTCAGTTCACGTTTAAAGGTGAACCTGCCTAATCTGCACTTCCTGAACAATAGGGTGAACCAAAACACAGCATCCTTCAAAATTTATCCAAATTTTCCAGTCCAGCTTTTCAGCCAAGTCATCTGTACAAAAAGGCATATGCTAGGGTAATGTGTGCCTAGAAATGCATTTCTTAGGGAAGATAGCTTTCTGAAAGGCATTTTATTAGGAAAAATTGTTTTGCAAAAATTGCAGATTAGGCAAAATTGCTTACAAACAGATGGATATTGGGAGAAATTTGCCCTAAAATGCTGATGAATTTTCAGGACTTTTTTTAAAAAAAGCAAGCTGATGTGAAAATGTAGAGAACTCAAGACTGGGAAAATGAGAAACTAAGAGAAACCAAAATTGACAGGTTCGCCCATCCCTGGATTTTTTTTTTTAAAGGTGCATTTTCAAAATTCTATTCTGCAATCTGAAATTTTCAAATTCTTTTTTTTAAAAAGGTGCTTTTAAAAGAAGACTCACCATTAATGCAGCAAGAGAGACCTGGAAGCAGGATAAGCCTTTCACACATTGCAGATGCAGATACAAGCTGTGCATCTTTCTTATCTAACTGCCTGGCTGCCCAAAGGTTGCTCAGACCAAGAAACATACAATGGTTATATTTTTTAATATATAAAATCCAGATGTTACTGGATCTGTCTCCATCCTTAGGCCAAACACACAGATTCCTTGGCAAGGGGAAAACAGAAGTAAAGAGAAACTTGGCAGTTTTTATATTGAGAAAGCCAGAGAGATGGGATCACCTTACATGCCTACTTAACTACCGCAATCTTCTTAACTGGCACTGTTTTATTGTGGCAGCACTTACCCTTTGGAACTCTCTGCCTATTGACAGTAGGCAGTCATCTTCACTATACTCTTTTAAGTGCCCATTTAAAATATTTTTTTGTTTTGGCAAGCACATCCAGACATGTAGATACTAACGTACATTTTAATCTCTTTTTGCTTACTGTTGATTTTAATTATCCTTTGAGTGTTTTAAAATATTGTCTTTTATTTATAATATTAATTCCTTTTGTAAACCTCCTAGAGATTTTAATACAACCAAGCAGTATATAAATGTTGTGGAATAAAATTAAGATAATAAGATTAATTTTTGGTGGTTTACTAGGCTTCTTTAACAAAAGGAAAGGCAAACCAAATTGGGTAGCATTTCCTAGTAGTTAAAGGGAATGTAGCCTTCAAAACAAACAAAAAAGCCATAGGAATAATAACAACAAATTAAATATAAAAGATTTGGGGCCACCAGTTGTTGTGTGTATGAATAGATTTATTTATTTATTAAATTTATATCCCGCCCTTCCTCCCAGTAGCAGCCCAGGATGGCAAACAAAAACACTAAGAACACTCTAAAACACCATAAAAACAGACTTAAAAATATATTAAAACATCTTTAAAAAAAACTTTAAAAACAAAAAGGAATTCCAACACAGACACAGACTGGGATAAGATCTCTACTTAAAAAGCTTGTTGAACGAGGAAGGTCTTCAGTAGGTGCCAAAAAGATAACAGAGATGGCACTTGTCTAATATTTAAGGGAAGGGGATTCCAAAGGGTAGGTGCTATTACACTAAAGGCCCACTTCCTCTGTCTAAAGGTCTGCTTCCTATGTTGTGAGGAATGGATCTTCTCATGACAGGCCCTCACCTGCAGAGAGCAGTGATGAACTGGGTATGTAAGAGGTAAAATGAGCTTTCAGGTATCCTGGTCCCAAGCTGTTCAGGGCTTTGTAAACCAGAACCAGAACCTTGAACTTGGCCTGGTAGCAAATGGGCAGCCAGTGCAATTCTTTCAGCAGCAGGGTGACATGTTGGCAATACCCTGCCCCAGTGAGCAGTTACTTTGTTGTATTTTTTACCAGCTGCAGCTTCTGGACCAATCTCAAGGGCAGCCCCACATAGAGTGCATTACAGTAATCCAGCCTGGAGATTACCAGTGCAAGGACACAGCTCTCTTACCAGCCAAAGCTGGAAAAAGGCACTCCTAACCACTGAGGTCACCTGGGCCTCTAGCTACAAAGATGGATCCAGTAACACCCCCAGACTATGGACCTGCTCTTTCAGAGAGAGTATGACCCCATCCAAAGCAGGCAACTGACCAATTATCCAAACTCGAGAACCACCAACCCACATCTGTCTTGCTAGATTCAGACTCAGTTTATTGGCTCTCATCCAGCCCATCACCAAGTCCAGGCAGCAGTCCAGGGCTTGCACGGCCTCTCCTGATTCAGATGTTACAGAGAAATAGAGCTGGATACCATCAGCATACTGCTGACACCTCACCCCAAATCTTCTGATGACCGCTCCCAAGGGCTTCATATAGATGTTAAACAGCACGGGGGACAAGATGGTAGCCTGTGTCACCGCAGAGCACAAATACCAGGGGATCGAAAGACAATCACCCAATGCTATTCTCTGAAAATGACCCTGGAGATAGGATTGGAACCATTGTAGAACAATGCCTCCAAAACCTATCTCATCAAGTCGGCCCAGAAGGATACCATGGTCAATGGTATCAAAAGCCACCAAGAGATCAAGGAAGAATAACAGGGTCACATTCCCCCATCCTCCTGATAAAGGTCATCCATCAGGGCGACCAAGGCCAATTCTGTCCCATAACCAGACCTGAACCCAGACTGGAATGGGTCAAGATAATCTGTTTCATCCAAGAGTACTTGCAATTGCTGCACCCCAACCCTCTCAATCACCTTCCCTAAAAGGGGGGTATTTGCAACCGGGCAGTTGTCGTCACAAACCAATGAGTCCAGGGTGGGCTTTTTCAGGAGCAGTCAGCTCACCGCCTCTTTCAGGGTGGCTGGAACCACTCCCTCATGCAACAATGCAACAATGACCACACCCTTGGTCCACTCGGTCAGACCCCCTCAGCAAGCTTTAATAATCCAAGAAGGGCAAGGGTCGAGACGATACATTGCTAGCCACATAGTCACAAGCACCTTGTCCACGTCATTAGGCAGCATCAACTGAAACCGATCACAAGAAGTTGCAACAGATGTTGCACTGGACACCTCATTGGGGACTACAGTAGATGTGGTCGGGGCATCAAGACTGCTACGGAGGCAAGCAAGTTTACCCTCAAAGTGCCTTGCAAACAATTCACAGTATTCTGAAGGGTCTAAAACTCCATTTCCTGGAGTTGATGTCAACAGACCCCTCAAGGAAAAGTTCCACTGGACAGCTACTTGATGATGTGATGATGGCAGAGAAGTAGGCCTGGTTATGATGTTTACTCGTGCCCGTTCAGCCTCACAGCACGTCTTTTGCCACCTGCACTCTATTATTTATTTAAAATATTTTTATCCTGCCCTTCTACCCTATAATAGGGCACTCAGGGTGGCTTACAAAAATAAAATCAAAAATTATATATATATATATATATATATATACACACACACATATATATATACACTCTAGCTGTTGTCCAGCCTGTTTCATTGCCCTTAGCTCACTGGTGTACCAAGGTATAAACCAGGCTCCACAAAGCTGGAGAGAGCGCTCGGGGGCAGCCGTGTCAACAGCCTGATGTGCCTCGCTGATCCACAGCGTGACAAGGACTTCAACAGGGTCACCTGCTCTATCTACTGGGAACTCCCCCAGGGCATTCAGGAATCCAGTGGATTCCATTAGTCTCTGGGGTGGACCATCTTAATCTGTCCACCACCCCCTGTAAGTAAGTTGTAAGTCTAACTTTCACCAGGAAGTGGTCTGACCATGACAGTGGGTGATCTCCACCCTTCCATCTCCAGAACACCCCTTCCTCCTATATTTGATTAGTTGCCCAGTACTAAAATAATATTTGAGCCATCATCTTTAATTGATTGATTGATTGATTGATTGATTTCAGTAATTTTGCAATGGCTTATGGCTACAAGCAATAAATATTTTTGGACTAGATTTCAATAATTTCTAAAGGTATCTGGGAGCATTCTGAGCTTACAATAAAAATATAAACTATAACATCACCATGAAGAATGTTCAACTGTAATTAAACCCCTCCTAGGGGGTCTTTGAGGGATAAATACAGGACTCCTAGATCAGGGAGCTGGAGCTGAAGAAGCCCCAAAATAACATCAGGAAAGGCCGAGCCTCCAAGGGGCTGACACAGCCTCAAATATCATCAAGAAACAACATCAAGAAGAAGACTGAAGACTCGACCCCTCCCAGGCAAGAATCTTCAGTGTGCTGTTGGGAGGTTTCCAACCAGTGAAGAGTGTAAGATGGGGGGGGCAGAGACTACTAGCTATCTAGGTTCATTTTAACTGTTTGCAAATGCTGCTCTAATAAACCTTTAATTTCTTCACCACCACCAGTGTTCATTGCCTTTTGAAATTCCAAACTTAATTTTGTCTTGTGCTTGGCAAGGGGATAGGCATTTGGCATTACAAGTTGAGAGTGAGATCCTTGTTCATGCCTTTTCCCAAAACAACAGGCATCCCTAGCAGCCAGCAAGCATCAAAGGAGAGAGTGTTAGCTGCTAAGAAGAGTCTCAGTGGCTGAATCACCTCTTTTCACTCTGATTGGCTCCAGTCACCAAGAAAGGACAAGGAGGCATGTGAGAAGACTCTTCTCAGTGACTAACATGCTCCCTTTTCATGCTGATTGCCTCACAGGATCCTGGAGTCATAGGGACCCATCTGGGACCCTGTTCCCCAAAATGTAAGGAGTCTAAGACCCTTCAAGACCCCAGACGACTACACTCCTGATTCAGACAGATCTAGTACACTACAAATAGCACACCATGTGGAGAAAATGGTTAGAGAGAAGTTCTCTCTCTCTCTCTCTCTCTCTCTCTCTCTCTCTCTCTCTCATATTACTAGAACTTGGGGTCATCTAATGAAGTTGAATGTTGGGAGAATCAGGAGGACACACAAAGAGAAAAACATTTTCACACAGGACATTGTTACACTCTGGGTTTTGCGATCATAAGTTCTAGTGATGGTCACACAAGTTTCAATGGCTTTAATAGGCATAGGCCTGTTTCTTTTTTCTTTCAATCCAGATGCAACAAAAGCAAGGGTCAACATCAATATTTTCCTCCTCAGCTCTCCTTTATTTTCTTTCTTTTTTTAAAAAGCAAGATTTCTTAGCTTTTGCACTGGACTCCATCCAGTGACTCACCTAAAACTCCTAGGCTCCACCCCTGACCCACTCTGGGCTCTACTCCAATAGCCTTCTAAAGTATGATAGATAGATAGATAGATAGATAGATAGATAGATAGATAGATAGATAGATAGATAGATAGATAGATAGATAGATAGATAGATAAGCATCGGACAGCACTTCACATGTGCTTGTTCTGCATCATTAAAATGTTATATATGTTACTGTGATTAACAAAACAGAGATTTTATTTATGTGGCAAAATGTTTGGCTTCTACCTTCATCAGCTGCTCTGATAAAAATGAAGGGATGCTGTTTCCAAGGTGGCAGTGACAGAGTTTAGTAGCTGGAATGTTCAGAAGGGCTTAATTTTTTATTTATTTATTTATTTTTATTTATTTATTTAATTACATTTCTAGACCGCCCTATAGCAGAAAGCTCTCAGGGCGGTGTACAACAAATAAAATCACAATTAAAATATGAGCAAGTGTGAAAAATATAGTACAATTATAAAAACATTAAAGATTAATTTGCTGAAGCTAAGCAGTGCTGGTGTTATGCTGAGGCCATGTGGTGTTAATGTGTCCACATTGTGTGTGTGTGTGTGTGTGTGTGTGAGAGAGAGAGAGAGAGAGAGAGAGAGAGAGAGAGAGAGATGGCTAGTAGCCATTGATAGCCTTGTCCTCCATGTCACTGTCGAATCATCTTTTAAAGCCATCCAAGTTCATGGCCATCAAAACCTCTTGTGGGAGAGACTTCTGTAGTTTAACTATGCGCTGAGTAAAGAAGTACTTCCTTTTGTCTGTCCTGAATCTTCCAACGTTCAGCTTCGTTGGATGTCCACGAGTTCTAGTGTTATGAGGGAGGGAGAAAACCTTTTCTTTCTCAACTTTCTCCACATCATGCATGATTTTATACACCTCTATCATGTCTCCTCTTACTCATCTTTTCTCTAAAAAGCTCCAGATGCTGCAACCTCCATTCTCTTTATCATTCTGGTTGCCCTTTTCTGAAGCTTTTCCAGCTCTACAATATCCTTTTTGAGGTGCAGCAACCAGAATTATACGCGGTATTTCAAATGCGGCCGCACCATAGATTTGTATAATGGTGTTTTGATATTGGCAGTTTTCATTTTCAGTTCCTTTCCTAATGATCCCTAGCATGGAATTTGCCTTTTTCACAGCTGCCACAAACTGGGTCAACATCTTTATTGAGTTATCCACTACAAAATATACTTTCTATCTATCTATTTCTGTTTAAATTTTAGTAATTATTTATATAGCAGTATAGTAATTATTTTATTCTATTTATAAACAAATTTAAATACTACTTATTTTTTTTTAAAAAAGCACTAAGTTGGGAACAAGAACACATGCATAATAACACATGATACAAGAAATACATAAAGTAATACAAAATGATGGATGCGTAGTTTTTTAAAACATCTAAATTAGATAAATTAGCACATGCAAATTACACACAAATCTATGTCTTCTTTTGCGCTCTTTTTTTGGCAATGCATAAGTGGCCACCCTAGTTGTTTCAGACACTGCAGCCCTAACTATCTCTACTCAAAAGTAAATCTTATTGAATTCAATTGCACTTACTCCAACATAAGTGAGGTTAGGACTGCAGCCTTAGCATACCTCTCCAAACCACTCCAACACTCTCTCTGCATATGGCAGGCAAAATCAAGACTAGAACTGGGGGCCTCCTGATCAGTAGTGCAGTGACAAATTCAGAAGTGCAGGGTCCGTTCTTGATAATCATGCCAGGTCCCCTCACAGCCACAACCCCTCACTCACTCACTTGCTCTCTGTTATCATCTGCACACACCTCAGTTCTTCCCATGTGCAACTTCTCCTACAACAACAGATGTCCCTAGGAGCCAATCAGGATGAAGGGGGAGTGTGTTAGCTGCTGAGAAGAGTCTTCTCAGTAGCTGACTCACCTCCTTTTACCCTGATTTGGCTCCAATCAGCAGGAAAGGACAAGGAAGCATGTTAGAAGACTCTTCTCAGTGGGCAACACACTTCTCTTTCATATTGATTGGCTCATAGGACACTGGAGACATAGGGACCCTGCTGGGACCCTGCTCCCAAAAAGGTAAAGGGTCTAAGACCCCCTAAGACCCTGAACCACTCCACCCCTGCTCCTGATCTATCTTCTGCTTTTTCCCTACAGCAAAAGTGGAGAAAATCATACACGGGGGCCAAATACAGCCTTGCAGATCTCTCTGGCCCTCAGGACGCTTTCCAGGCCACACCCATCTCCCCCAGACCACACCTCTCGCTGACCCTGTTTGTCACCCTCCTTGACAGCTTTTGTCTGGCTGGAATGTGCATCACCCAAAAAGAACAAAGGACAAAAAAGGGGCATATTTGCATAAAAAGTACATATGCTAACGGGAAGGCACGTCAAACAAATCCTCATTGCGACCACCTTCCATCTGGCAACCTATGTCCTCACTGTGGGAGGCTGTGTGGATCCAGAATTGGCCTCCACAGTCACGTACGGACCCACTGTTAAAGACCTTACCCTGGAAGACAATCTTACTCGGCCACGAGTGATCGCCAGTGAATGAATGGATGACATATGCTAAAGTGTATGTATAGTTGCACATTTGAAAACAGTGATAATAAATGAAAGATAATCCACATAGTTTTATAACTTATAACCCACATTTTGTCCATCAACCTCAGGGCAAGTTACTGGAATGAAATGCAAAACGATCACATATTAAAATCAGTGACAATAAAACCATCAGTTATACAGATCTTGTGTTCCAGGCATATCATGCATGAAAACACCTGTTGAAAAATACACATTTTCTGGTTTTTGTCTGAAACTGAGCAGACTTGACTAGCCAGATTTCTAAGGTAGGGAATGTGTTCCATAACTGGGTTGCTATGGCAGCAAGGATTTCCTGGGGGAAGATTCTGAACAGGTGAGCTAAGTCCAGGTGCTCACTGTGAAGGGGCAGCTACTTCAAGGCCCCTGTTTTCCTGTCTTCAGGTGAGTTTTAATTCAACCGGACTCAGATCAGACAGTCCAAATGGAGGAGCAACCTTGAGCAGCCTTTCAAATTAGACGACTGTCCTCTGTAAAGTAGGACACATTCATTAATTTATTTAACACATTTATATCCCACCTGACAGCCAGTGTGGTATAGTGGTTAAGGTGTTGGACTACGACCCGGGAGACCAGGGTTCGAATCCCCACACAGCCATGAAGCTCACTGGGTGACCTTGGGCCAGTCACTGCCTCTCAGCCTCAGAGGAAGGCAATGGTAAAACCACCTCTGAATACCGCTTACCATGAAAACCCTAGTCATAGGGTCACCATAAGTCGGAATCGACTTGAAGGCAATCCAAGAGAGAGGGATATCCCATCTTTCCTCCAGGGAGCTCAAGGTGGCATACATGGTTCTCCCCTACCGATTTGATCTTCACAACAACCTTATGAGGTAGTCAGGCTGAGAGGCAGTGACTGGCCCAAAGTCACCCAGTGAGCTTCATGGCTGAGTTGGAATTCAAACCCTGATCATAGCCCAACACCCTGATCATTAAATCACATGGCAATCCCAGACACAAACCCAGGTTAAGCACACCATTATGACCCCTTTGAGCACATTCCTCTGCCCTCAAAAGTATTGTGATGGGAATGTGTGTGTGTGTGTGTGTGTATGAACAAATTCAGATCCTGCCTTGAGCACAGGGTGGGGCTAGATGGTCTCCTCCTAGAACCCTTCCACCATTCTTTGATCATCCCTTCTCCTTTATGGTCTCCGACACTGCTGACATTACCTTGTAATATCTTGGGGCAGGGTCCTTCTTGGTTGTGCTTGTGAGAAAAATATCACGGATGTGCTGATGGCACAATATCAGTATTAAGGGGGGAAAACTGACAGCTATGCTAAGCTGTTCCCTCCCACATTCCATCACAATCCCCAAAGAGCAGCTGCCTTCACACCTAGCCTGTGACTTGCCATAAGAGGCTAGTGTGGCAAACACAAACTTCAGAAGTGTGGCATCTCTTATCCTTAGAAAAAGAAGGAAAAAGGGAAGCTGCCGTGTTTACTCTCCTGGCTCACATCTCCTCTGAGCCTCAGATCCGCTGCAAAACCGGCTGAGCCAAAGCCTCCACTCCCCCCCTTCACTACTCAAAAAGGATTCCTTTCTCCTTGCACAACCCAAGAGACACCACACCCTGACTGCTCACACAGAAATAAGGCAGCTCATTACAGTGCAACGAATCAGGCTTTTTGGGTGCTTCTGTTTGCAAGACGGGGAGAAAGTTCATGGCATAAACCCTAAAGGTACGGGGTCCTGCCTCGTGGGAGAATTCACTGCCTTTTCTCTTGGTGAGGTTAGCAAGATCAAGGAAGATTCTGAGTTGGTAAGTAGAGTTTAACTTTTCACTGGTGGCTCAAGGAGGGATTTTGAAGATAAGTAGACAAATGCCTTTATTTATTTATTTTTAAATGGAAGTACAAGTTGTTTGAGACTAAGAGCGATCAAGTTGTGCAAGGCTGTGCAGAGGTTGCAGGGGGAAACTTTTCTTGTGAAAAAGGCACTATATATGTCTGTGTGCGTAATCTGATTAGCAAGTGAACAGCGTTTGAATGAGGCATTTTTGTAGATCCGGAGCCCATTTCAAGTGATCTTTGGATCTGCCAGGAAGGAAACTTCTGATCAGCTTGGCCAAAGAAGAAATCAAACCTGGTTGGCAATGTTGGCTTGATTTAGCAAGGAAGAAAAAACTTTTTTTTTAACGTTGGTTATAAGAGCCTACTTCACTCTCTTGCCCTTTCCTGTCAGTGCCTTGACACACCTTAGTGGCTGTGGGAGCTTGTAACGCGAAATCTAAAGAGAGAGAATAGGGCTTTGGGGACAGGGTTTGAAATTATCTTGTGGTGTAGTGGTTAGAGCAGTCTTTCCCAACCAGTGTGCCTCCATATGTTGTTGGACCACAACTCCCATCTTTCCTGACCATTGGCTATGCTGGCTGAGGCTGATGGGAGTTGTGGTCCAACAACATCTGGAGGCACACTGGTTGGGAAAGGCTGGGTTAGAGTGTTTAGGACCTGGGAGACGAGGGTTCGAATCCCCACTCAGCCATGGAGCTCACTGGGTGACCTTGGGCTACTCACAAACACTCGGCCTAACCTACCTAACAGGATTGTTGTGGGGATTAAATGAGCCATGTACGCCACCTTGAGCTCCTTGGAGGAAAGGTGGGATATAAATAACAACAACAACAACAACAACAATAATAATAATAATAATGCCATCTTTGGTTTCAGTAGGAGAATGTTAAGGATGTGTTCAGTTCTTCCATTAAGAGAGAGAGAGAGGACTTCATGGTTGGAAATAAGTCTCACCGCATTCAACAGCATTTACTCCCATGTAAGGATGAAACTTGGCATTACATTAAGCACATCTCCTTTTTCTTTTCTTTTTGTCCCAATATGCTTAATGTTGGACACTTTTTCAGGAAAACACAGCCATGTGGGGCCCCAATCTGGGTCAAGAGAATAGCATGCAGGTGGGACTTAGTCTTTTCCTCCCTGCGCCAGTTTGCAGCCAGCTCAACCACCCACCCACCTCTAGCTGCTATTTGCTCTTGAAGGTGCCATTTACTGCATTTTTTTAAATGAGTCCCGAGGACTGCCGGCTAAGAGCAGGCCGCAGGTAGAATCTCTGGCCTGCCTTTGCTTATAAAGGAAGCTGGTGGCATGAACCATTGAGGACTGAGATCCCAACAGTGGCATTTGTGGACACTATGGCACTCTCAGACATCCTTCTTAGTGCCAGGCAAGGCTCCCTCTTTATTATCATCATTATTAGGCTCTGCTTGGGGGGGGGCTTCTTTGGTAATTGCCTTGCATTTTGGGGGGTGGCCTGCTTTTTTGTCTGTGTTTCATTCTCTGGGGTTGGTATCGGTTGTTTAGGGATGGAGGAGGGTTCTGAGCATGATCATTTTTTCTTCTGTGAAATGGGCATTTTGTGGTGCCCATGATAGTTTCTTCCATTTCCAAATGTGCTCCCGAAAAGGGCCCAAAAGGCTTGGAATCCCCTGGTTTAGGGGATGCAGGGGAAGAAAAGAAAAGGAATACGGAGCCATAGAATCTTGGCCTTTTGATGTTCTCTAGAAGGACCAGGCCTTAGGAATAAAAGGGCATTGATCAAAGTTCCAGCAGACCGAGGGCTTGAAACAAAAGGCACATGTTAACCGTGGGGGGTTCTGAGTCCAGAGGGAGGGAGAGAGTGTGAGATTATAAGGAAGTCTATCATTATGCATAATTCTAGAAAAGAGAGCAAGAGAGAGAGAGTGGGCCAGCCTAGCCCTGGAGCAAAGTGAAGTGTCTCACTTCAGGTAGTACTGTGGGGCAGGTGGGACAGGTGATTGCAGGAACTGGTGTTTGAATGGTGCAGCGAGATGTTTCAAAGTGCTGGCCCTAGGAAGGGGTGCGCTGTTTGGGTCCTGCTGCAGGCAGCATTGAAACGTAGGAGGCTACCATATACCAAGTCAGAGCATTGGTCCACCTGGCTCAGTATTGCCTACACTGACTGGCAGTGACTCTGCAGGTTGCATTGGAACATAGGAAGGTGCTTTATACGAAGCAGGCTGTGTTGGTCCATCTAGCTCACTGTTGCTGACACTGACTGACAGCTACTCTCCAGGATTTCAGACAGGGTCTCTCCCAGCCCTCCCTGCCGATGCCAGGAATTGAACCCGGGCCTTTCTGTGTGCAAAGCAGCTGCTCAGCCATGGATCCCATCCCTTAGCAAAAGGTCTTTGATCACCAGCACTGGGAAGGTGCTTAGCAGATGCTTCTAAGTATAGCTAGGTTATTTTTTAAAAAATCCTTATGAAAATTATTCAACATTTTAGTGCAAATTCCTCCTAATGAAACACATTTTTGTACGCAGTTTTGACTAATATACACATTTTTGCAAGCAATGTCCCCTGACATAATGTATTTTTGTATGTTATTTTCACGTATTCATTTTTATACACACTTTCCCCTAACAGATGCATTTGTGTGAACCTTCTTTGTTTGGAGAATTGCATCACAAAATTCAGTTTAGTGCAGATTTTGACAGATGGCTGTGTTTCCATTGTTACCTTGGTTCAGAAAGTATGGGTGTGTTTGATTCAGCTGTAAATCAAACCAAATAGAGTTTCTTCCCCATCCTTCGTCCCACTTATGCTCGGGCCTGGCATACCCATGCAGGAAAAAGAGGTGGTAGAATCCTTAGGTGGCAGAGTGGAGCGCACCACTTCAGACCGCATCTTGGTAGCGGGGTCATAATATCTGAATGTTTCCCTACATTAAAAAAACACACACTGCAAATGCAAAAACTAGCAGAGAAAGGGCCTACTCACCCCAAGTTTTCTACTTGCAGGGGGTGGGGTGAATTTACTTAATTCACACTTTTTGGAGACAACATGCAAACTGAGATACATCCATCCATCGAAATTTGCACTTTTTCAAATTTTGCATTCCAGTTCTCCAGCCAAGTTATGCTAGATTAAAGTGTGCATAAAAATGCATATATCAGTGATAATATCATACAAATATGTCTTGTATTACAGCTGTAATTTATTTTTGCAGTTGGTGTCAGTTATATCCCCTGGCTTTGAGTCTCATACCCTTAATCCTAGGTTTAGGAAGACTTGTTCGCCATTAACAAAGAGAGAAGGGCACTCAGCACATGTTCAGGGGCATTCTCTCCTTTATTATCTCACACATGCAGGGGGCTACGCTCTAGAAGGTAGTAGAACTGGCCTGACTCCACATCAGTTATACTGGCCAGCAGTATATTAGAACAGATGCAGGGAACCTTTGGCCCTCTGGATGTTGCTGAACTACAGCTCCCATCAGCCCCAGCAAACATGACCAATGGGATGGGAATGGATGATGGGAGTTGGCGTCCAATGACATCCAGAGGGCCAAAGGATCCCCACACCTGTATTGGGCATCACTGGAATAATATTGAGCTCCAGAGGAATGCCCCACTATCCTTTGAAAATATACAAGGAGAAAAAGAGACCGAGTGGAGTAGACCAAAGGTCCGCCAATTATCCCTGCCTCCAGTATCCTGTTCCCAAGAGTGGCTTGTTAGATGCTTTGAAAGTACCATCTTGTATTTAAAGGTAGTCTTCCTCTGCATAGGGAGGCTCCATTTATTGATCACTGATAACAGCTTTTAAGAGACCTATCCTCTGTAAATTTATCTAATTCTTATGTTAACCCCTCAGAACAAGTGCTCTGCCAAAATATCTCCTCTGTGTGTGTGTGTGTGTGTGTGTGTGTGTGTGAGAGAGAGAGAGAGAGAGAGAGAGAGAGAGAACCTTCTCCAGCAACTGCATTCAAAAATAATCAAAGGAGAGAGAAAATTCCAGCAAAATTCTCAGGGGTGGGTGCAAGTTTTTTGTTGCAGTTCCCTTGCTTTGAAGGTGGTAGAGGGGTATTTGTGAGGGACTCTTCTTTCATTCTACAAATCAGCTCACCAGTGAGGAAAAAACCCATGACATCCTCAGGTGAGATTCCTTGTAAGCCAAGAGTGGGGAATCTGAGGCAGAGGGACCAAATATGGCCCTTCAGGTCTGTCTGTCTGGCCCTCAGGACTCTCTCCAGGCTGCCCTCTTCCCCAGGCAGCTGTCTTTGCCCTAGCATAACGAGTGCTTTCTCCTGGCTGGAATGTGGCTGTCGGCTGTGATAATGCCTCTTGCCTGCCTGGATGAAGGTGTCTGTGTATGTACAAACCACTCAGGGCTAGTGCCAAAGGGCAGCCAGGTCAGGCCCTGGCCAAGGGCCCCTCATTAGGGTGGGAGAGTAGCACTCCCCTGCCGCAGATTGCAGGGAGGGCGCTTCCAGGCTGCCCGCCCATTCACTTGCTCCACCTACCTCTTTCCTGCCTTGTGCAGCTGCATGCGCTGCATGTGCAGGGCTCCCATAATCCAAGGTGGTGGCGGAGGCTTCTTTAAGGGACTGATGCCCCTAATGCCATCTTGGTTGATGGCAGGCATGTGCGCTCGCAGCATACCACGCATGCGTGCCATCAAGCAAGATGGCAGCGCGAGCATCAGCCCCTTAAAGAAGCCTCCGCCGCCATCTTGGTTGATGGTGCAGCGCATGCAGCAGCAGAAGAGAGGAGCGAGGTAGGTGGAACACTCAGTAGCCATGCACCTGGGGCAGGCTGGTGCCCAAGGCTCCGGTCATGCCTGGCGCCAGCCCTGAAACCACTCTTTTATTGTGTGTTTTACATAGGTGGGATTTACGAGCCATATTATTTTTTTATTATTATTATTATTTATTAGACTTTTATACCGCCCGACTAGCAATAGCTCTCTGGGCTATACAATAAAATCACACAATATGACACAACAAGGACATATAAAAATAGAACAATCTAAAATCAGTTACAACAGATTTAAGATTAAATGCATGGCTTCCTTACATCCCTGCCCAATCACTGAGGTCTTCGGGGAAGTCATTGTTTGTGGTGCCCCATGGCCTGGATTAGGGTTGGGATCCATTGGCCAGTGCTGGCTTGAAAACATCCCATCGACCTAACAGGCTGGTATCCATTCGAGTTGCTTCTTTGTCCACTAGCTGCTGCTTTGGCCTCTCTGTTTTTCCTCTCCCAAAAATATTGACGTTAATATTGATAATTTGAAAGGAAATATTGATAAATGGAAGGAAATATTGAGATAAAATTATTGTTATCAATATAGCAGAAAATTGCTACATAAAAACCTGATCTGCAGCTATAGAGAATAAGTGAATTAGTGGAAAATTCTGTACCAAATCCAAATTGGGAATTCTTGCACATCCTTAGCTTGGATGCCCAGTTCATATCCAACAGGAGCTGCATGTTCAATATTGTGGGCCCAATTTTGTGGAACTCCCTTTCTGTTGAGGTGAGGCAAGACCCTTCCTTGTTAAACTTCTGCCACCTCCTGAAGACTTTTTTGTGTGTGCCGAATTCTGATTTTAACATTTTGACTGATTTTTATTTTCATTGCACTGAATTTTTTGAACCCTGCTTAAAGACTATTGTACTTAAGTGGTATATAAATTGTCAGAATAAATCAATAAAATAAAATAAATTTAGCTGAGTGTACAAAGGTAAGAGTTGCATCCGTTGCTCCGTACACTTTTACCTTTAGCCCCACCCACTCCGGGCATGTGGCCACGCTGAGGGTTGCCCATGAGAGAATGTGACCCTTGGGTTGAAGAAGCCCCCCTCACACGCTTTTGCTGTCACACTTCTGTTGCCTGACTACTGTTCATCACTGTTGTATTTGTTATATAGAAAAGTCATCTTTTTATGATGAAATTCTAAACTGCCCTAGAAAAGAGGCAGAAAAATGGAAGCCTCTTTCATAGTGGAGGAAAAATTTCAAGAAATTGGCAGATGTGTTTTGGCACAGTACTAATCAAAACTAATTACTATAATCGCATCTTGTGACAGTGAGTTCCACAAGTTAATTATGTGTTGCATGAAGAACGTCCTACAACCAGGCAACCGGCCTCACTGGGTGGCAGAGGATTGTGCAAAGGATGCTGGTGCTTGGCTCATTGTGACCCAGTCATCCATTTGCCCTGTCTTGTCCTCTCATCCATGGCTCAGTTTGCTTGCTCAGAGTCATCTGAAGAGATTTCCTATTTGAATTCACCTGCTCGCCTACTATAGGCACCCCTTGCCTAGCTTGCTTAGGGCCTTAACTAAGGGAAACAAGCTTTTAGCTGAAAGCAAGTAGGTCATTGGGCCAAGTCCAGATAACTCTCACCGCTGTAAATAAAGTGACACATGACATCAGAAGGGAGATCAAGTGCAGCTTTGTATTTAACAACATCCCTGGTTACCACAGGTGATCAGGAATTCCACATTGGTGAATGAGCAGGCTGATGGTGGAGGGACAGAGTGCTTTGTCCCTCCTTCACCAGGCTGTTTGGTTTCCATGCTAGCTGCACAGAAAGGAAAGTTTGAAGTGTAGGCTATTAGTTTCCTAGAAGGCTGGTAGTTGTTATGAGCTTAGGAAAATAAGAAGGTGCCTTACACTGAGTCAGACTATTGCTCCATCAGTCTGCACCAGGTGTGTAGTCATCCAGGGTCTCAGAAGGTCTTAGAGCCCTTACTTTTTTGGGAGCATGGTCCCAGCTGGCTCCCTATATTTCCAGCATCCCACGAGCCAATCAGCATGAAAGGGGAGTGTGTTAGTCACTAAGAAGAATCTTCTAACATGCTTCCTTGTCTTTTCTTGTTGATTGGAGCCAATCAGAGTGAAAAGAGGTGAGTTAACCACTGAGAAGACTCTTCTCAGTAGCCAGTAGCTGATTGTCTCCTAGGGAGTCTGTTGTGGGAGGAGGCATTAACAAGGATCTCATTCTCAACCCAGCAGCAAAGGGGGCATGTGGCTGTGACTACCATGAAGGGACCCTGCACTTCTCAGTTTGCCACTACACTACTGGTCTGCACTGACTGGCAGTGGCTGTCCAGGTTTTCAGACACGGGACATTCCCTGGAGTTGTCAAGAATTGGACCTGGGACCTTCTTCATGCAAAGCTGATGCTCTACCATTGAGCAGTAAAGCTGGTCAGGACAGAGAGAGACAGAATTTAATTTGGGAGATCGGGCTGCACACCCCACTTTCTACATAAACTTATTCCTGGGCCTCAGGCAAGTCATTTCTCTCTCATACCTGTTCTCCATGAGACAGAAACAGAAATTATGGCAGTCTGCCTCATGGAGCTGAAAAGTATCTTGCAGTCAGAATCTTGTATAAGTAGACAAATTTGCTACACCAACAGCACTCAATTTAACCCCGTGAGCCCACAGGCAAATCAAATCACCCTCACTCTGCCCCAAATGACTAAGCACAATGCTTTGTGCGGATTTGTCACTTTCTGAGTATTCTTCAAAAGATATTTGATGACTAAGGGCTGCCCCCCTGCTTGCCTTGCTCACCAACCCCACCCACTGTCACCAAAGGTCCCCCTTCCCCCACATGGGCCACCAAAGCTCCAGCTCCCCTCATATGACTTCCCACCATGGGTCACCAAATTTACCCCCTTCCAACCCCCTGCAGGTCACCAGAGCTCCCCCCTGCAAGTCGCTGAAGATCCCCCTTTTGTAAGTGTAATCCTTACACACACACATATATGCAGACAATAAAAATAATCATTTTATTTAGAAGTCACCCCAAATATCTAGGTGTTGCACAAAAATTAAAAACAAACAAACAAAAGAAACCCGGAGACTCCAGCCTGGTTTACAATCTCATTTTGCAGGTTTACAATCATATTGCCAGTCACTTGCAACTACTTTTTAAAGCGGGTGGGGGACCTATGACCCTCCAGACGATGTTAGATTCCAGTACCCATCATCTCTGACCATTGGTCATATTGGCTGGGGCTGATGGGAGCTGGACTCCAGCAACATTTGGAGAGCAGCAGGTTCCCTCACCCTTGTTTTAAAGATCACCTTGCCCTCCGTGGTGCAGAGTGGTAAGCGGCAGTAACGCAGCCGAAAGCTCTGCTCACGGCCGGAGTCCGATTCCAATGGAAGGAGGAAGTCGAATCTCCGGTAAAAAGGGGTCGAGGTCCACTCAGCCTTCCATCCATCCGTGGTCGGTAAAATGAGTACCCGGCATATGCTGGGGGGTAAAGAAAGGCTGGGGAAGGAACTGGCAAAACCACCCCATATATACGGTCTGCCTAGTAAATGTCACAAGACGTCACCCTAAGAGTCAGAAACGACTCGCACTATAAGTGCGGGGACACCTTTACCTTTACCTTTTGTTTCATTATCCCCATCTTATAGATGGGCAACTGAGGCTGAGAGAAGGTGGCTAGCTTAAAGGCAGCTGGCGAATGCATTGCTTAGGTGAGATTTTGAATCAGGATTTTCTCTGTTCACAGCTCACTTTAGGGGTAGCCAACACGGTGCCCCCCCAGATGTTGCTGGATTCCAACTCCCATTAGCCAGTACAGCCAATGGCCAGAGATGACGAGAGCTGGGAGTCTGAAGGGCACCAGACAGGCTACCCTTGGCTCACTTTGGTTTTGGTTTTTTTTAAGTTTTTATTCATGTGCTCAACAACAACAACAAAAACCTGTGGGGAAAAGAGATACAAATACAAATATAATAACCAATCACTTATTTTGTCGTTCTTGGTCTTGGTACAATAATATATAATCTTTAAATTAATTAATCTTATTTGCACAATTAATAACTAAATCTTGTGTATACCTTTTTGTAACCTGCTGCCCTGTAGTAAAAACCATCTAAAAATCGTAATTGATGATGAAATTACAGAGATAAATCAATAGCTTTTTTCAAAACAGTGCATAACCATTATCATCATCATCATCACAAATAATAATTTTATTCATCATCGCTATATTTTCAGGGGTACTGAAGATTGTGGATACTGCATATCTTTCTGACCTGTGCATGAAATAAAAGCATGATGTGCTGGGAAGACACAGGAAGTGTCTTATACTACGTCAGACCATTGGTCCATCTAGTTCAGTATTGTCCACACTGACTGGCCGAAGCTTTCCAGGGTTCCAAGCAGGGAAGCTTTCCTAGCTGTACCTGGGGATGCCAAGGGTTGAACCTGGGCTGAGACCCTCTGCATGCAATGTTGACCCTCTGCCACTAAGCCACGTCCCTTGGCCCACCCGTGTCTCTCATTAATACTGGTTGTCCAGTGCGCCTTTATGATTCACTAACCCTGGAATGTGAGTAGTAGTCACACTGACATGGTTTTCAACACAGACGAGTCTCCAGTGCCCCAGCAACTAAGACGTTTCAGTCCTGCAGATTAGACTCACCTGCAATGCATTCTTTCACCCGTTAACTCCCATTTAAATACTGCCTGGAATGCAGAAGAGAAAACACAGTTATAAACAAGCCTGTCTGCTTTGGGCAGGTTTTTGTGAGAGTAGAAAATGTGATGCATGTATCCAATTGAAGAAGCAACTCTTTCTGACCACCACCACCGCCACCCTGGTGAGATTTGGGAAGCAAGGTAATGATGGGTGGCCTAATGCAAAAGAAGGAAGGGCTGGTGCACCTTTCGTAGCTGAGCAGAAGAGGGGATTTCAGCAGGTCTAGCTTCTCATGCAAGTCACACCTACTGAAATGCCTTCAGGTATGCAACTATTAAAGGTGCAGGAGCCCAGTTCCTGCTTCCACGTGACTATTAAAGGTGCAGGAGCCCTGTCCTCTTTTGTGTTGGGCTACCCTAGGGGACGCTGGACCTGTTAACCCTGGCTGTTAGGCTGCAATTGTGCACTTAAGATCAAGCTATAAGGAAGGTTGCCAGTGTTTTACTGGCTCTGCTCCTATGTCTTTAACAAAAGCATGAGATACAGAA
The DNA here is from genome assembly GCF_030035675.1 of Rhineura floridana. Taxonomy (NCBI): domain Eukaryota; kingdom Metazoa; phylum Chordata; class Lepidosauria; order Squamata; family Rhineuridae; genus Rhineura; species Rhineura floridana. The sequence continues at coordinate 10,199,116 of NC_084494.1, forward strand.
AATAACAGGTTGAAGTTCCCCAACACCATTTATTTCCATGCCAGGAAAAGCTTAACCTCCTAAATTTCTGTATCTGCTGTTAAAAGCAAAGGGCAGGGCCAGTTTTAAAAGCTGGCACTCCCTAAGTATGAGGCATTCCAAATATAAATGTTTTAAGATACAAGCATTGAACCAGGTGGAGGAATGGTGGAGATCAAATCAAATTGGAACTCTGGAGTGTCCATAGATGGTAGGGTTGCCAACTTTTGCACCACCTCCTACTCCTCTGCCTTTGTCAACAGCTGGATTGGCAGACAATAGGAGGTGATCATGCTTATGCCCATGTCATAAAACAACCAACTCAGTGCCCTCCAAATCTTTTGGACTACAACTTTCATCATCCCTGACTATTGGTCATGCTGGCTGGGGCTGATGGGAGTTACAATTAAAAAAAAATCAGGAGGGTGCAATGTTAGGGAAGGCTGCTATAGAATATTACAGATCAAGCTCCTGTTACAGGCTTAGAACTATTTTTTCTGGTCAGTTGGCAACCCTACCAAATATATATCAGTGCTTATCTGGAGTTCACTCTAAGCAAGACTGAGCGTGTTGAATGAGTCAGCAAGCAAACGAAGGCTTCAGTGACTTTCTTTAGAGCGGTTTGTTTATTATGGGGTGAATGGTTGGATTTTTTTGGTATTCTAATATTTTAAACCTGATGAGCAATGGTTATGTAGTATAGTTATTTAGTACAGTATAGTATAACCTATAATAGCTAATAGCTCTTGAGGATACATACTGGACACCTGCCATCATATCAAAACATTCAGGCAATGAAGCACCTTTTAAAACTATCAAATGTTTGTTTTTACTGGACTATGAATGTAAACATATCATATATATTGAAAGCTATATGTGTCATGGTAAAATAGATTTTCCAGAAGATATGCCAAAATATATTGCATGCATTCAAAACAAGGCATATGACAGAGAAGGACATATTGGAGGTGGTGTCACTCTATATGTGAAAGAGGGTGTTAAATCCAGCAAGCTAGAAATCACAGAAGAAGCGGATGCCTCCACAGAAGTATTGTGGGTGGTGATACCAGGCTCAGAAAAAAAGAGTTAAGGATAGATAATACATGAATATGAGAATGTTAATGTATCAAACAATAAAAGCCAACTTTAAATATTTATTTCAAAGGCAGTTATATCACCAGTTAATAAGACAAATACATATTTTTAAAAGTGCCCCTCTGGTGTTTTGGTCAAAAGTGCTCTTTTGCTGTTTGGTGACACCAGGCACCAAAAGTAATTTAGTACTGTTGTGTCAACCGTCTGATCAAAATGCTGAGGGAGATCTTGAAATGAAAAATGAAATTAAGAAAGCATCTGAACTCAGAAATGTTGTAGTGATGGGTCACTTTTAGCCATGGGTTTTGATGCTGCCCGGTGCAATATTAATCAACGTCTAAGAGATATTGATGTGCAACACCAACAAATGCTTATAAAAAATCATCGCTGTAACTTAAGCTTTTTAAGACCATTGCCGTACATATCTAATCTAATCATTCCTAAATATCGCAAGGCATTCACTAAGATGAGGCTAAATGTTCTACCCTCAGCGGTACTTGAAGGAAGATACAATAAAGTTCCATATAAAGATCGTATATGTCAATGTGGATTGGGGGAAATAGAGACCAATGCTCACGTCTTATTACGATGCCGATATTATCATTCTTATAGATCTCATTTAATTCTCACAATTTTGGACCCATATATCCATCAAACGGAATCCTTTTGGATGGACTATTTATTATCAGACCACTACCCAGAGATAACTTTAGCAGTCGCTAAGTTTAGTCTGATAGTTATAAATTTTAAGAAAAATAACTGAACTGATTTCTTTTAAACTCTATCTGACTTTTGAAGTGAAGTAAAACTTCACTATTAATTTTAATTATCAGATTAATTTGTTTCTAACCGACTCATATAATTGACACCTATATAGTTTTTAACATTTAAGATTTATGCTGTTTGATCATAGGATTCATATTATGATGTCTGTAATTTTAAATTTACTTATTTATATCCTCTTTTATGTAATTAAAATGTGTTTATCTAAGGTTGGTCTTGTGACCGTAATAAAGACTACTACTACTGTCGGTAATGATGGGTGAAGTCAACAACCCTGACGGAGACTGGCTACATGTGTGTCACAACAAAAGGCTAAAATTCTTAGATACCCTAAATGACTGTGCCCTAGACAGTTGGTCATGGAACAGAACAGAGAGGTGGTGGTCCTCAACTTAAGTGGCACCCAGGACTTGGTGTGAGATGTGTTGTTGAAGTGATTGGGAGCAGTGACCATAAAAAGTTAAAGGTGTCCCCATACTTGTAGTGCGAGTCATTTCCGGCTCTTAGGGTGCTGTCTTGCGACATTTACTAGGCAGACCGTATATATGGGGTGGGATTGCCAGTTCCTTCCCTGGTCTTTCTTTACCCCCCCCCCAGCGTATGCCGGGTACTCATTTTACCGACCATGGATGGATGGAAGGCTGAGTGGACCTCGACCCCTTTTACCGGAGATTTGACTTCCTCCTTCCGTTGGAATCGAACTCCGGCCGTGAGCAGAGCTTTGGCTGCATTACCGCCGCTTACCACTCTGCGCCACGGAGGATCTTGTGCAGTGACCATAGTGCAGTAAAATTAAACATACATGTAAATGGGCAATTGCCAAGAAAATCCAATATGGTCACATTTGACTTCAAAAGAGGAAACTTCCCCAAAATGAGGGGATTGGTTAAAGGAAGCTGAAAGGAGAAGTCAAGCCAAAATGCTGGAGTTATTTAAAAACACAATATTAGAAGCTCAACTGGCGTATATCCCACAGATCAAGAAAGGTACCACCAGGCCCAAGAGGATGCCAGCTTGGTTAACAAGCAGAGTCATAGAAGCTATTAGAGGCGAGAAGGCTTTCTCCAAAAAATGGAAGCCTTGTCTGAATGAGGAGGATAAAAAAGAACATAAACTTTGGCAAAAGAAATGCAAACAGACAATAAGGGATGCTAAAAAAGAATTTGAGGAGCATATTGCTAAAAACATAAAAACCAACAGCGGCAAATTCTTTAAATACATTCAAAGCAGATGTCTAGGGAGGTGATTGGACCTTTGGATGACAAGGGAGTCAAAGGTGTGCTGAAGCACGATAAGGAGACTGCAGAGAAGCTAAATGAATTCTTTGCATCTGTCTTCAAAGTGGAGGATATAGTGCAGATCCCTGTGCCTGAACTAACTTTTTCAGGAAGGGAGTCTGAGGAACTGAGGCAAATAGTAGTGATAAGAGATGAAGTCCTGGGCTTAATAGACAACATAAAAACTGACAAATTGTCGGGTCTGGATGGCATCCACCCAAGAGTTCTCAAAGAACCCAAATATAAGATTGTGTATCTTCTAACAAAAATATGTAACTTGTCCCTCAGATCTGCCTCCATACCTGAGGACTGGAAAGTGGCCAATGTAACACCAATCTTTAAAAAGGGATTGACGGGGGATCCTGGAAATTATAGGCCAGTTAGCTTAACACATGTCCTGAGAAAGCTGGTGGAAAGTGTTGTTAAAGATGAAATAACCAAGCCTATAGAAGAACAAGCCTTGCTGAACCAGCATGGCTTTTGCAAGGGTAAGTCCCTGTCTCATTAACCTATTAGTTAGAGTTCTTTGAGAGTGGCAACAAGCATATAGATAGACGTGATCCAGTGGACATAGTATACTTGGACTTCCAAAAAGCATTTAACAAGGTACCTCACCAAAGAGTCCTGAGTAAGTTAGCAGTCATGGAATAAGATGAGAGGTCCTCTTGTGGATCAGGAACTGGCTAGGAAACAGAAAGCAGAGAACAGAAAGCTGAATGTTGGAAGATTCAGGACAGGCAAAACAAATCACTTCTTCACACAGTGCATAGTTAAACTATGGAATTCATTCCCACAAGAGGCAGTGATGGCCACCAACTTGGATGGCTTTAAAAGAGGATTAGACCAATTCATGGAGGATCAGGCTATCAATGGCTACTAGCCACTATGGCTATGTTCTTCCTCCATAGTTGAAGGCAGTATGCTTCTGAATACCAGTTGCTGGAAACTGCAGGAAGGGAGAGTGCTCTTGTGTTCAGGTCCTGCTTGTGGGCTTCCCACGGGCTTCTGGTTGGCCACTGATTGAGCAGGATGCCAGACTAGATAAGCCACTGGCCTGATCCAGCAGGCTCTTCTTATGTCCTTATGTAATATTCTCCTGGCTGAATTTTCATAGGTACATTTTGATTACAATAAGCATTCCAGAAAATTAATTTTAAAAAATCCAAGTAAGATAGAAAAGAATATTCCAAATAAGGTGGAAATTACTTGTTCTCGATACATCGTCACACCCTTTCCCCCTTTTTAAATGAGCGAATCTCCAGGTAGGGCTGCCTGAACCCTGGGGAGCTTCTGTCAGTCATTGTAGACAAAACTGAACCAGATGCATGCACCAAAGGTCAGACTCAGCATCAGGCAGCTTAAATATTTCGGGAAGGGTTATAGCTCAGTGGTAAAACAGGTGCTCTTCATCCAGAAGGTCCCAAGTTCAATCCCCAGCATATCCAGGTACAGCTGGGAATATCCTCTGCATGAAATCCCACAGTGCCGCTGCCAGTCAGTGTGAACAGCATTGAACTAGATGGTCCTATGAGTCTGACTAGGTAGTAGGCAGCTTTCTATATTTCAAAGGGACCATTGACCCCTCCTGGACAGGAAGTTGAGGCTTTCTTGAGCAATACTGAGCTAGATAGGCCAATGGCCTTAAGGGGTGTAGTCATCTAGGATCTCAGGAGGTCTTAGACCCATTACATTTTTGGGAGCAGAGTCCCAGCAGGGTGTCTATGTCTCCAGCATCCTACAAGCCAATCAGCATGAAAGGGTAGAATGTCAGCCACTGCGAAAAGTCCTTGATCTTTCCTGCTGATTAGAGCCCATCAGAGAGAAAGGAGGCAAGTCAGCCATTGAGAAGACTCTTCTCAGTAGCTAACACACAGCCTCCCCTTTCATGTTGATTGGCTCCTAGGGAATGTCTGTTGTTGTGGGAGAAGGCATTAACAAGAATCTCCTTCTCAACCCGACAGCAAAGTTTTTTTAAAAATGTTTTTAACGCTGTTTTGTTTTAATGTATTTTAAGATCTGTTTTTATGATGAAGTGTTTTTAGCGCTTTGTTTGCTGCCCTAGGCTCCTGCTGGGTGGAAGGGCAGGATACAAATTAAATAATAAATAAATAAGTAAATATATAAAAGAGGGGGGCATGGCTATGACTAACATGAAGGGACCCTGCACTTCTGAATTTGCCACTACACTACTGATGTCTTGACTCAGCATAAGGCAACTTCCCATATTCCTGTAGTAATTTCAGCTGCAGCAGAGCCACATAAGGTCTCCTTGGCCCAGAGCCAACATAATACTGGCCTCCCTCTTAACTGGGGTTGGCAAATCGCAGTTGCACCTAAACCCGGGGACAGCTCTTTCCACTGTCATTAATGCAAATTCAGTTGCAGAGGAAATGATTAAAAGGAAAAAAAAACCCAGATCTACTCAATCCACAGATACGTTGGCAAACCAGAACAAGGAAACTGGGTCACGATTACTGTGGCTGTGGCTGTCATGAAGCTTTGGCAGCATTGTTCCAGTAGTCAGCCAAGAGTTGCCAACTTTTCATCCTTCCTCTCACATCCTAGCACTGTGCCTTCAAAGGTGGCTGGATCTGCAGACAATAGCAAACGATAACATTTCCCTCAGTTCATGCTGATAATTCCTGTGTGTCATGCTGATGTTGACCCTGTGTGCTATTTTACACAAGGCGGTCCATTTCTCCTGCTGCCAGTCAACTGCCACATCCTCTTGGCACCTCTTGCCTTTGCATAGGAAGTGTCTGCAAGAACTAAGGAACTCTGAGACACACATGCCTTGAGGAAGTGCCTGGAGGCACGCTTCTCCTTGTCTCTCACAGTGCAATCCCCTAAGGTCCAAACTAGACAGGACCTTCCACGTGTCTTTCAAATGCACCTGCATGATATTTCAGATGCAAAGGACAATGTGTGTGTGTGTGTGAGAGAGAGAGAGAATTATCAGGGTTCCATCAGTGAGGGGTTAACCTTTTCCTTCTTTGCTGAAGCCCTGACAAAGGTCCTTCCTCTGAAGGTGCTTTTTATTGTTGTTGTTGTTATTGTTAGCAGCAGCAGCAGTGGCAGCTGGTGGCCCCATGTCAGTGCAATCCACTTCAACTTTTAGTTTGAACTTTCAAGGAGCTGTCCAAGATGCTGAAAGCCTGAAGTGGATTCCACTGCCCCACTGACATAGACCTACTAGCTGCCACTATTATTATTATTATTATTATTATTATTATTATTATTATTATTATTATTATTATTATTATTATCCTGCCCTTCCTCCTGAAGAAGCCTTGGTTGGCTATTGCACTGAGAGTAAAGTGTAGGTGGAAAAGAAATTTGTATATGCTAATCCATCCAGTTTAGAAACAACATTCACAATTTAAATAGAAGTGCAATGCATCTCGCCATAGTGTATAATGATGTATATATTTGTATAAAATTTGCATATGCTAATCTATCACATTTAAAATAATTATTACAATTTAAATAGAAATGCAATGCATCTTGCCACAGTGGGGAGGGCTGTGTCTAGGGGGATCTCTGCACTTGCCTGCTCAGCCTGCTGCCCAGGTGATAACTGGAGACTGACAACATCAAGGCCCTTTCTTCTCCCCCTTCTTATGTTTCTTTATATTTAAACTGGACTTGGACCATGCAGCTTTGCAAACAAATAACTCCTTCAGAAAGAGCAGCCTTTCCTAACCTTGGGTCCACAGATGTTGCTGGACTAGAGCTCCCATTGTCCAACACCATCTTGGGGAAATAGAGGGCTGTCCTCTGTAAAGCAGGACACCTGCCCAACCCAACTGGGAGAAAAGCACCCAAATTTGGCACCAATGGGGCTATTCTTCCCAGTTCTCAAAACAGGTATAGAAACAACTATTTTCTTTCAACAATATTTATTTGATGCATATGTCAGTGCATTGAAGCCAATAGTTATATTTGCTTTGACTTCTTGGGTAGGCTCTTGACAGCGGTAGGTTTCTTGGGGGCAGGGTGGAGGCAAAATCCCGCTGTGGAAAGCTTGGCAAAGCTGGATCTGATTTTGCAGCTCAGAGGGAGGAACAGCTGTAGTTTCCAGACTGGAAGGTAAAGGCACATCTCTCTTTTTATCCTTATTGAAAACATATGTTCACAAGGGCATACCTCCCAGATGTTTACTTTAACAAATAATTGGCACATTGTTTGCCATGGCAGTGGGCCTTAGTGTTACATAATGAAAAAATATATACAATTACAATGCAATAGCACAAAGTTTTGAAAAAGGACAGGAAAGTTGTGATTGACCAAAAACAAAAAGTGTTCCTAAAAAAAGACGAGTAAACCAGTGTTATTTCTGAATTGTTCGTAACTTCCTGGAATAAATGTTGCATAAACACACACGCAGACAAACACAGTGAACACAGAAAGGTGCCAAATCTCCATCTTGATGACCCAAAATTGCTCCTACCAGAGTAAGCTCCAGAACGCCTTAAGGCAGGTTTTGCAACCTGGTGCTCTCCAGATATTTTGGACTACAACTCCCATCAGCCCCAGCCAGGAAGAATGTCACAAGAAGAAGAAGAGAGAAAACAGAGAGGGAGGTGAATAGGAGAGAAACGTTGACTTTCTTATATCAGTCAGTAGATGCACCTTTTCATTTCCCCCTGGGAGGGGCACTCATATAAATGATGGCCCACCCTGGGAAAGTGGTGGGTAGGCCTGGCCTAGGGATGTCAACCAATTCCAGCGGAAACAGATATGGGAATGGAAATTGTCAATCTTCGCATATTTGTCCCGTGTCTGGAACAGAAATCAATCCAGCGAATACAATCGAAATTAACTGTTGTTCTTGCTTTCAGCCAGCAAACAACATGCAATTGATTACATCCCCCACATTTGTATTGTGTTTCCTTTGCACTGAAATGAACAGGGTGGCATAACATCATGACTCCATCACTTACATAATGTACATAATTAACATTGTAAATTGTGTACGTTACGTAATTACGCCACAATGGACAGCGAGACAAATAATGTTTGTTGGCAGAAGATGAACTACAGCAGAAGGGAAACAGTGCTGCATGCAACAAATGCAGGGCAGAATTGAAAATGACACATCCCTTAGATTGGCTTGATTCCACTTTGGTATAATGTCTGTGGCTTGCCAAGATGGAGGTGTGTGTGTGTGTGTAGAAACCTCTAACTTTTGTGCCGCTATAATGTAGCTTACTGGACAAAGGTGACATCTGTTCCTCCACTCACTTTTTGATTCTGGCCCTGACCATCTGGCATGTGGCCCCCAGAAGGTTGCCCAAAAGGGAATGTGGCCCTCGGGAGATAAAAGGCTCCTCATCCCTGGTGTGAAGGGTAAGCATGTTGATTTGAACAGGGCTTTGGGGGTGCATATTTAGCCCTACATTTGAAAGCCACTCAGCTTTTACACGTTTGCCATCCTTGTCTTCTGGATACTGTGTGCAGAAGAGAGCCTTCCCTATAGACAGAGGCTCCCCATGCAATTTAGATCACTGGCTGATTAGGTTTATAAATCGCACTGAGAGCGCCACGTGGAGAGAAGACGCACACACACTGAAGACATTAACCCAGCCTTTCCCAACCTAGTGGGCCACCAGGTGTTGTTGGACCACAACTCCCATCAGCCTCAGCCAGCATTGCCAATGGTCAGGAAAGATGGAAATTGTGGTCCAACAACATCTGGTGGCCCACTAGTTGGGAAAGGCTGCATTAGCCAGTACGTGGTGATGATGGCAAAATTTATTTATTTGTTTGTTTATTAAATTTATATCCTGCCCTTCCTTCCGATTCGAGGAACAGTGTGACTTTGAGAGCAGAGCAAACTGTGCAGCCCTGAACCACATCCAATATGCTTCCCTCTGTGTGGGGAACCTCTGGCCCTCCAGATGTTGCTGAACTGCAACTCCCATCATCCCTGGCCATTGACAATGCTTGCTGGGGCTGATGGGAATTATAGTTCCCCACACCTGCTATGCATGCTATATATAGCTGGGCTATACTTTTTCAGTAGGGATGGACTAATCCTTGGCCCCATCGGCCCCATCTGCACTATCCATTCCTTCAAAATTCACACCTCTCTGAATTTTGCAAAGCAGTTCTCCAGCAAAATAATGTGTACAGAAATGCATATACTGGAGTAAAGCGTGCATAAAATGTAGTCAAAATTAAAATGAATCATATTAGGGGAAATTGCTTTGCAAAAATGTATGTACAGGTGAATTTTCATTAAAATGCAAGTGGATTTTCATGGGGAGTTTTTAATGGGGGGAAATTGCAAACTGATACACAGAACCAAATTTAACACTGGAAAAGTAGAAAACCATCAAATTGACACAGCTGCCCTTTCTTCTGTATAACCCTCCATGGAATCATTGAAAAAAGAAAGCGGGAAATGAAGAGTTAAAAGGAAAGCTACTTGACCAGTTTTGTGTCTTTCCTCCAGAGGGCAAAATGCTAAGGGAATAGCTTACAAAGCACCACTGGGGGAGAAAGGGCTAAATGTGTTGGGCCGCGGACTGAAATGTGGTTGCTGTCCTGGCAAAACCAGAGCTGGATTGAATGAGGGATGGATTTGGGGTGGGCACTGATTGCCCTGCCTTGCTCCTGTGCCCTTAATAGCATCCTGACCTCTTCAAATCAGCAGCTGAAACTGTTCACGACACCAAGAGACAAAAGCAATCACTTAGAATCATAGAATAGTAGAGTGGGAAAGAGCCTCTAAGGCCATCGAGTCCAACCCCCTACTCAAAGCAGGAACCCAATTTAAAGCTCTCCAGCTGCCTCTTGATTGCCTCCAGTGTTGGAGAGCCCACCACCTCCCTAGGCCATTGGTTCCATTGTCATACCACTCTTAACAGCTAGGAAGTTTTTTCTGATGTTCAGCCTAAATCGGGCTTCCTGCAACTTGAGCCCATTATTCCATGTCCTGCACTCTGGGACCATCAAGAAGAGATCCCAGCCCTCCTCTGTATGACAACCTTTCATGTACTTGAAGAGTGCTATCATATCTCCCCTCAGTCTTCTCTTCTCCGGGCTAAACATGCCCAATTCTTTCAGTCTCTCCTCATAGGGCTTTGTTTCCAGTCCCCTGAACATCCTTGTTGCCAACTTGTTTGCTGCTGTTAAAAACACAGCTATAGGGGCTGATTGAGAACTTGGCAACCATAGGTGGACCCAGAGGGTGATCAGCCGCAGAGGGAGTCTAGGCTGCTGTTGCTTTAACATGTGAGTAGGCTAAGGAATGTGCATAGGTGCGGCTTCTCACACGGGTAAGAGAGGTGACTTTGCAGAAAGTCCCCCCAAAAACATACTATTACTTATATTGTGGGAAGTGTCTCCTAAGGTAGGCCCGGACACCTTGTAGCTTATTAAGGTGAACACAGCCCATTATACATGTACAGCAACCCAGGTTGGTAAACACCTGCTGGGAGCTGCAAGAAAGCAGGGATGGTAGTGGAATTGAGCACCTGGCTGCCCATGCAACTGCTGAGTGGCAGCAGACTGCTGATTGTGCTGACCGGTGTGAATGTAGCCTACCACTGTGCTAGCCTTTTAACATCGCATTGGCATTAAAGGCAGTGTGGTATAGTGGTTTGAGCAGTGGCTCGCAAACTTGGAAATTGCTGATGGTCTTGACCAGGCACTTCATGATTTTTCAGCCTGTTGTAGCAACTGTAATGCACTGTGCTGGATGCTGGGCGATTTTTAGTTGCTTATTTTATTCTTTACATTGTATTCTGTTGTATTACAATTTGCATTCCATCAAATTCAAATTGTAAGGCAATAAAATACAATAAAATAAAAGAAGAATAAAATACCATTAAAAATTAATTGGTAATAATGTGGAGCACCTAAATGAAGCTCACGGGATGCTGGTGGTCCACTGACCACATTCGGGGAAGCTCTGAGTTAGAGTATCAGACTAAGACTTGGAAGCTGGAGTTTCAAATGATGGGTGAGCAAGGGCCATTTATCTCAGAGGGGGGTCTCTGTAGAATGAATGAAAAGGGAAGCCTCTGACTCTAAGTAGCTGAGCTAGTGTTTTTGCATGGGATGTTCAGCTGCTGGGGGAACTCAACTGGATGCAATCTACTTTCTGTGAGGGAAGAGAAGCATGTCAGTTTGACTGCGATTAAAACTAAAGTTGAGCCAAAATGGGCCATGGGACACTTAGGATTGTATTCAACTAAGTTCTACACAGAGTGTACCTATTGAAATTAATAAACCTAAATTAGTCGTGTACAACAACTTCACAGGTCTACTCTGAATAGCACTAGTGTTGAATGCCACCCTTATTTTCTTCTGCACCCACAGAAGACCCCCTTTTTCAATTATCAGGGGGGATGTGGCAATTTTTTTCACAGGGGTGCTGCTAAAGTCCCTCCCACACACACACACACAAACATAGATTTAGGCAGTCATTCCTCTCCAAAATTGGCATCTATTTTGAGCATCTAGGCAACCCCAAACTGCATTATTTCCCCCCTTTTCAAATTGACCTTCTTCATCCTAGCCATAGTAATGTCATGGAGTTAATCAGATAGAGCTAAGCAATTACATCTGAGAATGCAAATAAAGCTCATTCAGAGTGAAGGCAGTGTTTCCTGAATAGACACGGGTCTCACTCAGAATAAGCTTCATTTTTTTCCTCAGTGACATCTTCATATACCAAAATCTGATTGGCCAGCATGGAGGAAGGACAATTTTAAAATGTGGAAATGGTGCCAAAGCAGTCAGGGCTGCAAACACCAGTGACCAGCTATGAAAAAAAAGGCAAGAGGGTTTTTTTGGGGGGGGTATATTTTCAGGTCGATCCCCTCCATTTTATTTTATTTTTGCTTTTGCACCCAAAATGTCCATTCAAAAACATTTGGCTTAGCTGTCATTTAAACCGCCCATGTGATCAGGATGAGGACTAGAAACATGTACTGGAATGCAGGAAGTCAAAATACAAAAAACCCGAAGGCACAAATGTTACCAAATAAACAACGGATCAAGGAAGAGCAATTTGAATGAGGAGTAGGAAGAGAACACAACTTCAGGAAAGGGCGAGAGAGATGAGAAGCTGCAGCATGTGGGGGCAGATCAGAGAGGAAGCTCTGAGGTAAGTTCATAGAGCTGCCTGAGGTGACGGTCAAGATGGCGACCTCTTGCATTTCAGATACAGAAGCCTGTTAGACTGGCAGTGCAGTTTTACTTCAGCCCTGTTGACAGGACAGTATCCTCCACTGAGGCAGCAGAAGAGAAGGGAATAGATGGGAGGCCTGGGAGGAACAGCCAGGAGCCCCCCACTATTGCCTTCCCCCCACCGGAATCTGCTGTCTGAGGTGGTCAGCTCCCTTTGCCCAATAGTAAGAACATCAGAAAAGCCTGGCTGCTGCATCAGGCCAGAGGCCCAACTAGTCCTGCATCCTGTCCTCAAAGTGGCCAACCAGATGCCCATGGGAAGCAGGACCTGAGTGCAACAGCGCTCTCCCCTCCTGCAGTTTCCAGCCCCCAGTATTCAGAGGCCTGCTCTCTCTGACAATAGAGGGAGAACATAGCCGCTGTGCCCAGTAGCCACTGATCGCTTTATCATCCATTAAGTTGTCTAATCCTCTTTTAAAGCCATCCAAGTTGGTGGCCATCACCGCCTCGTGTGGGAGCAAACTCCATACTTCAGTGATGTGCTGGGTGAAGAAGTATTATCTTTTGCCGGTCCTGAATCTTCCAAAGTTCAGCGTCGTTGCATGGCCCCAGGTTCTAGTATGATGAGAGAAGCCTATCCGCTTTCTCCACTTTCAGCACCTTGGACATCGCCTTGAAAGTTCGGACTAAAACCTGGAGCAGATTCACTGTCCCACTGACTTCAGGGCCACCAGTCTCCATGGGCGAAGGAGGAAACAAGACTGGGACCAAACTGGAAGGCAAGGCTGAGGCCGTGCCCTTTGGAAAAGAACACATTGGATTCCTCCATTGTTCCATGGGTCCCCTCTGGCCTGCATTCCACTCTCTCTGAGTTCTGGTTGAACTAGGAGAATTAACATAGCCAGTAATAATGCTACACATGAAAAAGAAAAAGCCATCTTGATGGTTTCATCAGTTAGGGATGGAGGAGAAATTCAATTCAGTTTGCATTTATAGGCGGACCTACTGGATTTGCACTTTCTGAAACAATACGTGAACCAAACCACAGCCACCCTTTGAAATGGGCGCTTCTCCAAATTTTGCAATGCCGTTCTCCAGCCAAGTCATGTGTCCAACAAGCCATACACTAGAATAAAGTGTGCATTAAAAAAAGCATGGTGACAACAACATACAAATATGCATTATGTGAGTGTGAAGTGCTTTTCAATAATGCATGCACTAAGCAAACTGGCATGCAAAAACCTGTATAGTAGGAGAAATGTAGATTAAAATGCTGATGAATTTTCATGAGGACTTTTTAGAGAAACGCAAACTGACGCTGAAATGAACTTAAGAGAGCTGAACATAAGATTGGGGAAAAAGAGAAACAGAGAGAACCCATAAAGGATGGATTCGCCGATCCCCACGTTCAGCACCTTTGCAGGGGCACACTTGGGCTCTCGCACATTAGTGAAAGGCTTGCGTAATTGGTTTTTATACTTGTAAGCTGCTTAGTATGTAAATTAAATGATGATGATGCAACACAAAAAGAACCTTCGTAGAGCCAAATATTCATTAACATTATTTTATAGTGTGTCGCCAATGTTCCCATGTTTGTTGGAATGGTAGACTCTAGACCAGCTTTCCCCGACCTTGGGTCCCCGTTGGACTACACCCCTGATCATCCTTGACCATTGGCCAGGCTGGGTGGGAATGATGGGGGATGTTCCCAGCCACCTCTGAAAACCCAAGTTTGAGGAAGGTTGCTATAGACTGTAGACCTCACTAGTGGGAAAAGTACAAATGATGGAAGGAGCTGAAGGCGGGAGCAAAATTGTACACGCCCAGTGTGATGTGCTAAATTCACAACAAAAATGGAACAATGGGCAATCCTTTTGATGTGTTGTCCATTCCAAAAGCAAAGTCAAGGCATCCAAAACTCCAAAATCTAGGGAGGGATTCATATGAAGATAATCTTGACAGCATTCCAAGTGCACTGATGGCAGGAAGAGGATGCATGATAGGCAGGCAACGGAGAGAGCCACCTGCCACAGAGCTGTGAGCCCTAGAGCCTGTGGCAGGCAAATTCAACCACATGTGGCTTCCACTCACCCAGCAACATTGTTGTCCTGCCTGAACACCCTGAAATCGGACACAAACGAGGAGCTGCACATTTCATTAATAAGTTTATTGAAAGATTTTGGTTCCGAGCACTTCATGAATCAACTTACAGGTTACACATGGTTCAACGTTATTACTAGGCTAGACTAGATATGACTACAATGCACTAAGACATTGTCGCAGCAACTAAACATGCCCCCTCACCCGGCTTAAGTAAGGTTGGACGGGCACCCTACTTGTGTGAACTGAGTGTGAGTGTGAGTGTTGGGAACGCGTGTGCACCCAATAGCTCTGCCTCAGTTGAGCTGTTGGGGGTCGTTCTTGCTGGTGTTGGCACCTCTGTGAGTGAGGCGAGGGCAGCCGCTCTACCTCAGCAGGACCCTCCTCAACAGAGGGAGGGGTGACGTGCTGGGGAGGCAGCAGAGTGAGTGTGGGTAGAGGAGGCGGGTCAGGTGGGGTGGCAACAGCCTGACTGGGCTGAGCCTCCTTGTGGGTAACGGGAGCTTCAGGGGTGTAACTGCCACTGTCCAGAGCAAGAGAGTTCTCAGAGTCCTGCATGCCCAGCGGCTCAACAGGGGAAGCACCTGTCCATTCAAAGTCCTCTTCCTCTGCCATCTGACCGCTCCTCCATGTTCTGCCGGGCCCATGACAATTGTGATCCTGACAACTCAGAGGGAGCAAAACACATAAGCTGCCTTGTACCAAGTCAGTGTATTGGTCCATCTAGCTCAATATTGCCCACCCTGACTGGCAGCAGCTGTCCAGAGTTTCAAACAAGGGTCATTCTCAGCCCTACCTGGTGATAGCAGGGGATGAATCTGGGACCTTTTGCATGCACAGCATGCACTGAGCCACAACCAGTGGAGACTGGTGGCTCCAATGTCAGTGGGGCAATGAATCCGCTCTGCATTTAGTATGAACTTTCAAGGAGCTATCCAAGGTGCTGAACTTACTTGTTTAAGAAAATTTATGTTTCAGCACCTTGGACAGCTCCTTGAAAGTTTGCACTAAATCCTGGAACAGATTCACTGCCCCACTGACATTGCAGCCACCAGTCTTCACTGGCTGCAACCCTTTCTCAAACAATTAAGCTCCTTTATACTGTGTCAGAATATTAATGCATCTAGCTCAATACCGCCAAGACTCACTGGCAAGAGCTCTCCAGACTCTTCGGACTTTAAGGCAAGGGACATTCACAGTCCCAGCTGGAGATGTCGAGCATCAAACTCAGAACCTTCCGCATGCAAAGTGTGTGCTCTGCCACACAGCCATGGCCCCTCCCAAACATCGAAGAAGTGGTGGGTCTGAATTTAATGAGCCATTCTTGGACTGGGAGCCTCTAGTTCTGTTTCATGCTGCTACATGGGGATTGCATCATGGTGGCTTGCATTTCGTCAGGCTGGCTTGCAGATCCCAAGCTGAGCACCAGATGCTGAGTTCAAAACAGGGTGTGTCAAGTAAAAGCCCTCACTCCTCACCTATTTTCTCATCATCTTGACCTGTGAGTTAATTATGCTAAGGAAATGCCAGGAAGCCACTTAAGCTTGTGAGTAAGCTAGAGTTAATGAACTAATCATTAGTTGTCTCTTGTCTTCCAGCCCAGGTTAATAAATCTTGTGACACCAACACTTTTGGCAAGAGCAAACTGGGTGCCCTAAATAAAAACAAGAGTTGCCCGGGTAGCTAAATGTCAAGACAAATCCAGATTATGCTATATTCATGTTTGGATGTTACCCTGAGAATTGCTGACAAACTTTACCTAAAACAGAATTTGGGTCAGAATTTGGCATCCCTCAATAATAGAAAACCATTCCAAAACTTTTAGCAAAGGAGGACTTCAAAATCCCTGAGGCAGTGTAACTCTGGGAGTGTAACTGTGGGGAATTCTGTGCCATCCAATTAATGCCCACCCCTAGCATTGGGTGATCATAACCACCCAGAAGACCTCCAAAGGCAGCCCCATACAATGTACTGCAGTAATCTAATACAGTACAGAAGATATGCTCATTTAATAGTCTGGGAGTATTGTGCAGTTCTGTACTGTGCTTTATGGTTTAAATATTTTGTATGAATTGATGCATTGCTTTATGGAAAGATGGTATAAAAACTGGATGGCTGGACAGACATGAGAACATAAAAAGAGCCTGTTGAATCAGGCCAGCATCCCATCTAATCCAGCATCCTGTTTCCTCAGTGGCCAGCCAGATGCTTCTTCTAGGAAGCACAACAGCGCTGGCCATTCCTGCAGTTTCTAGCAACTGGTATTCAAATGTATATTGCCTCCAATAGTGGAAGTAGAACATTGCCATCAAGGTTTTAGTAACCACTGGTAGCCTTATCCTTCAGGTTGGTGGCCATCACTTCCTCTTGATGGAGCAAATTCCATAATGCACCATGTGAAGAAGACCTTTCATCTGTCTGTCCTGAACCTTCCAATGCCCAGCTTCATCGGATAGCCCCTAGTGTTATGAGAGAGGCCTATCCTAGTTTCACTTTGTGCTGCGTGAAGTCGTACAGGTAGAAAGGCAAATAGATGCACACCCAAATAATTGAAGATATGGTGAAGACAGAGCATAGAACAGTGTATAGTCAGCAAGAGAGGTGTCTTCATTGTTGAGACCAGGAAGCATCTATAAGGGTCTGGGACTATCGCCAACTCCTGTCTGGTCCACGGATGCAAGAAGACATCCTTGGCTGGTCCCCTTGTAATTGCCAAAGCTGAGTGCTGGTGCACTGGCTAAATCCTCTGCCTCCACCAGGCATCTTGCGGGTCTGATCCGAGTGCGAGCTCTACCATTAGGCAGGTGAGGTGGACACCTCAGGTATGGGATACTGAGAAGCAGGGAGAGGCAGTGAAGAACTGGAGAATGGATCTGTATGCGCCACATAGCCTTTGCTTCCCCCCTGCCCGCCCCCCATTGTGATGGAGGAAGCTTGCCCCATCGCTGGCATTGAAATAAGATCCAGCAGGCAGCTTGGCCAGTTTCTGTGGCTCTGAGGCAGGTGTGGGGACCCTGTTTCAGCCTAAGGGCCATATTCCCTTCTGGAGCCCGCATGGCAGTGGTGGGCAGGGCCAGTTGCAAAAGGGGGTGGAGCACCACCTATAAATGTTACCTCTACACCGTAGGCAGGTTTCTACACACATGCCTCTCTCTGTCTTCCACTCAGGCAAGCAAAAGGCACGATCAAAGAAGGTGCAATGCAGAGCCAGTAAAGGGTGTGTTCTGGGAAGAGTCTCAAGGGCCCAATAGAGAGGCCTGGTATCCTAACCTTGATGTAACAGGAGACAGGCCATCTCAGCCTTCTCCTCACACAGCTAATTGGCTTGAGCCAACCAAAGCAGCTCCCCAGGCCCAAAGGCCCCGTGTGCTTGAATCCTGACACAGGCAGGGAGAGAAGCAGCCAGCCAGCCAGCCAATCACTGGTCATTCATTTGTCCCTGGGAGGCGGTTCTGCATCAAAGTATAGGAAGGATTTTTAAAAACTGACTGTTTCTTTTTCTCCCATTCTTTCTCCCTTCCAGGTTCAGGTGAGCAAGTCCTCAACAGACGTCTGTCAGTATGGACTGGAAGACCCTACAGGGCCTGCTGAGCGGGGTGAACAAATACTCCACGGCTTTCGGCCGCATTTGGCTCTCCATCGTCTTTGTCTTCCGGGTCCTGGTTTACGTGGTGGCTGCCGAGCGGGTGTGGGGGGATGAGCAGAAGGAGTTTGATTGCAACCACCGGCAGCCCGGATGCACCAACGTCTGCTTTGACCACTTCTTCCCCATCTCCCACACCCGCCTGTGGGCCCTGCAGCTCATCTTTGCCACCTGCCCCTCCCTGCTGGTGATAATGCACGTGGCCTACCGCGAGGACCGGGAGAGGAAGAATCGGCTGAAGAATGGGGAGAACTGCCCTAAGCTCTACAGCAACCCTGGCAAGAAGCATGGCGGCCTCTGGTGGACTTACCTCCTCACCCTCTTCTTCAAGCTGGCGATCGAGATCATCTTCCTCTACCTCCTCCATAGGATATGGGAGAGCTTTGACATGCCCAAGCTGGTCAAGTGCGACCTGAAGCCTTGCCCAAATACAATAGATTGCTACATCGCTCGGCCGACAGAGAAGAAGATTTTCACCTACTTCATGGTCGGGGCCTCTGCCTTATGCATCGTTCTCATCGTCTGCGAGATCGTCTACCTCATCTCCAAGCGGGTCCTCCGCTTGGTACAGAAGTGGAAGAAGAATAAGAGGTCCTTGACCTACAGCAAGGCCTCCACCTGCCAGTGCCATTCGAGACTTGAGCAACCACAGTATGGGAAAGGAAAGCACATGCCCTTAGAGGCCCTTAGGGCCTCTGCACCTAACCTTACTTTAATCTGAAGGGGCGCAAAGGGGGCATATCCAAAATGGCCAACTGCCATTTGGATTATTTCATTGGGACACGTAAGTGACTTTTTGGAGCATGGGACACAGAAGGACAATTTGAAAGGGAGACTTTCCCTGTGCATTGTGTGGATGGCAACGTTTTCCACAAAGGGGAAGTGCTGTCATGTTTCGCTGAGGCCTGAAGGCAAGGCCTCGTGGCCTGTTTACATGTTGTGACTACGCTGCTGATGCACGGCTCAAGACATGCACCACATCAGATGTCAGCTTGCTCTTCACTGGAAGAAGTTGCAGCCCTTAAAATCCTAGCATTTACACTTTCTCAGAGGCTATAATTAATATAGGCAATTGGCTACGAAAGCCACATCTGTAGAACATATGTTGTGGTCTTCAGGAGGCTCCTAGCAACCAATGGCTTGTAGCTTTGATTCCTTCCTCTGACTCATTTAAATGTTTATAGAGCGTGTTGCGAGTCATTAAATGAAGGGGAGGTTGTTTAGTCAATTTGGAAAAGTCAATGAAAAGCCTACTTTATTCATCTCTGAAATCTTGCTTTCTCCTGCCGAAATGAGAAAGCCCACACTGTCTGAAAACAAAGGATCAAACAGAAAAGTTGGTTTTAGTTGGACTTTATCACCAACATTTCACGTAAAGGAAATTCAAAGTTAATTTGGAGATCCAGTGTCAGGCAAAGCACCTTAGGAATTTCAAGGGAAGCCAAGAGTTTATATATATATAAGCTCTATAACTGCCACCTTGGTAACAGCATTTGTATGTTAGCAGCTGATGAAGGCGGAAGCTGAAACGTTTTGTTAATATATTAAAAAACTCTGTTTGGTTAATCACAATTACGTTCATATATATTTTAGGTGATTAATGGAATCCTTATAGGGATCCAGAGCAAGCTTCAGTGAAGTTCTGTTTGTTGCTTTCAAAACTGTCTTATATATGAACGTAATTGTGATTAACCAAACAGAGGTTTTTATTATATATATATATAATATATATATATATATATAATATATATTATATATATATTTAGGTAGTTCCCCATGGGTTTTTTTTTCGGGGGGGGTCACCATGTCTGCACAATATATTGGTATGTTCACATGAGCAAAGGGAAACAGATGTGCCCAACCTGGTGCCCTCCAGATGTTGTTGGACTTCATGGCCAGCGATCAGGGTTGATGGGAGCTGTAGTCCTGCAACAACTACAGGGCACTAAATTGGGAAAGCCTGCTGTAGTGGCTAGCTAAGAACAAATACTTCCATGATGTACTGTTTACACCAGCCTCCTCAAACCCAGTGCCTCCAGATGTTGGTAGACTACAGCACTCATCAACCTTGACCATTGACAATGCTGCCCAGGACTGATGAGAGTTGGGATCCAATGACATCTGAGGGGCACAAGGTTGGGGAAGGCTGATTACACACTTCTTCTGTACCAGACCATACTTTGAAATTGACTTGGTGGGATTCCACGTTGGATGAAGCCTGTTAGAAGTTTCAAGGGAAGCACGAAAGCTTAAGAGTAGTGAAATTCCACCTTGCGTGGGGAGGGCAGATTGCTCAAGGCCTAAGGTTGCCACAAGAGTGGGCTGAAAGATAAATTCTCAGTACGATTGGTGGTTTCCCCAGAGGCAAGAAATCTAAGGGTGTTGATAAACTAGAGATATTCCTCAGGTGGGTTTCTTGTCTCCTTGGTAAGAGTCCCATGACAAGGAAAAGATACTTTTGCTTGGCAATAAGGTGGTCGCTTATGGACCACCAAAAAAGAGGACAAAAGAAGTAACTGATTTGCATAAAATTTGCACATGCTAATGTATATTGATAGATAAACAGATGCACACTTGAAATAATGACTACAGTTCCAGTATAAATGCAAAACATCTCACCACAGCAGGAAAGACTGTGACCAGGTGACCTATGTGCCTTTTCAGCTCATTGCCTGTTAGCAGGGTCTTTTAAACAACACAGGAGGAGTCCAAAGAGAAAAGTCCTGATAACTTTTTACTGAACAAACTGAAGGGGGAAAAGCATATAATTTGAAGAGAAAGGAGCAGAGAGGTTTTGTCTGTCTTAGGTCAGGCCTTGTACATAGCAGGGAGACATACAGCCTAACATACAGAGGAAAAGCTCCCTCAAAACTACATAGCTAATCAAAGCATGTGCAACCTCATTGAAGATGACGCCATTCTGCCTGGTTGCGAAGCAACACCTTCCCCTGCCCCCCCCCGGCTAGTGAACGTTTAACACTAACAGAATTAACTCTTAAGTCACAAACTGAATGATCCCTGCTGTCTCACTTCCAACACTGTCCTGGTGCTTACTGTTGATGCGCAATTTCAAGGCCCCTCCTGCCTTCTCTTCATATGGTTCTTTATCTTTAAGCCAGATGTGAATCAGATAGCACTTCAAATAGAGGCCTATCCTCTGGAAACTAGGGCACATGGCTACCCTTATTCAGCAGGCTCTCACGGAATGGACATTAAAGCACACCAAAGATTTGTTCCACTGAAGCAACTGTTCATGTGGACAGTATATGAGGCAGAACTGATCTCACTCAACAAGCTATGCAGGTTTGATGTGGTGCTCTGGAGGGCTGGGGGTTTTGTGAGGTAGAAAGTGGGGGGCCCATCATTACATAAAAGAACTCATCAATGAACAGTTTCCTCCTCCAGTAAAAATTGCCATGCAGCACAATCCTAAGCGTGTTTGCATTGGAGTAAAGCCCACCAAGTTCCCTGGGAATTAACTTTGTTTAGGATTGCAACCTTAGCATAATGGCTAAGGCTGCAATCCTAACCCCAGGTATGTGGGAGTAAGCTGCATTAAATTCTGTGGAACTTACTTCTGAGTAGGTAGGGTTAAGACTGCAGACTTGGACTGTGAGCTGGAAAATGCCTACTTCAAAAATATCACGTCTGCCACAAAGCCTCTCCCTTTCTCTCTCTCAGCCTCAGGCCTGTATCTGCAAAATGGGGATAAAGGTAGGACTTCAGGGCCAACAAGATTACTCAGCGAATGAATATAAAGTTCCTTGAACACTTGAAAGTGTTAGAATGATAGGGAAGGGTGCGTAGGGTTCTTTATGCCCGATTTTCATCCACATCACCAGATGAACATTTTGGTTTGGTGCTCCAAAGCAAGAGTGATTCTGACTCCTGAGGGCCCTTCAGCATCAGGTGAATTCCGTGTCCATCACCCTATCATTCTGGGTGACCAACCTGATGTTCTTCAGCATACGAAGAGGCCTTAGGTGGAGTTCAAGCCATTGGTCCTTCTAATCTAACCAGTGCCAGGTCTCAGGCAGAGATCTCTTTCCTCAGTGGCAGCTGGCGATTCCATGTCAGTGGAGCAGTGGAATCCATTCCAGGTCTTAGACTGATCTTTTAGTCTGAGCTTTCAAGGAGTTGTCCAAAGTGCACCTTGGACAGCTCCTTGGAAGTTCAAATTAAAACCCAGAGCGGATTCTCTCGCCCCACTGACACGGAGCCACCAGCTGCCACTGTCTTTCCAAGGTCTGCTAACAGAGGGTTTAGACACATTTAAAAGCTGCCTTATACCACTAGTGCATCCAACTTGGCACTGTCTGCCTTGACTGGCAGCAGCTCGCCATGATTTTCAGACCAAGATCTCTCATAGACCTTCCCCGATATGCCGGGTGTGGGACCTTCTGCATGCCAAGCAGATGCTCTGCCACTGAGCGACGGTCCCTCTGCAGATTTTTATCAGGGTCTGCCAAGTTTGGACCTGCAACCTTGCTTGTGCTTGCCCAGTAGTCACTCCGTGGAGAAATTGCTGTTCTCAGCAAGAGGAAGAGGGATGGGCATGCCAAATCACTTGAGTGCCGTCCAACAGGCTGCTGTGGATTGCCCCGTCTAACAACTTACTGGCAAGACAGGAACTAGCCTGGCAAAATGAATTTCCATATGGAGCTGCCTCATACTGAGTCAGACTATTATTTCCATTTAGCCTAATGCTGTATAACTGGTAGATGTTTTCCAGAGTTTCAGGCAGGGATATTCCCCAGGCTTACTAAAAGAAGGTCATTATGCTGGAGATGCTGGGATATCTTTTGCATGCAAAGCATGGACTCTGCTTCTTGTGGTTCCCCCCAAAAGCTGAGGCTACCCCCCAAAGAGAGGGCCCTGGGGCTGTGGTCTGGCCTGTAATGTCCAGTATGGACCCCCCAAAAAACACACACCTCCACTTAGGCAAGCAAGTGGCACCATCACAATTCAAGGACTCATTCCAGCCAGGCAAAAGCACTTGAATGGGGCATGGAACAGGACTGGTGAAAGGGGTGGCCAAGGAGGCAGTCATGGCCTAGAGAGGCCTGAGGGCCAGATACAGAGACTTGGAGGGCCACATTTAGCCCCAGTGCCTAATGTTCCCAACCCCAGCTGTGAACATCCATAGGCCCACTATGGATGCTGTCTGATGTTAAGCATCTGCGACGGCAAGTCAATCCACCCTGAACAGTCAGAAATCAAAGATTATTTTTAATATCTTTATTGATTTTTAGCTTGGAAAAGATCCAACTTTGCAATCACACAGAACTATAATACAATAGTACATTATTCTAAAACGTATTACAAATCTAATTTCATATACCACTTTCTCTAATGATCACAACCACGATTTTTTAATAATCTTAGAAATCTTAGATTAAGAACAAATATCGGTAATACCAGTGACCACTTCCAAGCCTGCCTATCAGTAAATTACAATCTACCATCGCAGAAAATATGGATTCGTGGAGTCCTGCACTTTATTATTCCAATATAAAATACACAAACTCCACAGTATCGGTTCGAAACAAAGCTGACCGGCATGTTAATATTGAACAATTGCCTCCATGGCAATCAAGCACATCAGCACCCAAACCTTTTTTAGTGTAGCTTGCTTTTTTTTAATGCAACAAATTTTAATGATACCAGGCATATTTTGTTTTCATTATTCCCCAGAATACACATGGTAGAATGGAAAGCTAAAGGAAAAACTGTAGAGGCCGACCGACCACTATAATTCTGAGCATGCAGCAGAGATCTGAAGCATACTACTCTTGGTAGGCTTTTTTTCTGCACCTTTAACCAAAGCTGAGCAGAAACGTCTCAGAAGAGATTGCACTGATTTTTTTTCATTCTTCCTTTGTGGCCCCCTTCCTGAAAAGGAGAACCATTTTACAGGCTATTTTCTACCATGTCCTCCCCCCCCCCCCGGCCCAGAAGAAACTGAGCTCCTTCCATTGATGATGATGAGAAACTCTTGGATAATTCCTCTTCCCACCAAGAGAAAAGCATTCAGTGAAATGAGCCTCCCTCCCTCCCAGTTTTGCCACCTGGAAATTGGGCAGAGTATTGCAGAGGTCCTTTTTCACCCAGCTCTAAGCCCCTGGCTGATCAGATAGAAAAAGAGGAGAGGTCTCCTGCATCCTTAATTACCATGTAGAAAAGAGAATTAAAGCAGGTGTAGCTTCCCATGCAAACTGCACCTGCTGAAATTCCCTCTTACGTGTAACTATTAAAGGTGCAGGAGCCCTAATTTTTTTTTTTTTGCATCTGTCTGGCCATCCTACTAGGCTCTGATGCATAGGGGAGATTTTCATTCCACTCACTTCCCATGACAGGGAGAAAACATCACTTGCCACATTTTTGCACATTTGGCTACTGTTACTTTATTATTTATTATTTGATTTATATCCCGCCCTTCCTCCCAGCAGGAGCACAGCCAGGAAGAAAAGCGAGTGATCCTAATGTTCTGGTGTCCTCAAAATAGGTTGGCCAGCTCTGTAATAGGACAGGGCTCCTGCACCTTGAATTGCTATGCAGAAGAGGGAATTTCAGAACGTGTAGTGTCTCATACAAGGGACCCCTGCTGATATTCCTGCTGACATACAGCTATTAAAGGCACACAAGCCCTGTCCTCTTCTGCAGCTGGCCAACCTACCTGTGAACAAAATTGGGAGTTCCTATTCCAGTTATCAAAGGACAGCCTTCCCCGATTTATTGCCCTCCAGGTCTTTTGGAGTACAACTCCCATCAGCCCTGACCACTGGTCATGCTGGCTCTAGGACTGATATGAGTTGTACTCCAAGACATCTGGAGGGCCCCAGGAAGGGGAAGGCTGTCAAAAGGATCTAGCCACAAACCTGAAGGCCAGGAAAAGCCATTTTTCAGCAGTAAAATCATCTGGTGCCTGAGTCTATTTTTCGCTATCTTGGCAGGAAGGTCAAGAGGGTGGTGCGCCTGTCACTCTTTTGTCCAGGAAATTCTTTCTCTTTTCTGTTTTGCACGGGTTCACCAGCAATCGGAAACAAAGCGAGCATTGAATGATGAGAGCCGGCTCTTCAAAGAAGAGGCTGGGACTTCTCTACAAAGAGGGTAAAAATACCAAGCATAAATCAATAACGTTGAGCAAACACACTTCACACACGAAAAATAATCTGGGATAGAAAAGCTCACAGAAGGGACAACTGGGACAGCCTTTGCAAGATCAGGGCCAGGGAGATAAGCCTTGAAGCATCAGAGGTAGGAGAGAAACAGCATCCAAAGCAAAGGCTGGACCAAATCGGATCCAGGAGCTCAAAGCTAAGTGTTGCTGAAGCAGGCAGGAGAAGAGGGATTCAGGTCATACATCAGGCTCAACATAAAGTTGTTCAAAGGGAAGGGAAGGTCAAGCAGACTTATAAGATGGCAGAGAGATACAGGTCACATCCATACCATACATTTTAAGCACTACTATTCTGCTACAAGAGTCACGGAGGATCCTGGGAGCTGTGGTTTGTGAAGGGTGCTGACCCCCCAGACCTACCATTCCCATCACCCTTTACAAACTATAGTTTCCAGGATTCACCATGTCTGTTGAAGTGTTGTAATAGTGATCTACATGTATGGTGTGAATGTGATCATAAGAGACACAGCCCAGCTACTCTAGGTCAGTGGGGTCCCCCCCCAAAAATTATTTCTGCCAGGGACCCTTTCCTCATCAGCTTGCATCTTGGGGAATTCCCATGCACATGCCACTTCAGCATTCCTGCACAGTACAAGGGATCCTGGGAGTTTTCTAGGGTGCCCAAATGACTATTGGTAGTGAGTCCTGCAGAGCCCAGCTATCAAGCGCTCCATTGCAAGGGAATGATGGGCATGCTGTCTTTCTTGGGGGATTAACCACCTTTATCAGTCTTATGGTCACCCTCCCCAACTGGAAAACCACCGGTGCAGTGGTTAGAGTGCAGGGAGACCTGGGTTCAAATCCCCCACTCGGCCGTGAAGCTTGCAGTATACCCTTGGGACAAGCCAGAGCTTGGAAAAGTTACTTTTTTAAAACTACAACTCCCATCAGCCCCAGCCAGCACGGCCAGTGGATTGGGCTGATGGGAGTTGTAGTTTTAAAAAAGTAACTTTTCCAAGCTCTGGGACAAGCACTCTCCTTTTCTCTCACTCTGGCCGACCTCTCAGGGGTTGCTTATCAGGATAAAATGGGTCCACTTCCTTTTGTGGTCCACCCAGGGCACCTTGAAGAAACAAGCTTCATACATAAATAAGAAGGAAAGCAAGAATAAAAATAAAAGTGCTGCAGACTAATCAAAAGTGCACATCTAGAATTTACGGGGCTTCTTCCCGGGCAGGAGGAGCCAAGCTCAAACAGGTTAAAGCACCTCTTCTTCCTCCCCCTCCATATGTCCTGTTACAAGGGGAATCAGTCAATCATGCTGTTACTAGTTCCATGGCATCTGCAGCACGGACAGACCACATTTAGGCAACGGGCCCTGCCTGCCATCCCTGGGAAAAAGTCCAATGAGGGTATCCGTGCGGGACCCACCAACTTGACTGGTATTTCGCAAGACTGTGGGCTCCTTCGCTCTGAGCAAGGCATATCAGCTCCTTAGTCACTGAACAAATATTTTATTTGCGTAGCAAACCATGTAATGCAAAAGGTCAAATAAATGTTACTTTGTTTATATAGACGCATGCCAAGTTCTTTACTTCCAAACAATGGGAGGGACAGAACAGGAGGAATGGGAAAGCATGAGGAATGGGGAAGCAGGAAGATGGCCTGTTCTGGGCAGGGATGCCCTCCCCAGGAACAAGCAGGTCTATCATTTGGGGGTACTCCTGGATCCCCCATTGTCACTTCAGACTCAGGTGGCCTCAGTGGCTAGGAGTGCTTTTTTCCAGCTACGGCGGGCTCTCTAACTATGGCCCCTTTCAGACAGAGCTGACTTGGCCACTGTACTCCACGCTCTGGTGACTTCCAGATTGGATTACTGCAACACGCTCTATGTGAGGCTGCCCTTGAAGGAGACATGCAAACTTCAGCTGGTCCAAAATGCAGCAGCCAGATTACTGGCTGGGGTTCCCTTCAGAACTCACATAACCCCTGTTTTAAAACAGCTGCATTGGTTGCCAGTTCATTTCTGGGCCCAAATTAAGGCGCAATTTAGGCCCCAAATATCTGAAAGGCTGCCTGCTTCACTACAGACCCTCTCAGATGTTAAGATCAGCAGCAGGAGCCCTCTTGGTAGTTCCACTGCCCTCAGAAGCTTGGGGGGAGCACAAAAGGGCATTTTATATATATATATAACCTGCTCTGGGCCTACTGGTCCATCCCTAACACAGAGTTCAAAAAAATGTGCTGAAATGAATATTTTATATAGTAGGTTAAAATGCCTACAAATATTTGCATTTTAGGATAAAATACAAAAATGCATTTTTGTGGGAAAATATGGTTAAAAGTAATGCAAATTTTCCTGCATTTTTAAAAAATCAGATGGATGCAGAAACAGAATGGACTTCTGAATGAAGTGCCAAAATAAGGACTGAAAATAGAGTGTTCCAACCTTCCCTCCCTCCCTGCTGTTGGTCTCTGATGGCCCCGAGTTACTGGTCTGGATGGGAGGAGGGTGAAATTTGTCTGCCTTTGTCTCAAGGAGCAAGGCTACAGATGCCTGTCCTCCACAGCTTCCTTCCTCTGTCAAATAAAGAACACACACATGCTCACAAGAGACACCCCATCTCTCACAAGACATCTGGGTTTCTTGGCAAGACAGATTGCATTTCTGACACCCAGAAACCAAGCTGTGTTCTGCCCCAACATCTAAACCTACCACCTCTTGCTTTGCCACTCTGGTGGTGGGAGTAGCATTGATCTCCAAGACCTTCTTGGGCTTCCAAGCTCTTCTCAGTAGCGGTTTCCCCAACACTTTGTCTCAAAGCAGGACAGAAGCTGCTCTCCACACACATTGTGGGCAACAGGAGGCAGACCCAGGAAGAAGGACTGTGATGTCATCCTGTTTCATACTGGATCCCTGACTAGCTGGGAGGAAGGAGGGAGGAATCTGGCAAGCCGTGATTCCAGAGTGGACACAACTGATGCAATCTCCCCAGGGATTGGGACAGTGGTTCATTCAGGAATCTATGCATTGCCAGATTCCCAGTCTCTTATGGATTTGTGTATGAGGTGGTTCAACGGCTGCCTTCCTGTCTTCTTTAAACAGTAATTCCAGCTGCCTAAAAGTAGCCATTAAGACATGGGGCTTCTACAACCATTCATAGTTAAATCAATGTAGCAAGTCCTGCTGGGAATGAGGGGACTTGGTGATGCACCGTCACCACTCTCAGGGGGGATTTTATGCATTTTATGAGCATTTTATGTCATTTACATTCATTATACATATTTTATGGTCAATTCCCTTTAAGACTCTAAGGGGGAGTTGAACATTAAATATGTAAACTTTTTGTAAAATATGCAAAATTCTCCTTGAGAGCACATTGTCGGGACCCTTCACTCCTAGTGAGATTTGTTACATTGATTTCAGTGTAACAACAGGAACCCCATGTGCTCGCTGGCCACCCTTAGGCGACTGAAATTACTTTTTAAAAACAACAAAGGAAGAAAGACAACCCTTGGACCACATTATAAGTGTTTGTTTATTTCTTAATGTTTACATTAAAAATGTGCAGATTATAAGGATATATCCAGATTTGTCCTTAAAAACTGCCATGAAAACAGGACAGAATGGACTCTAGTGTCTCACAGTAAGCTGGCCCAACATGGATTCTGTCTTTGAGCCCATCCCTACCTCAATCATCCCTAGCAAGATGGGCAACATTTCTGACACAAAGAAAGAGAGGAGCTTGCCCACACTGTGGGTAACAAGATGCAGAACAGACAGCAGCACAGTCACATTGCTGATGTAAGCTAGTCAGGGATCGTCATGTGATCCCTGACTAGCTGGCATTCACAATTTGACTGATCCGGAAGAAGAAAGAGGCAGCAAAGAGGGGTAAAATTATGCTTTATGCTTTGATTTGGATTCCTGCTTTGAGCAGGGGGTTGGACTTGATGTCCATATAGGCCTCTTTCAGCTTTACGATTCTATGATTCTAAATTATCTCTGAAACAACAGCCAGCCAGAGAAATAATGACGTCAAACGGGATCAAGAGAGGTGCCCAGAAAGGAAAGATTTTCATTTCATGCAACCCCCCCTGAAATAGATATTTCCAACCCCAACATCTGAAATGGACAGTATTTGACACAGCCCTGTTTGTAGCTGAAGTGAAGGCATGTGATACAACATCCTCACTGAAGCTAAGCAGTCCTCCAGGTGTAGCCAAGGCTTGCAATCCCAAACTAGGGCTTCTAGCCAGACTACTAGAAGACTTGCTTGGAACCGCAAGCCTTGCATCCCACTACAGAGGAATTAAAGGATTGAAGGGAGGCAGGAATGTGATTTTATCAATAGATGATAGAAGGATAAGACCTAGCCCCATCAAGCTGAGATCCAGGCCTCTTGTTCCTGCCAGCTCAGGGACAATCAGCACTCACCGCCCCACAGTTTCAAGTCCACACCTCGTCTCCACGTCCTGCTTTGCAGCTGCCAAGCATTGTTAAACTTTTATTCCATCTAACCAAGCGCCAACCTGCCCCAGGAAGCCAAGATCAGCATCAATTATTCACCAGCCTTTAAAAAGAGATGTGTGTTATTACACATGTCGCACACACAAATTTTGGGGGGAAGGGATTTCCATTTCATTGATTCATAAAGAGATCTTTAAGGCCCTGGATGTGCCTCACCTGGGAAGCTCTTATTGCCCCCACTTGCTCCCAAACCTCACCCCCAATACCTTGGTTGGATGCTGAGGGGCTTTTGCATTAGTTCTTCCTCACTTCCTTGCCAGCTGCAAGTTAAGGAGTTAATACCCTTGGAGGTTAATAGTCTGTTCAGAACACAGCAGGGGTGCTCTGCTACCTCTGGCCAGGTATGTAACAAAGCTTGTCATTCCTGGGGGAAAACAAGCAATGCTTAGATTTTGATAAATGTACTGAAGGAAGCACACCCCAAAACATATCCCCACCACAAGCCAGTAGCTTTTGGCTGTTATGACTTTCCTCTTCCAACAAGCCTTTTAAGCTGAGACCTATCCCAGTCTGCATCTGTGTCAGAATTGTTTAATATGTTTTTAATAATGTTTTTAACCCTTTTTTAAGATTGTTTTTTTAAAATGTTTTTAATGCTGTTTTGTTTTAATGTATTTTAAGATCTGTTTTTATGATGTTTTAAAGTGTTTTTAGCGCTTTGTTTGCTGCCCTGGGCTCCTGCTGGGAGGAAGGGTGGGATACAAATTAAATAAATAAATAATAATAAATAAATAAAATATGACATCCAATGTTGGCAGTGATGCTTATGTTTGGGTTCCTAGACTGGCCTTCTGGAAATCCAGAACTGGGAATAATTAGAGCATCCCGGCTGAAGAACTTGAGCTATGAATTGGGAGGGGAGAGAAATTTGATCCAGTTTGCATTTAAAGCTGAATCTGTCAATTTCGCACTTTGAAACAATATGAGAACCATTCTAACTTATCCAAATTTTGCAGTGCAGTTATCTAAACTGTTTATTTAAAAATGCATACATTAGAAAAAAAGCACCATTAAAAAGGAATATCTTCTTGAAAACAGCATACAAAAATGCATTACATTAGGAGAAATTGCTTGCAAAAACGTAGACAAAAATGTGTTAAGTAGGAGAAATTAGTACTAAAATGCTGGAGTATTTTATGAGGATTTTTTTTAAAAAAAATTGCAAATTGCTGCAGAATGTGGAAAACTGAATTTAAGACTGGAAAAATGACAAAGTGGGAGAAATGAAACTGACAGATCTTTCCAACCCTAGTTGGCAGCGATAAATGACTATTCCCTAGACCAGTTGGTCATGGAACCGACCAGAGGGACGGCAACCCTGGACTTAATCCTCAGTGGGGACAGGGACCTGGTGCGAGATGTAAGTGTTGTTGAACCGATTGGGAGCAGTGACCTCAGTGCTATTAAATTAAACATACATGTAAATGGCCAATTGCCAAGAAAATCCAACACGGTCACATTTGACTTCAAAAGAGGAAACTTCACAAAAATGAGGGGATTGGTAAAAAGAAAGCTGAAAAACAAAGTCCAGAGGGTCACATCACTCGAAAATGCTTGGAAGTTGTTTAAAAACACTATATTAGAAGCTCAACTGGAGTGCATACCGCAGATCAGAAAAGGTACCACCAGGGCCAAGAAGATGCCAGAATGGTTAACGAGCAAAGTCAAGGAAGCTCTTAGAGGCAAAAAGTCTTCCTTCAGAAAATGGAAGTCTTGTCTGAATGAAGAAAATAAAAAGGAACACAAACTCTGGCAAAAGAAATGCAAGAAGACAATAAGGGATGCTAAAAAAGAATTTGAGGAGCACATTGCTAAGAACATAAAAACGAACAACAAAAAATGCTATAAATACATTCAAAGCAGGAGACCATCTAGGGAGGCGATTGGACCCTTGGATGATAAGGGAGTCAAAGGTGTACTAAAGAATGATAAGGAGATTGCAGAGAAGCTAAATGAATTCTTTGCATCTGTCTTCACATAGGGCAGATATAGGGCAGATCCCTGAACCTGAACTAACATTTGCAGGAAGGGATTCTGAGGAACTGAGACAAATAGTGGTAACGAGAGAGGAAGTTCTAGGCTTAATGGACAATATAAAAACTGACAAATCACCGGGCCCGGATGGCATCCACCCGAGAGTTCTCAAAGAACTCAGATGTGAAATTCCTGATCTGCTAACTAAGATATGTAACTTGTCCCTCGGGTCCTCCTCCATGTCTGAGGACTGGAAAGTGGCAAATGTAATGCCAATATTCAAAAAGGGATCCAGAGGGGATCCCGGAAATTACAGGCCACTTAGCTTAACTTCTGTCCCTGGAAAACTGGTAGAAAGTATTATTAAAGCTAGATTAACTAAGCACATAGAAGAACAAGCCTTGCTGAAGCAGAGCCAGCATGGCTTCTGCAAGGGAAAGTCCTGTCTCAGTAACCTATTAGAATTCTTTGAGAGTGTCAACAAGCATATAGATAGAGGTGATCCAGTGGACATAGTGTACTTAGACTTTCAAAAAGCTTTTGACAAGGTACCTCACCAAAGACTTCTGAGGAAGCTTAGCAGTCATGGAATAAGAGGAGAGGTCCTCTTGTGGATAAGGAATTAGTTAAGAAGCAGAAAGCAGAGAGTAGGAATAAACGGACAGTTCTCCCAATGGAGGGCTGTAGAAAGTGGAGTCCCTCAAGGATCGGTATTGGGACCTGTACTTTTCAACTTCTTCATTAATGACCTAGAATTAGGAGTGAGCAGTGAAGTGACCAAGTTTGCTGACGACACTAAATTGTTCAGGGTTGTTAAAACAAAAAGGGATTGCGAAGAGCTCCAAAAAGATCTCTCCAAACTGAGTGAATGGGCGGAAAAATGGCAAATGCAATTCAATATAAACAAGTGTAAAATTATGCATATTGGAGCAAAAAATCTTAATTTCACATATACGCTCATGGGGTCTGAACTGGCGGTGACTGACCAGGAGAGAGACCTCGGGGTTGTAGTGGACAGCACGATGAAAATGTCGACCCAGTGTGCGGCAGCTGTGAAAAAGGCAAATTCCATGCTAGGGATAATTAGGAAAGGTATTGAAAATAAAACAGCCGATATCATAATGCCGTTGTATAAATCTATGGTGCGGCCGCATTTGGAATACTGTGTACAGTTCTGGTCGCCTCATCTCAAAAAGGATATTATAGAGTTGGAAAAGGTTCAGAAGAGGGCAACCAGAATGATCAAGGGGATAGAGCGACTCCCTTACGAGGAAAGGTTGCAGCATTTGGGGCTTTTTAGTTTAGAGAAAAGGCGGGTCAGAGGAGACATGATAGAAGTGTATAAAATTATGCATGGCATTGAGAAAGTGGATAGAGAAAAGTTCTTCTCCCTCTCTCATAATACTAGAACTCGTGGACATTCAAAGCAGCTGAATGTTGGAAGATTCAGGACAGACAAAAGGAAGTACTTCTTTACTCAGCACATAGTTAAACTATGGAATTTGCTCCCACAAGATGCAGTAATGGCCACCAGCTTGGATGGCTTTAAAAGAAGATTAGACAAATTCATGGAGGACAGGGCTATCAATGGCTACTAGCCATGATGGCTGTGCTCTGCCACCCTAGTCAGAGGCAGCATGCTTCTGAAAACCAGTTGCCGGAAGCCTCAGGAGGGGAGAGTGTTCTTGCACTCGGGTCCTGCTTGCAGGCTTCCCCCAGGCACCTGGTTGGCCACTGTGAGAACAGGATGCTGGACTAGATGGGCCACTGGCCTGATCCAGCAGGCTCTTCTTATGTTCTTATGTTTTTATGTTTGGATTCCTAGGCTATCCTTCTGTAAATCCTGTTACAAAGGAACCTTGAACTTCCTCATGAGCAGAGCTCACTAGAAGTCCAAATTCCCCAAAAGAGCAGCAGGATCTTTTGCTGGAGTTACCCGCACGTCACCCCCAGAACATGTATAATTTTACCCTTAACTCAATAACACATACACTGCAAGTAAAATAAAGAGTGGTTTTATTAAGAGAAGGAACAAGGAAAAATATTGCAGTTTACAATTGCAGTTAACAATGAGTAGTTTTCTAACTATTATTCATTCATTCATTCAGCAACACTGGATAGACTAAAGCAAAGAGACTAGCCCTATAAACACTTTCACATTGAGCTCATCCACACAGAAAGAAAGAAAAAAGGAAAGAAAAAGGCCCAGATAGTTGCATATACCTTTCCTGGAGAGTTGCTGCAAGCCTAAAGCTGAGAGAGAGAGACTTTCGTATCTAGCCCAATCAGCAAAAGCTCCACCCTTTGTAACCAGCGCCAGATCTGAAAGTTCTCACCCAAATCCATAGCTCTGAAATTGTCCCAAAGATGCTAGCGTGCGTTGATAAGAAAAGCAGTTGTCGCAGCCCCCCAGAAGAGGAACTGAACTCCCCTTCTCACTCCTCATGTTTTATACCTTTTCCTAACTAAAACTGACCCCAAAGTAAACCCAATGTAAATGTGATCAGGAAGGTGGGAACCCACTCATTTCCTGATAAGTTCCCGGATGATAGGTGTGATCTCCTGCTGTAGATTCCTGATGATTCCTCAAGGTTAAGATTATCATAATCCTTGTGTAAAACAGTTTCTTTGATTGACAGGAGTTTATCCTGTCTTCTCCAGAGGCTTAGAAATGCACAACACCTCCTAGTTTGAAAGGAGCTATTCTGTTTCCTCGTGATGGCCTAGATTATCATAAACATTTCCTTTGTTTGAAAGGAGCACCTATTCTTACTGGGTGACAAATCCCAAATTTCCATGAGTCAGGAAGTCTATACCTTCAGGCATTGCAAGATATGTACTCAGAGGTCACAGAGGGGCTGTTTCCCAGGAATCTTTGCTGTTGCAGGCCTTTTCAAACTCTGGTTCACTGAGATGAATCAAAGATTAAAAATTCCCAATATTTGATACCTCATAACAATCCAGAACTGGGCGTTGATGAGGCAGCTAGGTTCAAGTACTGAGCTATGTATCAAGAAGTCCCCAGTCTACATCTGGCTGGTGTCACAAACTCCCTAGGCAGACTTGGGCAAGCCAAGCAAGTCCAGCAAAATCTGTAGGGCCAAAGGTTCCCCATCCCTGGAGTAGGTGGGTAATAATGCTGATTTGTCTTATGGGGTTGTTGTGAGGATTGCATCAAAAGTACTTGAGGACTTGGAAGCACCATAACAAGGGCTAATTAAAAGTTGCTCTGACCTTACCCAAGGATCCAACTTGCAACTTGTACAGAAAAAACAATGAAGGGAAGACATTCCACTACAAGGGCCTGGCTCCTTTGTATTCCATCACACCTTGACACATGCCATGTGCCCACTTAGAAGTAAGTGCCATTAAGATCAATATGAAGTAAGATCAATGGCATTTACTCCAAAGTAAGTGTGTATAGGGTTGCAGCTTCACAGCACAATCTTAACTATGTCTATTCAGAGGTAAGTCCTGTTGAATTCAGTGGGGCTTACTCCAAGGAAAGTGGGGTAAGAATTTCATCCTTAGTCTATTTATTAAACAATAAACTAAACAATGGCCCACAGACTGGAAGAGTTTAATATACATCCCAATTCCAAAGAAAGGGGATCCCAGGGAATGCAGTAATTATTGAACTATTGCCTTAATGTCCAGTGCAAGTAAAGTAATGCTCAAGATTCTACAACAAAGGCTTTTACCATATATGGAGTGAGAAATGCCAGACATCCAAGCTGCATTTAGAAAGGGAAGAGGTACCAGAGATCATATCACAAACATACATTGGATAATGGAACGGACCAAGGAATTTCAGAAGGAAATCACCCTGTGCTTTATAGATTACAGCAAAGCCTTTGATTGTGTAGAATAGATCATGAAAAACTATGGAATGCTTTAAAAGAAATGGGGGTGCCACAGCATCTGATTGTCCTGATGCACAACCTATACTCTGGACAAGAAGCTACTGTAAGGATAGAATATGGAGAAACCAATTGGTTCTATTGGAAAGGGTGTAAGACAGAGGTGTATTTTATCACCCTATCGGTTTAATCTATATGCAGAACATATCATATGGAAAGCTGGGTTGGACCAAGATGAAGGAGGTGTGAAAATTGGAGGGGAAAATATCAATAATTTAAGATATGTAGATGATACCATACTACTAACAGAAACCAGTAATGATTTGAATGCTGATGAAAGTTCAAGAGGAAAGCACAAAAGCAGGACTACAGCTGAACATTGAGAAGACCAAAGTAATGACAACAGAAGATTTATGTAACTTTAAAGTTGACAACGAGGACATTGCACATCAATACCTTGGCACAGTCATTAACCAAAATGGAGACAATAGTCAAGAAATCAGAAGAAGGCTAGGACTGGGGAGGGCAGCTATGAGAGAACTAGAAAAGGTCCTCAAATGCAAAGATGTATCACTGAACACTAGAGTCAGGATCAGTTAGACCATGGTATTCCCAATCTCCATGTATGGATGTGAAAGTTGGACAGCAAAAGAAGCGGATAGGAGAAAAATCAACTCATTTGAAATGTGGTGTTGGAGGAGAGCTTTGCAGATACCATGGACTGCGAAAAAGACAAATAATTGGGTGTTAGAAAAAATTAAACCAGAACTATCACTAGAAGCTAAAATGCTAAAACTAAGGTTATCATACTTTGGACACATAATGAGAAGACCTGATTCACTAAAAAAGACAATAATGCTGGGGAAAACAGAAGGGAGTAAAAAAAAAGAGGAAGGCCAAACAAGAGATGGATTGATTCCATAAAGGAAGCCACAGACCTGAACTTACAAGATCTGAACAGGGTGGTTCATGACAGATGCTGCTGGAGGTCACTAATTCATAGGGTCGCCATAAGTAGTAATGACTTGAAGGCACATAACAACATCAACCTGATTCAAGCTGGGGCATTCGCCTTTTAAAATTCCTCCAATGTGAGTTTCTCTTCCTGCAAAGGAGTGGGGGCAGCTTTTCATTACTGAGTTCCTCTCAGGGTGCTTCCAGATGACCTGTTTATTGATCATTCATCCTGGTATGTTTGGAGGGAGTTTTGATGATGTTGTATCAAAGCAAGCATTATCCCACACTTTCCAAAGCATTTTCCCATCAGTTTTCATTATTTCAAAAAGTCCAATATTTAGGGAAGTAGATTTGTTACACACAGAGCTTGGAAGTAATTCGTTATTTTTAACGAGTTACTTGTAATTAGTTACAATTTTAAATAACGAGTGGGTAATTCCATTACATTTGGCAAGTAACGGAACGACTAGTAATTTCCCTACTTTTCAGCTGCAATTTTAACGTTTCCACGTTAGGTTGGATGTTACTTGGGGGCGGGAACAAGGGGAAGTCAGCTCCTGGCTGTGATTGGTTAACACAAGACATGTGCCTCACACTGATTGGACCTCTGCGCAGACTGTCTCTTCCCTCGTGATCTGTGTTAGGAGGCATGAGGGAAGAGGTGAATAGGCAGGGCCTGCTGGCATCTGAGAGGACAAAATGGACGCTGGAGGAAAAAGCCAGGGCAAGGAAGGCAGCAGCAGAATGGTGAAGAGCTGTGGAGGTGAGTGACGATGATTTTGTGTGTGTGTGTGTCCCCGTGGCCCCTTCTGCCCCCCCGTGGCATTTTTGCCCCCCCGCCCCCCATGGCCCGTTTTGCCCCCCCACTGCCTCTCCTTGCCTAGGTATGCATAGGAACAAGGGGGAGAGTTCAAAAAGGGGGGGAAGGAAGAGAAGTAGGCCAGAGCTTGGAAAAGTTACTTTATTGAACTACAACTCCCATCAGCCCTAGGCAACATGGCCACTGGATTAGGCTGATGGGAGCTGTAGTTCAAAAAAGTAACTTTTCCAAGCTCTGGCCTACTTCTCTTCCTTCCCCCCCTTTTTGAACTCTCCCCCTTGTTCCTATGCATACCTGTGTGCTGTATTTATCCAGACAGAGCACTCCTGCCTTTTAAAATGCCAGCTAGCTTTTTATTGTATATTTATTTGAACTCCATCTTTCTTTTTATTTGTATTTTTGTCCTGTTTAATCACAAGACTGAATTGTATGTGGGACAAAAACTGTCTCAGTAATAATAATAATAATAATAATAATAATAATAATAATAAATCATTAGGCGTATAATAAATGGCTTAAGGGGGATTTTTTTTGTTCTTGGCAGAGATGAGGTGAGAAGTAGAATCCTTGCAGCTCCTCCTCTCAGTCCCCCAGCTCTCAAACTCATGTTCTGTGAGAAAGAGAGAGATTCCCAGTCCCAGAGAGAGATAGACTGTTGACAATCTCTGCTAATATCTATACAAATGTACATAACATGCGTCACCTGAACTCACATGATCTAGAGTTACCTTAGATCTTGCAAGATTTGCAAATGAGAAGCAATAGGGTTTTATATTAGTTCTGATTGTCTATTGGGCTATCATAGGTTATATGTTTTTTTCATTTTCTATGGCAAAAACTCCAACTTCAGTGGAATTTATGTGATGTGTTCTAATCATTTGAATTTGGCTAATGAATGTTTTATTCTTTCATCAGAACTTTAGCAGTAGTACTAAAATATTAATAAAAAAGAAAAGGGAAAGAAAAAATACTTTACATACATCATTCAGCTGTATTGCTAATTATAGATATAGATATAAAAGATAAACGGCATTTTGTCAAAAGTATTTTTGTCTACATTTTATACCTCATCCTTGGTTTTCCAAGCTTGGCATGGAATGCTTCTCATACAGAATTAATTTGAAATGCTGCATATTTATTATCATAATCACCATATTCAAAATAAAAAATATATGTACCGCCTTCAAGTTGATTCCAACTTATGGTGACCCTATGAATAGGGTTTTCATGAGGCTGAGAGGCAGTGACTGGCCCAAGGTCACCCAGTGAGCTTCATGGCTATGTGGGGATTTGAACCCTAGTATCATTTTGTTCTCACAACAACCCTGTGAGATAGTAGGTTAGACTGGCCCAGACAGGGTTATTCAGTGAGCAAAAATGATGCAAATAGGATCTCTTTTAATTGTACTATCGACCTGCTTACTTCCACTCTGACTGGGGGATCTTTCAGCATGGGGAAGAGATGGGGGCACATCACAGCTGAAGTTCACCCATATAGGAGCATTATCTCTTGTTTATTACAGAGACGCCTGTTGCAGGTTTTGCTGCTGAGAGCAGCAGTCAGTTAGTGCAGCCACTTGAGTCACAGCTTGTTGATCCTGAGGAGGCAAAACTAGAAAGTGAGGTTCAGAAAGGAGGCCCTGTGCATGAGGAGGAGGAGGGCATGAAGCAGTGCCAGTTGCCCACAGCCACATCTGCAGAACAGCAAGTACCATGGTTTAGCTTTGAGAAAGCTTGTACATTTGTGAGCCAGAGTGGGAAAAATGTTGTTGTACGATGCAATTACTGCCTTCCAAGGATCAAAAATCTGAGATCAGCTGTTTCCTCCTCATCCAATATGATGAAACATTTTGAGGTAAGCCTTTGTCATGCTGGTCCTCAAAGAGTGTCCATTGTCTATTTATGTTTAAATTGTGAAGTTCCTCTTCCATTTTTTCTTGGATTCATGCTTTGTTCTTGTTCCTCAGAGGGCACGCCCTGAGAAGCTGAGAGCAATTGAAGAAGCAATAAAGGCAAGGAAACGTGGCCTTCCTGAACCAATGCATGACACCCCTCCTCCCAAAATGCTGAAGCAGCAGCAGACAACCCTTGAGAGGTGGGGATCTGGCAGGGAGCCTGTCACCCAGAGCAATCTCGACAGGAGAATCATTGATTTCATTGTAGAGGAGACATTACCACTTCAGACTGTGGACAAACCATCATTCATTAATCTGGTTCGTATTGGACTCCCCAAAGATCTCACCATCATACGTGCCAAGACTCTGAGAGACAGAATTGAGAAGAGAGCATGCCACATGAGAGAAACTCTTGCAAACCGAATGGGTGCTGTGGCATATATAGCAACCACTGCAGATTGTTGGACCAATGGCAAGAAGAGTTACTTTGGGGTAACAGCCCACTGGATCAACCCAACTACCCTGAAACGTGAGGTCGGGGCCTTGGCTTGTAAGCATCTGAAGGGGCGCCATACATACGATGTCCTTTCAAAAGCACTGCATGATGTACATGTGCAGTACAGGATCCACAACAAAGTTATGTGCACTACTACAGACAATGGCTCCAACTTTGTGAAAGCGTTCAGAGTTTTCATGGCCAAAGAACCAGTGGAAGCTGCAGGCACCAGTGACGATGATGGTGATAACCAGGAGGAGGAGGAGGCTGAGGTGGAGTTTGTGCCTATCTGTGAGATCCTGGACACAGGACCTGAGGCAGAGGAAGAAGCTGCAGACTCAGGAGAGGATTTTGTTTTACCACCACACCAGAGATGTGCTAGCCACACCCTCAACCTTGTGGCAACACAAGACATAGAGGCCATGCTTTCTGACTCCTCCAAAAGTAGTCTTCTTGGTCCTTTCAAGAAACAGTTTCGTTCCTTGATGGGAAAGTGCAGCAGGTTGTGGTCCAAGCAGAACCAGTCAGCCCAGATTGCTGAGTATATCCATGCGCAATGTGGTGTGTATCTGAAGGTACCGAATAAGACCAGGTGGAATTCCACCTTTGATGCGTTGAAGCAACTACATGAGCTCCTGTCAACTGTGACACTAAAAATGCATGCCATAATGGACCGCTGCTCCTTGTCCAGGATCACAGCTGCTGAGATTGAAGTGGTACAGGAATACACAGAGATTATGGAGCCACTAGCCCAGTCCCTAGATATCCTGCAACGGGAGAACGGCATGTTCATGCGGTATTTGCTACCAACGCTCTGCAATCTGGACCGCAAGTTAGAAGGACTGGAAAAGAAACCTGAGACGTACACATACTGTTTTCAGCTGCTGAGAGGTGTGCGCGAAGCCCTAAGAAAGCAGTTTGCAGCTATCTGGGAGGACAAGAGGCTTCTTCTGGCAGCCTGCCTACACCCTTGCTTCAAACTAGATTGGCTGGAATCGGGTCAGGCCACCACCCATACCAACAAGTAAGAACATTAGGGAAGCCCTTTGGGTGGATTACTCCAAGGGAGATGTTGTCTCAAGGGAGGCATCAGAGGGCTTAAGGTGGTAGGCAGGGGCTGGACCTTTTCTTCCTGGGGCTCCTCATCACAACCTTGGGTTGCTGCAGGTAATCCTTAAGGGTCTGCTGTGCTGCCCCATGAGTGTGGTGACTTGGTCACCTTCCATGTCATCATCCACAGGCTCAGGCTGGACCCTGAACCAGGGGACATGACAAGCATCAGGAAATGAAGAGCAGATGATGGTTTCCTAACATATATGTGTTAACATATCCTCTCTCTTTCTTAGATACACAATGGAAGCCTTGTTGAAAGCTGAAATAAAGATGGTGTACTTAATGAGGACAGTGATCAGTCTTCAGATAAAGACCAGGAAGGAGATGACTTAGAAGATGACTTCTTTAACTTTCTGCCCCAGGGCAAGAAGTCAGCAGTGGACACTGCTGAGGAGGAACTGGTGAGGTACCTGAGGTCTCCCAGCAGGGAAGTGTCATCACTCCATGGCTTTCCACGTGTGCTGCTGTGTTTTTTGCAGCACAACACAGGCATGCCTTCAAGCGCCGCAGTAGAACGCCTGTTCAGTACTGGTGGCAACGTAATGACTGTAAAAAGACATTCCTTGTCTGACATGCTCTTTGAGCATCTTGTTCTTTTAAGACATAACAGAAACATATTATAAAAGCATTTCAAGTGTAAAATTTGATTTCAAGAGTTGGGGTATCTTCATTGCTTGGGGGATGTGAGATTCTGTTATGCCATTATGTTAATCTTATGGATAATTTTTTTTATTCTACTACCCCCTGTGTGTGTGTGTTTATTTTTAATATTGTTTTAGGCTTCTTAGATGTGCAGCAGCCAAGGCCAGCACCTTGTAGGAGTTTTTTAAAAAAAGTAACTGAAATGTAATTGTAGTGATTACTTTTGAGAAAAAGTAAAGTAATCAGTTACTTTCAGAGCAATTGTAATTGCAACGGTAATTACTACTTTTTTGGGCCAAGTAATTGTAACTGTAATTTATTACTTTTTAAAAGTAATCTTCCAAGCTCTGGTTACACAAGACCTCCCAGTCAACTATAATTGCACAACCTGAATTTGCTAGTATGTGTTTGAATCCCACCCAAAAATAGCAACAGTTTGGAACCACCCTTGTTGTCTTATGTCAAATTAATGGTGAAATATTTCCAACCTTTACTACAAGAAAAGGCTACGTTGCCTTAAGTTTATTTTACATTATAAAAATTATGCACAATTGATACAAAGGGGGTTACTTTTAATTAAAGGGGGGGTTGCTTTCTTTTTAATGGTGAAATAGTTCTTACCTTTCCTAAAAGAAAAAAGCTGCATATTACTTTAGAAAAACAGCAACAGGGTAGGAGGAGAGATTGATAAAACTCTGCATGAGGAAATGGATAGATGGAGAGAAGTTTTTCTCAATACATGAACCTTAGAGGATCATCCAGTGAACCTGGGTGGTGGGAGATTCAAGACAGACAAAAGAACCTAAGAACATAATGGGCTTCTTTTTCCCATCAGACTCTTACTATATGACTATGGCTTTGACAGCAAGATTATTATGGAATACTGATAATGGAAGATTGGATACTGAAATTACTGGACTTAACAAGACTACTGAAGATGGAAGATGGAAAATGGAACTAATAGGGATAATAGAACAATGGCTACTGAAATTACTGAACCTAACAGATTCTGATGTGATGGATTAATTGAAATGTTTATTTTGACTATGGTTATGACAATAAGATTATCATAATTAGTAATGAGATGGATTAATCGATATGCTTATCTGGAAAAAAAAATTGATAGATATATTTCTTAAAGAATTGAAACCTCTCTTTGACTTTTTGTGGAAAGAATAAAGTAATGTTTATGAGATTTGATGATTAAGTAAGATAACTACTGGAGGAAAGTGATTTTATAATATGACTTAAGAGACAGGATTGTTATATATTATAGACTTATAACTGATTTGATCTTTGACAAATGGGAAGTCAATATTTTACTCTTTATTTTTTATTTTTTTTTTCTTTTTTTCTTTTTGTTTAACTATTTTTGATTTTGTTTTTTGTCTTTGAATGTTTTATGATTTTGTCTTGTATGCTTTATGAAAATCTGAATAAAAAATTATTGAAAAAAAAAAAAAAAAAAAAAGAACATAATGGGCTTCTTTTTGGAGGAAGGGCAGGACCTAAATTTAATAATAAACTAAACACAAGGAGAGCCTGCTGGATCACGCCAGTGGCCCATCTAGTCCAGCACCCTGTTCTCACAGTGGACAACCAGATGCCTATGGGAAGCCTGAAAGCAGGAACTGAGCGCAACAACATTCTCCCCACTTAGGATACCCAGCAACTGGTATTGAGAAGTATCTTGCCTCCAACAGTGGAGGCAGGACATAGCCACTGTGGCTAGTAGCCTTTGATAGCCTTATGTACCATGCATTTGTCTAATCCTCTTTTGAAGCCATCCAAGTTGGT
This sequence comes from Rhineura floridana, assembly GCF_030035675.1. Classification (NCBI taxonomy): domain Eukaryota; kingdom Metazoa; phylum Chordata; class Lepidosauria; order Squamata; family Rhineuridae; genus Rhineura; species Rhineura floridana. Next base: position 10,242,378 of record NC_084494.1, read on the forward strand.
GGCCATCACTGCCTCCAGTGGGGGCGAGTTCCACAGTTCAACTACGGAAACCTTCACACCACACATGTTTTCTTTGTGGAATGTGGGACCACAAGGTGGCCACCAGCTTAGATGGCTTGAAAAGCAAATTGCACAAATTCCTCAAGGACAAGCCTACTGGCTTCAGAAGCAACTCTGACATTCTCTGGCACCCAGGTGCTGTGCAGCAACAGCAGGAGAGGGCAGCTGACGCCCATGCCATGCATGTGGGCATCCTAGAGGCATCTGGTTGGCCACCATGGGAAACAGGATGCTGGATTGGAGAGATTATTGGTCCAAAAGGGCTCTTCTTATATTAAAATAGCGGGTGGCATTCCACCAACTTTGAGTAATTTCAATGGATCTGCTTTGTAGGCCCATTGTAATTAATGGCCATCACTAAGGTAGGTCCATTAATTTCATTGGGTCTGCTCTGAGTAAAAATTAATCAGTGTGCTTTGAAGCATGTCAGAGTGCCTTCCCAGCAATGCCAGGAAATCACAACCATCTTCCTTGTGTCTGGCATTCAGAGTAAGAACCTGGGAACTGCTTTGTTCGATCTGTCTGGTGCTATCTAGTCCTGGGAACACAAGAAGCTGCCTTATACCAAGTCCCAGATTAGTATCCCATCTAGCTCAATATTGCCTACCAGTAATGTGATGGCAAATTCAGAAGTGCAGGTTGTCTTCATGATAGTCACAGCCACACACCCTCCCCTCTTTTTGTCTTTCGCTGCTGGGCTGAGAATGAGATCATTGCCTTTGAGAATGAGGTCATTGCCTTCTCCCATAACAACAGCCGTCCCTAGGAGCCAATCAGCATGAAAAAGGAGAGTGTTAGCTACTGAAAAGAGTCTTCTCAGTGGCTGATTCACCTCCTTTCACTCTGATTGGCTTCAATCAGCAGGAAAGGACATGGAAGCATGTTAGAAGACTCTTCTCAGTGGCCAACACACTCCCCTTTCATGCTGATTGGCTCCTAGGATGCTGGAGACACAGGGACCCTGCTCCCAAAATGGTAAGGGGTCTAAGACTTCTGAGACTCTGAATGGCTACACTCCTGTTGTCTCCACCAGCCTCCCCCAATCTGATGCCCTCCAGAGGTTTTGAACCTCAACTCCCATCATCCCTGACCATTGGTAATCCTGGCCAGGGCTGATGGGAGTTGTAGTCTAAACCCTCTGGAGTGCACCAAATTGGGGAAGGCTGGGCTACACTGACTGGCAGTGCCTCACTAGGGTTTCAGAGAAGGGCCCCTTTCAGCCCCGCCTGGAGACACCAGGGATTATCAGTGGCGACTAGCTGTGATGGCTGTGTTCTGCCGCCCCGGTCAGAGACCGTATGCACATCATGCATTTAAAGCACAAGCACATGCCTCCCTCCCTCCCTCCTCAGAGAATCCTGGGAACTCTTTTTTGTGAATGGTGCTGCTGGGAATTTATGCTCTGTGAGGGGTAAACCACAGTTCCCAGGTTTCTTTGGGGAGAGGAATGGGCTTTAACTGTGCGGTGTCTACGCAGCCAGAGGCAAGAAGCCTCTAAATGTCAGTTGCTGCTGCATTCATGTCCTGCTTGCAGACTTACAAGGGCCCCCTGGCGGGCCCCTGTGAGAGCAGGATGCTGGGCTAGATGGTCTTTGCTGTCTCCTTATGTACTCACGGTAATCTTTGCCTTTCGCCTGGAATGACCCTAGTGGTCAGAATCATTTGTTCCTTCATTTCATTGCTGCTCTCTCCACTGTCTGTCCTTCCACAGACTCTCCCTCTCCCCTTCTCTTCTTTCTTCCAAACATACACAAGCCCGGTTGGTGCAACAGCTAATTCAGCTAATTCAGCAGAAGCCCTACACACACACACAATCCACCTCTGGAGTACCGCAGCTTAAAAATTGAGTGGTGTCTGATGGCTCTCAACATATTTCATTCCATCACAACCCTTAGATCACATGTTCTCTTAACTCAGCAAAAGGTTTGTTTATGAGAGAGAGAGAGAGAGAGAGATCTATTTAAAACAGCAGATGCACCAATTTTCTAGGGGGGTCCCCCCAACCACCACCAAAGTCAGAAAAATAAATTAGATTATTTTTTTAATTGACTTGTTTGCTGCCCTAGTGCCACCCAGTGGTCACAAACAGAAGGAACTCATCTTCATGGGACTTTTCTGCATTTTTAATGGGGGGGGGAACCTGCCTTCTGCTCCTCATTTTTATTATTATTATTATTATTATTATTATTATTATTATTATTATTATTATTATTATTATTATTATTATTTATACCTCACCCTTTTTCCAAACTGGAACTCAAGGCGGCTTCCAGATAAAAGTAAGTACATATTATTAAGAACATATAAACATATAAAACATATAAACATATAAAAATCAGCATTAAAACAGAATTAAACAGTGGGGATTCTCAGGAATAGTCCATTTCTCTGTGAAGAAAGCAAAGCTCTGTCACTGAGCCACAGCCCTTCTCATCTAGCTCAGCATTGTCAGCACTCACTGGCAGCAGCTTTTCAGGGTTTCAAGCAGAGGCATTCCTCATCCCACCTGGAGATGCCAGGAGCTGAACCCGGGCCCTTTTGCATGCAAAGCACTGAGCTATATCCTTTCCTGTTCCTGTTAACTGAGCCAAAGGTGCTCAGAAGAGAGCTGTCTTGTTTTCTACCCTGTCTTGCCCAAACCCACTGAAGTCAGACACGAACGAGGAGGCGTGCTTTTCTTTAGTAGAAAGTTTCAGTTCAGAGTGCTTCATGAATCAGCTCACAGGTTACACAGAACTCAGCATCTTTATTAGGAGAAACAAGACACGACTTTACTGCGCTAAGACATTGTAGCAGCAACTAGACACACACCCCTCATCTGGTTTAAGTGGGGTTGGGCGGGCACCCTACTTGAGTGAATGTGCACACACACAAGCGCTCCTCCTCAGAGGGGCCACGGGGGCGCGTGGGACTTGCCACCGCAACCACTTCTATGCATGAGGTGAGGGCAGCTGGTCTGCCTCAGCAGGACCCTCCCCATCAGAGGGAGGGGGCTGCACTAGGGCTCTGGTGAAGCAGGTGTGGGAAGAGGAGAATCGTTGAGCGGAGTGGCAACTGCCTGACAGGATTGGGCCTCCTCATGGGTAACCAGAGCTATAGGGGCAGAGTTGTCACCAGTAATGCAGTGGTAAATTCTGAAGTGCAGGGTCCCTTCATGATAGTCACAGCCATGTTCTCCCCTTTTTTTGCTGTGGGTTGAAAATAAGATCCTTGTTGATGCCTTCTCCCATAACAACAGATGTTCTTTGGAGCCAACAAGAATGAAAGTGGAGAGTGTTAGCTACTGAGAAGAGTCTTCTCAGTGGCTGACTCACCTCCTTTTACTCTGATTGGCTCCAATCAGCAGGAAAAGACAAGGCAGCATGTTAGAAGACTCTTCTCAGTAGCTAACACACTTCCCTTTCATGCTGATTGGCTCATAGGACACTGGAAACATAGGGAACCTGCTGGGACCCTGCTCTCCAACAAATAAGGGGTCCACGACCCCCCAAGACCCCAGATGACTACAGCACTGGTTGTCATTGTCCACTGTGAGAGAGCTTTCAGAGCCCTGCGCACCATTTGGCCTGACCCTGGAATCGTCATCCTATTCAAAGTCCTCCTCCTCTTCAATCTAGCTGTCCCACCCCCGTTCTGCTGGGCTCATGCCACCCCCCATTGTTGATGAATTCTGCCTTCCCATTCGAAAGAATCTCTCTCTCTCTCTCTCTCTCTCTCTCTCACTCACTCACTCACTCACTCACTCACACACACACACACACACACACACACACACACACACACTTTGCCTCTCACAAAGTAGGCTGGAGAATGTTAGGAGCCCAACTTTGCTCACCCTCACATGCTAACATCCAAAACTGTCATAGGCACAGCCCACTAAATGGCTGAGAGTTTAACCGGTAACCTGTTTTCATTTTTTTTTCATAGCCGTATCTGCACCAATGCTTTGAGTAGTCGATGGAGATTGGGTGGTTTGCATTGCATCCCCTGGAACTCAGAGGACAGAACCCCAACCAATGAGCTGCTAAGCCAGAGGCAGTGAACCCTCCAGATATTCATTTTATATACACACATATATATATATCCTGCCCTTCCTTCCAAAGGAGCACAGGTCGGCAAACTCAAGTAACAAAACAGTAAGAAAAAGTTTAAAACAATTCCAGTGCAGATGCAACTTGGGATAAAGAGTTCTACTTAAGAGGCTTGTTCGAACAGGAAGGTCTTCAGTAGGTGCCAAAAAGACAACAGAGACAGTGCTTGTCTAACATTTGAGGGGAAGGGAGGCCAAAGGGTTGGTGCCACAAGACTAAAGGCCTAATATCTATATTGTGCAGAACGGACCTCCTGATGTGATGGTGTCTGCAGGTGGCCCTCACTTGCAGAGAGCAGTGATCAGCTGGGTATATATGAGACAATCTTTTGGGTATCTGAATGGTGGTCCCAGGCTGTATAGGGCTTTATACACCAAAACCAACACCTTGCATTTAGCTCAGCAGCTAATGGGCAGTCAGTGCAATTCTCTCAGCAGCAGGGTAACATGTTGGTGCTATCCTGCCCCAGTGAGCAGTCAAACCAGTGCATGTTGCACCAGTTGCAGCTTCCAGACCAGCCTCAAAATCAAGTTTTTGTTGGACTCCACCTCCCACCAGCCTGCATGGCCAATGGTCTGAGGATGATGGGAGTTGTAGTCTGACGCCATTTGGAAGGCCACAGGCTGCCTGTGCTTAACTGCCTCTGTGTACCTCCTCCCAAGGTTCAAAAGCTTCATTGGTTGGGCTGAGCCTGCTTTTGAAACTCTTCTCCTCTCCTCTTAAATTTAACATTGTGGAATGCGAAAAACCCACACTGGCTATAGTATGCAGCCACTATTGTGGCTTTATTGTTCTTCTTGTTATTTAACATTATCTTGTCCTTAAGCTGCCCAGGGAATATTGACGGATGGCCGGCCAAATAAATTTAACTGATAAATAAAATAAAAAACTTTTTTTCTTTCACTGAGTAGCAGCTCCACACACCTGCTTTGAAGAATGGGATGCAGCCGTCTGGGAAAAGTTGTTTAACCAGTTGTTTTTGCAAGTTCCCTGATCTAAATTACCCTCCTTTGAACTGCTGTTCACCAGAGCCAGAGGCTCCACCACCACGGAGCAAATACCTGCTTCAGAGGTTGGCTGAGATCACAGCAACATAGGAAACCGTCCTAGTCTGAGTCAGACCATTGGTCCATCTAGCTCCATATTGTCCACACTGACTGGCAGAGGCTCTCCAGGTTTCAGGCAGGGAGACCTTCCCAGCCCTACTTGGAGATGTCAGGAACTGAACCTGGAACCTCCTCTACCACTGAGCTGTAGCCCTTTCCCAAATGCAGCACTGAGGTACAGACCTTCCTGAAAGCACAAGTGAGGAACGGGTTAAACAACCTGTCACCATCTTCAACGTAGATCTAAAGTGTGGGAGTGCTAATTATTTTGGGGAGGGGAGAGATTGTAACTGTGAGCTTCTCATCATTTCATATCTTTGATATTTGTAAGCTGCCCTGGGAGTCCTTTTCAACTGAAGGTAAAGGTAAATGTGTCCCCGCACTTATAGTGCGAGTTGTTTCTGACTCTTGCGACGTTTACTAGGCAGACCGTATATATGGGGTAGGATTGCCATTTCCATCCCCGGCCTTTCTTTACCCCCCAGCGTATGCCGGGTACTCATTTTACCGACCACGGATGGATGGAAGGCTGAGTGGACCTCGACCCCTTTCACCAGAGATTCAACTTCCTCCTTTCATTGGAATCGAACTCCGGCCATGAGCAGAGCTTTGGCTGCGTTACCACTGCTTTACCACTCTGCGCCAGGGCGGGTCATATTCAACTGAAGAGTGGGGTGAAAATACCTTAACTAAATAAAATCATCTTGGGTCTCCCAAATTACAACTAAGACTCAGCTACTCTTCAGGAATTTGTCACAATTATGCCTTTCTCCACAAGGTGGCAGTGCCTCCTTGCCTATAAAATCCTCTGGCAGTCTGAGATCCCATCTTAGCCAAAGAAGCACAGGGCTGAGGAAGAAACGGCCTCCCAAAATTCTCCACCCATCGGCGGGAGGTCAAATGAAGAGGGGTGGTTCATATTGCTGAATATTCTCCTGGGAGGAGACAGACATCTCCAAGAGTTTGGAGTGATGGCAAAAAGTCACTTATCAGATAATTTCTCAGAAAAAAAATCTCTTCTGAGAAATTTCAGTTTGGTTAATACTAGGGAATGGGGAAATTTGTCAGCTTTGGTTTCCCTCCGTTTCTCATTTTTCCAGTCTTCAATTCGGTCCTCCGCATTCCCACCTCAGTTTGCAATTTAGAAGGAAAAAAAATCCTCATGAAAATTCATTCATGATTACAAGAAAATTCATCAGAATTGCCTGTGTTCACTCATCCATCCCCCATCCAGAACGGAAATCAATCCAGTGCATATGATCGGTATTCGCTGCCATCGTTACTTTCAGTCCACTAATGATACATAACTGATTGTTGTTTTTCCTGCAGTTACATTGAATTTTGTTTACATTGAAATGAATGGGGCAGAATAACGTTATGGCAACATCATTTACATATCTAATTATGGAACGTACATGAGTTGCATCATTTCGCCCCAGGGGACAGCACAATGAATACGCTTTTGGCAGGATGCTTTTGGCAGAAGACGAATCGGGGTGGAATGGAAACAGTGCTGTGTGTGTCAGATATAAAGCCAAACTAGGTTCCCAGGTCACCCCCTGGTAGATCCAGGGCTGTTTCTGTGTATGGATATACACAAAATACACATATGGAGAGATATAGTTCACACACCTATTTTAGATCCATCATGCTGATTCACCAGCTCTAAAGACTGCTACCTGGCCTGGTTATTTTTGTTTGTTTTTATTAATTTCAAAATTATGCAATACATACATATGATATCAACATTTTCAATTATTCAGTTAGTTTTTCAGTGTACTGTCAGTCTCATAAGGGGGAGGAAGAGGGAGTTATTGCTTCTGTTCCAGTGAAAGATGTAATATTGTCTTCAACGTCTCATTGTACTGATAGTCCACTTTGGCGTGAGGATGGTTGGATGGGCGGCCAGGATTCAACCTCGTTCCTTCGAAGCAGGCTACTGGCTAACCCCTTTCCCTATGCCCTCTTGCCTCTGAGTTGACAAGGGTGGGGACGGGCAGATAGTACCATTCAGGAGGTCAGATTTTGACCCAAGGCTACTAGATGTCAGGCCTGGACCTCAGACACACAGGTACTAACACCTACCCTGGTGCAAAGCTCACTTGGCCATATTGTCTCTTCAGTCTTCATTAATGTTCCAATTCATTCTGACCACAAAGGCATACGAAGAGCCTGCTGAAACAAACAAATGGCCCATGTAGTCCAGCATCCTGTTCTCAGAGTGGCCAACCAGATGCTGCAAGGGGAAGACTGCAAGCAGGACCAGAGCACAAAGAGCACTCTCCCCCATTGCCGATTCCCAGTAATAGCTCTCCTCTTTTAAAGCCATCACCACATCTTGTGGCAGGGAAGTCCATAGTTTAACTATGCGCCGTGTGAAATAGTATTTTCTTTTCTCTATCCCGAATCTTTCAACATTCAGTTTCATTAGACATCCAAGAATTCTAGCATTATGAGGGAGAGAAAAAAAATTCTCTGTCCACTTTCTCCGTGTCATGCATAATTTTCTGCACTTCTAGAATGCCCCTACCCCTTACTGCGCTAGTCAGACCTCCTCTGGAGTTCTGTGCCCGGTTCTGGGTGCCTCACATTAAGGAGGATGTGCAGAAACAATAGAACTGGATTAGAGGAGGCCAACACATAGGATCAGCGATATGGAAAACATTCCTGGATCTGAGTGAGTGGGGAAACATGGTTTCTTCTGATACCTGAAGGGCTGTCACAAGTAAGAGAGTGAAGACCAGTTCTCTGCCGCTGTCCCAGAGAACAGGGCTAGAGTCACATCCACACCGTACATTTAAAGCAGATGGGGTGGTATCCAGTGCTTGTCCTACTCAGAGTAGACCCACTGAAATTAATAGACATGATTAATTCAGGCCTATTAATCTAAATGGGTCTACAACCCGTGGCTTTCCCCAAAGAATCTTGGGAACTGTAGTTTGTTCAGTGTGCATTGAGGCCAGGCTTTGATGCATAGCTTTTGGGGGTTCTGTGATGCCTGTTGCTTTGCCAGTCTGAAAGGGGGCATTGCAGATCAAGCAGGGCTCTCCTTTTGTCTCAGCCATGAGCTGTTTCAGTGGGTACCACGTGGTTTCTCAACATGGCTATTGTTATGACTTGTATGGTGGTGACTCACTATTGGAGTGATGATGTCACTCTATGACTTACACCGCTGAAAATGGGTTAAGGGATGGCTGAATCATGCAATGAGCTAGTGGGGGCTTATCATGATGATATGAGATTTATTAGTGGCTTGCTACCCAAAGGTCTCCAAGCAACTGACAACATTGTTAAAAACAAAAGTAAATCTATCCTGCCATAAAACAAAATAATAAAACCACCCACATGTTGTTGTTATGTGCCTCCAAGTCGACTGCGACTTATGGCGACCCTATGAATGAGTGACCTCCAAGAGCATCTGTCATGTACCATCCTGTTCAGATCTTGTAAGTTCAGGTCTGTGGCTTCTTTTATGGAATCAATCCATCTCTTTTTCTACTCCCTCTGTTTTTCCCAGCATTATTGTCTTTTCTAGTGAATCATGTCTTCTCATGATGTGTCCAAAGTATGATAACCTCAGTTTCATCATTTTAGCTTCTAGTGACAGTTCTGCTCTGTAAGCACTCTAATACCTGGGGTATGACAGGAGGTCAATGAAGGTGCCAGGCAGACCTCACTGAGGAGCATATTCCACAAATGGGGAGCCACGACGGAAAAGACCTTCTCACCACCCTCTGAGGCTCCTTCAGAGGGACGACCTGAAGAAGATCTAAGCAGCCAGGTAGGCCCATGCTGGTTCAAATACAGCTCTCCTGGCTTCTATATGTGGCCCTCAGGGCTTTACCAAGTCCACATCCCCTCCTCAGCCACAGCCTTACTTTGCACCTCTTTGGGCATTTTTATTTCCTTGCTGGAACGTGTATTTGAACTCTGGTAATGCCTCTCGCTTGTCTGGAGAAGGATGAGAGAGTGTGCTTAGAAACTGGCCCACTGTACAAAGAAATTTATATCCATTGCTATGCCCACTTTTGCCTCCGGCCCCCAACACCACTAGCATGCGGCCCTTGAAAGGTTCCCCAGAAAAGAACGCAGTCCTCAGGCTGAAAAAGCTTCCCCACCCCTGAGCTACTGCATGGTGGGCCTTGCATGGGCCAATCGGCCCTGAGCTGTTATAAAGGGGAATAAGGCAATATCTTAACCATTATTTAACAGCTCAGTGAAACAAGCTCTATTAACGACTTGCAAGTTATCCAAACAGCACAGGCCTCCAGTATAGATAGCAGGAATTTTCCCCAAGGCAGAGCAACAAGGCAAGATACAGACCCACAACTAAGCGCTGGTAGATGGAACAGGGTCACCTCTTGGCTGGAGGCATTGCTTATATAGTATTGGAGAACAAAAACCCCATGCATGTCAACAGGACCTCTTTTGGAATGTGTACTTTTAGGACTGAGAAGTAAATGCGACTAAGACTATAACACAGCTTGTGTAAAGGAGAAACCCGCAGAGAAGGAATACTTTTTCCTTTCCCTTTGTAATTTGTCAGCTGTCTGAGGGAAGAACTGTGGGGCAGGAACTGATCTGTCTTCCAGTCCTGGATGTTGCCACCAGCCCTGCTTCTGGATGTAATCTGGGTGGGGAAGAGTGCTTTTGGTGAGGGCCAGACAGCCAGAATTGCAACTGACATCGGCAAGGGATGAGGGGACTCCATCAAGCCCCCTCCCATGAGGATTTCAGCTGCCATCGAATCTCTGATGCAGAAGTTGCCCCATCTTCCAGCTTGGACTTTGTCACCAGCAATACTCCTGGTTCTGATTTACAGGAGAAGGCAGCATCTGAGGGTGGAGTGCTATTTATCAGGAACCAGACAGCCAAAACCATCATTGGCATCAGTGAGGAGTTGCTGTGCTTCTAGAAGGCCAGAATATACATGGACAGAACTATAGAACTACATCATAAGAACTGTAACTTGAGTAATTTGTGCTTGAGATTGATTTTCCCTCCACCCTCCTGTTGCTTTTTTCCTTGTATGTCATGTCTTTTTAGAGGGTCTTTTCAGTTGTGGCTCCCCCGTCTGTGGAATGTGCTCCCCAGTGAGGTCCACCTGGCACCTTCATTGACATGATTTATCTTTTTTCCCCAGGCTTTTTGTAGACTAGGACAATACTATTTGTTATTAGTGTGCTGCCAAAGCTTTCTGTGGCTGTATTGGTGTTGCTGTTTTATTTTTATGTTTTTTTATGGAATGATGTATTTGTTTTTAACAGAGTTGTAAATCACTTGGAGACCTTCAGGTAGCAAGCAAGTAACAACAATAACAAAACAAAACAAAACAACATCAGCAGCAGCAGCAGCATCAACATCATCATCAACATCATCATCAACAACAACATCAACATCAACAGCCAGGAGGGAAATAGTTGGCTATTTATTTCCAATGAATATGCCCATGCAGTTGCAGCCTACATGCAGCTTCCTCTATAGCTCATTCTCTTTCTTGCCCAGTTTTCCATCTTATGTCAGCCTCATTTCTCATGACGGGATACACACACATACCCATTTTTCTAGGCCTGTTGCGTTCTTAGGGCCATGGTTCCTTCATTCCTAGCCTCTTCTTCTTCTACGCTTCCTTTTTAGTCCCTTCCATCCGCTCTGTCTCTATGATCTGTGCATCTCAGTCAATGGTACCCAGGGACCATCCAGGACATGGGGATAGGGGTGAACTTCAGTTCAGTTTACCTTTAAAGGCAAACCTACCTAATTCACACTTGCTGACGCGACATGCGAATTGGAACCCAGCCCATCCTTCTGAAATTTACACATCTCTGAATTTTGCAATGCAGTTCTCCAGCCAAATAATGTGTACCAAAATGCATATACCAGGGCAAAGTGTGCATAAAAATGAATCTATTAATGAAAAGAGCATACAAAAGTACATTATATTAGAGCAATGGCTTTGCAAAAATGTGTATATTAGGCAAAATTACAGACAGACATGTATGTTAGGAGAAATATGAACTAAAATGCTGATGAATTTTCATGAGGACCTTTAAAAACACAAATGGATATGTGAAGTTATGGTTGGGAAAATGCAAAACTAAGAAAACCAAACCTGATAGATTCACCCATCATGACAGCTTTGCCCACCACCACTAGAAGAACACAAGAAGAGCCTGCTGGATCAGGCCAATAACCCTTCTAGCTCAGCATCCTGTTCTCACAGTGGCCAGTTAGATGCCCATGGGAAGCCCACAAGCATTACCTTAGTGCATGAGCGCATACCCTTCCTGCGGTTTCCAGCAACTGGTATTCAGAAACTGCCTCCAACCATGCAGGGGAAGCCATAGCCATCATGGCAAGTACACACTGATATCCTCCATGAATTTGTCTAATCTTTTAAAGTCATCCAAGTTAGTGGCCATCGCTGCCTCTTGTTTAACTCTATAGTTTAACTCTGCGCTGTGTGAAGAAATACTTCCTTTTGTCTGTCCTGAATCTTCCAACATTCAGCTTCATTGGATGTTCACAGGTTCTAGTGTCATGAGAGAGAGATAGAAGCTTTTCTCGATCCACTTTCTCCATGCCATGCATCCTTTTATTATATAGCCGTGGGAGTGGCTGTATACTATAGCCAGCATGGATTTTTCACAGTCTGACATGTAAAATTGAAAATACCCCCATGCCATTCTGCTGCTTCCCATAAGCTCATTTCAAAATGAAACCTTACAAAACCTCTGGTCCTGAACTCAAAAATGCTTGCTTAACAACAATTTTCATGCTGATACACAAAACAGAAGAGAATCCAGAGAAGTTATGGGGCACGCACTGATTTGCCAACAAGACTTTTGCAAGCGCCAACAGTGCTGAACGGGGGATCAAGTATAACCACCCAAATACCATCAGAGCATATATCATCATGAATGCACAATAAAAAGGAAGTCTGTCTTTAGTGTGTGTTTTCAGGGTGGTGGTGCAGAAATGGCCAAACTATTGACCTGGGCAGGATTTTACTTTCAATCACGCACGCCCAGGATCAGGCTGAAAGAAACTATGGTGCATTGCTACTTTCCAAATGATAATTCCACAAACACCCTTTCTCCGCAGCCCAGCCCCTGCAATAAACTCTCTGCATGCTCCCCTCACCCCACCCCAATTGTCCTGCTGAAGCATCGATTCCCACGCTTCGTTCAGTGCCGGCAAATTCCGCTTGTCCAGGATTTCCCTCTTGTTGCTCTTGGCCCAGACAACCTCACAATGGGCAACGCTTGTTATTTCAGTCTCTGTCATTTTCCTACATTTCCTATTTCCCCGACTGCAGCTCCCCCTGCCGCCGCCCCCCCCATTTGCTTGCAAGGAAAGCGGCAAGCTCGCCCTGCCTGCAAGGCCGTCGGGCTTATCTGAGCCTTGCTCAGGGCCTCTCTTAAGGCTTTGTCGCTCTCCATTCCTCATTATTTCAATGACCAGTGCAGGCTCCTCCAGCCAGGAAGCGGGTGAAGTCACCCTGGTTTCCTTTCTGTCCACCTGCCTGGCCAGGTGGCCCTTGGAGGTTGATGATGATGATGATGATATTACAGCATTGAAAGCCAGCTAAAGTCTACTGCAACAGCTACCTCTCCCCTCCCAGTTTCCTTTAGCTCCTCCCCTCTGAACTCATCCAAAGTTATTACAGTCAACATCCCCCCCTCCCACCCCCAAGCTCTCCATAACAGCCCGGGAGTTTCCTGCATCCCAGCAAGAGGGCTCTGCACTCTGAAACAGCATCTGAACTCTGCTGCAGTTTTCTTTTTCTTTTGGAGCAAAACTAACTCAGAAGGACAGCAGTCCATAAAACAGAAATTTGGATTTGTACGCCCAGGACTTGTATTGTATTATTTGGTGAGTATCACAGCAGTGGAAGGGACATAAGGATGTAAGGAGCTGCCTTATACTGAGTCAGGCCATTGGTCTATCTAGCTTAGCACTGTCTACACTGACTGGCAGCAGCTCTCTGGGGTTTCAAGCAGGGGACATTCCCAGCCCTGCCTGGAGAGGCCAGGGATTGAACCGGGGACCTTCTGCATGCAAGGCAGATGCTCTGCCACTGAGGTATGGCTGTTCCCAACATTTGTTTTGGCCCAGTCTCCAAATTTGTTGGACAGTCCCTGTTCCAGAGGCATTAGGGTCAGTTCTTTGACTATTTATTTAGTGTATTTAAAAGCATCTATATGCTGATTAATATTTCAAAATCTCTCTGCAGCTTGATTTTCTGTTATTATTTTATTAGAGGTTCTGGGATTCAGGCCTGCCTGCAATGTGTTGTTATCTCTTGTCCTGGCATCCTTCCCCCCGCTTCTACCTTTAGGATTTATTTATTTATTACCATTTATGTCCCATCTTCCTTCTATCGAGAGGGCATACATGGTGCTGCCTCCTATACAGGCTCACTTAGCTTTAATAAGATAGCCATCACTTCCAGACCATACTTTGGGAATTGGTATAATTTGAAAGGGAAGTTACTAGTCCTCATGGACTCAATGGAAAAGGAGCAGGCAGGCTGCATGTGCTCACAGAGACACACTCTATCCTTATTTATTTATTTATTTATTAAATTTATTACTCGCCCATCTGGCTGGTTATCCAGCCACTCTGGGCGACATACAACATAAAAACATACAATTCACATTAGAGCATTTAAAAAAAAATGTTTTAAACTTTAAACCAGGCTATGCTTAGGTGGTGCTATGGCATTCATCGCCACTAGAGTTTAAACCCAGGCCCAGAAGGGATTGCTGTTGGGGAAAGCATAACTAACAGTGTCGTAATAAAGGTATCAGGCTACTGCTCCTTTCTGGATATTTTCTAATAAACTGACATAGCTGCTTGCATGAACTCTGATATTGAGCCCCAGACCTGCTATGTAATACAGGTTCTGGCATGCACAATCTGTCCCAGATAATGAATCCCCAACTATGATCACACACTCTGAACTGGCATAGGAGAGCCTATTTGGTGTAAGAGTTTTGGACTGGGGACTTGGGAGACCAGAGTTCAAATCCCTACTCCGCCGCGAAGCTTGCTGGGTGACCTTAAGCCAGTCACTGTCTCTCAGCCTAACCTACCTCACAGGGTTGTTGTGAGGATAAAATCGGGAGGGGGGAACCCATGTTTGTACAACATCTTGAGCTCCTTGGAGGGAAGGTGGGATACAAATGTTTTCATAATAAAAGGAGACCAGTTTTTCAACCTGCTGCTGTGGGTATACTTTTAATATCAACGTGAAGTGCAGATGTTAGCTAGTGATCATGTGTTTTTCCATGCTCTGAAAAGTTGCACTGGCTGATGTGTCCCAGACAACGAAGGCACAAAAGCAGGATTCCCCCACAACCCCACATTGAGAAAACTGGCATTTCCCCTAAGCATTGATAGTGATCTGTGATGGCTGGTCCTGAGCAGCTGGTCCTGAGCAGGAGGTGGGGTTGGGGGAAGACTTTCACCTGCACTGGATGGAGTTCCTCTGGAGTAATTTAACCCTTTGATAGGTTTAAACCTACTCTTCTCTGTTTCTGTTGAGTTGTGCCACCCTTTCGGCATGCCTGGTTTTTTAAAAAGCTATCACTTTAAAAGCCAATCAAGCCCCCTGGCTGGCGCCTTGCTGATTGGCTGCCTGCTTCCTCCTCTTTATAATCACAGGGGCAACTAATGCAAGGCTGCAGTAGTGGTGTGCAGGAAAGTACAAGGCTCCAGGACTTTTGGAAAAGGTGGGGGGGAGTTTTACTGTCTGTGCACTTTTTAAGATGTCTTCCTCTGTCTTTATTAGCAATTTTCTCTTACTTTTTTAATGTTTTTTTAAAATGGATAAAATCTCTCCTAGGGCATAGCTTTGCATCTAAAAATGTCAATGTTTAGTAGCTCCATGCGTGGCTTTTAAGATACTTAAGACAGATTTGCAGGAAAGATGTGAACAGGTTAAAATAATTGAGTGGCAGGAGGGGGAAAGCCTCCAGCATTTGGGAAGAGCTGTAGCTTACTGGTAAGAGTATCACGGTCCAGTCCCTGGCACTGGGTTGGGAAAAGCTGCTTCTCTGGAGAGCTGCTGCCACCATTCAGTGTGGA
The DNA here is from genome assembly GCF_030035675.1 of Rhineura floridana. Taxonomy (NCBI): domain Eukaryota; kingdom Metazoa; phylum Chordata; class Lepidosauria; order Squamata; family Rhineuridae; genus Rhineura; species Rhineura floridana. Next base: position 10,257,727 of record NC_084494.1, read on the forward strand.
TATGAAGCTTCCTGGGTGACCTTGGGCTGGTCACTGTCTCTAAGCCTAACCTGCCCCACAGGGTTGTTGTGAAGATGGAATGGGGAGGGAGGGGACCACTTATGCCCCTTTGAGCTCCTTGGAGGAAAGGTGGGATATAAATGTAATAAACAAATGATATGGCACTTGATGGAACAATGGTCTGACTTGGTGTGAGGTGGCTTCCGATATTCCTACGACAAAAGCGACTGCATTGCCGGTAGATATAAGCTGTCCCTAACTAAAAGCTTGCTATTCCTTATGCCTTTAATCACAAGTGGTCTGTCTGATCTGAAAATTGTTAGTTTGTTTGTTTGATTGATTGATTAGATTTATATCCTGCCCTTCCTCCCAGGAGGAACCCAGGGTGGTAAAAATATTGACTTTAAGGGGAAATGTCACCTCCAAAGCAGCTGAATGCAACAGATTCCTCCTGCTGGAGGACAGTAGCTTCTCAAAGGTCTATACTTTTTGTATTTTGCTTTTGCCCCAGCCTTCCCCCCACACACACACACACAATGTTGATCTTCTTAACCAAGGCTAGCAAAGAGTGATGTGATTAACCCCAGGCAGGGAGTTGTGGTGGGCTTTGCACCCATGTTTCCTGAACCCTTTAAACCGGCCTGTGTATCCAGTGCCTTATGTTGCTTCTTTGCTAGAGCAATGTGCTTTGCCAGAATGTCATGAAGGATTTGAGGGTCTGGTGACTAGGTCCCCTTGCAAAAATAAAAAGTAAGCACATCTTGGTGTTCCTTCTGAAAGTTCTACAAACGACGAGATGCCATGCAACTAGGAATACAGCAGGTCACCTTGCCAGAATTAAGGTAGCCTTCCTTTTTCAGGAAGGTAAGTTAATGCATCATACCCAGGCTAAGATTAGAATGATAACTCTTGTTTCGCCTCCTCTTCAAAATCTCATGATGGCAACTATGCACGCCTTATTTTTATCTTCTTGGAAGAGCTATGGGCCAGGGATGAGGGAAACTCAATTCAGTTTGCATTTAAAGCTGAATGTATCAAATTGGCACTTTCTGAACAACTTGAGAACTGAAATGGAGCCAACCGGAAACTGACAGATCCTTCCATTCCTAGCTGGAGACTATAAGAGTTGTAGTCCAAATGATCTGGAGGGCACCAGGTCATCATCAGACTTCATCCCCTGGGCCCTAGTTAGGAACAGGAGAAGCTGCCTTATACGGAGTCAGGTCGTTGGTCTGTCTAGCTCAGTATTGTCTACACTGACTGGCAACAGCACTCCAGGATTCCAGACAGGATTCTTTCCTAGCCCTACCTGAAGATGCCGGGGACTGAACCTTGGACTTTTTGCATGCAAGGTAGATGCTTTTCCTTCCCTAACGTTCTGCCTGTCCCATCCCCCTGTGACATAAGGGCATCTCAGACTTATTGCTGCCAGAGGTTTCACCGCAACAAAATCCCTAAGCCAGTTATCATTTAGGTTCAACCTTTTGCAACCTGGTGCTCTCCAGAAGTTTTGGACTACAACGTCTGTCGGTTGCAGCCAGGCTGTGCTGATGGAAGTTGTAGTTCAAAACCTCTGGAAGGCACCAGGTTGGCGACGCTTGATTTAGGTCACAGGGAGTGGAATGCTGGATTGTATCCCAGGCTAGTCCTACTCAGAGTAGACCCATTGACTAATTTAGATCACGACTAATTTAGGTCCATTAAGTTCAATGAGTCTACTCGGGATAGTTGGAGACAACCCTTAGTTGGGTTTTCACAAAGAGGTGAAGTTGACTCCTGTTCTTCTCTCTCCTAGCGCAAGATGGGCGATTGGGGTTTCCTGGAGAAGTTACTGGACCAGGTGCAGGAGCATTCAACGGTCATCGGCAAGATCTGGTTGACGGTCCTCTTTATCTTCCGCATCTTAATCCTGGGCCTTGCCGGAGAGTCCGTGTGGGGGGACGAGCAATCAGACTTTGTGTGCAACACCAAGCAGCCCGGCTGCACCAACATCTGCTATGACAAGGCCTTCCCCATTTCTCATGTCCGTTACTGGGTCCTGCAGTTTCTCTTTGTCAGCACACCCACCTTGGTCTACCTGGGGCACATCATCTACCTCTCCCGGCTTGAGGAGAAGCTGAAGGAGCGGGAGAGTGAGCTCCGGGCTCTGCAGTCCAAGGATTACAGGGTGGCGGACACGCTGATGGCGGTGGAAAAGAAGATCGCCAAGATCTGTGTGGCCGAGGATGGGAGGATTAAAATCCGGGGGCCTCTGATGTGGACCTATGTCATTAGCGTGGTCTTCAAGACCATCTTTGAGGCTGGCTTTCTTCTAGGCCAGTGGTACCTGTATGGTTTTGTAATGAAGCCCCTCTTTGTGTGTGAAGGGAACCCGTGCCCACACCTGGTGGACTGCTTTATGTCCCGCCCCACTGAAAAAACCATCTTCATCCTCTTCATGCTGGTGGTGGGCTTGATTTCCCTTGTCCTCAACCTTCTGGAGCTCTTCCACCTCTTCTGCAAGGGCCTGCTCCACCGTGCCAAGGAAGGGGACTGCTGTTCCCCCTCCTCTGCTCCCCCTCTGCCTTGCAATGCCAACAGCTTCCCTAACAAGCTTTGTGATGTGCCTGCTGGGCCTTATCCAGACAAGGCCTTTTTCTACCTCCCGATGGGCGAGAGGCCTTCCCCGCCCTACCAGGCGTACAACAAGCTTTCCAGCGAGCAGAACTGGGCTAACTTCAACACGGAAGAGACCTTGGCCTTGCGAGACAGGAATAAGCCCCCGGACGTCTTTGACGCACAAGCCCCCAAAGCCCATCTCTCTCAGGAAAGGCAGTCGAGTCGGTCTAGCAGCAGCGCTTCAAAAAAACAGTATGTCTAGCAAGTGAGATGATCCCAACGCAAGGCAGATGTTGCCTTCCCATGATGCCAGCTGTAGGTTTCATCAAGCCTGGGCTCTATTCACTGGCCTTCATGGCAACGGATGACTCCCTTCTAGCTTTTGAAGAGCACTGGTCTCAAATGTTCTTCTCGGGCTGCCCCCCATATTAAACCTGCTGTACTAAGTCAGACTATTATGGCTTTTTTTTCCCCTAGACATCGACTGAACTTTCAAGTTAGAGTCAGCCATGGAAAATGGGACCTCCTCTTCCCAGCTGATGAAATGGCTGGTTAAAGGGGCATTTGATCATCATTCAGGCGGGGCATGTTACATTTTGATTCTTGGAAGAAGAAAACACGTGTTGGTCTCTTTTATGTGTTAGATCTTGCAGTGGGGGATGGGTGTCAGCTGCCAGCTGATGGGGAGAAGGAGAGGGGGCCTTCTGCCGGCTTGTTTCTGTGCCAGAATAGACCTCGTTTTCCGCAAGACGATTTGTACGCTAGAGGGGAAGACACGGAGGACAGTCTTTTTTTTTTTTCCTTCTCAAGTGAAAGAGACTACTGTTGTGGCTTCTATTTACGGATAGCCATGTGAAGATGTTGTGGGGCTAGGGTGGGGCATTCGCACATCAGGTTTTTTTTCTTTTCAGCTCCCTAGTTAACAGGAAGTCTGAGCAGTGCAGCAAAATGGCAATCCATAGTTATAATGGGCTGTTGGACTGAACACAAGAGTCTTCTAAAAACAGAGTTTCTGTTTCAAGCAGGTGTTTTGAGGAATATCAGCTGCTGCTGATGTAAGCTTAGTTGAGCAGGCATCCTCACTGAATGTAGAACTGAATTGGGTTGGTGTGGCTTAACTACTTTTGAGTTTGCTCTTGCATGTCTCCACTGGAAGTTGGCCCTGGAGCCTTTGTGCCATACAGTGTGTGGGTAATAAATCACAAGTCTTCACCTTCACTGTACTACGTATCTGGTTCCGTCTGATGGTCACAGTCCAGGAACCTCCAACACTTGATGTGAAAAGCGCTCTTGCTTTTGTACTTCAACTTGATCTCTCTTTTTTTAAATCAAAGACCAACAGCGAAGTACTTGCCTCTCTCCACTAGTCTACTCAGGTTTACCCCCTATTCTTTTCTATAGACCGGGTATGGGGACCTTTAGCCTTCCAGATCTTGCTGAATTATAGCGTTCAACAGCCCCAGACAGCATGGCCAGTGGCCAGGGACAATGGGAGTCATAGTTCAGCAACATCTGGGGGGCCAAAAGTTCCCCACACTTGCTAATAGACCAAGCAAAACCAGCAAGAGCAAATGTGGTGTTTTCCAGAAGTTGTGGACTACAGCTCCCAACATCCCTGACTATTAATAGTGCTGTTTGAGGCTGATGGGAGTTGTAGTCCCAACAACATATGGAGGGTGCTTCCATAGCTGCTTTTGCTAAAGACATCCTATAAACACTTTTTTGCTTTGATTGTTTATTGATTTATCAGAACTTGCAGCCTGATCACTTTCTGAAGCATCATTCATCAGAAACAAGATCGTAACGTACTGGGCTGTCAAGGAGCCTGTGTGTGTGTGTGGCTGTGAACCTTTGCCCAATAATTCCAGTGCATATACCCCACCCCCATGAATATATGGTAACAGTTGTCCCTGTTAGGTGTGGAGCTTCTCCCCTCTCTTGCCCCCCCACTACTTAATACAGAACTATGTTCTATGTCATAAAACACTGTTTACTATATGTTTTTTGAAGATTTCAAATTATATATATATATATATATATATATATATATATAATCTTTGTGTATATTGACCAATCTCTATCCTGGATTCTTCGTTTTGCATTCTTGTTCTTTTATGTTTATTTATTGCAGACGTAAGTCCTATATCCTGACAAGAAAAGCTAGATCTGTTGCCCAGGCAGTATGTTAAAGTTCAAAGTAGGAATCTTGCCTGGATTTGATGGAAGAAACGTGAGAAATGGCCTTGTTTCTTTCCTAGCATGTTGAGCCTTCTTTGGGAATGGGAGGGGGGGGGTCTCTGTCCATTTCTGGATTAAACCAATCAAGGGATTGTATTGTTTTAAAATGTGTATCTGCAGCAACAACACTGGAAAACCTCTTGCACAAGATGTTTTGACTTCTATGAAAACAGAGTAGCTCCCTGTTATGTAGCATCCAACATCCTCCACTGAGAGAATGGGAAGAAAATTCATCTGGCATCCTGGTTTCATTTTTATTTTTTTGCGGTCTCCAGTGTACTGTCCTTGGCAAAGCTGTGAAAAGGAGAGCCGTACATCTAAAGCCTTCCTGCTTGTTTGATGTCAACCAACATGTTAAGGAGATGTAATTGCCCCCGTGGCCAGTTCGGCCGAAGTGAATGAACAGCAAGGTGCGAGAAGAAATTTTGGGGATACAGTTAATGGTATTAAAACTGGTGTTTGTTTTTTAAATAAAAAACTCCTATGAGACAGTCTTGTGTCTGTATAGGTTAAGAGGGCCTCTCAAACTCCTTGGTAGAGCTCTGCTCTTTGGCTGGGCCGGAGACAAAAAAGCAGGTACAGGGAAATTAGGAAAAAGTCTTGTTCCCGATTGGGGAGGGGGCTGCTTTGTTTATTTACTGGAGGCCCGTCATCTATAGAACAGAGCCAGGTGCTAAAAACAGATGGTTAGAACTGGGAGCCTAAGAAGTGGCCTTCAGTTGAGTCAGATGCCAGGGACCGAACCTGGGATGTTCTGCGTGCAAAGTCGATGCTCCGCCATTGAGCTATGTGCCTCTGAGCACATTCTGAGCCTAGGGTTTTGCTTTTTAGTACCAGAAGTGGACTGTGTACAGTCTTTGCACACACAGTTCTGCGTTTGCTGAGCTTTCCTCATTTTAGCAGCCTAAGTTAAATGGAAGTAAGTCACATTGTTATTGCTGTTGTTAAACAAGTAGGAGTCAGAAATCATCATCATCATTATTATTATTAGAATTTATTACCCGTCCTTTGCCCAGAGGTGGGTTGAAGGGTTACAACAATTTTAAAAGAGAGGGTCGGTTACAACCATTTTAGAACACATAATTAAAACAGTTGAAAACAACCTAAGCAGCATCACAGAGAGTAAGGTGGGTCCTAAAAATATACATCTCAGGTGTCGAAGGCCAGGGTAAAGAGCATTCCCTGAAAATTATACAATGATGTTGCCAGAGGCACCTCGGTGTGGAGTTCCACAGCTTAGGGGCTGCTACAGAAAAGCCTCTGCCGGGCCGCCATCACCCCAAGCTTCTGAGGGTGGCAGAACTACCAAAAGGGTCCCCTCTGCTGGTCTCAACACCTCAAGAGAGTCTGTAGAACCCCTTTATCTCCTGCAAGTAACCCCAGAAATTTACCAGTAGTTCCCAATCTTCCTCCTGCCCAGCCCTAGTTTACAATGAAGGAGAGGAGAGGAACTCGATTCTATTTGCATTGAACGGCAAAGCCACCTAAGTTGTACTTTCTTAAACAATATGTGAACTGAAACACTGCCATCCTGGGAAATGGGCACTTTTTAAAACTGTGCAATGCAGTTCTCCAGCCAAATAATGTTTTATAAAATGTGTATTCTAGGGGAAACTGTGCATAAATGAGTATATGGGTAAAAAGATACAAAAATGCATTATATTAGAAAAAATTGTTTTACATAAGTATGCATTTTAGGATAAATGCACCCTAAAATGCTAATTTTCATGACTTTTTTAAAAATAAAAAAATCCAGACTGATGCAAAAATATGGAGAATTTAACAAGATTGGAAAAATGAGAAATGGAAATTGTCAAATCTGCCCATCCCCTATTTACAATATACATAAATAATGGACAGCCACACCTTCAGCAGATCTCTGAGGCAGGTGTAAAACAGTAGGGCTAAGGAACCTTTTTCAACCAGATAGCTGCCCCCCCCATGATGCACCTGCTGAGTAGGGATGGTCGAAAAATTCAATACACTTCGCATTTCAATCCAAACCTATCAAATTCACACTTTCCGAAACAATGTGACAAGTAAACCACCGCCATCTTTGGGAATCTGCGCTTATTTGAATGTTGCCATGCAGTTTACCAACCAAACAATGTTGACAAAAATGTATATGTTAGGGGAAAGTGTGCATGGAAATGAATATGCAAGTGAAAATTACATACAAAAATGCATTATATGATGTGAAGTTGGTGTAGTTGGTCAAAAATACATGGGGAAAATGTGTTTATTGGGAGAAATTTGCACTGAGATGCTAGAGAAATTTCATGAGGATTTTTTTTTAAAAAAAATCACAAATTGCTGCAGTGGAATATGGAGAACTGAATTTAAGATTGGGAAAAGGAGAAACAGACGGAACCAAAACGGACAAATCTTTCCATCCCTACCGCCAGGGTCATATACTTTGTCAAGCATATGTCAGTAGTGGGAAGGGGCCAGAGGCAACGGTGACCAGACAGATAGATGGCCCTCTTAACATTTGTAGAGTATTCAATACATTCCATGGACCCAAAAAGTTATATGCCCTCAGGGCCGGCGCCAAACAGCAGCCAGGTTAGGCCTTGGCTAAGGGCCTCTGCAGACCAGAGGGGCCCCTAAAGGGCCACTCTTTAGGTTGGGAGGGTGGCGCTCCTGTTCCATGATCTGTGGCAGTGTCACGTCCTGCAATCCAACCCTGCTGCAGATTGCAGAGAGGGAGCTCCCAGGCACCCCCCAATAGAGACAACAGAGGTTTCAATAAGCCCACATGCATGCCCCACCTACCTCTCCTGTCAGTGTGAATGCCATGTGTTCTGTGCGCACATGCCTGCCATCACCCAAGACGGTGATGGAGGTTTCCCTAAGGGGCTGATGCCTCTGTCACCATCTTGGTTGATGGCAGGCATGCACATTCTGTGCGTACCTCATTCACACAACTCAGGAGGTAAGTGATGCACATGGGTGGGCTTATTAGCCCCATGCCATCTGTATCAGGGGGGTTGTTGGGCTATGTCACCACGGGCCGGGGGCAGGCCAGTACTCCTAGCAGAAACCAGTAATGGTTTGAAATCAATGCTGATGAAAGTTAAAGAGGAAAACGCAAAACCAAGACTGCAGCTGAATGTCAAAAAGACTAAAGTAATGACAACAGAAGATTTATGTAACATTACAGTTGACAATGAGGACATTGAACTTGTCAAGGATTATCAATAGCTTGGCACAGTCATTAACCAAAATGGAGACAGTAGTCAAGAAATCAGAAGAAGGCTAGGACTGGGGAGGGCAGCTATGAGAGAACTAGAAAATGTCCTCAAATGTAAAGATGTATCACTGAACACTAAAGTCGGGATCATTCGGACCGTGGTATTCCCAATCTCCATGTATGGATGTGAAAGTTGGACAGTGAAAAAAGTGGATAAGAGAAAAATCAACTCATATGCAATGTGGTGTTGGAGGAGAGCTTTGCACATACCATGGACTGCAAAAAAAGACAAATGATCGAGTGCAATTAGAACAAATTAAACCAGAACTGTCACTGAAGCTAAAATGATGAAACTGAGGTTATCATACTTTGGACACATAACGAGAAGACATGATTCACTAGAAAAGACAATAATGCTGGGGAAAACAGAAGGGAGTAGAAAAAGAGGAAGGCCGAACAAGAGATGGATTGATTCCATAAAGGAAGCCACAGACCTGAACTAGCAAGATCTGAACAGGGTGGTTCATAACAGATGCTCTTGGAGGTCACTGATTCATAGGGTTGCCATAAGTAGTAATCAACTTGAAGGCACATAACAAAAAATTATCTTTTGGCATTCTTCCCTGATAATGTCTCTGACTTCAATCCATAGTTCTTCTGGTTCTCTATCAACTAAGTTTAAAGCCTCAAATCTGTTCCTTATTTGATCTTGATATTCTTCTGGAATGTTATTTAAATTGTATTTTGACATTATGATTGCTTTGTTGTTGTTTTTTAGCTTTACTCTGATTTTTGACATTACCAGTTTATGATCTGTACCGCAGTCTGCTCCTGGTCTTGTTTTCGCAGAATGTATGGAACTTCTCCATCTTCTGCTACCAGCTATATAATCAATTTGATTCCTATATTGACCATTTGGTGATGTCCACATGTACAGTTGTCTTTTCAGTTGCTCAAAAATGTGTTTGCAAGAAACAAATTATTGGCTTCACAGAATTCAATAGGTATTTCTCTTGCTTCATTTCTATCTCCTAAGCTCCATTTCCCCACAATTCCTAGTTCTTCTCTGTTCCCTACTTTTGCATTCCAGTGCCCCATGTTTTGGTGTGTGATCAATTTTTTCCTGTACTTCTGCGTAAAATCTCTCCAATTCCTCCTTTTCTGTATTTGCCATTTGCCATTAGAGCATAGGCTTGGATGATGGTTATGTTAATAGGTTTCCCGTTTAATCCTATTCATATAACTCTCTCAGACCTTGTGTTATAATTCCAAATTGCTTTTGCTACACTTCTCACTATTAAAGCAACCCCGTTTCTTCTTAATTTCTCATGTCCTGCATAAAATATTTTGTAGTTACCTAATTTAAAGTGTCCCGTTCCTGTCCATTCTAATTCATTCACGCCAAGTATTGTAATGTTGATACGTTCCATTTCTGGCTTGACAATTTCTAACTTTCCCTGGTTCATGCTTCTCACATTTCATGTTCTTATTGTGTGCATTGTACAACTCCGGAGTCTCCTTTTGCATCTGTGCGCATCAGCGTCTTGGCTTCCTTTCATCTTTGACCTGCGTCATTAGTCACAGCGCTACTCGTACGTGTCCTTTGTTCTTCCCCAGTAGCTCATGGAGTGCCTTCTGACCTGGGGGTCTCATCTTCCAGCACTATCTCGTGTTGCATTTTGGATACTCTGTTCATAGGGTTTTTGTGGTAAGAGGTATTCGGAGGTGGTTTACCATTCCCCTGAGTTTGGATGCATCTTAGTCTGGTGTCTCAGCTTTGACCATTCCGCCTTGGGTGCCCCTGCTAGGAGTCTAGCCTCTTGGTCTAGACTCCTGACGGCATTGCTGTCAGCTTCTTCGACACTCTCAAACCCCCTCACCACGTTAAGGTGTGCATCCTAGAGGGGGAACGGTATTTTATAGATTCCTTTTTGAATGGTAAACTTTCTGCTCCTAGTGCCTTCCTCCTCCTCCTTTGTTCTATAAAATGCCCATTTTGCCACACTACTGGTTTTGCTTCTGATTTCTGCTCTTGAATCTGCTGTTCTCTCTTGCTTTGCTTCACAGATACCGAAATTCTGCTTATGTGTCTTCGACCTGCTTATCATTGACATGTTTGTTTCCTTCCCATTCTTTTTAAACCACAGTCCTGAAAAACCTGAATTCACTGTAATTCATTTCATTTGGCACCTTTCCCGCTGAATCTGCTATTTTTGCTACATCCGCAGCAAAGCATGGTCAATTTCTTTATTTCTCATTTATTTTAATGCCAGTGCCTGCTGCTCCTAATATTAATTGCAGTCTCTATGAATGTGTTAAACATTATAGGGGACAGTGAGCACCTTTGACAGGCCTCTTTACAAATTTCAGCTGTTCACTCATATATAATTCACACTAATGATAGCTTCCTAGTTTGTGTATAAAGTATAGATGATTTGTTTTGTCCCTGTACTTATTCTTGCCATTTGCAATATACTAAACATCTTATTCTGGCTGTCATATTTTTTTCCTAGGTCAATACAATGCTATGCATGAGCCCTTTCCAATTTCCAGTCTTCTCTTTCAATGTTTGGGTTGCAAGGAAAAGCTCATTTGTTCTTTACTAAAACCAAACTGATCTTCATTTAAGACAGTTCCAAACTGTTGCTATTTTTGGATGGGATACAATCGCACACCAGCAAATTCCGATTGCACAATGAAAGTTGGTTTGATGGTCTTACACTACAAACCTGCTTCCCTCCTCCCCTAAAAAAACCCTGACTTTTTGAGATAAGGAAAGCACTGGAAAGTTTGGGATAATAATTGCTCGATGCACACACACACACAACAAATCAGAATGGATGTTCGATAAATAGCCGACGTCATCTAATCTTCCCACAAACAAATCAGGATCACGAACTGATGTGGAAAGTGGAGAACTGAATTTAAGTGACAAACTGAAATTGACAGATTTGCCCATTCTTAACTCCAACTCCCATCAGCCCCAGCCAGCGTGGCCGATGGTCAGGCATGATGGGAGCTGTAGTCCAGGAACATCTGGAGTGCCTCAAGTTCCCCATCCCTGATTGAGATCATTGAGGGAAAAGATATGATAGGGCAAGAATTTAAAACACACACACACACCTTTCCCAACGCTGCTGTCACAATAAAATTTGGAGAAGTGGGCCGGATGGTGATGCGGAACTGCTTTTAGGTAAAATTGAAAAATGTTGGGAGATCTGATTATGGATCACATGAGCCTTGTCTGTTTTGACTCTAATGCACCCCCACATTTCAGCCTAAAAGCCCCTTATCCTCTTCAGTCATTTTCCCTACATGTTCTCTCTCCAGTGCTCCTTCTGAAACTGAAAGCTCTTTTCTAAATACTTGTCCCATCTTTCTGCAATGTTTTCATCTGCTGTCAACAGTGTTCTTTGTTTACTTCAAATACTTGTAGTTCTTGTACTTGTAGTATTTACTTCAAATACTTGTAGTGCTCTCAGAACACATTTCCCCCCTTTTCAGAAATTTTTTTTTTTTTCAGAAAAACAGATGTAGCCATCATCTCCCAGGCCTGTATACATTCTTCCTTGGCAAGGGTCCTTAGTCTTTTTGGGCCTGGGGGAAGACACATTTGGAAATTTAAGGAAATGCCACACCACAAGAAAAACTGGCAATGCTCACGGCCATCTCTCCAACACGCAAAGCACTTATTTTCCCCCACCCAAGAAAGAGGCAAAAAAGCAGGCACGGACCCCAAGAAAACAGTCAACCCCTCCACCACCACTAAACAAAAGCCACAAGAAACTCAATTTTAAAAAAATTGGAGGGGCAGAGGGTCTTGGCAAGCACCAAGGAATTGTCATAGGGTGCCAGGGTGCCCACAGGCACCAAGTTGGAGACCCAAGTTCCATGGTGTCACAGTGATCATTAGGCCAGGATCCTTTTGACTTGTCATGCTTTTGTAACCATTAGGTAAGCCTCTTTCTCCCCAATCCCATTGAGTAGACATGTGGGCGATTGCACTGTTAAAGTGTCTATATTTCTGCTGTCCCCTATCATCTCATGAGCCCAGAGTCTACAGCTTTAGTCCCAGATTCAGTCCCTGGTATCTCCAGACACGACTGAAAATGTCCCCTGCCTGAAACATTAATGAGCTGCTGCTAGTCAGAGTGGACAATACTGAGCTAGATGGACCATTGTTCCTATTTGGTATAAGGCAGCTCCCTATGTTCTTCATCAGGAGTCCTATGTCCATTTCTGGGCTCTAGAGTTTAAGAAGGATATCAACAAACTGGACCGTGCCTAGAAGGGAGTGATAGAGATGGGCCTGGAGATCAAGACGTGCGAGGAAAGGTTGACGGAGTTGGGTATATTTAGCCCAAAGAAGAGCCGATTTAGGCTGCGATCCTAAGCTGACTTACCTGGGAGTAAGCCCCATTGAATTCAGTGGGACATTTCTGAGTAGACATGGTTAGGATTGGACTGTAAGAGGCAATATGATCTCTATTTTCAAATATTTGAAAGGGCTGCCCCATAGATGCCACTTATATCCTGGCTGGGGCCGATGGGAGTTGTGGCCCACAACATGTGGAGGGCACCAGGTTGGCAAAGGCTACACTGGGGACAGGGCCTAAAGCAATGGGTTCAAATGACAATGAAAAGGATTTTGACTAAACAATAGGAAGAAAGTCCTGATGGTGTGAGCTGTTCAAGGGTGGACTGCGTTGAAGGTGGGGGAGCTTTCCTTTGTTAGAGGTGCCCCTTCATCCACTTTTTTTCTGGGACAAAAGCCTACCCCCTGTGCAGTTTTCATTGTGCAATTTACACATAAGTAGACCTACAAGGCAGTCTTTCTAAGATATAGTCACAACTTATCACCCATACAACACCTCCCAAATTTGAGCCAGTTACCACTTACCATTTTCCTTCTGGAAACAACCACTTGGAGCATAAAATGTCCCAGAGGTGTATTTACTACCCCAGCCAATGTTAGTGGATTGGGCTAGTAAAAATACTCTGTGGTTTTATAATAGAAAAATGGTCAGGGACAGATCAACAAAGAGCAACATTCTCCCTCCTCTGAATAAATGTTTGCTGGCTCTGGGTGTTTAGGTACTGTCAAGCACACTTTTCCTGAAATCACAGACAGAAATGTTATCTGGGTTCAAATTTCAATGAAAAGGATTTTGACTATGTATTAGGAAGAAAGTCCTGATGGTGATGTATGGCCACCATACACTGGAAATCTCATTGGAGTAGAAAATACAGCTAAAAAACCGTTAGTGTGGGCTTTTTTTCTTGACATTGGATAAAGCAAGCAGAGATACCGTAGCAGCAGATTTCCTGAATCGGGGGTTAGACTAGATGCCCTCTGAAGTCGTTTCCCACTCTGTCATTCTATGATTCTAAGCTTCCTTTTCAGAAATCCTTTTGACTTTATATACCTCTGCACATTGCTCAGCATGCTTGCTTTCTTCCCCCACCCCTTTTTACTTTCTATCTAGCTTTTACAATCTGAGTCTCCAATTCATTATGGGCAAATTACCTTCGTTTGTCTATCTCTGCTCCTGAACAGCCTATACATGATTTGGCTTTATTCGTAAATCGATCGGCACCTATTAGGCTGTCGTTGATAGCTTCCTGCAGTCTCTCAGACTTTTCCAAGCATATCCCTTTCCTTTCAAAGTACTACAAACTGCTCATCTATTGTTCCTAAATTGACTTGTCGACAAAACCTCTCTTGCTTCTTTTACCAAGCCCCAAAAGCTAGCGCCTTTGTGCATAGTCTTAAAGTGCATGGTGTCCTGAAGCGGCAATCTGGGCAATAGGTGGGTGGGAACGATATGGCCTGGGAAGCCCATGGATCAGTGAAGGGAAGTCTGTGTCCCCTCCAGATATTATTGGCTTCCAACTTCCATCAGCCTCAGCCAGCATGGCCAATGGTCAGGGATGATGGGAGCTGGGCTCCTGGGAGGTGTAGGTCAGCAACACCTGAAAGGCACCAGGTTCCCTGTCCCTGCCACATATGCTGCCTTTTCCATGATTGGAAAAAAGTGGGGTATATATAAATGATCAACCAATAGGGAAAGGAACATAGTGGCAGAGCACCTGCTTTAGATCCAGAAGGTCCCAGGCTCAAACCCCAATGGAGTCTCCAGGTTGGGCTGGGAGACAATCCCTGTCTGAAAACCTAGAGAGTTGCTGCCTGTCAGCACTGACAATACTGAGCTAGATGAACCATTGGTCTGACTCAGTATAAGGCAGCTTCCTCTGTTCCCAGTCCTGCCTCCTTCCTGAGTTTTTTTCCTTCCTGTGCCAACAGCAGCATTGCAATTTCCCACTAATTATGATCAAGTTATATTTTCCTCTAGCTGTGTCAATCAGTTCTTGGATTGGCTCATATATTTTCTCCACTTCTGCCTCATTGTAGGCCACATCCACACCATACACTTAAAGCAATATGCCACTTAAACAGTCACGGCTTCCTCCAAAGCATCATGGGAAGGGCAGTTTGTGAAGGGTGCTGAGAGTTTTTAGGAAACCCCTATTCCTCTCACAGAGCTACAATTTCCAGAGTTCCCTGGGAAGAGGAATGGATTTGAAACCACACTGGGAATTGTAGATTTGTGAGGAGAATAGGGGTCTTCTAACAACTCTCAAGAGAGCCAGTGTGGTGTAGTGGTTAAGGTGTTGGACTACGACCTGGGAGACCAGGGTTAGAATCCCCACATAGCCATGAAGCTCACTGGGTGACCTTGGGTCAGTCACTGCCTCTCAGCCTCATGAAAACCCTATTCATAGGGTCGCCATAAGTCCAAATAGACTTGAAGACAGTACAACAACTCTCAGCATCCTTAGCAAACTACAGTGCCCACAATTATGGGGGGGGGGACTTTGATGGTTAAAGTGGTATAAGAGTGCTTTAAATTGCTATGCTCTGCCTCCACTGTTGGAAACCGGATGCTTCTGAACACCTATTTCTGTAAACCGCAGGAGGTGAGAGTGCTCTTGCGCTCAGGTCCTGTTTGTGGGCTTCCCATGGAAACAGTATGTTGGGCTAGATGAGCCACTGGCCTGATCCAGGTGTAGGGCTCTTATGTCCTTCAATGTACGGTGCAGATGTGGCCACAGTCTGTCATTATCGCTCTTGCGCAACACCAGGATTGGGAAACTGGTGGCCTCACAGATGTTGCTGGAATGCAGCTGCCATCATCCCAGACCATTGGTCATGCTGGCTGGGGATGATGGCAGTTGGAGTCCAACCAGGTATTGCCCTCCAGTATTGTCAGTGCAGGCCATGCAGGCCCCACTTACCTCTATCGCTCCTGTAAATGACGTGCACACTGCGAGCACATGTCTGCCATCAACCAAGGTGGTGGTGGAGACTTCCCTAAGGGTCTGATGCCCCTCCACCATCCTGATTGATGACAAGCATGCATGCGCACATCATTTACAAGAGCAATAGAGGTAGGTGGGACATGCAGTCACATTTATTAGCCCGATGCAGTCTGTATGGAGGGGTTGCACTCCGCTGCCACAGGCCTGGGCCAGGCTGGACCCCAAGGGCCCCAGCATGCATGGCGCCGGCCCTGAGTCCAACAACATCAGGAGGGCAGCCAGTTCCCTGCTCCCGACTTAGGGCACAGCACAGCATGCTTTGCATGCAGAAGATCCAACGTTCAATCCCTGGCATCTACAAGAAGTCCTGAAAAAGACTCCTCTCTTCCCGCCACCACTGCTTCTTCCTGTTTTGTGATCTCCTTTTAAGTCAAGATATTTTGGTTTCTTTGCTGGTACATCTCCCACTACCACCCCTGCAAGCAAACACAACCTCTCCCCCCCACTCCATCCAGTCCTGACCCAGCACACATGCTTCATTCTGTATTCTCAGCAGTTTGCTGATAAAAGCCCTGTTAGCCCAAAACTTTGTGTTCTTTGCTTGCCACATAATAGGTGGAAATGGATTCGAGATAAGCTTGAAAACTTGAAACACTGGTGTTGTTTTCTGTTTCTATTACCGGAGGACTTGAAATATTCCAGCACGGTACATTCTCTCTAGGTTAAAAATAACTTGCTCGAAGCAGCTGAAATGTGCAATCCCCCCCCCCCTTCTAGGCTGAATTCAGAGGGAGCGGAACTGGTGGCACAACTTTCTCGTGCATTTTTTAAGAAGAATAAATATTTCTTTGAAATATTTCTATACATCACTATTCTATTAAAATAATCAAAAGTGGTTTACCTTTTTTAAAAAACAATTGTCATCAACCCAACAAAAGCAACAAGAGGAGACAGACAGGGAGCTATTTTTCTCCATCTCTCATTTTACTGGAACTCAGGACCATCCAATGAAGCTGAATGTTAGAAGATTCAGGACATACAAAAGACAGAACTTCTTCACTAGTACATACTGTAGTTAGGAATTTGCTCCCACAAGAGGTAGTTAGGACCAGCAACTTGGAGGGGGATTAGACAAAGAGGATTAGACAAATTCATGAAAGATATGGGTGTCAATGGCTACTAACCACAATGGCTATATTTTGCTTCCACTGTCAGAGAAAATCAATTATGTAGTCATCCAGGGTGTCGGGGGATCTTAGACCCTTTACATTTTTGGGAGCTAGGTCCCAGCAGAGTCCCTATGTCTCCAGCATCCTACGAGCCAATCAGCATGAAAGGGGAGTGTGTTAGCCACTGAAAAGAGTCTTCTAACATGCTTCCTTGTTCTTTCCTGCTGATTGGAGCCAATCAAAGGAATTCCTCTTCAATCCTACTTCAAAAAGCCAATCTGTGGAGAGTGAGAATTCTGTAACTTCAGAACAAGAAACAGTGAATCCTGATGACTGTATTCCATCTACATCATCAAGCAGTTTGGTAGCAGCAGGAGATAAACGTGTAGACAGTGAATTCAGTAATTTAAGTAATATCTCTTGACAGTGAGAAAGGTCAGTCAAATGGTGACAGTGACAGAGAGGCGGGAAGCAGTATTGAAGCCTGGCCAGGTTATTCTATGATCTTAGAACAGTGTTTCTCAACCGGTGTGCCTCCAGATGTTGCTGGACCACAACTCCCATCAGCCTCAGCCAGCATTGCCAATGGTCAGGAAAGATGGGAATTGAGGTCCAACAACATCTGGAGGCACACCGGTCAAGAAACACTGTCTTAGAAGGTTGTATGATCTTAGAGACTGTGTGGCTGTGAGGGGGCATAGCTGTGACTATTACGAAGGGACCCTGCACCTCTGAATTTGTCACTACACTACTAGAGACAATATGCCTCTGCTGGGAAAGGCAAGTGGAGAGAGCATTGTTAGATCTTTCTTGTGGGCTTCCCCGAGCCATCTGGTTGGCCAGTGAGAAAAGGATGCTTTTGGCCTGATCCAGCAAGGCTGTTCTTAACAGCACCAACAAACAGCAGTCTGAAATGAAACAAATGAAGAATGCCAATCAGTAACCATTTCCAACCATCCACGGAAAGTCTTGGAGAACAAAACAGACTTAACGTGCCTAAATCAGGGCTGCAGGAGCTATGGCCCTCTAGATGTCACTGGACTCCAACTCCCATCAGGTCCAGCCAGCATGGCCAATGCTCAAGGAAGATGGAAACTGTAGTTTTGCAACATCTGGAAGGGCCACAAGGTTCACATCCCTAGTCTAAATGATAAAAGAGCTGGTGCCAACTAAACCTGCTTGAGGTAACCCAGGTGCCACCACCAAAAAGGCCATCTCCCTGCTTGCCATTGACATGCCCAATCGCTAAACACAGAAGCACCTGGAAAAAGACCGTCCAATTCTAGGCAAGTCCGTACAGGAGAAAGTGGCCGTTTTATTTACACAGGCTTGTGTCCAATGCTAGTTCTACTCAGAGTAGACTACTGAAATGCTGCAGACACTGCCACCAGAAGCATGTCAGGCCTCCATGGCACAGAAAACTTTGCCTGTGGACACCGTAGGTATGTTTCCCCATGCTATGGAGGTTGACTCTGAAGAGGCAGGGTCCACTGTGCTTCTGGCGGTGGTGGCCGTGGAAGAGCTCACGGCAGAGCACCCAAAGCCTCTAGCCGCTGAAGGGATGGGCAAGCACTGTGGAGGAGGAGGTAGTGGCGCCGGCAGGCCCCCACAGCAATGAGGATGGGAGGAGGTAACCGGGCCTGGCGCTGAGGGGCCCCTGTAAGCTCCTGGACCCTCAGGCTAGTGCCCAACCTGGCTGCCTGCTGGTGCCGAACCTAGTGCTCAGATCACATACCCTCAGGTCTTATGCATAGGAAACAGACCATTGGCGCATCTAGCTCAGGATTGTCTGCACTGACTCCCAGACCTATCTGGAGACACCAGGAATTGAACCTGCGACCTTTTGCATGCAAAGCAGACGTTCTACCTGAGCTGCGGTCCTTTATTCTCAAAAGAATACTTTGAGATAGGTTAGGCTGAGAAAGAGTATCTAGCCCACCGTCACCCAATAACCTTTAAAAGCTGGTTATCATGCCCATGTCCTGTTGATAATACAGACCAGTCTTCCCCAACCTGGTGCCCTCCAGGTGTTTTAGGCTACATTTGATTTCATGGTGGGAGTTAACCATAGATTTTGGAATCTCTTCCACTGAAACGGCTCCCCATCCCCTGGCTTTTGAAGGAGCCGGAATCTGAAGTGTTTTCATTATTGTTGTTGTTGTTGTTATTTGCACTGCTGGTCTTGACTGCTGATATTTTTAAATGGAATATTTTTATATGGTGAAGTTTCAATGATGTTTTGTCATATGTTGTCAGTAACTGCTGAGTGCACCTGTTGATGGGGAAGTTGGCTGAACATTTAAATATAAGCAAATGACTGGCATTTAAAAGTGATTAACACAGCAGAGTCATGCCCAGCCTATTTATATAATGAGCCTCCTCCTCCCAGCCGCCACCTAAAAGGAACACAATATCCTGAAACTTAAGGGTGGGAGCCAAATCTGTTCCCAGGCCACACCCTCCCCAGGCCACGCCCCTCAGTGGCCCTGCTTTGCACCCTCCTTGAGCTTTTTCGCCAGGCTGGAATGCCTCCTTGGGCTTTGCCTCTTTCTTGCGTGGATGAAGGATGGAGAGATGTGTTGTTGTGGGATATGGGTGTATCTAAAATCCATGACTTTGGCGGAAACTGGAATATAGCCTACTATACAAAGGTTAGGGTCACCCCTGTTGCTCCACCCATTATTGCCTCTGGCCCCACCTCCACTGGCATCCGCCCCTAGAAGATTGCCCATGAGAAAATGTGGCCCTTGGGCTAAAAAAAGTTTCCCCATCCCTGCTGAAATGACTCAGTGGTTGATTTAGGCACCAGCCACTTGGAGAACTGCTCTAAGGGTCAAATTAATTCTAATGGTGGAAACCAGACTTGTTTACTCATGGATAAAGTTGGGGGAGGTCATCTTTTTCTAGGAAAAGGAGAGCAGGGCCAAGGACAGGTGGATCCTCCCCTTCCCCTGCCTTATCTCACTGCAGCCCCTCTCCGCAGGAAGAGCGAGGAGTGGCTGAAGTGACAGGGGATGGGGAGAGGGGCGTGCGATGGTGGAGGTGTACTCAGTCATGAAACAAGCTGCATGTAGAGCAAGGGCTGGGAGCCTCTGCAACTCTGTAACAGCAGCAGCAGAGGAGGAGGAGGAAGTTCTGCCCAAGACACTCCTGGAGTCCCCGGAGGGGCAATGGGGTCGCCCTCTGTCGCCTCTCCGGGGCAGCTGGACGCCCAAGAAAATCAGGAGATTCCCCTCCCAACAACAAACATATGAAACTATAGACCTGGTTGCAAATGTAATTCAGCTGGCTTTGAGGAGACTGGAATTTAACACAGAAAATGCAGTTATTTGTACCACGGATAAAGCCACCATTAAGAGCTACTATGTGTATTGTTATTTAACTTTTACAGATTGTATTTTGTATTGTTTTATTGATGCATTTTTATATTGTATTTTATATTTGTGTTTTTTGTAAGCCACCTTGAGGGCCTTTGGCCAAAAGGCAGGGTATGAATAAACTAATAATAACAACAACAACAACAACAACAACAATAATCGTCTAGCTTGCTAACAAAATGATACACATTTTTTTAAAAAAGATTAAGAATAAAATAAAATCCAAAATAAGGGCTTCCTTTTTTCATTTTTACTCCGAGCGATGGGGGATGACCATATAACTCAGTGGCATAGCACAAGCTTTGCATGTCAAAGAGCCCAGGTTCAATTCCCAACGTCTCCAGGAAGGCCTGTAAAAGATTCCTGCCTGACGCCCTGGAGATCCAACAATGCCAGTAGGGATGGGAGAATCTTTCAGTTTTGGTTTCTCCTTTTTATTATTTATTTATTAAATTTATATCCCATCCTTCCTCCCGGTAGGAGCCCAGGGTGGCAAACAAAGCACTAAAAACAGTCTAAAACATCTTTAAAATATATTAAAACAAAACATCTTTAAAATCATATTTTTTATTTAAAAAAGCTTTAAAAACATCTTTAAAAGCAATGCCAGCACAGATGCAGACTGGGATAAGGTCTCTACTTAAAAAGCTTGTTGAAAGAGGAAGGTCTTCAATAGGGGTTGAAAAGATAACAGAGATGGCGCCAGTCTAATATTTAAGGGGAGGGAATTCCAAAAGGTTGGTGTGTGGAATGGACCTCCTGATAAGATGGTATCTGCTGGAGGCCCTCACCTGTCCTCTAGGCCCATTTCTTTTTTAAAAAAAATATTAAACCCATTTGGAATTTCATCATCTAGGTTTTTTTCCTTTTGACATCCTGGGGTTCCCCCCTCCTTTTCTCACCTCTGCCTCACCTGTCCTCACCTGCAGATGTAGTGATCAACTGGGTATATAATGGGTAAGACGATCTTTAAGGTATCCTGGTCCCAAACTGCATAGAGCTTTGCACACCAAAACCAGAACCTCGAACTTGGCCCAAACTTCCCATTCTTCAGCTCCTCACTTCAGTTTGTGAATTTTTTTTAAAAAAGACCTCATGAAAATTCACCACTATTTTAATGTGAATTTCTCCTTATATATGTACTTTGTATGCTATTCTGCCTAGCGTACACATTTTTTGCAGAGCAATTTTCCTAATATAATGCATTTTTGTAAGTTATTTTCACCATTATATGCATTTTTATGCACACTTTACCCTAATATACGCATTTTTGTACACGTTACCTAGCTGCAGAACTGCAGTGCAAAATTCAGAAAAGTGGTAATTTCAAAGGATGGCCGTGTTTCTGTCTGCATATTGCTTCAGAAACTGTGAATTAGGTAAGTCCACCTTTAAATGTGAACTCAGAGCCAGCCCCAGGCATGCTGGGGCCCTTGGGTATCAGCTTGCCCCGGGCCCTGGCGTGTGCACATGTGTGTGCTTGCGCACGGGCCCCCCCTACGTGTCTCTGCTCCCCTTTCCCCCCCCACACATACCTGTCTCCACTTCCCCTTCCCCTGGAGCTACAGAGGCCCCTGAGGGGCCCCTCCACTCCCCTTCCACGATCCATGGCAACAGCTGCAGATCGCAGGGCAGGAACTTCCGCCTGCCCACCATTCCCTCGCCCCACCTACCTGTCTCCTGCCTTTTAGCATTGCCCTTAATGAAGATGGCGGCTGAGGTTTCCCTCGATACCTGTCGGAACGCCTCTCCCGATACGAACCGGCCCGTACACTACGGTCTACTACGAAGGCCCTCCTCCGGGTTCCGACTCATAGGGAGGCCCGGAGGGTGGTGACAAGATCTAGGGCCTTCTCAGTGGTGGCCCCCGAACTGTGGAATAGTCTTCCCGAGGAGGTGCGCTTGGCGCCGACATTGTTATCCTTTCAGTGCCAAGTTAAAACCTTCCTCTTTTCCGAGGCATTTTAATTTAAGTTAACTTAATTTTAAATGTGTTGTAACTGATTTTAGATTGTTTTATTTTTATATGTTCTGTTGTATTATATTGTGTGATTTTATTGTATTTCTTCTGTTCACCGCCCAGAGAGCTATTGCTAGTCGGGCGGTATAAAAGTCTAATAAATAATAATAATAATAAAGGTGCTGAAGCTGTTGCCGCAGATTGCGGAAGGGGAGCGGAAGGGCCCCTCAGAGGCCCCTGTAGCTCCAGGGGCCCTCAGGCCAGTGCCAGACCTGGCCGCCCTTTAGAACCAGCCCTGTGTGAACTGAATCAAATTTCTCCCCTATCCCCAGCAGCCAGTCAGTGTAGGTAATCTTGAACTAGATCAGGTGTGGGGAACCTTTGGCCCTCCAGATGTTGCTGAACTACAACTCTCATCATCCCTGGCCATTGAACATGCTTGCTGCAGCTGATGGGAGCTGTAATTCAGCAACACCTGGAGGGCAAAAGATTCCCTACTCCTGAACTAGATCTCAGTAGAAGGTAACTTCCTATATCCCTGTGGAAGCCATTCCTTCTGCAGCGACTGGGTGTGGACTTGTGGTTGCCTGGTGCACTCTGCGCACTCTGTGTACTCTGAGCACTCTGCACATGTACAGAGATGAGTCTCCTGAGTATGTTGTGGAACCAAGACCTAGTGCTGAAGAGAAGGTGCAAATTGTTCTGAGCCCTGATTCACATGCAGCCCTGCATTCAGTGTATAGATGAGTTTGACTCAGTCGGCACAGTGTTATGGCGTCTCCAAAAGCAAGAGCCAGCAGTTGTTTTTCTATCTGTGGCTCTTATCAGCCGCACAATATTATTTACACAAGAATTACCAGACACCCCTATGACTCCCCCCTCTCACTTCTAAGGGAAAGCATCAAGCTTGGGCCAAAGTAGTTATTTTCATATGTGGAGCCAGCTTGCCCCCCACCCCACCCCTACCTCCTCAACTCCCAGTCTAACCCCTGGAAACCACCTCTTGCAGAAATGATTCTGTCTGTGTTATTCTTGGAGAGTAAAGAGAGGCCACTGGAGCACCAGAGCTGGCCCCTGGATGGCAAGGTCGAATCCTGTCATAACAGTCAAACAATAGGAAGCCAGGGGAAGACTGTCGATGGACCTATTACAGACATGATTTGGCATGAGGAGATCTCCCTGGGGCAGGCATCTCTGTTGGCAAAGCTGTCTCTTAGTCTTGTTTTCCACCTTGCTGGAACTGTTTGGTTAATAACAAATAAAATTTAAAAAATTTAAAAAAACCTCTAAAGCATTACCACTGTTCTAAATTATGCCAATGAAAATATTAGTGCTAAAGCCGCAAAAACAGAGAGCTCAGCTAATAAATACATCAGTCCTCTCATCGCAGTTGGCCAGAGTCCTGGGAGGTATCTGCGACATCACCTTTTCACAGGGCATTTCCTCTGCCTTCATTGTGCCCTGGAATTGTTTGAAGGCCATCAACATGGAACCTTAAAGATTTCCCTCTGCTCCGACCAGCGAGCGAGTGAGTGAGCGAGAGTTCTCAGCTGTCTGACACTGTGCAGACACAGGGCAGGACGAAGTGTGAGATCAGGGTCCAATCCTGCCCAGTGGCAGGACACAGAGGTTCATGAGCTCATTCATGACAGCCCCCTTAGCTGCGTTCCCGATGAGAGTGAAAAAGTGCAGAGAGCAGTGTTGCTCATATATATACACAGGTAATGGTGATTAACAAAACAGAGGTTTTTATTGTATTAGCAAAACATTTCGGCTTCCACCTTCATCAGCTGCTAACATACAAATGCTGATACCAAGGTGGCAGTTATGGAGCTCTGAGGATGGACTGCTCAGAGGGGCTTCATTTGCAGAAGCTTAGTGATGTTTGTACTGCCCTCCAGGTCAAGGCCATGTGGTGCCAATGTGTCCAGAGAGTATATCCAAAAGTTCTCCCTCTTAGTCAGTGCTGCTGGATCTGTTGGTATCTCTATAGCTGTTATAGAAAAGTCTAACAGGTTATGGCCCTCAGTGTTAAGATGTTTTGCAACTGGTTGCTCCACTTTTTTAGTCAAGATTGCAGATTTATGGTTTCTGAAGCATGTGCATAGGTCATTTGTAGTTTTTCCTGCGTATGGGATATGACATCAGGGCCGGTTCTAAAGGGTGGCCAGGTGGGGCACTGGCCCGAGGGCCCCTGGAGCTACAGGGGGCCCTCTGCTCTCCTTCCACAATCTGCGGAAGCATCCGTGGACTGCCATCCCCCCGCTATCCCCCGCTATACGTTTGCCATCAATCAAGATGGCGGCCAAGGTTTCCTTAAGGGGCTGAAGCCTCTGCCACCATCTTAGTTGATGGCACACACACATTGCTGCCATCAACAAAGATGGCGGCAGAGGCACGTCACAAAAAACAACAGAAAGGTAGGTGAAGCGTGGGGATAGCGGGGGGATGGCGAGCAGTGTGGAAGCTCCTGTCTTGTGGTCTGCAGATGCTTAAGTTCTGTGGAGCGAGGAAGGGGAGCGGAGGGGCCCATGGCAGCCTGGTACCCAAGGGCCTCGGCATGCCTGGGGCCAGCCCTGTATGACATCCTTTTTTTTGCATTCGATGATATAAATTATCTTGCAGGACCTGCAGGTGATGTTCTGTTTGATGTAATATGTTCTGCATGTCCTCTGTTTTGTTAATCATAATTACGTGTATATATTTTAAAGTGATTAATGGAATCCTTATAGGGATCCAGAGCAAGCTTGGGTGAAGTTGTGTTTTTTGCTTTCAGACAGACAGACAGACAGACACAATAGCAGAAGTACATAGCACAATACCCAGTTTATTAGGATCAACTGACAGTCATAGAAGAGTAAGCAAGCCTCATTCTCTGACTTCCACTATGCTAATACCGTAATACATCACAAACAACAGTAAAACTTGAAATCTTCATTATCACCTCATTTATTGCAAGAGCAAAAAAAAAGTCCATCAATTACTCTAGCATCCCAACTGATAACATCATCACTCCTGCTCTGAAAATGGTCTCAGAGTTGCTTTGGGTTAAAATACATTTGGAAATGTGCCCATTGAGATAAAACACATATTTAAATATGTCTTATGTAATAAAAATGTGTACTTAAAAACAAATTTTATACAGTTTTTTTTAACCCATGGCCTAATCCAGAAATGGGGCTGAACAGATGTGTGAACGAACATGTAAAAAAAATGACATGTGTAAAATGGACGTCCACTGGAAACAGATGGATCTGACCTTCCGAAGATCTTCCCTCTGGGTTAGACCTTTAGTTCTCATGTCACTTCTGCATTTCTGTGGGGCCAACAGTTAGCAGAGTGGGTTGAATGTAACCCCCCATCTTCCTCTTATAGGGTCTATCTTATTTTTCCTTCCTCCTTCAATCTTCTTTTACTTCCCCCTCCCTTTTCTTTCTTTCTTTCTTTCTTTCTTTCTTTCTTTCTTTCTTTCTTTCTTTCTTTCTTTCTTTCTTTCTTTCTTTCTTTCCGGGGCTTGTAGGGTGGCCTGGCCTCCACCCTGCCCCCCATTACAAAGTTTACTGCAGTGATGACAAGGCCTTTTGTGTGGCAAGCCAGGGTGGAACCTACTGGATAAACTCCTCTGTCGTTTGCTGTCCATTCTTTTCAGAGCCGTCAGGAAACAGCTTCACGATAAGGCAAAGAAAAGGGGAGCGGAAAGGACAAAGCAGGCTGCCACAATGCAGACCAGCTGGGGAAAATGAAAAGATGCCGGATGACGAAACAGCCATTCTCTTAGAATTCAGCAGCTGCAGATCTAGATGTCAGAATAAAAAGTGTGTGTGTGTGTGTGGGGAGAGAGAGTTGTTCTTAGTCAGGGACGTAAGAAGCTGCTTTCTTATACTGAGTCAGACACTGGTCCATTTAGCTCAGTGTTGTCTACACTGAATGGCAGCAGCTCTCTGGGGTTTCGGGCAGGAGACATTCCCAGTCTTATTAGGAGATGCTGCCAGGGATCGAACTTGGGACCTTCTGCATGCAAAGCAGATGCTCTCCCACAGAGGTATGGGCCCTTCCCTGGAGATACGAGGGATTGACACCGGTGCCCAGTCGTGTAGTGGCAAATTCAGAAGTGCAGGGTCCCTTTATGTTAGTCACAGCCATGCCCCCCTCCTTTTTGCTGCAAGGTTGAGAATGAGATCCTTGTTCATGCCTTCTCCCACAACGACAGACATCCCTATGAGACAATAAGCATTAAAGACGAGAGCCTTCTCAGTGGCTGACTCACCTCTTTTCACTCTGATTGGCTCCAGTGAGCAGGAAAGAACAAGGAAGCAGGTTAGAGACTCTTCTCAGTGGCTAACACATTACCCTTTCATGCTGATTGGTTTGTAGGATGCTGGAGATATAGGGACCCTGCCCCCAAAGGGGTAAGTAAGACCCCCTGAGACCCTGGATGACTACATCTCTCCTGGTACCTTCCCAAATAGGAAGCTGCCAGTCAGACATTGGACCATCTAGCTCAGTATTGTCTATACCGACTGGCAGCAGCTCTCAGGGGACATTTTCAGCCCTACCTGGAGATGCTGGGGATTGAACTTGGGACCTTCCTGCATGCAAAGCAGATGTTCCACCACAGAGGTATGGGCCGTCCCCTTAAGGGAAGATAATCCATGAACTACATCAGGTGTGCCCCCCCCAGATGTTGCTGAATGACAATTCCCACCAGCCCCAGCAAGCATGGCCAATCCCTGGGATGATGAGGGTTGTAGTTCAGCAACATCTGGAGGGCCAAACATTCCCCACACCTGATCAACATGGATCAGCTGAGGAAGGGGGCCTTCATGCCTGTTCTCACCATGTGGCTTATGTATATGTGTAAGACTGGAGTATCCACTCTCACCATTGGCACAGAGGGATGTTCAAGGCTGAATACTAATCCTTGGGCAAGAAAGGTTGAGGCACCCCTAGTGTATATGGTTGTCATATCAACAAGATTCCAAGCTAGCCTGGTTCACTGACTTTCATTTGTTCCACTTCTATGCCCGCTCGATGTGGGGCTGACCTTGGGCCTAGACTGCTGATGTGGGTGGACAGCTAACAGCACATGACACCCCTGCTAGACCATCTGCACTGGCTGCGCATGTGCTACTGGGCCAAGTTCAAGGCTCTTGTGTTGATATACAAAGCCCTGAACGACTTGGGTCTAGGGTATCTTGAGCCCTTGTATCTCAGCCGGATTACTGAAATCATCCGGATGATGATAATGATGATATGATGATGATGATGATGATTCACACTTCCTCCTTCTGGGAGGAAGTGTGAGGTAATAATAATAATAATAATAATAATAATGTGTTATTTTGTATAGCTTTATTGGTTTATTGGAGCAGTGTTTCTGGGGCACTCCAGCATGCCCTTCCCCTTCAGGTTTGGAGTCCTCATCTCCAACACCCAACAAAGAGGATTCTGACTTCTCGTCCCCGACAGGCTCAGTGAGATCAGAGCTGGCAAAATAAATCATGTGTTGCCTGAAGAAGTACTTCATTTTTGCACCACGTGTCAAGCTAACGGAACTCAGGGCTGCAAAATGTGGAGCCCAGCAGCTTAAACAGGATTTAAAAGAAAGGTTGAATAAATTTCTAGAGGATAATTACACCGACTTCCACTAGGAACGATAGTCAAGTGGAACTTTCATATTCAGAAGCAGTATACCAGTTCAGTGGGTACAATAGAAGGTGTTTTCTTTCTCTGGGGGATCTTGTAGCTGATTTTAGAAACTTCTCTCTAGCTTGGCCAGATGCTCTGCTCAAATTGAGTATATACTGAGTTTGCAGACTCCAGTTGTTAAGGGGGAGGGAGAATACACGTTTGTGTTGTACCGTGTTCTTTTAAGGGTGCCTTATAGGCTTTGGAGCAGTATGTGCCTTTTGAACATGTGTTTTAAAAAGCCGCTCCAAAATGGTTTAAATACTAGGGAGAGCTAGCATATAAAAGAACTTGCTCTTCTGTGTCAAATCCCCTACATGGGGAGAGCCGTGGTTCAGTGGCAGAGCATCAGTTTTGCATGCAGAAGGTCCCAGTTTCAATCCCCGGCATCTCCACGTAGGGCTGGGAATGTACCCAGTCTGGCATCCTGGAGAGCCACTGCCAGTCAGTGTAGACAACACTGAGCTCAATGGACCAATGGTCTGACTCAATATAAGGCAGGGTCCTATGTTCTACCTCTGAGAAAGCTGGAGAATGTGAGCAGGAGAGGCGGGTTGCCGGATAATACCCTATGATACCCAGCTCTATTTCTCCGTAACATCTGAATTGGGAGAGGCTGTGCAAGCCCTGGACCGCTGCCTGGACTCAGTGGTGGGTTGGATGAGGGCCAATAAACTGAGTCTGAATCCTAGCAAGACGGAGGCACTGTGGGTTGGTGGTTCCCTAGTTAGGAGGATTGGTCAGTTGCCCGCTTTAGATGGGGTCGTACTTCCTCTGAAAGAGCAGGTTCGTAGTCTGGTGGTGCTCCTGGATCCATCTTTGCCACCAGAGGCCCAGGTGACCTCAGTGGCTAGGAGTGCCCTTTACCAGCTTCGGCTGGTAAGACAGCTGCGGCTGTTTCTGGACCGGGATAGCCTGACCACTGTTATCCATGCACTGGTAACCTCCAGGCTGGATTACTGTAATGCACTGTATGTGGGGCTGCCCTTGAGGTTGGTCCAGAAGCTGCAGCTGGTGCAAAATGCGGCGGCGAGACTGCTCACTGGGGCAGGGTATCATTCACATGTCACCCTGCTGCTGAAAGAATTGCACTGGCTGCCCATTTGCTACTGGGCCAAGTTCAAGGTTTTAATTTTGGTGTACAAAGCCCTATACCACTTGGGACCAGGATACCTGAAAGACTGTCTTACCCCTTATATACCCAGTCAATCACTGCGCTCTGTAGGTGAGGGTCTCCTGCAGATACCATCATATCAGGAGGTTCGTTCTGCACAACATAGGAAATGGACCTTTAGTGTGGCACCACCTAGCCTGTGGAATTCTCTCCCCTTAAATATTAGACAGGCACCATCTCTGCTATCTTTTTGGCGCCTTTTGAAGACTTTCCACTTTCAACAAGCCTTTTAAGTTGAGACCTATCCTTGTCTGTGTCTGTGTTGGAATTGCTTTTTAACATTTTTTTAAAATATTTTTTTTTAAAAAAATATGTTTTTAACCCTTTCTTAAAGATGTTTTTTAAAGCTATTTTTAAAAAATGTTTTTAAAGTTGTTTTGTTTTGGTGTATTTAAGGTCTGTTTTTATGATGTTTTGATGTGTTTTTAGCCCTTTTGTTTGCTGCCCTGGGCTCCTGCTGGGAGGAAGGGCAGGATATAAATCAAGTAATAATGATGATGATGATGATACTTGTTAGCTTCCCAGAAGCATCTGGCTGGCCTGGCCCCTCTCAGAAGCAGCTGGCACAGTGGGGTGGAGGTGCAGAGCTGTCCTCCCAACAGTGGTGTCGCTGCCACTTGCAGGGTGAGGCAGGGCAATGGCAAGATGCAGCAGCAGAGCCCATCTGATGCTCCCGCTCATCTGCTTGTGTAGCCCCTGTCTCACCACTGCCCTCCCCCGCCTGCATTTTCCCAGTAAACAGCAGTGAAGATGCTATCATGAGAGTGGCTCTGCACCCCTGCTCCCTCACTCCAGCCATTCTTGGAAACAGGACGCTGGACTAGATGAACCTTTGGCCTGACCCCTGAAGCAGTTCTTGTGTATACTTCTCGTTCTGTTCCCACAGAACATTCCCAAGTGGTCTCTTTTTAAATACCAATTTTTTCCAATCACTTGTCCTACGACCTAAGAGTGAGCACTTGTGCATTCCAGAAATTACAGTTACCAAAATATTCTGCTTAACTGTTTATTTAGCTTCACACACACACACACACACACACACACACACACACACACACACACACATACACACACACACACAGAGTCTCCATCCCCCCCCTCTCTCTCTCTCTCTGTCTCTCTCTCTCTCTGGGACTGGTAACAGTTGGCACTGGAAAGAGCACCTTTCAATGAGTATTGGTGTTTTAAATTTTGTTAAATTTGTTGTTTTGTTTTAATGTATTTTAAGGTCTTTTTATGATGTTTTATTTAGCGTTTCTGTTTGCCGCCCTGGGCTCCTGCTGGGAGGAAGGGCGGGATATAAATCGAATAAATAAATAAATAAATAAATAAATAAAGATATAGATTATAAAACTGAGCGTCTGGTCCCAACGATTGTGCCGGGACTATTCTTTAGACCTTCAAATGAAATCGTGGAGGCCAGGGACTAAGACGTAAGGGCACCATCTCAATCCCCTGCCCCCAAACCATGCATTTCACGGAATGTCTGAAGAGGACTTCTGTTGCTCCAGGTTGAGGCCATGTGGTGTTAATGCGTCCAGTGTGGACATCCAGAAGGATCCTACAATGTTTGCACAGAGAGAAAACACCTGTATGTAGACACTGGACGCCAGAACACCACGTGACCTCAGCCTGGAGGATAGTATCAGCATCTCTTAGTTTTAGTGAATGAAGCCCTTCTGAACATCCTCAAAGCTCTATCCCTGCCAACTTGGAAAGAGCATCGTTTCATTTTTACCAGAGCAGCTGACAAAGGCAGAAGCCGAAATGTTTTGCCACATTTATTTCGTTAATCACAGTAATAGATATAATATTTTAATCAGTCACCGAATCCTAAAATGGATCCAGAGCAAGCTTTTGTAAAGTGCTGTTTGATGCATGTGTGTGTGTGATAATTTTGTAAGCCAGCACATGTCATGCATGGGGTTGGGGCGCAGCAGCAGGATGAAAGGCAAGGGAGATGAAAGAGTAAGGGAAGCAAGGATGGTGGGTGGGTGCGTGAGAATGGGGGGATTGAGCAGGTGAGTCAGTGTGTGTGTGTTTGAGAATCCCTGGCTCTGTGTGTGTGTGTGTTCAGGAGTCCTGGGGGAGAGTTGGGAGGTCTCCTGTGTGTGTGTGTGAGCGCACGCCCCTGTGGTGGGCTGGCATACAAAGCACGCAGGGGCAAAGTCCCTAGTATATATATAATTTTTGTAAGCAATCATACTATTATAAAGTGTGACAGCAGCATTCCATGGCAGCAGGGGGGAGGCACAGCAGGCATGAGGCAACTATGGCAAGGGTGTGGGGCAAGCAAGGATGGGTGAGCAAGGTAGGTGTGAGTTGAGCAAGCAAGGTGGGAGAGCGAGGCGGAACAGCCCGGGATAGCTCCTCATCAACCATCCCGCTCAGCTGTTGCTGCCTCTCCCACCCCACTGACAGCCTCAGCAATGGAAGACAAGGAGGGAAGAGGAGAGGGAGAGCAGGACCACTCCCCACTGTTCCTGTGTCGCTCACCTCAGCCAGCCGCCTCTCTCCGCCTCGCAGGAGAAAGTGAAAAGGGGAGGAGGGGAGGATGCTTGGTGACCCATTTGCGGGGGGGGGGGAGAAGAGGAAGCATGGTGACCTGTTTGGGAGAGAGGGCAATCTTTTTGGGAGTCCCTGGCTTCCCCCAAAGAATCCTGGGAACTCTCATTTGTCAAGGGTGCTGAGAGTAGTTAGGAGACCCCTGTTCCCCTCACAGACCTACAATTCCTAGAGTGGTTTATCAACCAATCAATCCCTACAAGAGTGCTTTAAATGTATTGGTGCAGATGTCGCCAGAGTGTTGAACAGGTCCACATGACCTCGGTCCCAGGTGTGGTCTTAGGGCACATGAGGCTCTTCCCAGAGAACTCTGAGAATTGGGGGAAGCCATAACTGTTTAAAATGGTATGATACTGGTTTGAATGTATAGTGCAGATGGGGCCAAAGTTTTACTTAATGCAGACCCATCGGAATTAATGGGCCTAAGTTAACCATGTCCATTAATTGCAGTGGATGTATTCTGGGGATGACTAACATTGGATACAACCCAAAGTGTTGGGGCTTAATGTACTACTCTCAGGAAAGTGTTCCACAAAGTGTGCATGGGGGGGTCATTGCCGAAAAGGCCCTGCTGCCAGTGGCTGCCTGCTGTACATTTTTGGCTATGGAACCGAGAGTGGACACTTGACACATCACCAAAAAAAGAGGGAACATGTTGTCAAAAAAAGAGGACATAGATTTGCGCAAAAAAAGAGTGTGTGCTACTTTATATGTACAGCTGCAAATTTAGAAATAATTACTATAATTTAATTATAAATTCAATCCATCTCATCACAGTGTGGAAGATTATGGCCTGTGTCAGCCTGCTGAGTCTGCTGCCCAAGTGACTCAGTTGTTGATGGGTAATGACTTCAAGGCTGTGCCTGCTCTTACTTCTTGTGAATCTTTATTTTTAAAGCAGACTTGGACCAGAAAGCCCTTCAGATAGAGGACTCGTTCAAGTAGAGGACTCTCCTCTGCAAAGTTGGATACTTGGTCATCCTAGTGGAACTTGAAGGAAGGCCTCAGGTGTTGAGCAGAGCCTACAGGGAGGAAAATATGGAGGAAGGTAGTCCTTGAGGTACTTAGGTCCCAAGCCATTTACAGTTAGAGCTCGGCTTGATGACCAAGCTTAAAACTAGCACTTCATTAATTTTTCTCCCCTTAAGTTGCCCTTCTGTGCCCCAGGAAACTGAGTTTGCGAATGACTGCGTTTGCATTTCCTTTGTAATTCCATCAAGGAAAATGCATCCAAAGCATTTAGAGCCACAGAGGAGAAGGCTGAGTTATATAATCCATTCTCCCCGCTTCCCCAAGGAATTCTGGGAGGCTGGCTATACTTCAAATGGGGCGGGGCGGGGGGAACAAAAGTTTTTTTCCATTAAGACCTCAGTTCCTAGTTCAGATCCCTAAACAGAAAGACCCAGAAGTAAAGCAACGATCTGTCCTAGAAGGAGACAAATGTCCTCAAATGTCTTTCCTTCCTTCCAACATTTGGAATATTTTGTGTTTTGTTTTGTTTTAAATGAAATGGTTTCTGCACTTTTGATAGATGGAAAAAACATTCTCATTCCCCCCACACACACACAAGCATTTGATCGCTGTTTGAAGAAAGAAAGAATAAAAGAAAGAGCATCCCCATGCTACAATCCTAAACATCCTCATCGGTGGAGAGTAAGCCCTAGAGAACTGTGGCTCCCAAACGTTTTCCCCCATGGACCACTTGAAAATTGCCAAGGCTCTTGGCGGACCACTGAACAATCTTTTTCCTGCCTGTTGTAGCAATTGTAATGTGCTGTGCCAGATGTTGTATATTTGTTATTGATTCTTTTCTTATATTGTATTTTATTGTGTTGCAATTTGCATTCCAGAGAATTCTACGGGATTCAAATTGTGCTCTTCACAGGCATGCCGCGAACCCCCTGAATGAAGCGGAACCCCCTGAATGAAGTGGAGTGAGCCACAGTTTGGGAACCCTTGCTATAGAACATAGTGGGCAGTAGTGTAGTGGCAAATTCAGAAGTGCAGGTTCCCTTTATGATAGTCACAGCCATCCCCCTCATAGCCACACCCCCTTCTAAGATTAAACAACCTTCCATGAGCATGAAAGGGGAGTGTGTTAGCTACTAGGAAGAGTCTTCTCAGTGGTTGACTCATTTGCATTCTCTCTGATTGGCTCCAATCCGCAGGAAAGGACAAGGAAGCATCTTAGAAGACTCTTCTCAGTGATCAACACACTCCACTTTCCTCTTTATTTGTTCATAGGATGCTGGAGACATAGAGACCCTGCTGGGACCCTGCTCTCCAAAAAGTAAGAGGTCTCAGACCCCTTGAGACCCTGGATGACTACACCCGATAGTGGGACTTGCTTTAAAGTAGGAGCCAAAGCTCACCATGCTCAGTAGTAGGGCACATGTTCTCAATGCAGAAGGTTCCACTGCTCTTCCTCTGTGGGCAGCTTGGGCAGTGGGGCACAGCAGCACCACTCCCTCTTCCGCACTGCTGAACTTTAATCTCTGATAAGCTGAGCAACGTGTGTGGTGGTGGAGAGAGCGATTGTGGGGAGGGGAAGTCGAACCCCACCCCAGCTGATTGGAGTTATGGCTGTGGGCACACTAGTTGCTTCAAAAGCAATGAGGGTGGTTTCTCTGACTGCGTTTTGAAGCGACTCTGCCCTCAGCTGTCCACACCTCCCTTCCCCACTGCTGACGTCAAACCTTTCAGGATTGCCCACAGCAAAGTGTTGGGCCAATCACTGTCTCTACCTGAGCCTGCAGCAAAGCGTTTCCATTGGCCACACCTGGAAGACAAAGGGGTCGATCTACCAATCAGTTGCGAAACCTCCCTGAAGCTGAATTAACAAAACAAAACAAAACACTGGAGCTGACCTGACGAGGTTTCAATAGTAAAAACGGGCAGAGGTGGACTAGTGTCCTGTGCCCCCGTTTTCACAACACAGAGGTGAAGACACCCTAGCACAACAGTAAGTGTGTCTCTACCTTATAGCTTAGCAGCACAGAAAAGGGGTCTGAAGAAGGCAGACGGAGCCTGTGGAGAGGCCAGCAGGCTGAATGGAAAGCCTGATGGAACACATCTGGGCCATGAGCCAGAGGGCCCCTTCCTCCCTCTTTAGTTCCTACAAATTGAGGAGGCTTCTGAGGAGGAACCATAGCTCAAGGGTAGAGCACATGCTTTGCATGCGGAAGGTCTTGAGTTCAGCCTCTGGCACCTCCTATGCAAAGTCTAGTGATAGAAAAGATGTTTGCCAGTTGCCTTAGAGAGCTGCTGCCACTCACAGTAGACAATACCGATCTAAAGGGGGGGATAGTCTGCCTGAAATAAGGCAGCTTCCCATACTTTAACCTGACCCTCATTCAGGCCACAAACCAGAAGTGGTTTAAATCTCTGTTTGGTTGGGTTTTGTAAAAGCACAATAGTGTGGTGTAGTGGTTAAGGTGCTGGACTACGACCTGGGAGACCAGGGTTCAAATCCCCATATAGCCATGAAGCTCACTGGGTGACCTTGAGCCAGTCACTGCCTCTCAGCCTCATGAAAACCCTATTCATAGGGTCGCCATAAGTCGGAATCGACTTGAAGGCAGTACATAATGCAAATAGCTAGGGAGATTTGAAGCAAAATAATGGCACTGTGGAAGGTAATCATACATACACAGACAGACAGACAGCGCATTCCTAATTCAAAACCCCTCTCCAAAGTAGGGATAGGTAAATCCGTAAACCTCAGCTTCTTTCAGTTTTGCGGTTTTCCAGCCTTAAGTTCAGTTCATTACATTTCCATGTGTTTGTGATATTATTTTTTAAAAAGCCCTTATGAAAATTTGTCAGCATTTTAGGATGCATTTCTAACTTACACATTTGTATGCCATTTTGCATAATGTACACAATTTTGCAAGGATCCCCCCCACCCCAATACAATGCAAGATGTGTTGGAGAACTGCATTGCAAAATTCAGAGGAGTGCAAATTTCAGAGATGTGGTTTGGTTCGCGGATTGTTTTGGGAAATGCAAACTGGGTAGGTTTGCACTAAAATGAGATTCAACCTCAATTTCTTCCCCTTCCTTACACTCAGGCTGCCCGTTTGCCCCAAGGGTGAAAACACTCATGTTCTCAGACCTCCGTTTGAGCACAGGCGCAAGAGGAACATACTTAGGAAGCTGCCTTATATTATGTCAGACCATTGGTCCAGCTGGCTCAGTACTGTCTGGCAGAGGCTCCCCAGGGTTTCAAAGAGGGACTCTCTCCCACCCCTACCTGGAGATGCCAGGGATGGAACCTGGAACCTTCTGCATTCAAATCAGTTGCTCTACCAGTAAACTACTGCCTTTCCCCATGAGGTGATCCGGAAGTATTTGAGACTGCATTGGGAAACACCACTCTGGCATCCAAGATGGGAAAGGTAGGGGGCTTTATAAGTCTAGCTCAACCCAGTCAAATTGGACAAGTGGGGAGAGAGCTCTTGCGCTCAGGTCCTGCTTTTGGGCTTCCTGTAGGCATCTGGTTAGATGCTGTGATGCTGGACTCAATGGGCCATTTATTTATTTATAAAATTTGCTAGTCACTTTTCGACACCTATATGCACGCTCAAAGTGACTTACAGTTAATAAAAAATTAACCTAAAAAATAGAGTCAAAGATTTAAAAATATATTAAAAAGTTAAAAACAAAAACAGTACATAGGGCGGTGGAGCAAACCTTCTCAGGAAGGCTGCACAACAGAAGCCTTCCAAAAGCCTTCCAAGTGCCTGGGAGAAGAGAAATGTTTTTCCCTGGTGCCTAAAGATGGATAATGATGGTGCCAGGCATAGCTCCCTGAGGAGAGCGTTCCACAAACAGGGGGCTACCACTGAGAAGGCCCGTTGTCATGCTGCCACTCTCTGCACCTCCTTCGGAGGGGGCACACGAAGAAAGGCCTCCGATGCTGAGTGCAAGGTCCATGTTGGTACACATAGGGAGAGGCGCTTCTTGAGGTATTGGGGTCCTGAGCAGTATAAGGCTATATAGGTTAAAACCAGCACTTTCAATTGAGCCTGGGAGCTCACTGGTAACCAGAGCAGTTGTGCCAGAACTGGTGTTATGTGC
Organism: Rhineura floridana; assembly: GCF_030035675.1. Classification (NCBI taxonomy): domain Eukaryota; kingdom Metazoa; phylum Chordata; class Lepidosauria; order Squamata; family Rhineuridae; genus Rhineura; species Rhineura floridana. The sequence goes on from NC_084494.1 coordinate 10,294,088, forward strand.
TCAAACTGCCTTGCCCCGGTGAGCAGTCTGGCTGCTGAATTCTACACCAGCTGCAGCTTCTGAACTGTCTTCAAAGGCAGCCCAACCTGTAACGCATGTCAGTAATCTAACTCAGTGTAGACAACAGAAGTCAGGCTATCCCTGTCCAGATAGGGTCATAGCTGGACCACCAGCCGAAGCTACTGGAAGGCACTCCTCGCCACTGAGCCTCAAGTGACCGTGGTGAATCCAGAAGGACTCCCACTGGCCTGATCCAGCAGGCTCTTCTTTTGTCCTCCTGTTCTTATGACAAGAAGGAGTCATCTCACCAAGGAGGGGAGAAGATGCCCTACAGAGGGCTGGATGAGGAAAGCAGAGTATCATGTTTTTTGTAAATTCCCCGGGGGATCCGCTATCCCTCCCTCCACTTCGTAGCTTTTTTCCCCCTCCCATGCTCCTTCTGCCCTTTCCCCCCACAACACCGTGGGAATCTTGCTTACAGTTTTGTCTCCTCAACAAGATCCCTTTTCCTGTCACAGTCCCTCGCGTCCTTCCCCAGACTCCCAACTGGGATTTCATTCCAGGCAACCAGGAAACGAGATGCAATGGATGTACCCTTTAAAAAGGAGCACATTCCTGGAGTGTAAATGATGACCTCCGAATATTATTTCCCCAGTTCGATCTTCTGGGTTAGATTTTATTTATATCCGCAAACACAAACAAGAAGAAAAAGCAAAAGAACAAGGCATTATTGAAGGAAGAACATAAAAAAAGGACACCACATATAGCTGTCTGAAGATTCCACTCTCTCCAAGCCTTGTGAATGTGACAATCTTCAAGCCAGGGATGAACAAGAAGAGCCTCTCAATATTCTCCATGCTGTTTGCAGACCGCTAAATGGGAGGTGGATTTTACACATATTCTCACAAGAGGAAGGTGTGCAAAGGTCTCTTGGGGTGGGGTAGGTCACTGTTAGAAGAGGAGGCTGAAGCACAGCTTCTCCTTTTTTCTCTAAGGCAGGGATGGAGAACCTGTGCGGTGGTTGTCTGAAACATCTAGAGGGCACCAGGTTGGCTATAACTGGGGTAGATAGGTCCATATGTAGCAGAACTTGTAGTATTGGGGTTCCATGTAGGGGCATCTTCTGGCTGACTTTGCACGCCCACCCCATTTTCTTCTCTTGTCAGATATAAAAAAGTTGGGCACAACTCAATAGAGCATGTGCTTTCAGGTGGAAAGGTGCTCACCCCAGTTCAATCCTCAGCATCTCTGGTTTAAGAGGTGTCAGGTACCAATGCTGGGGAAGACCTCTAACGGAGACTCTAAGGAGCTGCTACCAGTTACAGAACTGATGGGGCGGCCACGTAGGCATCACCAAAAGAGAGGTAATACACCTCTCCCCCTCCCAAAGAGGACAAAAGAAAAAACACAGCTCTGCCTACAATCTGCAGCTGGTGGCTCCATGACAGTGGGGCAGTGCTCCGAATTTTAGTCCAAACTTTCAAGGAGCTGTCTGAGCACCTTGGACAGCTCCTTGAAAGTTCAGGCTCACACCTGGAGAGGATTCCACTGCCCCACTGACATGGAGCCACCAGCCGCCAGTGGTCTGCAGGTGTTGGTTGATATGTATAGATGCAATGGGGGGGGGTGCTATAATTTAAACAGAAATACAGTACATCTCACTACAGTAAAGAAGACTGTGACCGAGTCACCTGTGTGTCTGCTCCCTCCTGTCCAGGTGCTCACTGTTAATGGGCAGACATGATTCGCTAGAAAAGACAATAATGCTGGAAAAAACAGAAAGGAGTAGAAAAAGAGGAAGGCCAAACAAGAGATGGATTGATTCCATAAAGGAAGCCACAGACTTGAACTCACAAGATCTGAACAGGGTGGTTCATGACAGATGCTCTTGGAGGTCACTGATTCATAGGGTCGCCATAAGTCATAATTGACTTGAAGGCACATAACAACAACAGAGCTATACTTCATTTTGAGAATGCCAGCATTCAAGGACCAAATTTTTTGATGGCTGGAGGGGGGTGGAATTACTGAGAGAATACACATGGCCAGGACAGGTTACGTCCCTGGGCTGAGAAGGGTGGCTGGGAGGTGAGCCTGTCAGTCTCTGTGTGGCGAGACCAGGCCCCCAGACCTGTCTCGTGAAGGATCCCGCGGAAGCGTGTCTGGAGGTGAGTGACAATGTCAGGATGCAGGAAGTTGTCAAATCCCTATTGAGGGAGGCTTCCTTTGGCCAGGCTGTTCACACACATTTGTCAGCAGTCTCTTGGCAAGGCCCTGCCAGAGCTCAGGGATCCCCATTGTCTGAGATCGCCCCCGTCTTACCACATTGTTATATTTAACCCTCGTTCCCCAGCGGCAGGCAAAAGGGGATTGTTTGGGCCTTCGCTTTCCCTTATTGTTCGGGCCTTCGCTTTCCCCAGATTGTTTGGGCCTTCGCTTTCCCGGATTGTCAATTGTTGTCAGAGTGCTGATAAGTGGCCTCACAATGACAGCCCCCCCGCCCGGCTGGGTGCAGCTGAGGGGAGGGTTGGAGTCGCTCTGAAGGCCAGCGGCGAGGGCTAGCAGTCAGCATTTTTCATACCCTCCAAGATGAAATTGGGGACAGTCTTGTAGTACCCCTGTTTTTGTGCCAAGGGCAACCACGGACCCTTCCCTCCTCACCCCTTGTTGAAGGTTGTATTCTGCCTGTGATATGCAGGGCTCATTTGCTTTGCCACAGCCTCCCTGGCTCTAAGCAGGTGGCCTGCTCTTTCCATTAAAGATCTGGGAGGAGGGGAATACAAAATTCTATACTCTATACTCTTTGTGAGTGGCTCTCAATGGACCAACAGTCTGACCCCGAGAGCAGCTCCTTGAAAGTGCAGGCTAAACCCCGGAGCAGATTCCACTGCCCCACTGACATGGAGCCACCAGTCGCCACTGCTCTACGTTCAACAATTCAAAACGAGCCTTGTCAGCCTATTAGGAAGCCAGTGCAACATAGTGGGTTAGAGCAGCGGTGTGGCTGCGAGAGCCTTTTCCCAGAAGGGGCACAGGCATTGAGCCAAAGCAGCAGGATCTAATGCCTTATGAGCTGCACACTTCGGCTGCATAATTCTATGGAAGGGGTTTGCAAGGGAAACCCCTGCTAAAATGAAGGGGGGAAACTTTTCTTTAGCAACACCTTGCACCTAACATCATTGTGATATCATGCGATTGACAGGTGGGTAGCCCCATCCACCTGTCTAATTTGGCCTGCGAAGCCAATTCTGATAAGGATCTAGCCTGTGTAGCCAAAAAGGTAAGGGAAGCCACCCTGAGTGCCCTATTATAGGGTAGAAGGGCAGGATAAAAATATTTTAAATAAATAAATAAATAAAAAGGCTCCCTAACCCTGAATTAGAGTGTCAGACTGGAACCTGGGAGACCAGGGTTCAAATCCCCATGAACCTCACTGGGTGATCTTAGGCCAGTCATTGTCTCTGCACAGTATTAGTATTAGTACTAGTGTTAGTATTATTTGTGTTTCTTACCCACCCTTCAACGTAAGGTTGCAGGGTGAGTTACAGCAATTAAAAAAAGAATACGATATTTTTAAAAAATTAAAACAAACCTGCCTCACAAGGTTGTTGTGAGGAAAAAATGGGGAGAGGGAGAACTGTGTATGCCACCTTGAGCCCCTTGGAGGAAAAGTAGTATATGGATGTAATAATAAATATAAATAAAGAATGAGATGACCTGTGTTTGATGCTTCTGCTAATGTTTTTTCTAACTACTATGCTGTAGTTTGGCTTTGAATCCCCCCCCTCCTGCCTTTGGAAATTTTAAGATTGTGCCCCACCCTGATATCACATGGTGATGAAGGGTGTGTTAGATATATTTTAAATAAAATGAAATTAAAATTAAGATGAAGGGCCAGGCTGTGCACTGTGTAATACCTCCGTGTTCAGAAAGTGAGCTGGCCCTACCATTGGACACAGGGACGCGGCTGCCTCCGGCAGCACATGTTTGAGAAGCAGCAGCACATTGTTGGGGGACAGAGCTGTGTGTACTTCACAGGCTGCCTGGGGCCCCTAAACTAACCTGCTCCCCTCAAGAACGGTCGAGGACACAGTCCCACTGCCCGTGGTGAAGGCAGATTCAGCTGCTAGTACAGTTGGCTTCTCTACATGCAATGAGTGTGTGTCATCTCGCCCTTTGCCTCGGGCAACAAAATGTCTTGGGTCAGACCTGCATGCACACGTACACCAGGGACTGGGTGCATCTACCCCAACCAGCAGCAGAACTGTATACATCAAGTAGGGATGGGCAAACCTGTCCATTTGGGTTTCTCTCAGTTTAACGTTTTTCCACTCTTAAGTTTGGTTTTCCACATTAGGAAATGCAATTTTTTTTAAAAAAAGCCTTTGTGCAAGTTCATCAGCAGATTTCTCCTAATATACTCAATTGTTCCTAATATACATTTACCCTACTATAATGCATTTTCTAAGTGATTTTCACTAATATATGCATTCATATGCATACCATACACTAGTATTTTCCTTTCTGTGCACTTTGCTTGGCTGGGGAACTGCATCCCAAAATTCAGGGAAGTGCGAATTTCAAAGGGTGGCAATGTTTCAGTTTGCATCTTGTTTCCGAAATGGCAAATTAAATAGGGTCTCGTTTAACTGCAAACTGAATCAAATGTCTCCCCCATCCCTAATATCAAGGCCGGAGTCTAACTTCCAGAAAACTTGTTTTTTGCTGTGCATTGGCAAACTTGACACAAGATCACTGAGTATGGCAGAGGGCCCGATACTAGGGTTACCAAATCCGATAATGCTCTGAGCCTCAGCTGCAAGGGGTGGAGCTTGGGAGTTAAGGGGTGGGACATGGCAGATTAGGGGTGCAGCCTGGCACATAGAAATGAAGCCTAGCATTGCTTGCCTAGATGGGGCAGAAAATGACACCTGGCTAGCTGGGAGAGCATCCTGGCTACAGCATGCATGGTGCTTTGAACCGGGGCCTGATAATTCCAGCCAAGCTAAAATAACCTGCCCTTTGCCCATGTACTCTGGGACATAGGAAGATGCCGTGTGCTGTGTCGGACCAGCAGTTCTAGGAATATAGGTAGCTGCCTTATACTGACTCACACCATTGGTCCATCTTGCTTGGTATTGTCTACCTTGACTGGCAGAGGATCTCCAAGGATTCAAACAGGAGGCCATGGAGATGCCGAGGATTGAACCTGGGACCTTCTGCATGCACAACATGTGCTCTACCACTGAGATACAACACTCCTCCCAAACAGAAAATGCTATCTTTTACAGGATAGGAAGCTGCCTTATACCGAATCAAACCATTGGTCTGTCTAGTTCAGTGTTGCCTGCACTGACTGGCAGCAGCTCTACCCAGCTCTACTTGGCTATGCCAAGGATTGAACGGGTTGTTCTGCACTCGAAGCATGTGTTCTCCCACTATGTTGGGTGGAGGAGTTTCAAACTTTCGATTGTAAGGTCCTTGAGGAGCAGGCCCCTGCCCTCAACTGGTAAATTTCAACAGAGCCATGTGCATGGATGAGGTTGTACTAGGGATGGGCGAGAAATTCGATTCAGTTCTCGTTTAAAGCCGAACTTACCAAATTTGCACTTTCTGAAACAGTATGAGAATTGAAGCACAGCCATCCTTTGAAATTCATACTCATCTAAATTTTGCAATGCAGGTCTCCAGCCAAGCAATGTTTAGGAAAATGCATACGTCAGGGGAAAGTGTGCACAAAATGAATATATTGGTGAGAATAACACACAGAAATGAAAATAACACAAAAAATATTATAAGAAATTGCTTGCAAAAATGTGTACGTTAGTCAAAACTGCATAAAAATATTTATTAGGAGAGCCATGCTAAAATGCTGAAGAACTTTTGTGAGGATTTCTTTTTTTAAAAGAAAAATCACAAATTGCTGCAAAAATATGGAGAACTGAATTTAAGTTTAGAAAAATGAGAAATTGCGAGAACTGAAATTAACAAATTCTTCTATCCCTAGGTTGTACATAGGCAAATTAAAACAGCTGAGTGTCTTGTCTTACCCCATCCAGGATGATTTTTTTTGCAATTTTAGCACCAGTGAACAAGCCATTGTTGCCTGTCCTGACAATGCGCAAGGGTCACGTCAATTGAGGAAAAGGAAATGAGCCACGGCTAATTAAAGGCCCAACTGAGCCAAAGGGAGCGGAAACCCCCTTACACAAACCTGCTTCCCCTTGTCAAGTCCAGCTCTCATCTGCACCGCCGGGGGTGTCTTTCTGGGCTTTAGCTTCGGGCAAAAGGAATTCAGGGTAGAAATTGGCTAGACAGGGCTCTGGGCTACGGAGGACGGAGTTAAGGGAGAGATATGGAAGGTGTCCAGTGGCTGATGGGTTGGGGGAGAAGGTGCTGGGATCCCTTCTCCCCTGGATTTTCAATTCCAGAAAATGTGGAGGCTGTGCAGACTCCTTGTTCTTAAGGGAGAGAGGGCTCTGTACATGCTCAGAGACATGTTGCATGGCTGAAATCCAGTTCCAGTGTAAAAAGCAGTAGCTCAAACTGAGTCTAGGGGGAGGACAGCAAGGGAAGAGTTGAATCTGCGATGTTTTTGAGGTAATCTGAGCCAGAACGTACTGACATTCAGCCATGGACAAGAGTACATCTGAAAATGTGCAGAGTGTTCACTTCCCCTCCCCACTAAGTAACCACAACAAGCTTCCACACATCTGGATGAGAGAACTTCAGACTTGCAACACTCATCAGTGTTTAGGAACTGAAGCACCTCACAGCTGCTCTGTGTATTTTCGGCAGATCGTTCAAGGACAGGAAATGAATGTCATGTTTGTACAATACTTTTTGCAGCTTGGACAGGTCCGTGCCGTGTGCAGTGTGCAACGACCATCTTCCGGCAGGCTATAGAGGATGGAAAATGACAACTAAGGAGGGCTATTTCGAACGGATTAAGTGGCCACTCCGACTGAGCCTGGAAACTCTCTGAAGGTATGATGGCTAGTAAACTGGTGTATCTGCTAACAACTGAAAAGTCTAAAAAGGGAGAGCTCAGCTTTTCCACCTCCTTCATCTCAAAGACCCACCTACTTATGCCAATAATGAAAGAAATGTGTGTGGATGTGGAGTGGGTGATTCTTAGATTTTCACTTGGCGCCGTTGCATCGCTTGATCCAAGAGGGCTGCCCCACAATTTTGCAGATGTTGTGTGTATGGGGGAGAGCATGTGATCTGAGAGTTCCTCTCGAGGACCTTCCATGATGTCACAAAGGATCATGGGCAAAACAGCTCGGATCCTACACTTCTGCTACACCAGTGCTCCTAAAGCTAGTGTCCCTAAATGGTCAGGATTAGGGATGGGGCAGAAACTTAATTTGGCTCGCATTTAAAGCTGAGCCCATCAATTCTGCACTTTCTGAAATGACATGAGAACCGAAACACAGCTATCCTTTGAAACTTATCAGAATTTTGAGATGCAGTTCTCCAACTAAACCATGTTTACAAAAATGCATATATTAGGGGAGAGTGTGCATGTAAATAAATATATCAGTGACAATTACATATGAAATGCATTATGTTAGGGGGAAATTGTTTGCAACAAGGTACACATTAGGCAAAACGTTGTACAAAATGTATTGCGGAAATTCGCACTAAAATGCTGAAGAATTTTCATGGGGATTTTTGAAAGAAACATTAGCAAATTGCTGTAGAAATGTGGAGAAGTGAATTTAAGATTGAAAAAAAAATATGCAAAGCTGAGAGAGCCAAAATGGACAGATCTTTCCATCCCTAGTCAGGATATAGGCAAGACAGCATGGGTAGGCTTGCCTAAACAAACAAGTTTTTAGCAGATGCCAGAAACAATGCGGCAAAGCCGCCTGCCAAACATCAGCAGGCAGGGAGTTCCAAGTGTGCAAGAGCTGCCAGGCTAAAATATTAATTTCTTGCAAGCGTGAAACAAACATTATGCAGTCCTTCTGAAAGTGCCAGTTCTGCTGATCCTTGAACGGGTATATATGGGTTAGGAGATCCTTTTGGCAAAACGCTTCCAAACTGTTAAGGGCTGTTTATATGAATAGTAACAGCTTGAATTCAACCCAGCGACAAATCGGCCAGTGCAGATCTCTGAGCAGAGATGCTATAGGCCGACAGGGTTTCATTCCTGTCAGCAACCTTGCTGCAGCATTCTGCACTAACTGCAGTTCCCGGGTCAAGCGCAAGGGAAACCCCACACACAGTGCTTTACAGTAATAAAGAACTACTGTGGTCACACTCTCCCAGTCCAGGAATGACCGCAGCTGTCCAGTGTCACATGCCCACCTGATATCACTCTGCCTTTAGCAGGAGACACATTTTCTCAGTCATACACAATGCTGCTTTATTCTCCCTCCCTCCGCCACCCTTGCTAACCAATATCCAGGTATACAGTCAAGCCTCAAGCCTCCTGTGTATCTCACACAGATACACAGCCCTGGGTTGATCCCCTGTAACCTGTTACAGTGGCTCTCTAGGGTAAACGCCACTGCCACCATTTGATACTGTTTCCACCTTTGTTTTGCCAACCCTTGTACCCTTTGCAATAGTTGGCCAAGAATCAGGCATGTTTGAAAATAGATATGTGTGTATGTACTGCCTTCAAGTCGATTCCGACTTATGGCAACCCTATGAATAGGGTTTTCACGAGGGTGAGAGGCAGTGACTGGCCCAAGGTCACCCAGTGAGCTTCATGGCTATGTGGGATTCGAACAGAAGATATGAATAAATAAATAAAAAGTTTAACTCAGATCTCAAGATTTTGTCTACTGATTATTGTTCTTCAGTTCATATAAAGCACAATCGCTAAGTTCCTTTAATACTATAACTACGACCCTGCCTCACTACCCACTTCTAGTCACCTTTCTAACCCTCTCCCTCTTGAGCCTGTGCCCTAACTAACTCAACCGTAACTCTTCGCAAAGTCTTCCCTGTCTCTACCAGAACAATTCCCTGTCTGCTGTTCAACTACCAAACACTCACATACAAAACTCTCAACCAGAGCTTGGGAAAGTTACTTTTTTGAACTACAACTCCCATCAGCCCCAGCCAGCATGGCCACTGGATTGGGCTGATGGGAGTTGTAGTTCAAAAAAGTAACTTTTCCAAGCTCTGCTCTCAACCCCTTTTCACTCAGCCAGTCACAAATCAGCCTGCCCCAAAATCCTGATCTCACTCATTCCCCTTTCTCAACACTCACCACTTCCCTTAATCATTCTAATATACTAACTCACTATATGTAACATAATACAGATGCATAAAACATTTTAACCTAAAATTGTGGAACATCACATCCAACCCTGTAGCCAGACTTCCTTGTTAAGTGGGGCAGCCACATTTCCAGAGGGGGCATGTTTGGGGGGGGACAGGCACCTAGCACCAACCAATCCACCACTACCCCATTCACTGGTGGAGAGAATGTGAAGGACAGGACAGGGAAAGGGAAAGGGAAAGGCAGTGATCTTCCCCCTCACTCCTCCATGCAGAGAGTGCATTAATTTACAGAATGGATTGCATAAAGGTCAAGTTAACAGAACATTTCATATGAACACCAGAAATTAAATGCCTGGCATGTTTTTTGTTTCATAAAAAAGGGGTGTTAACGAGACAGTAGAGAGCCAGTGTGATGTAGTGGTTAGAGTGTTGGACTACGACCTGGAAGACCAGGGTTCGAATCCCCACACAGCCATGAAGCTCACTGGGTGACCTTCGGCCAGTCACTGCCCCTCAGCCTCAGAGGAAGGCAAAGGTAAACCCCCTCTGAATGCCGCTTACCATGAACACCCTCTTCATAGGGTAGTGTTTTAATAGTGCTTTCTTTGCTGAGAGAAGACAATAAAATCATACACATTAAAAAAACACACAAAAAATGAAATAGATAAAAATACAAAAAATACAAATAAGAAATATAGGAGAATGATATTAAAAGGGGACTAAAGAGGTTAAGAGAGCCAGTGTGGTGTAGTGGTAAAGGTGTTGGACTAGGACCTGGGAGACCAGGGTTCGAATCCCCACACAGCCGTGAAGCTCATTGGGTGACCTTGGGCCAGTCACTGCCTCTCAGCCTCAGAGGAAGGCAATGGTAAAACCACCTCTGAATACCGCTTACCATGAAAACCCTATTCACAGGGTCGCCATAAGTCGGGATCGACTTGAAGGCGGTCCATTTCCATTTCCAACGAGACAGTGGACAAGGATATAAAAAAAAAATGTTGACTCCTCCTTGAGAGTCCCTCCTTCTAGTCATGCTCGTGACCTTTAGATCTTCCTTCCTGTGGGACAATTAAGACAAACCTTTTAACTGGTTGCTATATAAAGGACTAACAATTATATTATATTATTATTATGCATTTCTGCATGCTGTTTTCACTAATGGATGCGTTTTTATGCACACTTTCCCATAATATACACATTTTTGCACACATTGTTCTGATAGCAAAAGTGCTGCGTTTCACTTTGCGTACTGTTTCCAAAAGTATGAATTAGGTAGGTTTGCATGAAAACTTTGAATTATGTGTGCCCCAAGTTCAATCCCCGGCATCTCCAGGTAGGGCTTGGAGAGACTCCGTGCCTGAAACCCTGGAGAGCCACTGCCAGTCAGTGTTGACGATATGGAGCTGGATGGACAATGGTCTGACTCAGTATAAGGCAGCTTCCTCTGATTTTTGTAAATGGTTTTATACTTTAAACCACATAGAAGCCACCTTGGCAATTAAGCATTATACCAGATCATCATCATCAGGCCAAACTGAATTTCTCCCCCAAACCTACTGACGTCACCATTTCCATCCATTAAAGGGCCCGCAACCTTGAAGATCCCAGTTTGAATCGCTGGCATCTCCACTTATAAGGCATCAGGCATCATCAAAGGCTTGGAAGCAGTGGAGGCTCACAACTCTGATGTCAGTGAACCCACTCTATTTGGAGGGGGGGGTTAAATGCAAATTAACATGGGAATGGGACAGAATGGAACTGTGGAAGCAAATATGGGCTGAAAAGTGGCAAGGACCAGATTTGCTCATCCCTAGCCTACATGCTGAACATCCCAGGTCCAATCTCCACTTGAAGCAGGTGGGGGAAACTTCTGGCCTGCAGGCCAAATGTGGCCCTCCAGGCCTCCCTATCTGGCCCTCGGGACTCACCCCCTTTCCACAGGCCCCTCTCCTCCCCAATCCTGCTCCACGCCCTCCTTGAGTGCTTTGGTCTGCCTGAAACATGCCCTTGAAGTAGGATTATGCTTGCTCAGATGGAGAGAGGAGCCAGGGGAGGTATAGAAGCCTCTGAGTTTGCATGGCTGGTGTGTAGCCTGCTGTACAAAGAGAAGAGTAACATCCATAGCTCCGCCCTCTTTTACCCCCGGCCCCACCCACCGCTGGCCTGTGGACCCCAAGAAGTATGCCTGCTAGGGAATGCAGCCCTCAAGCTGAAAATGATTCCCCACCCCTGAGTTAAAAGGTGTCCGGGAGCTGGTCTAGATTCTCAGCCCTAGACCTTAGAAAGCCACAGGCAGACAGAGAGGACAATGCTACGCAGAACCCCACAGTGGAATGACTCTATAGCAGCTTCATTTCTCCAGCTACTGGGTGTTGCTGGCCATTTCTGGTTTCTCTGATAAGGGAAACAACGACACCCCTGTCTGCAGGCGCAGGCAGATAATGCATGTGCACAAATGGGATGTTCCCCTTCCCTGTCTCAGGAAACTCTGCCTCGTTTTAAGAGGGGGAGAGGACTTCCTCCTTTACTGAAAAAGGCATGAACAGTTGCAGCTTTTTCACTTGTTGGGGGCGGAGGGGAAATACCATGACCTGATGCAAGTTTGTAAAATGATGGAAGGTGCAGAGAGACTGAGTAAGAGAAATCCTCCGATCCAGTGGTGGCTGGTGGCTCCATGTCAGTAGGGCAGTGGAATCCGCTCTGGGTTTTAGTCCAAACTTTCAAGGAGCTGTCAAGGGGAACAGCTGCTTGAAAGTTCGGACTAAAATCTGGAGCAGATTCTACTGCCCCACTAACATGGAGCCACCATTGCTGGCGCTCTGATCCAGTGAAATGGGTTTCAGGACAGGTGAAAAAGAAGCAAAAAATCACAGAGAGTTGGAGGGGTGGTGGTAAATTTCAGGCCATCTAGAACAGCCTTTGCCAACCTGCTACCCTCCAGATGTTTTGAACTACAACTCCCTTAACAGTGCTGGCTAGGGCCGATGGGAGTGGTGGCCCCAAATACTCCCATTTTCAGCCTAACATACCTTGCAGGGTTGTTGTGAGGATAAAAAGGGAGGGGGAGAACCATGTGTACACCCTTTGTTATGCATTTTAATAAGTTAGGTATATTTTTATGAAGCTTGTAGTCACGTATGTTCTTCCTTAATAAGAAGCCTTAAAGTCTAAGGTGCCTTCTGCACTATATATTTAAAGCAGCATCTTACCATTTTAAACAGTCATGACTTCCCCCAAAGAATCCTGGGAACTGTAGTTTCTTAAAGGTGGTCAGCCTTGTTAGGGGATCCCTGTTCTCCCCTCAGATCATCAGTTCGCAGAGTGGTTTAACAAGTCAACCCTTCTTCCCAGAGAACTGATTTTTCTTAAAAAAAGACGCATTTTTAATTTTCTTCTTTACACATAATACATAGAATTACGTTACAATAATCAGATAAACAGCAGCAGCAGCAGAGATTTGGAGAGTACTACATCTTAATAATTCATCCAATGGGAGGCTGTTTATAATTTCATAATTTCATTACTACCTTCATAATATATTGGGCAATCTAAAGGGAATTTCAAAATTCATCATAATCAGGAGTGACAAACAAAATCGTATCTTCTGGGGACTGTCCATCCGTGTGCCTGCTTGGTTATATAGGTCACAAAAGGCACCACACTTCCAAAAATGCCACTGAATCTGCTTCCAGCCTCATCACATGCAACTGGTGGGTTATCTTTTCAGAAACAGCTACAAAGAAGGACTTTCTAAACCAGGTATCCAGTTGAGCCATTCTTCCACCCCTGGGTGACCACCGATCTTGCAGCCACCAACAGATGAATAATCAATGTCTTACAAGGTATGTCCATGTTTTGATCATCAAAAATAGCAAACAAATATGATCTAGGGTCCAAAAATACCTCTCAACCAATAATTAAACCTATCTCCTTAAAAACTGAATCCCAGAATTCACGAACATAGTTACAAACCCAAATCATGTGATAATAGGTGCCCCTGAATTTTCGTGAGGACTAGGAGAAAAAATTGCAAACTGATTTGGAAATGCAGAAAGACTTATGTGAAAAGACTGGAAAAATGAGGAATGGAGAGAAAACAAAATGGACAGATTTACCCATTCCTAGTGTGACAGAAGAAGGCTTGAGCAACTAGTCCCCTGATTGCTATAGGAAAAAGGATAAAAGTCTGGTCAGAAGACAGCGTGTTTTTTTCTGGGCAGAGTGGGAGGCAAGACCTCTCCATTCACCTGGAACAGCACAATGCAGCTGGTGTCACACACACACCCCAAACTCCTAGACTGGCCATCTGGCAGTCAAAGCACAATGCGTCCCTGGTTACTATACCCTTGTAGTATGCAAGGGGTTGCCTGTGTGCATGCGCTCATGTGCATTTTCTGTGATGTTGTTTAGGTTGTTTTTAATTGTTTTTAATTATGTGTTTTAAATGGTTGCAATCCGCCCTGAGACTTTTGGGTGAAGGGGAGGTAATAAATAAACAAATAAATGAATAAATAATGTGGGTTCTCACATGTTGTTTGACCTGCATTCAGTAAACACAGCATTTTGCCTCTGCCTCCGCCCATAAGATTCTCATGAAATTATTTCCTATAGTTGTGTAGATTGACTGTATACCTAACATTTTGAGGAAAGGTAGGATACAAATACTGCTTTGGATTGGGAGTATTGTACAGCCAGACAGCAGATCCCCTTTTTATTCAATAGTTCTGCTTTTTAAACATCTGACTGGTTGTGGGTTTGGGTTTTTTGTTTTTGTTTTTTGTAATGAATAGTTTCAACTTTCGCAGGAAAAAGAATCAGGCTACGATTCTATACATTTACCTGAAAGTAAGTCCCACTGAACTCAATGCAGCTTACTTCTGTGTAGCAATGGGTGGATTTAGTTTGTGTTTGAAGCCAAATTTATCAAATTCACACTTTCTGAAGCAATATGAGAACCGCAACACAGCCGTCCTTCAAAATAAACACTTATCTGGATATTGCAATGCAACCAACCAATGTTTACAAAAAAAAATGCATAGGGGGAATAATGGGTATAGAAATGAATAGTGAAAATCACATACAAAAATGCATTATATTAGGATAAATTGCTTGCAAAAAATTGTACATTAGTCCAAGCTGCCGCAGACAAAAATGACTTTATTAGGAGAAATTCATACTGAAACGCTGAACAATTTTCATGAGGATTTTTTTAAAAAAACAACAACACGCAAATTGCTGCAGAAACCTGGAGAACTAAACTGAAGATTGGGAAAATGAGAAACAGAGAGAACTGAAATGGACAGATCCTTCCATCCCTACTTCTGAGTAGCCATGCATAAGAGTGCACCGAGTCTTGCACATTAGATTTCTTTTTCCCTGCACTACTCTGCAATGTCCACTTGGAGGCAGCAAATTCTCAACATAGTTAAGAGGTGGCATGCTGCGCAGGAACTGCAAGAGCGCCTGGAGAAATAAATTCAGTAACGAAAGATTCCTTGGAGACTACATGCTGTCTTTTGCACGAGTTCATTGCTCAGCCTTTGTCATCTTCCAGTCAGCTGCCAAATTCTACTGTGCTCTGCATCAGATCTAATCGGCTCATTCCTTCACTCAAGAGATACAACAAAATTAAGTTCTTTAGAGGAGGCTGCCTGTTGCATCCCTGTATAAGTCACTGTTCTCCTCTGGCACAAGTAGAAGAGTGACTCATGCAGAAACATGAGACAAACTTCCAGAAGGGCAGCTGTGTTACCCTGTTGCAGCAAAACCAACAAAGAGTCTCATGGAACCTTGAAGACAAACACATTTACGATGGCATGAGCTTTATCATGAAGATAAAGTGTTATCTTGAGTTAGAGGTATATATGCACAGTTTTCTTGGAGGGGGGATTTGTAAACAGTGAGGTCAGAGAGCAATAAAAAACAGAAAAGCATTGTAAAGTAGTGAGGTGTAGTGGTTAGAGTGTCACACTAGAACTGGGGAGAGCTGGGTTCAAATCCCTACTTAGCCAAGAAGCTCACAGAGTGACCTTTGGCCAGTCACTACCTCTCAGCCTTCCCCACTCTGATGCCCTTCAGATGTTTGGGGATACACCTCCCATCAGCCCAGCACGGCAGCACGGCTATGCTGGCTGGGGCCAATGGGAATTTTTATTTATTAGCGATTCATTTGCTACATTTGTATTCCAACATTCCTTCAAGGAACTCAAGGTGGTGTAGACAGTTCTCCTCCCCATTTTATCCCCACAACAACCCTGTGAGGTAGGCAAGGCTGAGAAATGATGACTGGCCCAAGGTCACCCAGTGAGCTTGATGGCTGAGTGGAGATTTGAACCCTGGTCTCCTAGGTCCTAGTCCAACACTCTAACCACCGCACCATGCAGACTCTGTCATAGCACAAAACATCTTGGAGGACCCCAAGTTGGGAAAGTCTGGCCTAAGCTGCCTAAGCACACTTAACTAGAAAGAAAACACCCTAAATTCAAGAAGACTCCTTTCCAGCCACCCAATGTGGACAGGATCCAGCTACAAAGGTGTATTGCCCTGGTAGTTCCACTGCTGGGAAGTGCCGTTTCTGCTTTAGGATTTGCTGCAGGGATTTTGCGCTTGCTCTTATCCACCAGTAGTTGAGGCTGATGGCAGAACAGGGGGGGAAATACTGCCACAGCCAGTTATCATGAGTGGCTACTAGTCACAATGGCCACATAGACTCTTCAGAGGCCAGGAGGGCTATGGCCTCCATGCCCTGCTGGGGGGCTTTCCTGGAGGCATCTGACTGGCTGTCGTAACTGGATGCTGGAGTAGAAAGGCCTTTCCTCATGTCCATCCCTGGACTAATTGCTCGGATATTTTGTGGAAAGCACAATCATTTTGGCTGGTTGCTGGATTCTTTCTATCTACTCCCAGCACAGTTAGCTGTCTTCAGTGGCGGCTGGTGGCTCCCTGTGATAGGGGAAGTGGAATATGCTCCGGGTGTTAGTCCAAACCTTCAAGGAGCTCCTTGAAGATTTGGACTAAAACCCAGAGTGGATTCCACTGCGTACATGACATGGAGCCACCAGCCACTGCTGGTGATCTTTCCCAGTAAAATTCCACGAAAGCATTTTCAGCTTGGTGTGAACGCTTGAGCGGGGTGGCTCGCGCATGTGTGCCATGGCATCATGTGATGGAGCTCAGCTCCTTTGTGCCATTTGGCACACCAAAGCCTGCATCATAGATGTATATGCTCACTCCAGACATCGTTCCCACCTGTCCCCTTGCCATAGGCTCCCATGGGAGGGGTCATAGTAGCTTAGTGGCAGAGCATCTGCCTGGCATGTAGAAGGCCCCAGGGTCAATCCTGGGCATCTCCACATAGGGCTGGGAGTGTGCCCAGTCTGAAACCCTGGAGGGCCAATGCCACCACGTGTGCAGTCCAGTTGTTCTTTTTGGTATGGCGACCCACAAGTCCAAATTTCCTTGGCAAGGCGGCCCATTGATTTCTTGTCACATGGATCGTGGACCTCAGGTATTTGGCAGGCATCCATTTCATGCACTTTAACTGCAAGTTTGCCTGTTTAATCAGTGAAGAATGGTGGCTCTGATGTCAGTGGGGCAGTGAATCCGCTCCAGGTTTTAGTCTGAACTTTCAAGGTGCTGTCCAAGGTGCTGAATCTATTTTGGGGATAGGTTTCAGCTTGGACAGCTCCTTGTAAGTTCAGACGAAAACACAGAGTGGATTCACTGCCCCACTGACATCAAAGCCACCAGTCTCCAATGCCTGCTTTATAACCATTACTTGAAACATTCGAACACAAATTTACTTAACCCGAGACAGTGGTTCCCGTGTTAAAATGAATGATTTGAGCCTTTCCAAGGCTCAGTGACAAATGTCCGCACAGCACTGTAATATGCCAACAAAACAAAGAGTTGTAAGTAACATTCATCATACCAGTTAAAGATGAAAAGAAATAATTGTGGTAGGTTTACTTATAAAGCCCGTGACCCCCAGGTTGGGAAACCCTGGTGTAGACAGTACTGTGCTGGATGGACAAAGGCTCTGAGTCAGTATAAGGCACCTTCAGCCAGGTGACAGCAAAGTAACATGGCAGCTTGGCAGTCCCAGCGGTGGGCATGGCACTCACAACTTCAAAGCCAAGCGCACGCCCAGCCCACTGTGCCTCCCAGCACTCAGAAAGCTTTTGCAATCAGCTGCACCCTGGGCACCAGCAAACTGGAAGCCAAAAGCTGACATTCTGAGCAAACGTTGACTGCTTGGTTCAGATACACACCCTCAAGCAGGGAAGTGGTTAGATCAGCGGTTTTCACCCTATGTTCTTAGGAACCTTGCAGGGGGGAACCTTGTTCCTTCAAAGATTATCAGGCATTTATCAATTAGCAGATCAGGACCGGTGCAGAGAGACAGCCAGCTCATTCCTTCCAATCTCCCTTTGTTAATGAGCAACTGCAGAGATTCTCTGGCTGTGCTGTAAGCTGGATACTTGCTTCGTAACCGGAAACAGAGTCACTCACGAGGGGCTGTCAAGTACCCTGTGTGTGCTATAATGGCAAATCCCAGAAAAAACGTCCCAGAATCTTCTGCGGGATTCCATGAGGACTCAGATTGGATGGCGATTGATGAAGGCAGAAAGTCTGACCACCATTGCATTTGCACGGGTGTGGGAAACAGACTGGTTTTGTTTCTGGGTCCTACATGGCATTCACAATAACAGTGCATTGGTGGTGGATTTATACAGGACCGTCCACATATCATCCCACTATATTCGTTGTCCTACAATGCTTCCCCAATGCCACTGCTCTTGCCCTATAGCGCAACAAAAGTGGGACAAAAAAAATAAAATAAACCAAAACATTTCTGCATTTAAAAAGTTACAGGATTTCAGCAGGAAATTATGGTGCATGCACTGATTGGAAATGAAGCAGGATGTCCACTCAGAAAATAACTGCCTCAATAGCATTACCAGCACAAACCATGAATTTTCAAGAACATATGGAGGTCCCCACAGGTTCAAAGACCTTGCTTGAACATGGCATCAGTGCCCTGACCCCAGGACTGTTGCTTGGGTTATTTAATTTTTGTAATCTTAAGGGTTACGCAACCCCCTAATTTTCAGGGCCCAGCTGTTCTCCTTTCAGCACAGAGCCCTTAAATGTGGGGGGAGGTATGCCAGTGCCATCACCTCCCCGGAGCACCCCACAGGGCCCCTTTTCGAGGGCCCAGGCCTGAGAGGAACGCCAGACTGGGTGACTACAGTGGTTTTTCCCGGCCACTCCATGAGGGGGGTGCTTTGAGGGCACATTGCCCAATGCCCCCCACCCCCAAATCTAGTATTGAGCTGCTCAGGACTGTCATCCCCACCTCAGCCTAACCTAGCCGACAGGGTTGTTGCAAGCTCCGTAAGAGGAAAGGTTGGGTGTAACAAAGATAGTGTGCCACCTTCCTCAGTCTACTTCACAGTATCTGATGAAATCGAACCCCCCAGTCAAAGCCCGTTCACAGGAGCAGCCAGAGGCCAAATTATGCTCTCCCCTTTGATCGTTGCTGGTGTACACCTCCCTATACTCTGTGCTTGTTAAGCCAGAATTACTCAACTGCCCTCCAGTTCACAACTCACAGTCGGCAAATTATAAAGCTCACTTCACAAGTGAGTACACAATGGGTTCAGATTCTCACTTGGCCACAAAGCCACTGGATGGCATTGGCACTCTCACTCTCTCTCTCCTACACACACACACACATACACCCCTTCTAAGTAACCTCAAGGGTTGCTGCAAGGATAAAATACATGTGGGGCAACCACATACACTGACCAACCCAAGCTTCTTGAGGAGAGGGAAGGACAAATTCACTTTTTAAAAGATCATCACTTCCCCCCCTTACCTTTGTGCAACCACTGAACAAGTCCACTTGCCCCAGGATTAACCAGAGCATGTTTAAACTGAAATTACTCATTATATTGGATTTCCAAAATTTCCCGAAGCATTTCTCATGCTAACGTTCTGCATCAATGGAATCTACTTAACATCTAAATTATACACCTGGAAGCAACCTCAGAGATCATCTAGTTAACCTCCTGCTCTCCTGTACTGAGCAAAGGGCTGGACTAGAAGACCTTTAAGGTCCCTCCCAGCTCTATGGATTGTATCCAACTAAGTCATAGAGTAGATCTATTGAAATTAATGAATCTTAGTCATGTCCATTAATTTCAATTTCTACTCTGAGTATGACTAACATTGTAAAATTCTACCGTTCTTTCATTTAGATGCTAAGTGTGCAAAATGGATCAGGAAATTCAGAAGGTGAATGTTAGGGTGAAACTAGCCTACATCAAGCGACACTGAGCATACAGATAAAGAGAGCAAACAGGTTCATTCTTGCAGGTGCATAGTGCAACTTGGCTGCAAATCTTTCTGCAGAAACAGGAAACCAAAACACCAGCACAAGTGTCGCTCCTGAAAAATAGCCCTAACTCTATGAAAAATTGACAGTTTTTCACATCAACAAGTACCTCTGAATCTCCCCCTTCCCCTGGGGGCTCCTAAATCTCTTTGGCGATTGCTTAAAGCACTCAGCAATTCTTGTTTACACAGATCCTCTGTGTAAGGCAGTGCAAAGGACAGCACATCTTACACACTTTGAAGGAGTGAGAGACTCTAATCTGCTCATCACAACGCCCCATCTGCAGGAAATAAGGTGCCCTCTGACCCCGGAGCATGGCCCGAGGAAACCAATCTGTCATCGCCAGCCAACTAAGCTGAGCAAGCAGGAGGGATTCCAAGATCTGGAGACAACAGATTTATCGCGATGAAAAGGGAAAGAAAAACAGAACACGGGGTCGAAGAAAGAGGGTGAAAGAGGAGCCCCGAGGCCAAAGTTGCAGCCAATCCTACCTTTTCCATTCACGCACAACCAGTACTTTGAACTCATCAACTTTCTGCTCCAGTTCTGTAGCAGAGGTTCTGCTCAGTGCAGACTGATGGCTCCGATGTCAGTGAGGCAGTAAATCAGTTCCAGGGTTTAGTCAACACTTTCAAGAGCTGGATAGCTCCTTGAGTGTTTCAACTAAAACCCACAGCAGATTCACTGCTCCGTTGACATCAGAGTCACTAGTCTCTACTGGTTCTGATGAATACACCTGTTCTGGTTTAGGCTGTGTATGAACCACACATTTAAAGCATGTGGCTTCCCCCAAAGAATCCTGGGAAACAGTGGTGGCTGATGCGCATTACAACTAGTGGGGCAGAAAGCAGGAGGCCAACAGTAGATGGAGCCGGAGCCAATGACAGGCAGAGCAGACTGATCTTGCCCCATCCTCCTCCTTGCTGAGGTCTACAAGGGCAACTAAGGAGGAGGAACCTACAGGCAGAGCCTTCCCCTGGACTGGTTGTAAGTCAGAGGACAGGCAGGTGGGGGCTAGCTGAGGACAGACTGAGGCTGGTGGAGCAGTGCCCCATTTGCCCTAACAGACAAGCCAGTAGTTTACCCCTCACAGAGCTATAATTCCCAGCACCTGGAACAAACTACAATTTCCAAGATTCTTTGGGGGGAAGTCATGTGCTTTAAATGCATGATGTTCTTTTATATTATTATTATTATTATATCCCACCTTTCCTCCAAGGAACTCCAGGTGGCATACATGGTTCTCCTCCCTCTCCATTTTATCCTCACAACAACCCTGTGAGGTAGGTTAGGCTGAGAAACTGTGGCTGGCCCAAGATCACCCAGCAAGCTTCATGGCTGAGTGGGGATCTGAAGCATGATCCCCAGGCCCTAGTCCAACCCTTTAACCACTACACCACACTGGCTCTCTTCTAAAGCACGGCTCTTCAATTGGAGGGTTAGGATCCAGTGCAGGGCCACAGACTGATCTAAGGTGCGTCGCAACAGCAGCCCTACCATCATACCAAAATATGGTTTTAGAAAGGGAACATCATTTCCAAATGCAGGTTTTTGTGGGTCCCAGTTCTCAAAAGGTTGATGACTACTGTTCAGAAGTGGAGAGAGGAAACTTCAAGCCTGGGAGCCAAACCCAGCCCTCTCTGTCTGGCCCTCAGGATTCTCACATAGCCCTCACAACTCTTGCTTTACAGCCTCTCCCCTGGTATGTTTTTGCCTGACTAGAATATGCCCTTGAATGAAACTGATCATGGTTCTTCTTGACTAGACGGGGGATAGAGAGGGATGTGTGAGCAAATTAATATGTTGCTTCACCCACTTTTGCTTCTGGCCCCATCCGCTCCTTGTATGTGGCCCCTGGAAAGTTGCCTAGAAGGGAATGCGGCCCTTGGGCCAAAAAAGGTTCTTCGCCCATGTTAAAGGTCTGGAAAGGTCTAGAAGGAGCCAGCATGGGTTTGTCAAGAAAAAATCCTGTCAAACAAATCTCATCTCTTTGTTTGATCGGGTCACTAGCTTAGTAGATGGTGGAAATGCTGTAGATGTCATCTATCTAGATTTCAGCAAGGCATTTGACAAAGTCCCCCACGACCTTTTGATTAGCAAACTAGTCAAATGCGGACTACATGGAAATACTGTCAGGTGGATTCACAACTGGTTGGAAAACCGTACTCAGAGTGGTCGTCGGTGGCTCTGCTTCGGACTGGAAGGAGGTCTCGAGTGGAGTGCCATATTCTGTCCTGGGGCCGATACTCTTCAACATTTTTATCAATGACTTAGATGATGGAGTGGAGGGAAGCCTTATGAAGTTTGCGGATGATACGAAACTGGGAGGGATAGCTAACACAATGGAAGACAGGAATAAAATTGGGCTGAAATTAATAAAATGACATTCAATAAAGACAAATGCAGGATTCTGCACTTAGGCCACAAAAACAAAATACATGGGTACAGGATGGGAAATACCCGGCTTAGCAGTAGTGCGTGTGAGAAGGACCTTGGAATTGTAGTGGATCGCAAGTTGAACATGACCCAGCAGTGTGATGCTGCGGCAAAAAAGGCAAACACGGTTTTGGGCTGCATAAACAGAGCTATAGTTTCCAGGTCGAGGGAAGTAATAGTCCCACTATATTCTGCATTAGTCAGGCCTCATCTGGAATACTGTGTTCAGTTCTGGGCGCCTCATTTTAAGAAAGATATAGACAAGTTGGAGCGGGTTCAGAGGAGGGCGACGAGGATTATAGCTGGTATGGAGAACAAGTCTTATGAGGAAAGGTTGAAGGAACTTGGCATGTTCAGTCTGGTGAAGAGAAGGCTGAGGGGTGACATGATTGCACCCTTTAAGTACCTGAAGGGCTGTCACATAGAGGAGGGTACAGATTTGTTCACTGCTGCCCCAGAGGGTAGGACTAGGTCTAATGGTTTTAAGTTGCAGGAGCGTAGATTCAGATTGGACATTAGAAGGAACTTCTTGACAGTAAGGGCAGTTCGGCAATGGAACCGACTGCCTAGGGAGGTGGTGGGATCCTCTTCGCTGGATGTCTTCAAGCAGAGGCTGGACAGCTATCTGCGGGAGATGCTCTAGTTGTGGACTTCCTGCTGTGAGCAGGGGGTTGGACTCGATGGCCTACAAAGCCCCTTCCAACTCTGATTCTATGAAATGTTTCCTTAATTGTAGGTTTCCCCAAACAGGGTTTTTTTGTGATTAAGATATGCTGTCCAAGGGCCAAACTGAGAATCAGGCTTGCAAATATGCATTCAGCTCTTATTATTCATTAACATAGGCTTATGTGAGCCAGGAGCCTAGGTCGGTTTGCATCCTTATTTGCAAAGCTGCAGATACATCAAATGAGAACTGGATGCAAAAGTTCCTCAGTGCGTTAAGATAAAACTTTGGAAGGCCTGAGCTGCTAGAGATGGAACATTAGATGCTGCCTTCTTTCTCCTCTTCAGATCACTTACATGCCATGTGTGAAGAAGGGGATGGTCGGGGAGGACCCAGTGCAATAGCTAAACTGGGCAGACCTGAGCAAACACTGGGAGAGCACTGAAAACTCCCTGCAAGCTGTTCTGCGCATTCTAAAAAGAACGAAAAAAGGAACCCCTTCGTCACACAGCACATCATGAAACTATGTTCCCACAAGAGGCAGTGATGGCCACCAACTTGGAAAGGCTTCAGAAGAAGCTTAGACAGACTCATGGAGGATTAGGCTATCAATGGCTACTAGCCGCAACGGCTATGTTCTCCCTCCACTGTTGGAGGCAGTGCACCTCCGAATGCCGGTTGCTAGGAATTACAAGTGAAGAGAGTGTTCTTGTGTTCAAGTCCTGCTTTGGGGCTTCCCATAGGCTAGGGATAGGGAGCCTTTGCCCCTCCATTTGTTTCTGGATTACAGCTCCCATCATCTTTCACTATTGGCCATTATAGTAGGGGCTGATGGAAACTAGGGTCCAAAAATATCGGCGGGGGCCAGGATAACCATCCCTGCCATGTGCTATCTGGTTGGCCACAGTGAGAACAAGATAATGGACTAGATGGGCCACTGACCTGATCCAGCAGGCTTAATTATGCTCTTAACACATGATT
This sequence comes from Rhineura floridana, assembly GCF_030035675.1. NCBI lineage: Eukaryota > Metazoa > Chordata > Lepidosauria > Squamata > Rhineuridae > Rhineura > Rhineura floridana. The sequence continues at coordinate 10,317,811 of NC_084494.1, forward strand.
AAGACAAATATATTTAGCTTAATAACAAAGAATGTGGCATGAAAAAATCAACAGCATACAGGTAAGAGCCCGTAGAAGAACTCTACTCTTCCACTAACTAAAACACAACCATCTTTGCAAGTAAATGTGCATTATAACTTATGAATGCGGCAGAACATACAATATTAAGGCTATGGCTCTACGCACAGCAACATGGAAGCAAGTGTCACTGACGTATATGGACTTAACAAAAAACTGAGTAGTTGTAGCAATAACCCTTGTTAAACCAGATTCTGAATCCCAGTCAGGTAACAGTGCCCTTGCTCTACTGCAAGGATGGAGAGCCTGTGGCCCTCCAGATGTTGCTGGACTCCAACTTCCATCATCCCTTGCTATCGGCTGTGTTGGTTGGGGCTGACATGCAGTGATGTGGAGGGCCACAGAGGCCCTTCCCATCTTCCCACCCTCTTGCTCCCACTCCATCATTTCTGTTTGCTGTGCCTCAGGCCCTCCAGGTCCCATCAACCTCAGACAACATGGCCAATGGTCAGGGATTACGGGAGTTCTGGTCCAACACCACCAAGAGCAGGTGCAGGGAACCTTTGGCCCTCCAGATGCAGCTGGGCGAAAACTCCCATCATCCCTGGCCATGGGCCATGCTTGCTGAGGCTGATGGGAGTTGTAGCCCAGCAATATCTGGAGAGCACCATGTTGGCTCCCTCTTGTGTAAATGGATGCACTTCGGACATCAAAATGGTTGGATACTATGAGAAGGTACTTCTCATATCCTCACTCAGTTGAAATCCTCAAGCAAGGAAAACAGGATCCTGCACCTCAACAGTTTTCAAGATTCCTTTCTTGACAGAACCCTTCAAACATTGACTTGTTCTGCCAAGGAATTCATGACGGATGAATACCGCATGGTGCACACTCCATAGCCACCAGAGTACTGGCCGCTCCTTTGGAGTTGTGCCTTGCATGGTAAGATCTGGGGTGCAAGGAGTCCCAAACTGTGGCCAGGAGCCCACAGGCTTCATTTAGGTTGACTGGTGGTAGAATACGGGAGACATCCATCATATTACATATTTTTATTGTATTTTTATTGTGTCTTTTGTTTCTTATAGTGTATTTTATTCCAGGGAATTTAAACTGTAATATAATAAAATACAGCATGTAAGAAATAAAAGCAATAAAAATACATTTAAAAACAGCTCAGTGCATTACAATTGCTACAACAGGCAGGGGAAAAAATCATTTAAGCCAAGACTCTCAACAATTTTCAAGTGGTCCACGGGGCGGGGGGGCGGAGTTTGGGAATTACTGGGCCATTGCCCTGTTGGAATAAAGGTCATTATCAGTAATAAACAAAATACTTGGGCTGAGACTGATCAAGGACTCATAGTTACGCCTGCTGAGTAATGTGAACGAACGATCAAAGGCTACTAAAGAATATACATATCCAAGTGCTGTATATCTTTAACGTTAAGAAGGATCATGTGTGCAAAAAGCTTGGAAGGACAGCCAAAAACCAAAGAAGAAAAAATTAGCTAGAAGCTGATGAGGGCAGATGGCAGTGACTGAATCGATAATTAGGAAAGATGCAAATCATGAAGGAAGATTGGACAGTTGGAGGGCGGTTGAGCGATATATATAAAACAGAACTTGGAAGAGGAGTTGGTGCAGAGTACATGCTGATACTATTACTACGTATTTCTGCTGTTTTACTCATGTAGCTCTGATGCAGTTTCTTATGATGCATGTGTATAAAGAATCATAGACCAGCGGAGTATATTTACTGACATTCATGAATCAAAGCTATAGTCAATGTGTCCCGAGAGAACATGTTCCCACCATTCCTGAGCATTCCAGCCGCCTTCTAAGGAACCATCAGCTTTCCCCGCACTGTTAAGTTTGCAATCAGCAAATTCATCCCCACCCACAGCCAGGAAATGAAAAGCCCCCCAGATTGTCAACCTGTTTTTTTTTATTATTATTATTATTAGTTTCAACGGCAGACCCATGCCCAAGACGCCAGTAACCACCGCCACAACCCTCCCCAATTTCTACACGCAGAAATTGCTCGGGAAAAGAGATGTGCAATTCCTTCAACAGCAGCAGTGTGGAGAAGCGTATGTATCCTGCATGACATCTACAGCTGCTCTTGCATCCAGAAGTCTTGAACGGTCTTTCAGGTCACCCATCCTGAAGCAGGAACGGGGGCAGGTGATGGCAGTAGTCTCCAAGGCCATCTAAACAAGGAATCTCCCCTAACAGAGGGATGCCATACTTCAGGGGTGCTCGTTTTAAATCCTGCCTGTGCCAAGGAAACATACGGCCAGAGAAAGGCGAACCCTGGTTCGCCATGGCCGAACTTTTGCCAAGACTACAGGGGCAGTTGACCAATAACCCCAACAGAAAAAGTGTCATCCTGCCGTCAATGGATAGATGTGCCAAGTCACAAAGTCTGCCCTCCCCCCCTCGAATGGATCTCAGTGGCTCTACCAATCCTTCAATGGGAGCAAAAGTAGGGTGAAGGTGGCAAAATCGGCAGGCAGCCATTGGCTGGGCTTGGCGGGCTCAACAATGACAGAATCAGAAAACCGACATTCAGTACCACACAGAACCAATCAGAATCCCTCTGCCGAACAGGAAGGAACTCTCACTGGCCAGGAAGATGGCTGGGAAGCACCCCTAGTTCTTCTCGGGGCGGTTCCGGTTGAGCACAGCTTTGGGGGCAAATTCCAGCTTGTCTTTGAGGCTGACCACCTGGGTGAGGTCCTTTCCAGCACTCTCCTGAAGCTTGCGGTCTTCCCGCCTCTCTGAGATGCTCTTCTCCTCCTCCTCAGGTGGCTGAGGGGGTGGCTGGCCGCGGATGAACCACTCAAGGTGGTAACCCACCGCCCCGACCACAAAGGCCACAGGGAAGGTGACGTAAGGGGCGTAAGCCCGCATGGTCGCCCAGAGGACCGGCCACATGGCTGCTGCAGCTCCTGCAGATGTGAAAGAAGATTTAAGTTGAACATTCTCATCCAAATCCTGTCTTCTGAGATTTGCAAAGAGTCTGAGCCTAAGCAATTTCTACTAAAGCTTCTTGTCGTCATCGTTCTTGGAGCCAGCTTTTCACAACAGAGGCTAAGCAGGCATAGATAAACAGATATTTTTATTGGCAGAGCTGGATTCCAAAGGAGGAGTAAAAACAAAGAGAACGTGATTGCTCTTTAAACCGCCCAGAGAGCTTCAGCTATGGGGCGGTATACAAGTGCAACAAATAAATACATAAATAAATAAAAAGAAACTATACAAATGGGCCTGCAACAAAATGTTGCAGTGTAGGGTGCTTCTTCTGTTTAGCTATATCAGGTGGGGAACCTTTGGCCCTCCGGATGTTACTGAACTACAATTCCCATCAGTCCCAGCAAGCACAGCCAACAGCCAGAGATTATGGGAGTTGAGGTTCACCGACAACTGGAGGGCCACAAGTTCCCCACCTCTGTGCTGCATCCCTGTCCAGGGGACTCCATTGCATTTCCCAGTCTCTTACAGCTTTCCACCCCCACCAGCAACAGTCAGTCAGCATTCCACACCAATTGAGCATGCTCAGCCTTTACTGGGATGCTTTTCATGGGGCTAAAAATCAGGTTAAATTTTGTTAAAGAGATTATTATTCCAGTATGCTTTAACAGTAAGCACTAGCACAGGGGTTCCCAAACTGTAGTCCGCGGACCACCAGCGGTCCACAAGTTCTATTCAGGTTGTCTGTGGCATAAACATTCACACTGAATTTTAATTATATTTTTATTCCTTCTTCTCTTCCCTATACTGTATTTTATTGTATTACAATCTGAATTCTATGGAATGTGAATCATAATACAATAAAATAGAATAAAAGAAGGAATAACAATACAATTAAAAACCATACAGCATCTAGCACATTACAATTGCTACAACAGGCAGAAAAAAAATCATTAAGTGGTCTGTGAAGACCATCAGCAATTTTCAAGTGGTCCATTGGAGGGCAAAAGGGCTTGGGAACCATTGCCCTAGCACTTTGAATTGTGCTCAGAAACTACAGACCAGAAACCAGTGGAGTTGTTTAATGACTGGCAAGATATGAGCCCAACTCTGAGCCTGAGTTAGCAGCCAACAGGCCATTTTCTAAACCAGGGGAGGGGAAACTGTGGCCCTCCCGACGTTGGTGGACTATAATTCCCATCATGCCTGACCACTGGCCGCGGCTGTTGAGTTGCAGCCCAACAACATCTGGAGGGCAACAGGTTCCTTACCCGTTCTAAACTAACTACAGTCTTCAAAGGCAGCCCCATGCAAAATGCATTAGTCTAATCCGTTGGTGACTGATCCAAGATATCGATTCAGCATCCTTACCTCCTCGCTTAAATCAGACCCAAAACAAGCCCTATTCAGGCAATCAGCCTCGCCCAACCGTAACTGTGTGAGATGGGAAAACAGGACCACATATGTTTGTGCTATGCACCCGCAGCAGAGCAGTGCACTAGCTGTCCCCTTGAGCTGCAACCCCGATGCATGTTTTGGAAGATGCCGAGATGCAGACATGCCCCCACTGTGTGGACAGCACTGGAGAGGGTCCGGCACAGGGAACTTGTAGGGAAAACGTCTCTCCACTCTCTGGCCTTATTCTGTTATAGTCATGCAAAGCTGGATGCTTAGAAAGGGCTGCAGAGGGGCAGAGAACCTGCTTTGCATGCAGAAGGTCCCAAGTTCAGTCTCTGGTATCTGCAGGTAGAGCTGGGAAACCCTGGAGAGGTGCTGCCACTCACTGTAGCCAATAGGGAGCTAGATGGACCAATGGTCTGATTCAGTACAAGGCTGCTTCCTATGCACAGATGACTCCACACTACAAATCCTCAGATGACTTCATTGAGGGCTGAACCAGAGGCGGCACTCAGTTCACTGTCGGCAACTATATTTGACCCTCAGTGGTTTCATGCAGACGTTTGAAAAAACACAGAGGAAAAGGGAGCCCGCAGCATAAATGCTATGGAGCTGAACTGCAGTCTTTTCACAACATCTTCTTGAATGGGTCCTCAAGGGAGGAAGTGAACACCCAAACACATTGTCTCCAGGCTAAAAAGATAACCAATAATATAGCAACGCAAGGGGCTGCCTTATATTGAGTTAGACGAGGGGCTCCCAAAGTGTGGTCCATGGACCAAGAGTGGTCTGTAAGCTTCATTCTGGTGGATGTCCAGCAGACATGTCTGTGGACTTGTGGTTAAAGATGAAGGCCAGCGTATGCATCACATTAAAAATTCATATTGGGTTTTAATTGTATTGTTACTGCTTCTTTCATTACTATTATTATTTCAATTTGTATGCCGCTTTCCCACATAAACATGGCCAAAGCGGCTCACAAGAGAAAAGCAACAAAAAATCACATATCAGTACATCATTACAGTCATTGTATTCATTTAATCCACGTTATCTCTTATGTTGTATTTTATATAATACAACTTGAATCCTCAGGAATTCAACCGCCATGATATGGCGGCATAGAAATACTTTGATAAATAAATAGAATATGGAATAAAAGTAGCAGTTAAAAATCATACAGTGCTTATGCCAGCATAACGGCTACAACAGGCCAAAAAACTGGCCCTCAAACAATCTTGGAAGTGGTCCATGGGGGGCAAAAAGAGTTTGGGAACCACTGAGTTGGACCACCGGTCCATCTAGTTCAATAGTGTCTACACTGACCGGCAGCAGCTCTCCAGGGTTTCAGACAGGGGGTCTCTCCCAGCCCTACAAGGAACCTAGGACATTTGGCATGCAAAACAGCTGCTCTGCCACTGAGCTACAGCCGCCAAGGGGCCCAGGAGACTTAAGAGGACTGCCCAGTTCCTGGCCACCTTCTTCCATTGGTCAGTCATCAGGACATTCAAGGTGGTTGTATCTTGTCTTCTTCAGAGCTTTGGCACCTCCACATTTGCCTCTCTTAGGGTAGGAGCTAAAAATCAGGTTAAATTTTGTTAAAGAGATTATTCTTCCAGTATGCAGTGGTTGCGTGAAGAACAGTACTGTACTGGCAAATTCAGAAGTGCAGGGTCCCTTCCTGATAGTCACAGACACCCTCCCTTTATTTTATTCTGAACCAAGCAACAAAAAAAAAGGGGGGTATTTGTTAATGCCTTCTCCCACAACAACAGACGTCCCTAGGAGCCAATCAGCATAAAAAGAGTGTTAGCTACTGAGAAGAATCTTCTCAGTGGCTGACCCATCTCCTTTCACTCAGATTGGCTCCAATCAGCAGGAAAGGACCGGAAAGCATGTTAGAAGACACTTCTCAGTGGCTAACATGCTGATTGGCTTGTAGGATGCTGAAGACATAGGGATCAACAAAGTAAGGGGTCTAAGACCCCCTGAGACTTTGGACAATTACACTCCTGGTGAAGAATGACAGAAGTCTACCCACCCACCCCCCGGATACCCCAACTGGGAGAGGTTTGAATGTGGCATATCTCCCACTGAGCTGGCCATAAACCACAAAATGACTTATCCAGGCCTATCTACTGACACTGGGCAAACAAAAGTCCCTGCTATCGTAAGTTAAGCTGGAAGTAGTTATACTGCTGTAAAGGGTGATGTCAGTCTGCCAGACCCCTGGCATAGCTATTTCTTTAGGATTTCTCTGGAAGTCAACAGCATGCTAGGTAACCACAGAGACATTTACTGCTTAATGCTAAAAAGTCTGCGGCCACAAAGGGTAAGATCCAAGGGCACCCTGTGCTATAAATCACTCTAAAGTTCGATTGCGGGAGGAGGGGAGAGAAGAGGGAAGCAGTCAAATTGCTTTCACCAACTGTACATCCCCCACCCTGGCACCCGTTTATATTTAGGGAATTGAACTCTGTCCTGCTAAGGCTGATCAGCATTCCATCCCTTAACTTGAGACAAGGCTCGGTGCTTCTGAGCATGGACAGAGTGACTTTCCTTCCGCCCGGCCCTTCTGAGATTAAGTGAGCCCAGTCTGTAAACCAGTAAACATGACTTCTTTTCAGAATTTTTTCTTTTAAAGCTACCCATTCCCGGAAAGGATGGGGGAGATAACATGGCAAAGTGAGCAAAGAAGCTACTTGTTCATTTTGACCCCCCCCAAAAAAACACGTTTTAGGTGATCTGAATCCACCCCTCCCCCCTAACAGCCCCACCTTTCAAACCGCCCAGCATAACGCAACCCAGAAGGCCCAACTACTCCCTCCATGGAGTCCAGCGATCGGGGGAGCCACCTGGGATTTGGGGGAGCCCGTGGAGGCAGAGAAGGATCTCCTTGGGAGATGCGCTTGGGCACACTCGCAGCCCGTCCCTGCCCGTCCCGGAGCCAGTTGAGCCCTGGCGGGGTCCCTAATGTGGGGCGCATAGGGAAACAGGCAAACCAGGGCACCCTTCCCCCGAGAAGAGGGTCTTGTGGCTTTCCCCTCCTCACAACAAGACCCCCACTCCTCGCCTCGCCTCACCTCCTCCTCCTCCACCAGCACCAAGCCAGGCCCCCCTTTCGGACTTTCCCCGGCGCGCCCCCGTGCGCTCTACCTCGCCAACACCTCCTTCCCTCTACCGTGCGCTCGCGCGCGCGCGCTCACTTCCTGCCGCCGCTCCATTGGCCGCCGCCGTTCTCCGCCCGTAACCGCTCATTGGCGGCCCTCGACGAGGCCGGGGGAGGAAGCGAAAGAGGGCGGTGCAGCAAAGTCGAGCCCGAAAGCGCCCGCCCCTGAAGCTTGGGAAGCTGGCCTTGGTCGTTAGCTAGATCTCCAGCAGGCTGCCTTGTCCGCGGAGCTGTTAGTTATTCTGTTTTTCCCCTTTCAGCCTGACACTGCAAAGCTCTCAGAATCTAATGCTATTTATTTTATTTATTTAGCGTGCTTACATATTTATTACGTGGATAGACCATCTTCCGGTCGAGGAGTTCAAAGTGGCGCACGTGGTTCTCCCCTCTTCGTTTTATCCTCACAACAGCTCTGTGAGGTAGGGTAGACTGAGAGACGGTGATTGGCCCAAGGTCACGTAGGAGCGTCATGGATGAGTGGGGGTTTGAGCCCTAGTCTCCGAGGTCCTAGTCCGACTCTCTAACCACTACACCGCACTTGCTCTAATCATCATCATCTAATACAGGAGTTCCCAAACTGCGGTCCATGGACCACCAGTGGTGGCCTGGTATGCCTGCATTAAATATTCATATTTGTTTTCAAATGCATGCATATTCTTCTCTTATTTCTTGTATTTTATTGTATTACAATTTGCATTCAAGTTACAGGAAGCTGGATTTCAGTTGAACATCAGGGAAAACTTCCTAATCTTTAGAGTGGTACAGTGATGGAACCAATGACCTAGGGAGGTGGTGGGCTCTCCAACACTGGAGGTATTAAAGAGGCAGCAGGATAGTCACCTATTGGGTGTGCTCGAATTTGGATTCCTGCATTGAGCAGGAAGTTGGGCTCGATGACCTCATAGGCCCCTTCCAGCTCTGTGATTCTATGAACGCTCCTCTCTTTATTGGCTTCTAGGGATGCCTGTTGTGGCAGAAGGCATTAATAAGGATCTCATTCTCAACCCAGCAGCAAAGAAAAGGGGAAGGTGTGGCTGTGACTATCATGAAGAGACCCTGTACTTCCAAAGTTGCCACTACACTACAGTACTGGGTGGAAGATTCAAGGAACGGGCAACACTCACCTCAGTCACTACCTTCAGTGGCATTCTGAAGCCCAGCCTCTCCACCTGTGGCGGAAAGAGCTGGAAGAATTCTGAAGTGATAGGGCAAACTGTATGGTATTTGTTACTTATTTTTTAGAGTTATATCCCACCCTTCTTCCCGGTAGGAGCCCATACCACTTTGTACAGACATGGGGAATTGCTATTTTGAAATGTCCCTTTTTTTAAAAAAAAACCCCTGCAAATAAAAATGCTAGCACAGCAGAGAGATAGGCTTTAGCCCAGCCATGTCCCTAACATACTAACCTACTTGCAGGGAGCTTTTGAGTAGCATAGGAGAGTGTCTGCTAAAGTCCATTCTACCACATGAGGGCTCTTCCACCAGCACCAGCCCCCATTCCCATGTCATTCTGTTGTGTATGCAGAAGAGGCCTGGATCCTGCTGAAATTTGGCCCTAACATTTGGAGAGAGAGCCATCATTCCCTGCATGGCAGGGCCAGCCGAGGGAGAAAACGTGGAGGAGGGTGTTGTGGCAATCTGTCCCCTTCCCTGAAGCTCTCCAGCCTCCCATCTGAAGCATCAGCTTGAAATAAAGCAAGCGCTACTTGGCCAATTAGAGGCAATGAAGCAGGGAGACTGGGGGAGGGGCAGATCCCGAGGGGGGCTTATTTCCCTGACAGCCTTGTCCATTCCTTCCCCAGCGACTTCCTTTGCAGTGTGTGTGTGTGGGGGGGTGCTCGCATGTGTACCCCCACCTCTTCCTCTCCTGGGCAGCTGTACTCCATGTGACCCTTTGAGAAAAGGGGAAGAGAGAAAAAAATCGGTACTTTGGGGGCTCCAGTTAATTGAATCTTGGGAAGAAAAGGGAGGAAAGAACTACCAATGAAACTTTCAGACTCAAAACTCACATCTTCTTTTTAATTGTCTTTCTGCAGCTGCAGTCAAATGACTTAATCATAGGAACAGAGGAAAGTTGCCTTACATGGAGTCGGGTCATTTAGCTTACTGTTGTCTTGGGGGGTGGGGGTGGCGAGAAGGATCTTTTTGACCTGGGAGGCCAAATTCTTATCTCCTCACCCCTATAGGGCAACTTTGACAGGTGGGCCCACCTATCAATCTTCTGACATCACAACATCATAAAGTCGCTTGCGCAGGGTTTCCCAATCTGCCTGTCCGGCTGTTTTCCGGAAGCAATTATTTTAATAAGTCTTTCTATTGTGTTATGTGGAGATGGTATATTATATATAGACAAGTGGGTTACAAAACACATTGAAATAACTGGGCTCTTTGTAAACCATTCCCTCTAATAACGAACTCGAGGGGTTGAGCGCCTATCAGTTTGGTAGCAAAACGAGGCCACCCCAAATTAAAGGAGTGGTATTTGCGAGTATAAAAGTTGGGAAATTAAAACAAAAAATAGTAAACCTCCCAAAAGCGACTGACAAGGATTGGTGAGCCTCTAGCAGGTGACAAACATTGATATGTTAGATGTGAAAATAAAACAAAAGGAATCTAGAAGGGGGTTGTCAGGCACAGTTCCCAAACTCCACAGAACACAACAGAAAGGCTTACTGAAATAATTAAAACACAAAAACAAACAGCAGCATCGAAGTAACGCTAACAGAGCAGCACCAGCAGCAAATCAAAATTTATGAATGACAATCAAACGGAGACTAAAAACCTGCTGGGAAAACATAAGTCTTAGGTCTCTTTCTTTGCTAGGCAGCTTTGAGCATAAATGAATGCAGATTGGCTCCTTTGGAAAGACAGCAGGTGCCCCCCACATAAAGCAGCTGCACTGCTGCCCAAGGTTGCTTCCAAGCTTTAGGAAAGGCCGTAGCTCAGTGGCAGAGCATCTGCTTTGCATGCAGAAGGTCCTAGTTTTGACCCCCGACATCTCCTGTGAGACTCCTGTCTGAAATTCTGGAGAGCCTCTGCCTGTCAGTGTAGGTAATACTGAGCTGGATGGGAAGGACTGTGGCTCAATGGCAGAGAGCATGCTTTGCACGCAGACAGTTCCTGGGTAGATCTCCGGCATCTCTCCCTGCTGACCTGGGCTCCTACTCGGAGGAAGGGCAGGATATAAATCTAATAAATAGTAATCATCAGAATAATCTCCCAGAAGGGCTGGAAGAGACTCTGCCTCAAACCCTGGAGAGCTGATGCCGTCACTGTCGCCAATACGGAGTTATGTTTGCTGTTTCCATTTATTTATGAATCACCTTTTAGATATGCCTCAAGGCAATTTGCAAACGTACCATAAAAACCGCTAAAAATAGTTTTAGAAACAGTACAAAGAAAACAACTGAAGATAGGTTTACAAAAATACAAAATGAATCCCAAAGGCAGAGGAAAAACAAGCAGCAGAAGCTTGCTGAAGCAAAAATGTCTCCAATTGTTTCCCGAAAGTGCAGAGAGAGAGCCCCTGTCAGATCTCAGCAGGGATGCTACTCCACAGAACAGGAGCAGCCACACTGAAAGCCCTCCTCCGAGTTACTGTGAAGTGGGTTTCTGAGGACTTAAAGGAGAAACTCTCCTGCATACTTGTAAGCAAATAATCTTATATTGCTGAAGAAAGAGGAAAAAGTCCTCTTCCCTAAATTTATTTGCCCAGCCCATAATATTCCATGAGAGTATTGACAGCTGTCAATTTGTAGTTGGTAATTCTATTCGGTTGGTAGCATAAGTATTACAGATCATAGATTGTGTCGAAGATATCTTCCTTGGTGAGGGGATCTCTCTAGTGGTCACAAGTTTGAGGGAAGCCACTAAATGGCTATTTTTAAGGGAGGGCTGATCATCCTTAAGGTGCACACTCAAATCAGTCTTTTCCTCAGTCGGTATGTCATTGGCTTTAAATCGGTTCCCCGTTGGCTGCTCATGGATAAGAGAGAGGCGGAGGGTGAGTTGGACCAGTCTATCAAGGATTTTATCTCTTTCAAGCGTAGGCAAAAAGCTGAAAGACTGGAATAAGGCCTGTTCCTCTTCCACCAGAGGATTAGTGTTCCAAAACTCATTCATGCCAGCATTTGATGGTACGGTTTGTAACTGATTTTGTGGGGTTAAATTATCCCATCCCGATGGTAAAGACTTATTAAAATTTGGGGTCAAGATGTTCGAATTATTTGGATGCGACCGGGTTGTAGATCTAGAAACGTTGGCAGGAGTTACGGGTTCGGGTAGCTTAGAGAGATTTAAATCATTACTTTGATGTTCTGGCGAATCCAAATCAATCAGCATATCCTGGTATGGATGAGAGGGAGGCACCATATTATTTTTTGGGATAGAGCAAGGAGAAATTAATCTCATGGAAGGCGCCAAATTCTCGAAAAGTCTTGATGTAAATATATCTAACTCAGCCAGATTATCTCTGTAGGACCATACCTTGTTAGTTACCTCGGGAAGGGGAAAGGAGACCACCGCCCTAGCTCTAGTGTTGTTAAAGTAGAGGTATTCCACCTTTACAATATCGCTGGACTTTAGGTGCGTTGACATGGCCATATTCACAATAGAAATGAAGTGAGATTTTCTGAGAGTAGGATGTATATAGCCCCATGGCTTAGGATAGTTTTCAAAGACCAATTTTGTTCTATTAAGCACAAGATTCCATTGTTGTGGTAGATGCAAAGGCGAAGTGTTTTGGGGAGGTTGTACATTTACTAGAACATCACTCCATGGATCCTGATGTGGAATGCGATGAGATGGACTTACTACAGCAGGGTTATCATACTTCTCGTTCAAATGGACTGGGAGGAGAGAACTTGTTTCAGCCTCAACAGTTTTCGATAAACACCCCTTGTTTAGAGGTGTCTTGCGACGCGGGTTAGAATTCTTATTGTCCTTTTTCATTAAATTTTCCAAGATATGAAATGGTCTGTTAAAATTCATCTTATTATTTTGGGTAGATTTATGTGACTTGATGTTTTTAAAATTTTTAGACTTTTTTTTGTGAAATGCCGGGCCCTTTTTCTTTATCCGCCTAGCTTTTAAGGAGACGGTCTTCTTGGCCATGAGATGGTTTGAGAGATGCGTCTGTGTTGTTATCTGTTGTGGAGGCGGGGTGGCACGGTATATAGCTACTAGAGTTGTTAATAATGAATTACATTCATTCAGAAAGGTTTTAATATGCTCTAGGTCCGTCACCATCGTAAGAATCGAGCCTAATATGATGTCATCTCTAGGAGAGGGATCGATCACTAGCACTTGTTTGTTGGTCTCATCCAAAGGTCGAGCAGGGCAAGAGTCAGTGGATGGGCTCATATCTGGAGATTTAGCTAGACGGGTATATGATTCCGAGAAGGAGCCCGACAGTACAGAGGTTGGATCGTGTGGGAGGTTACCAACTAATGAGTCTGTAGAGGCCATCAGGGTTCCATTTCCAATACAGTCATTTACAGATTTGGGGTGATTTAAATTTTGCCTTCCTGCTAGTTCAATTTCCGTGGCTAAATCCAACATCGCAGAATCATTTCCTATATTACGTGAATAAGCCTTTATAGGAAGGGACCAATCCAAAGGAGTAGTAGCAGCTTGCCATGTTTCCCTTTCGTTGAATTGCTGTGATGAAGTGGGATAAAAGTTCGTTATTTTTAGCTGCCCCTTTAATTCTATAGAAGTGTTTGCATCAGGCACTCTTGGTCGTCTCTGGTTCTTTGTTTTAAGTTTTTTTTCAGATAAACATTCAAAGGGAGGAGGAGATTCCAGAGCTTTCCTCTCTTTTCTTGTTAGGACCATAATATAAGATAAGTAAGAGGGGTTTTTTTGGTTATCAGTCAAGCCGATTACTTCTCAGCATTTAAAGGGCAATGAATAATATTGGCATTTCGCCACAACACAGTTTCAGTGAACCCTAATTCAATGTTGCTTGTTAGGATATAAAAGACATTCCTCTTAGAGTACTGTGGAACTGGGTTAATTTAGATAATAAGAAAAGATCCTTGGACATATATCAAAGCTCACCCTGCCACGACCAGACCGGAACTGAGGACCTCCTCTCCTGCATACAGTGACCCACTGGGTATCTGTTAGATAAGGCAGTCTCTTGAGACCTGTGCTGTACATGGCTGAATAGGGCCTTATATGTTAGTACCCAAACCCTTGAACTCAGTTAGATAGACCTTCTCTATTAGGGATGTAAGAAGGCATCATTTTCTGTTCTGCTCTGTGTTTGTCACATGGAGCGCTGTTTCCATTCTGCTGCAGGCCATCTTCTGTCACAAACTACATTATTTGTGCCACTGCCCCTTGTGGTATTACATAACTTAGGTAATGTGCGTAATTAATTACATACATTGTGTTGTCATTACTTTATTCCACCCTTTCAACGCAAAGGAAACACAGTGAAAATGGGTGGGAGGCATAATCAATTACGTGTCATTTGCGGACTGAAAGCAATAACCACAGTGGCGAATACCCATTGTTTTCACTGGATTGATTTCCATCCAAACATGACAAAGAAGCGAAAATTGGCAATTTCTGCTCCCGTTTCTGTATTTTGTTGGAATTGCCCACTATCTCTAGACGCTATATATGGCAGCGTCCTGTGTGACATGTGCTTTTAGCAATGGGTCAAAGGATATACCTTTATTCTCCCACTCAAGCAGTCAATTATGTCCAGGGGTACAGTTGTCCAGGGACTCGGGGTCTTAGACCCCTTACTTTTTTGGGAGCAGGGTCCCTATGTCTCCAGCATCCTATGAGTGAATCAGTATGAAAGGAGAGTGTGTTAGCCAGTGAGAAGAGTCTTCTCACTTGCTTCCTGCTGATTTGGAGCCAATCAGAATGAAAGGTGGTGAGTTAGTCACTGAGAAGACACTTCTCAGCAGCTAACACTCTCCCCTTCCATGCTTATTGGCTTTTAGAGATGTCTGTATTAACAAGGATCTCATTCTCAACCCAGCAGCAAAAGAGAAAGGAAGAGAATGGGAGTGGGTGGAGCTGTGACTCTCATGAAAGGACCCTGCACTTCTGAGTTTGCCACTACACTACTGATTATGTGCCTAAAACACACCACAAAAGCAAATAACCTGGGGCCCTCCAGATGTTTGTGGACCACAGCTCTTATCGTCCCTGATCATTTGGCCATGGTGGCTGAGGCTAAGGGGAGTTGGAGCCCAACAACATCAGGAGGGCCACAGGTTCCTCATCCCCTGAAATAAAGCAAACCGAGAGCAGCAGTGGAAGGCTAGCCAATCCCATAATTTTATGCACCATTTTCATGTCCCCTCCTTACTAGGCCTTTCCCCTCCCCAAACTTCAAAGTTCCAAAAGTTGTAACTTCTCCTCATAGGGGAGTTGCTACAGCCCCATGGACTGTAATAATGGGGGGGGGGAGGAAGGGTGTTGTAAAGACCTGACTGGGCACAATAAGTGGGAAGTGGGCTGCATTTAGCTTGCTGGATCACAGGCTGAACAGGCTTCATGAATGAGGTGGCCAGAATTAGGAGCTGCTGCTGTTGCCGCCAATCCCAGGGACTGAATTATCTTACCAGTTCTTAAGTTAATATCTAAGGGGTTGATACTGAAATCCTCTTCCAAGGGGTAAACACCCAACACAAGATTCATCCCCCCCCTCTTTCATGATGCAAAGGAAACGTTCAAACTTGGAGCAGATTGGTGTTGCTGCTTTGACAGCAAATGGATTTTTCAAAGCCTCAGATTAAATTTTCATTCTAATTTGTGTTGCTCTGATAAAGGAGGGCTGGGATGGAAGCAAAGGATGATCTAGTTAGTTCCCTGCATTTCTCCAGTTGCCCCCCTCTTAGTAACCACTGACTCCTCCATAGTTACCATGTCTGTTCCATTTGCACAGAGGCTGGAGAAAGCCTGAAAGGGGGGGGGAGAGAGAGAGAGAGAGAATGTCCATCAGCACACAAACCTCTGACCCCAGGGAGGCATTCTGTGCATGCTCAGAAGCAGTGAGACCTGCATCGCAAACCAAGGCCCATCTTGGCCACCATCTTTCCAATGGCAGCAAGCCAGGCGCCTCCGGGAATTCACCAGCAGGGCGTGAAATCAATTGCCTGCTCTGGACGTTTATCCCATGGTGGCTGGTACCCATTGGGTCTGGCTGGTGGGGCAGAAGGCACGGAGCCCAAAGACTAAGTTGAGCCAGAGCCAATGGCCGGCCAAGCCAACTCATTCAAATTTGTTATTTATTTATTTATTTATTACATTTATATCCCACTTTTCCTCCAAGGAGCTCAAGGTGACATACAAACATGGTTCTCCCCCTCCCCGTTATATCCTCATGACAACCCTGTGAGGTAGGTTAGGTTGAGAGACAGGGACTGGCCCAAGGTCACCCAATGAGCTTCATGGCTGAGCTGGGATTTGAACCCTCATCTCCCAGGTCCCAGTCTGACACTCTTTAACCACTGCACCACATTTTCTCCCCATTCTCCTCCTGGCTGACTTCTGCAGGCAGGGTTAAGGACAGTACCCATTTGATTCCAGTTGCTAAGTATTTCTATGCAGCTCAGTGTAAACGATCGTCATTTGCCTCTAACTCCTCTCTGTAGATTTTATACTATTTTAGTAGTTTCAGTCCTTATTTTAGCTAATTTGCCGTATTGTCTGTAAACTTTTTATCTCTTTTGATGGGTCGTTGACCGTAATAAAGAATGTCTGTCTGTCTGCAGGCAGGGCCACCCCCTGGACTGGTGTCAGGAAGAAGGCAGGTGGCTGAGGGGGCTGGTTGAGGACACGCTGAAGATGGCAGGCCACCTATCCTAATGGAGCGGCCTCCACTGTATATGCCCAACATCCTTGATTCGGAGGTAATGCATTCCTTGGGCCTGAAGGACCCATTGGCAGACCTGCCCTTTCATCCTTTGAAGCACACATACAGATACTCATACAACTGAACATTTAAGCTAGGCAGCCGCCATTCCATCTTGTGGAATCGAATTCCCGAAGGATGCATTTAGTTTTGTCAGACCTGAACCCACAGCTCTCAGTGCCATTGGGGGACAAAGACACACAAAGAACCTGGAAAGCTGCCTTACACCATGTCAGACCAGGTCGATCTAGCTCAATATTGCCTGCACTGACTGGCAGCAGCTCTCCAGGGTTTCAGACTCGGATCTCTCCCAGCCCTACCTGGAGACTGAACCTGGGACTTCCTGTATGCAAAGCAGGTGTCGCTGAGACACTGACACGCAGGCCTATTCTAGCATTTTGGATTGCAGTAAGGACAGCACAGGAAGTGACTCTCAGCAACGCAGAATCAGAATCATAGAGTTGGAAGGGGCCTTTAAGGCCATCGAGTCCAGCCCCCTATTTGATGCAGGAATCCAACTTAAAGCATATCTGACTGGTGGCTGTCCAGGTGCCTCTTGAATGCCTCCAGTGTTGGAGAGCCCACCACCTCCCTAGGTCATTGGTTCCATTGTCATACCACTCTAATAGTTAGGATTTTTTTCCTGATGTTCAGCTGAAATCTGGTTTCCACTTTGGCCCATTATTCCGTGTCCTGCACTCTGGGACAATCGAGAAGAGATCCTGGCCCTCCTCTGTGTGGCAACCTTTCAAGTACTGGAAGGGTGCTATCATATCTCCCCTCAGTCTTCTCAAGGCTAAACATGCCTAGTTCTTTCGGTCTCTCCTCATAGGGAGATTCCCACCTGCAAAATAGCAACAGTCTGGCAGAGCACTGAATGTCTGTTGGGGAGAGGGGAAAGGGGGGGAGTGAGGTGGAATGGAGCATCTTGGAAGAAAACAAGGTTGGCTGGCTGGCTGGCAAGCATGCTAAGTGAAGCACTCCATACTGCAACATTTTGTTGCAGGTCCTACTTCTAATTCATACTTTCTCATCTATAATGCCATGCCCAGAATAAAACTGAAATCTTTGTTTTTCTTTTTTAAAAAAGATCAAAACCTCTTCTATAACCACCAACATTTTAGTATATATTTAGGAGAACCAAAACACAGCCATCCTTCAAAATCCATACTTTTCCAAATGTTGCAATACAGTTTTCCAGCCAAGTCATGTATAAAAAAATTAATATACTGGGGAAATGTGTGCATAAAATGCCTATATTAGTGAAAATAACATACAAAAATGCATTTTAGGAGAAATTACATTGCAAAAAATGTGTACACTAGGCACAATTGCATACAGATAAGTGGATATTAGGAGAAATTGCACTAACATGATAATGACTTTTTATGAGTCCCTTTTTAAAAAAAATTGTACACTGATGTGGAAATGTGAAGAAGATGGGAAAATGAGAAACTGAGAGAAACCAAAACTGACAGATTTCCTCGTCCCTAGAGTGACACAGGTGGTGTTTGTTCCACGTCACTAAAGCAAATTCTCTTTCTGCTTCTGCAGAGGCCAAAGAAGATGCATTCTGCACACAGAGTCCAGGAGAAAAACCAAACCTAATTTGGCAGCTCACAGCTGTGCTGTCTGCAGCTGATGGGAGTTGTAGTCCAAAACGTCTGGAGGGCACCAGAACACATCTAGGTATATAGGTGGGGTGCATAAGAACAGGAGTGTTTTCCCATAATGCACCAAAGAGTCCACATAGCTCAGTGTTTTGTTTATTGGCAGTGGCCAACCAGATAGCCCAAACCATCCTGGGAAATAGTGGTAGAGCAATCAGATGCAGAGGGGGACAGGGATGCCTTGTGATTTGGGGGCATACAATTCCCACAATTGCAGCTTTTCGCATCCTATAGAAAGACGAGGCAAGATCTCTTTATTATATTTACATGCCATTTCCTTCCCATCGTGTCACTCAAGATGTTTCAGGACAGGAATAGCCAATGGCATAGTCAATGGGCAGGAACAGAGGAAGTTGCAGTACACTGCACCTGGAGAGCACCACTTTGTCTCCTCCCGGTGCAGAACAGCCTTGGCCAACCTGGTGTCCTCCAGATGTTTTGCTAACAGAAACAGCTTAGAGGGTCTTTTTTACAATCAAGTCGTATATAAATCTTAATAAATAAATAAATAACTGGAGCTGATAGGAGCTATAGCCCCAAGTCTCTGGAGGGCACTAAGCTGGCAAAAGCTGATGTGGAACTTCCAAAATGGTCTGACCCAGAGACCTCCTGGGCTGCTCTAAGGATCCATCTGCAGTACAGATTTAAAGCACTGTGATACCACTTTGACAGCCATAGCTTCCCTCAAAGCATCCTGGGAACCGTCTTTTGTTAGACCCCTATTCCCCTCACAGAGGTACAATTCCCTGAGTTCCCTGGGAAGAGGGATTGAGTGTTAAACTACTCCTGAGAATTATGGCTCTGTGAAAGGATCAGGGGACTCCTAACAATTCTCAGCATCCTTAACAAACTATCATTCCCAGGATTCTTAAGGGGGTGGAGCCATGCCTGTTAAACTGGTAGTGCTTTAAATGTACGCTGTGGATGTGACTTAAGGCTCTTCCTTCATGGTTCTCCAGTCTGTTGGATGTCATCCCTGTGATTCCATCACAGAGAAGTCTGCAAAGAATCCTAGACAGGCCTAGCCGAATAATGATTGGCTGAGTGGCACTTTTTTATTTTTCATTCCCTTTTTTTAGTAATGCACAGTTTGGGCTTAAGGAGCTGATTACCTCTTTGCACTCTGAGCCAGCAATCACCATAATTATTATTAATAGCAAATTATATGGCATATCGAGAGGGGAGGCAGGCGCTGTCGAAATAAATAAACGGGGAATAATTGAACGACGAGTCTCACACATGCCTGCAAGGAATATTTCTCCTTCTGGTCTCCAGGAGTGACAGCTAAAATCTTAAGGGCACAAGACCCTTTGCCCTCCTCCTTTTGTATACATTACTTGGCTGGAAAATTGTATTGCAACATTTGGAGAAGTATGGATTTTGAAGGATGGCTGTGTTTTGGTTCTCCTAAATATATACTAAAATGTTGGTGGTTATAGAAGAGGTTTTAATCTTTTTTTAAAAAGAAAAACAAAGACTTCAGTTTTATTCTGGGCATGGCATTATAAACACTCAGATGAGAAAGTACCTTGGCCTACTTTGGGGATTCGTTAGATTTGCTTTTAACACAAGACATTTTGTGCATACAGTCTGATGGACTGTACAGCTGGAACTCAGCAAATCCCTTAAAAGCAGCCGGATCTGTGTGTGACTTTGCATGAGATTGTGTGTGTAGTGTGTGTAAAAACGAAGTTTTTTGGCTCCATTTTTTTTTTTAGCATGCAGTTGGATGTAAAACATGCAGTTGAATTTTTGTGTATGTGCAACTAGAAAGCTGACAAAGTGCAGCTCAAAAACAAGGGGGGAATTAAACAGACTGTTGGTTCTGGGGGATGTCAACATCCATGCTGAGGCCACTTTATCTGGGGCGGTTCAGGATTTCATGGTCTCCATGACAACCATGGGACTGTCCCAGTATGCCATTGGCCCAACACATGTAGCAGGGCATACTCTAGATTTGGTTTTTGCAACTGGACATGGAGTTGGTGCTCTGAATGTGGAGGACCTTACATCAGTCCTTCTGTCATGGACAGATGACTGCTTGCTGAAGTTTAGACTTACAGTGGCTTTTCCCCTCTGCAAGGGTGGGGGACCTATTAAGTTGGTCTGCTCCCAGAAAGTAATGGATCCAGATGGTTTCCAAAGGGCTCTGGGGAGTTTTCCGGCTGATAGGGCTGGTGCTCCTGTCAAAACCCTGGCCGAGCTGTGGAATACAGAAATGACCTGGGCGGTTGACATGCTTGCTCCTGAACACCCTCTCCTGTGTAGAGCTCGTATGGCTCCATGGTATACCCCAGAGTTGAGAGCAATGAAACAATATCGGAGACGGCTTGAGTGTAGATGGAGACGAACTCCTGGTGGATGCAATTACACACTGGTAAGTGCCTATAGTAAGCTGTATTTAGGGGCAGTGAGGGCAGCAAAAAAACAATATTTTGCTGCCACTATCAAATCATCAATCTGCCGCCCAGCGGAGCTCTTCAGAATTGTCTGGGGGCTATTACACTCTGGCCCCAGGGACATGGTAGAACCATCTGAGGCCCGCTGTAATGAATTTGCTAGGCACTTCCAGGATAAAATCTTTAGCATCTGCCAGGTCTTAGACTCCAGTGTTATAGCAGGTGAATCAAGCGAGGTATCCAGAGCACAGCCTTGTCCCAATTTCTTGAATGAGTTTCAGTTGGTGCAGCTTGAGGACGTTGACAAGGTGCTTGGACAGGTTCGTGCAACCACTTCTGTGCTGGATCCTTGCCCTTCTTGGCTAATAAAAGCTAGCAGGGATGGAACAGCCGGCTGGGCCCGGGAGGTGATTAAGGCCTCTCTGCGAGAGGGGGTGGTCCCTGGCTGCCTGAAAGAGGCGGTAGTGAGACCACTCCTGAAGAAACCCTCCCTAGACCCAGAAAATCTTAATAACTGTAGGCCAGTAGCAAATGTTTCATTCCTGGGCAAGGTCCTTGAATGAGTGGTTGCGGGCCAGCTCCAGACACTCTTGGATGAGACCGATTATCTGGATCCATTTCAGTTGGGTTTCAGGCCTGGTTTTGTCACAGAAACAGCCTTGGTTGCCCTGTATGATGACCTTTGTTGGGAGAGAGACAGGGGGAGTGTGACTCTGTTGATTCTCCTTGATCTCTCAGCGGCTTTCGATACCATCAACCATGGTATCCTTCTGGGAAGACTGGCTGAGTTGGGAGTGGGAGATACTGCATGGCAGCAGTTCCACTCCTACTTGGCGGGTTGCCTCCAGAAGGTGGTGCTTGGGGAACATTGATCAGCACCCTGGACTCTCCAGTATGGGGTTCCACAGGGGACAGTTCTGTCCCCCATGCTGTTCAACATCTACATGAAACCGTTGGGTGCGGTCATCCGGAGCTTTGGAGTGCATTGCCATCAGTATGCTGATGACACGCAGCTCTATTTCTCCTTTTCATCTGCTTCAGGTGAGGCTGTCAATGTGCTGAACTGGTGCCTGGCTGCGACAATGGACTGGATGAGGGCTAATAAACAGGCTCAATCCAGACAAGACTGAGATGCTGCTAGTGGGTGGTTCTTCTGACCAGATGGTGGATGTCCAACCTGTCCTGGATGGGGTTGCACTCCCCCTGAAGCAGCAGGTTCATAGCTTGGGGGTTCTCCTAAAATCATCTCTGTCACTTGAGGCTCAGGTAGCCTCGGTGGCACGGAGTGCCTTCTACCAACTTCGGTTGGTGGCCCAACTACATCCCTATCTGGACAGGGATAACCTGCCTTCAGTTGTCCATGCTCTGGTAACCTCTAAATTAGATTACTACAATGCACTCTACATGGGGCTGCCTTTGAAGATGGTTCGGAAACTGCAGCTTGTGCAAAATGCAGCGGCCAGATTGGTAACAGGGACCAGAGAGTCCGAACATATAAAACCGATTCTGGCCCGTTTGCATTGGCTGCCTGTATGTTTCCGAGCTCAATTCAAGGTGCTGGTTTTGACCTATAAAGCCTTACACTGCTTAGGACCACAATACCTGATGGAATGCCTCTCCCGATACGAACCCACCCGTACACTACGTTCAAGATCAAAGGCCCTCCTCCGGGTGCCTACTCCAAGGGAAGCTCGGAGAATGGCAACAAGGGAGAGGGCCTTCTCAGTGGTGACCCCCAAATTATGGAATGATCTATCTGATGAGGTGCACCTGGCGCCAACACTGTTATCCTTTCGGCGCCAGGTCAAGACTTTCCTCTTCTCCCAGGCATTTTAGCATGTGTTTTACATTGTTTTACATTTTTAAAATGTGTTTTCAATTGTTTTTTAAAAGATGTATCTTGAATTGTATTTGGTTTTAGTTACTGTAAACTGCCTGGAGAGCTTCGGCTATGGGGTGGTATACAACTATAATAAATAAATAAATAAATAAATATTAGGAGTTTGTGTTTATTAAGCACTTAAAAGACAGGCAATGCTAGGGACAGCATGTATACAAATTACATAAGGGTAGAATGTACTGTTTCCATACTTAAATGGAAACTGGGCTTCCCCCAGGCACCTGGTTGGCCACTGTGAGAACAGGATGCTGGACTAGATGGGCCACTGGCCTGATCCAGCAGGCTCTTCTTATGTTCTTAAATGTCACAAACCACATTAAAAGGCCGTCTTCACTTTAACTTTAATCTAGCTTCATATTCAAGCAGGTAATGGTTTGTCGCATCCTTGCAAATAACCTTACAGTACATCTTCTTTTGCGCCTGTTAGTTATTGAACAAAAGCAGATTCAGAAATGAATTCTTGCTGAGCAGTAGATAAGAACTATTTATTTATTTAATTTATATCCCGCCCTTCCTCGCTAAGAGGAAAGTGCCACTGGTACAGGGTGTAAGCAAGGAGCAAAGCATGCTTTATGTTCATTTTGCTTTCTTTTTTTTAGTGTTGCTCTCTGATGGGGGAATTTGTGCAATTGCTTTTTTAAAAAATCCTGGCATCTTGGGCATGTTGCTGTGTGCAATGAAAGAGAGAGAGAGTTGCCCTGGGATCATAGCTCAGTTGCAGTTCAGTCCCTGTGAAGGCTGAAGTGTCAGTGGGGCAGTGAATCTGCTCTAGGTTTCAGCACCGTGGACAGCTCTTTGGAAGTTCAGACCATGACCCAGAGCAGATTACACTGTTCCACTGATATCGGACCCACCAGTCTCCACAAGGATTGTGGGGCCAAGTGTCATGGGCTCTGCGGAGCATTCTTGGAGGAATCAGGAAGAGGAGGATGAGGATATTTGGGATCCAGGGAAGGGACCCAGTGGGTTACAGAGGCAGGAGGCTGAATTAGGAGAAGGCTTCAGCACTTTAGCCAGTGACAGCTCTGCCCCCTAGTTTCATTTCCAACTGAAGAAACGCTACTGTCTGACAACGAGCCAGCCCCTGTTCCTCCCCTTCCCCCTCCCTTGTCACCCTAGCCACTGCCACTGCCTCTGCTTGAGGGGGAGGAATCAGAGGCTGGACCAGAGATGTTGTCTGAGGAACAGCTGCTGGACCTGCCCCAGCCCCTATCACCAAGGATGTGCCAGCAGATGCACAGAAAGGCATAATAAGGACCCTCCCTTTGCCCTGTTTATAGGAGCACCCACTTGCTAACCCAGTCCCGTTCAGAGGCACCTTGCCCATGCAAAGAGAGAGCCCGCCTGAAGCCTTCTTAAAGAATCTCAGGGGACCATGTCTAATTGCTGCAACAACAACTTAGCTTGAGCAGCCATGCTCTGTACTGGCATCCCCTCCCCTTAAATATTAGGCAGATGCCATCTCTGCTATCTTTTCGGCACCTTTTGAAGACTTTCCTCTTCCAAAAATCCTTTTGAGTTGAGACCTATCCCAGTCTGCGTTGGTGTTAGAATTGCCTTTAGTGTCTTTTAATATGTCTGTAACCCTTTTTTAAAAAGATGTTTTAAAAGTTTTTTTTAAAAAAAATTAACGTCGTTTTGTTTTAATGTATTTTAAGGTCTTTTTATGATGTTTTAAAGTGTTGTTAGTGTTCTGTTTGCTGCCCTGGACTCCTGCTGGATGGAAGGGTGGGGTATAAATAAATAAATAAATAAATAAATAAATAAATAAATGTAGAGAAGCAGAATCCTGTGTAAGCTGTAGGCTGATTAATGAAACATTCTAACCATAACGGAGAAAAACACACCATTGAATCTGAGTCTGAATTCAATGGAGTTGGCCAGGACACAAAGACCAGGTCAGAATGGGGAAGGGGAAACAGAGAGACTTGGAAAATTGTTGCCAGTTGGATTAGACATTCAATATAAAGGCATCAAGGTAGGAGCCACAGATCCAGTGGAGACTGATGGCCCTGATGTCAGTGGGGCAGTGAATCCGCTCTGGGTTTTAGTCTGAATTTTCAAGGAGCTGTCCAAGATGGTTGACAGCCCTTTGAAAGTTCAGACTAAAACCCAGAGTGGATTCACTGCCCCACTGACATCAGGGCCATCAGTCTCCAGTGCACAGGCAAATGGGAGAGCAGAAGGCTCCGGGTCAGTTCTTGTGATCTCCAATTAAAAGGGGCAGATAGCAAGTGATGGGAAAGATGGCTGAGACCCCAGGCAGTCACTGCCAGTCAGAGTAGACAGTATTGGGCTAAATCAAGGGTGGGAATACTGTGGCCCTCCAGACATTGTCAAACAGCCACTCCAATCACCCCAGCTGGCATGGACAATAGACACATAGGAGACTGCCTTATTCTGCCCCATCTAGCTCAGTATTGTCTACATTGACTTGCAGCAGCTCTCCAGGATTTCAGATGGGGTCTCCCTCTCAGCCCTTCCTGCAGGTACCACTCCTGTCTTCAAGGGTGAAAAAATATGATTTTAAATAAGTTGGAAACCTTGCCAGTAGGAGTGGCTTATGAAGCGCACTGTACACCTTTGAACCTCCATTTTTATTTTATTTTCTCCGTCCCCCCTCCTTTGATTAGCCTTTACTAGTTTCATAGAGTTTGGGCGGGATAATGAGCAACCTCCCCAACCAATCAGATGCATGCATTTGCAATCTGCCTTTCGTGTTCTCTGAGGCTGCGCTGTTTTCTCTCTTTGTTTGCAAGCGGCAGGTTGAAATAGCAGGTAGCACAACCCTTTCTTCAGCCAGCCAGTAATATAAACATCACTGTGATTTTCTGCTGTTCTTCACTTCTATATTATATTTTATTTTTAAGTAGAAGGCTAGAGAAATGGTGGCAAATAGTCCCAAACCATAGTATGCTTGCTGCTGGTTTATCAGTCCCCGTGGGACAGGAGCTGCTTTTTCTCGTTCCTGATGCATGTTTGTGGGAAATGTTACAATGACATGAGAAGAGGACCAGGGACACAAGTCAGATGGTGGTTCCGCTAATTTCATTTGCATTGAGGTTTCCAGCCTCCTGCATTGCATTCTTGATATTTGAAGCCCTTAATGCTTCCTCCCCTTTTCTGTTTTGTGATGGAGGTTTCGTAACTAGCTTTAGGTAGGAATCGGCTAGTCTGTCAATTTCAGTTTTTCATTTTTCCGCTCTGGGGTTGTTTTCTGAAAAACATTTAGTATTTTAGTGCAAGTACACATTTTTGCAAAGCCTATTTTCCTAATACAGCACATTTTGCATGTTATTTTTATGAATATACACCCTGATATACGCATTCCAGAGCTTGGAAAAGTTACTTTTTTGAACTACAACTCCCATCAGCCCAATCCAGTGGCCATGATGGCTGGGGCTGATGGGAGTTGTAGTTCAAAAAAGTAACTTTTCCAAGCTCTGCATTTACCTCAGTAAAGCCATTTTTGTGCACGTTGCTTGGCTGGAGAACTGCATTGCAAAATGTGGAGAAGTATGAATTTCGAAGGATGGCTGTCTTTCAGTACGCGTGTAGTTTCAGGATGTGCAAATTAGCTAAGCTCACCTGTAAATACAAATGGAACTGAATTTCTCCCCCACTCCTAGATTTGGAAAAGTGAACTACTGTTTTGTATGTAGCACCAGAATAGCAGTATTATTAATTCAGGAATAGAGATGTGAAGGACTGGGCAAAACAAAAAATGGAGAAAGGAATTTTTTTTCTGTTTCTCCCTTTTTTACCAAGTTTGGGGGGTACCTGTTTTTCTCCCTTCCAGGGCCTTCACATCTTTATTCAGGAGCAATGTTGGCCACGTACACTAGCAGTGAAGCTCTCAAAACAAATTAAGGGATTGTAGATCTAGAGCAAGAATTTAACCTCTTCAATCTTCTGCGTGGGTTTTTTGCAGTCAGAGCCAACGCATGGTTAGTCAAAAGTAGCTGCTGCTGAATTCAGTGGGACTTACTCCCGAGTGTGCAAAGGAGTGCAGCCTTACAGTGCAATCCCAGCTATGTCTACTCAGAAGTAACTCCTATTAAATTCATTGGGGCTTACTCCCAGGTAAGTGGGGTTTGGATCACAGCCTTCATATTGCCTTTAGATGCTGTTAGGCTATTCTCCTGCTCATTGGCCTTTTCTACAGATTTTTCAGTGTCAAAGCAACATGCCAGAAAGAGCTAACAAAGAAGCCAGGAATAGACTAGAACTGGTTAATGCTGGATTTTGCTGAACCTGTAAAGTGAACTAATGTCTGTTTTTTCCACTATTTGTTAACTCCATTGCTTCAAGCAATGTAGCAGTGGACAAGTCTTATAAGCAATTTTTACTGTCTATTATCATTGTGGCTATTTTGTTTTCTAGGCTTTCTTTTTAAAAAGGGGGGGTACCAGATGTGTTGGGATGCAAAAGAGTAGAATCACAGAATTATAGAATAGTAGAGTTGGAATGGGCCTATAAGGCCATCGAGGCCAACCTCTTACCCATTGCATCCCTGACAGGTGGCTGTCCAGCTGCATCTTCAATGCCTCCAGTGTTGGAGAGCCACCACCTCCTTAAGTCGTTGGTTCCATTGTTGTACCACTCTAACAGTTAGGAGGTTTTTCCTGATGTTCAGTTGAAATCTGGCTTCCTCTAACTTGAGCCCATTATTCCGTGTCCTGCACTCTGGGATGATCAAGAAGAGAGCCAAGTCCTCCTCTGTGTGACAACCTTTCAAGTACTTGAAGAGTGCTATCATATAGTCTTCTCTTCTTAAGGCTAAACATGCCCAGTTCTTTCAGTTTCTCCTCATAGGGCTTTGTTTCCATTATTATTGTTGTTGTTTGTTGTTGTTGTTGTTGTACAGGGAAAACCTAGGAAGAACTTTTTGACACTGCAAACATTATCCCCAAATTGAGAAAACAGTATCAAGTAAAACAATGGTATTCACATACTCTCTTGCAAGTATCAACACTGATGTAATGTCTTAGCTCACATATCTACCTAAAAAAGTTGCCAAGGAGCTGTGAGTTCTTCCAAGGCACTATGTACCTACATCACTGGTTCCCAAACTTTTCCTGCCATGAACTACTTGAAAATTGCTGGGGATCTTCCTGGACCACTTAATCGTTTTTCTGCCCATTGTATCAATTGTAATGCACTGTGCTAGGTGCTATTTAATTGTATTTTTCCTGGTCCTTTTATTTCTTACATATTGCATTTTATGGTATTACAACTTAAATTCCACAGAATTCAAACTGTGATACGAGAAACCAAAGAAGCAACAAGACAATTAAAGATCAATATGACCAGTTAATGCGATGGATGTGCCGTCTCCTGTCTTCAACCCCAAATCCACAGACACGCCGCAGATCCAAAGTGAGATGAAGAAGGAAGAACAGGAAATGAGGTCGGCAACCCTCAGAGTATCAGTGTCCTGCCCAGAGCTGAAGGATTCAGACTGAGGTGATGTCTTTTTCTCTTTTTATTAAACTTATGGTTACATCCAAAGTGGTGCGCTTTCATATACCTGTCTACTCTGACTCACTACTTTCCCTAACTATCCTAGCTAAGCAGTCTCTGCAGCATTTGGGGAGAGTTGACTTGGCACTTGTGCCTTGGCAGACACTGACTTAAGTAGGGAAGGTTTTGGCTCATAAACAGTGGCTCTGTCTGAGTTTCACCCTTTGAAAGTCTCTCTTCTCGCACCTCCTCACGCAGGCCAAGGGGAGGCGAGTCTCAGACTGCACATCTAACAGCGGGGCTTTACTAGGTGACAGTGTGGCTTCTGGAAGCTGGATGCTGATAGGCTGGGAAGCATTTGAAGTGTCTGGTGGAGATTCCTGCATGGGAGTGGATGATGCAATTGGAGAGTCACTTCTCAACTGCTCTGGCATTGGACTCGCAGGAGGGGCAGGAACTGCCTCTGTGGAAGTGCTGAGCATGGGAGTTTAAGGTCTGCCAGAACCCTCCCCACACCACGCTGTTGTCAGTGAATTCCACTAACGGCAGGAAGGACATCCAGTTCTCTTGCTGTTAATTGACATAACAGTGGAGATACTGCTCCAAGGGGGCATTAACTCTCTCAGTCTGTCTGTCCATTTGCAGGTGATGAGAGGACGACAGCCTCAGTTCACTCTGCAGGAGTTGCCACATAGCACACCAGAACCAGGCAGTAAATTGCAGGCCAGGATCTGAAACCAAACTGTCTGGAAGTCCATGTTGGCGGTAAACGTTCTGAACATATAGTTGAGCCATCTCCCATGTGTTTGGGAGCCCTGAGCACGGAATGAAATGAGCCATTTTAGTAAAAGCATCCATGACAATCAAAACTGTCATTTTCCCTTGGGAGGAGGGGAGGTCAGTGATGAAATCCATGGTCACCATTTGCCAGGGTCTCTCCGGCATAGGGAGCAGCTCTAAAAGTCCTGCTGGCCACTCCGTAGTGTGTTTGGCTGTGGCACAGGTAGGGCAAGACTGGACATAACACTCCACATCGTAGAATCATAGAATAGTAGAGTTGGAAGGGGCCTATAAGGCCATCAAGTCCAACCCCCTTTATTTAGTTAATTTATGTATTTTATTTATTTATTTATTTATTACATTTATATACCGCCCCATAGCCAAAGCTCTCTGGGCGGTTTACAGCAATTGTTTCATCCTTGGCCACCAAAATTCCCTTGTAATTGCTTGTAATGTTTTGAAAACTCCAAAATGTCCGGCAGTAGGAGAATCATGACAACGACGCAGGACCTTGGCTCTCAAGTCTTCCAGGGGCACATTCATAGCTGCATAATGATATAACCCCTCCCCCAGTGCGAAGTCAGCTGCGCATCCAGGAGGCTGCCTCTCCAGTTCTAGCCACTTTTCCTTAGCAAAAGGATCTATTTCCTGCACCAAACGCAATTCCTCAAACCAGGAGTCCTGGTATGCAGCCCCCGCCATCTTCTCAAGGGGTATAATGAGTTGCTGCAGTCTCTGGGTCGGATTCTCCAGATACTCCCGCTTGCGGGACAGTGCGTCTGCCCGCTTATTCTGTGCCTGTGGAATGTAACGAATTTTGAAGTGAAAGCGAGCGAAGAATTGAGCCCAACGCACTTGTCTCTGGTTCAGCTTACGTGCGGTGTGGAGCCTCTCCAAATTCCAACGATCTGTGGAAACCTCTATCTCATGCTGCGCCCCTTCCAAGTGATGCTGCCAAGTTTCAAAAGCATCACGGATTTCCAGCAACCCTTTTCCCCACATGGTATAGTTTTGCTCGGAACTTGTTAACTTCCTTGAGAAGCATGCACATGGACTCAGACCCTCCCCTCTCTGGGCTGGTTGCAAAAGCACCACTCCAATGACCACGTCCGATGCATCCGTCTCCACCATGAAAGGGCGTGTAGGATCCACATGCTGCAGTGGGCTCAGGGGCAAACAGCATTTTTATCTCCTCAAAGGCTCCTTGTGCGGCTTCTGTCCAGCAAAAGGGACCTGAACCCTTCAGACAGCCCATGAGCAGTGCAGTTTTGTTGGAGTAGTTCACAATGAACCCATGGTAGTAGTTAGTGAACCCCAGGACCTTCTGGAGATCCTTCCTCATTTGGGGAGGTTGCCATGTGAGAATGCTGTGGACCTTACCCAGGTCCATTTCGACTCCTGTGGGAGAATTGCGATATCCCAAAAAGTCCCACGTGGTTAGATCAAAACCGCACTTCTCCAGCTTGGCATAGAGGTGGTGTTCCCTGAGGCATTGCAGCACTGCTGCACATGCTTCCCGTACTGAGCTGGGGAGTCCGAGTAAACGAGGATATCTTCCAAATACATGATCATGAAGCAGTCTAAATAGTCTCTAAAGATGTCATTCATAAAGCTCAGAACTATTTGATAACCCAAACAGCATGACCAAGTACTTGAACTGTCCATATTGAGTCTTGAACGCAGTCTTCCATTCATCCCCCTCCTTGATTCACACAAGATTGTAAGCTCTCCTCAAATCCAACTTGGTATAGATCTTGGCCGACCGCAGTCGCTCCAGCATCTCGGTGATGAGCAGCGAGGGGTAGCAGCTGGGGATTGTGACTTTGTTCAACTCTCGGTAATCATTACACAGACATAGCCCCCTGTTCTTTCTCTGAACAAACAGCAAAGGTACCCCGGCAGGTGACTGAGACGGTTGAATGAAACCCCTCTTTAAAATGGTCTCTAGAAATTCCCTTAGCGCCGCCAACTCCGGTTCAGACAAGGAATATATCTGTCCCAAAGGGATGCGTGCCCCCAGCATCAGATTTATGGCACAGTCATAGGGGCAGGGGGGCTACTGGTCGACTTCCCTTTTGTCAAAGACGTCCCGGTACTCCTTATATTTTTTGGACAAAGCGGCTCCCTCCTGCAGTGCAGTTCCAGCCAAGACAGTGGGGGGAGTCTCCTTCCGTGGTTGGCAGTGCTGATGGCAGTAGCCTGAGGTAAATACCACCACCACCTCATCCCAGAAAATGATGGCGTTGCACTGAACCAGTCAAGGCATTCCCAAGACCACTGGAAAGCGGGGCTGGGCGGCCACGTGGAATGACAGGCTTTCCACGTGTCCCGGAATTTCTATTTTCAGCGTCTCTGTAGCCTTAGTAACAGTTCCTGACTTTAAGGACCGCCCATCAATGGTTTTGATGGACAAGGGCTTCTCCAGTGTCTGAATTGGCTCTCCATGCTCCTTAGTCCTGAGTCCATAAAACTGAAGGAAGCCCCAGAATCTATCATGGCATGGGCCTGGAGGCTTTGTTCCGAAGGCAGAACCAACCGAACTGGGAGGTGGAGGGCTTGCTGGGATGGAAGGGGCTCATGGTGAGGCCACTGTTCTTGCTTCGTTCAGCCCTGGAGCCCTTTCTCCTTTGAAGGGGCACCCCTGACCTACATGCCCCACCTTCCTGCAGTACAAACACAGCCCCTCCCTCCTGCACTAAGCAGTCTTCAGTGTTTGGGGAGAGTTGACTCAGCACTTGTGCTTTGGCAGACACCGCCTTAAGTAGGGAATGTTTTTGCGCGTATGCAGCAGTTCTGCCTGAGTTTCACCCTTTGAAAGTCTCTCTTCTTGCGCCTCCTTGCCTGGGGTGAGTCTCAGACAGCCCATGCAACAGCGGGGCTTTGCTAGGTGACAGCGTAGCTTCTGGAAGCTGGATGCTGATTGCCTGGGAAGCGTCTCAAGTGTCTGATGGGGATTCCTGCACGGGTGTGGATAGCACAATTGGAGAGTCGCTTCCCAACTGCTCTGGCGTTGGACTCACAGGAGGGGCAGGAACTGCTTTCATGAAAGTGCTGGGCATCAGAGTTTGAGGTCTGCTAGACCCCTCCCCACTCATCTCCAGCTCCCCAAGCAACCTCATCCTCATCTGACTCCCTGATCTAGCTCTCCCTCCGACTGGGGCACAACAATCAGTTTACACCTGAAGGTCATAGAATCGTAGAATAGTAGAGTTGGAAGGGGCCTACAAGACCATCGAGTCCAACCCCCTGCTCAATGCAGGATTCCAAATCAAAGCATTCCTGACAGATGGCTGTCCAGCTGCCTCTTGAATGCCTCCAGTGTCAGAGAGCCCACTACCTCTCTAGGTAATTGGTTCCATTGTCATATGGCTCTGCACAGGTCAGCACAGGTTAGGTCAGAAAGACAGTCTAGGAACCTTGGAGGTTCCTCGCTCTGTCTATCACCATGCAAACCCTCCACATTTGAGTTGCATCCCAGCTCTTCGAGCAATTTGGACATTCTCTGGAGGCTCCACTTCTGCTAGGAGGGGCAAGGCAGGGCCCTCTCCATCATCTGCCTGAAGGGAGGGAAGGAGTATAGCTGCAGGGTCTTGGCCAAAAGGAAGGGTAGGGA
Source organism: Rhineura floridana (assembly GCF_030035675.1). Classification (NCBI taxonomy): domain Eukaryota; kingdom Metazoa; phylum Chordata; class Lepidosauria; order Squamata; family Rhineuridae; genus Rhineura; species Rhineura floridana. The sequence goes on from NC_084494.1 coordinate 10,350,075, forward strand.
AACCTGAAGGACATACAAAGCCTCAGCGAGGGGCAAAGAAGGGTGGTGGAAGTCCGGAGAACAGGCTGGAAGAGCTGGGCCTCTAAGCGAGGGTCCTGCACACCATGAAGAGAGGCTTGGCCTTGCCTCCCCTGCCAGAGGCCACCTTCAGGCTCTCCCCCTAAGCCTCACAGGAAGACACAGAAGTCTTGGTCTTAAGCCTGCTGCAGCCAACTGCACAGAAGCCAGGCACCCCAGGAGGAGTGGAGGAGACCCACAGAAGGAGTTACTTATTGGTGAGAGTAACCTGGGGCATGGCGGGAGCTGGCCGGTGAAGCGGCAGACCTGAATTAAAGTCATCCTTGCAGCAGACCAGACATGAGTCTGTGCCTCCTTTGGATATGGAACACCCTCCTTTTGATGAGCCCCTTCTCACAGGGGTGCAGCACAGATGAACGCCATCTCATGATCCTTGGAAGAAAAGCAGGAGTCTGTAAACAAAATAAATTCATAAAAATATGTGCGAGTCCCTCCGTGCCTTGTGGCTGAATGTGCATCCCAATACTTCCAGCAATTGGGATGTTCTCTGGAGGCTCCTCTTCTGCTAGAAGAGGCAGGGCATGGCCCTCTCCCATCATCTGCCTGATGGGAGGGAAGGAGTGTAGCTGCAGGGCTGAAAAGCATCGAAATCAGAACAGAACAGGAATGTTCGGCCGCTGGCATGATAACCACAACAGGGTCCTTTGCACGGGCGAGCCACCACTTGACATGGCAGCCAAGGAGGGAGGGGCATGCGAACATGAACCCAACCTTGAATCTCAGAAAAAGGACAGAATCTGGAGTAAAGCCACCACAGCCGATCTTACAGTTCAGGGAGATTGCGGAACATTTACTTATTCATTTGTTACATTTATTTCCCACCTTTCCTCTAAGGTGGCATCCATGGTTCTCTCCTTTCCTCCATGGTCTCCTCACAACGACCCTGTGAGGTAGATTAGGCAGTGAGAGACAGCAACTGGCCCAAGATCACCACCCAGTGGGCGTCGTGGCTGAGTAGGGATTTGGACCCTGGTCTCCCAGGTCCCAATCCAAATCTCACCACTACATCAAACTGGCTCTCGGTGGCCTCATGCAGCCCTTGACCTAAGTTCTATGTGAGTGGGGAGAGCTTGGAGGGAGAGGAGGAGGAGGAGGAGAGAGTGAAGGAGAAACATGGAGGAAAGCCAAAATAAATGTAGCGATGGAAGGAGGAGAGCAAGGAGGAAGCACTCTGCAAGTGACCAGAGCAATCTGTTCCTCCACCAGCAGCTTGGTGGGCAGGGAGGAAGAGAGAGAAGGGTGGGGAGAGAATGGGGTATCACAAAGAGAAAAAGAGTGAAAAGGGGTGGCAGAAAGAGTGAGAGAGGAAACGAGGGGTGCTCTGCACACCTTGGACTCTTGCTCATCCCACAGCTGGCTTCAGCCTCACCCACCACTTGCTTTGGTTCCTTCCACCATCAGCTTGTGGTCCCTGAGGGATTAGCCCCAAGGGAATGTGCTCCTTGACAGAAAAATGGATTGTGGCTACTCAACAATGAGGACATGCACTCCGCCCACAATCAGAGGCACTCTTGCTGTCATTACAATTTCATGTGCTCCAGGGATGAAAACAGATGCTGGAATTTATTTAGAGGACCACCAATAGAGTAGTGGCAAATTAAGAAGTGCAGGGTTCCTCCATGATAGTCATGCCACACACCCTTTTCCACTTGCCTCCCTTGCTTTCTCTGTTGTCTTGCGAGTCCACACACCACTATAACAGACGTCCCTAGGAAGCAATAACCATGAAAGTGGAGGCTGTGTGTTAGCTACTGAGAAGAGTCTTCTCATGGGCTGACTCACCTCCTTTCACTTTATTGGCTCAAATCGGCATGAAAGGACAAACTCTTCTCAATGACCAACACACTCCCCTTTTCCTGCTGATTGGCTCATACATACGGACCTGGCTGGGACCCTGCTCCCAAAATTAACGGATCTACATCCCTCCCCTCATGACCCTAGGAAACTACACCCCTGTGACCACTGAAGCTCAGGTTTGAAATGCTTATGAATGGTGATGGCCACATGCTACACAAAAGAATGAGCTCCGTTCATTGAGGTTCATTGAGGAGAAAAGCAAAGTGTTCTTGCTACCACTAGAGGGCACTCTGGTCCATTTGAGTCTTTGGGCAACTCAGAACACTGAGCAGGTGATTTCCACTGACTCACCTGTCATATCAGATATGAAGCCATCACTTTGAAATGCAAAAGGGGAAAGATTCCTTGAACGCCATATCCTGCTCATTAGTGCCGCCAGCCAAATTTTGCCTAAAGCAAAATTCTAAAGTGGATATGAAGATTCTTGCATGGGTGAAACAGTCCAGGGATTTCAAAGGAGACCAAAAGAATCAGTAAGATTAGCAAAGACCTTTTGGGGAGTGGGGGTGGGATCTGTACATCCAATAAACCACTTCCAAGTTTCACTTAAAGTAAACTTGTGAGGCTAATTTGGAGGGCCCTGCTCATCTGAAACTTCCAAAGAGTTCTAGGGAAACAAAGGGTTTTAACTAGGGACTTTTTTCTGGATTTTTTTTTGGGGGGGGCATTCCTCGTATCCATACTGTTAACCCCCTCTGAACATATGTAGGCACATATGGGTTGCCTCCAGACTGTCACTATTTTGCTGAAGGGATTCAATCACATAGTGGAAATTTAGGGTTGCACAATTAAAAGTGGCAAGTATGTAATAAAGATCCTCCGTGGCTCAGAGTGGTAAGCGGCGTTAACGCAGCCGAAGCTCTGTTCACGGCTGGAGTTCAATTCCAATGAAAAGAGGAAGTCGAATCTCCGGTAAAAGGGGTCGAGGTCCACTCAGCCTTCCATCCATCCGTGGTCGGTAAAATGAGTACCTGGCATATGCTGGGGGGTAAAGAAAGGCCAGGGACGGAACTGGCAATCCCACCCCATATATATGGTCTGCCTAGTAAACGTCACAAGACGTCACCCTAAGAGTTGGAAACGACTCACGCTACAAGTGCGGGGACACCTTTACCTTTACCTTTAAGTACATAATAACTGTATTTGTTATTAGCCATAACAAAACAGAAAGAACATTCAGCGTTGAGCCATGAATTTAGCTGTCTGGCCACTAGCACAAATAAAGAAACATGCAAAGTAACAAAGCGGATTAATGTGATCTCGTGCAACAAATCCACATTAAAAAAAAACCTTAATTTTTTCACTTACGGAATTGATAGGGAAATGCACTATAAAGTAGGATAACAATTGATTGACAGGAAGGCGTAAACCTCTGGGCAAACAAATCAAGATGAATGCTCAAGAAAGATGGGACATCTGTAACTTCCAGACAAGCTTTGAGCAAGGAAATCAGGACAAGTGCACAATAAAGGGGTCGTCTGGGCAAAAAGAACCGACCCTCCAGTGCTTTGACTGTAGGACTGGCAGTCAGGAGACCCAGGTTCAAATCCACACTCAACTCTGAAGCTTTCCATAGGTGAGCCGGGGCTGGTCACTACCTCACAGGGTTGTTGGGAGGACAAAATGGGGGGGGGTCAAAATGAACTGTGATCACTGTGTTAAACTCCTTGGAAGAAGAGAACAATAAAAATATAGTAAATAAATAGCAACTTGACATAGGAACATAGGAAACCGCATTATACAGAGTCAGACTATGAGTCTGTTTAGTTTGTATTGTCTACACTGATTGGCAGCATCTCTCCAGGATTCAGGCAGGAGTCTTTCCCAAGCCTACCTGGAGATGCCAGGTCTTGTACTAATTTACAAACCTCTTAATAACTTGGATCCAAGAGACCTTAAAAATTGCCCAATCCCTTATATCCCTGCCTGATTACTGAGGTCTTTGGGGAAGTCACAGTTACGGGTCTCCCATGTTTGGGATGCATGGCTCACATCCACCAATTTTTTTGCTCTTTCTAGCTGAGACTGGCTATTGAACTTCTGCTGCCATCTGAAGATTTTCTTTTTATTCCAGCAGACATTTTAAGTCCTTGGCTGTCTCTGAGGCTGTGTACACACCATAGATTTAAAACACATCCTACCCCCCAAGAATCCTGGGGGTGGTAGGGTGTTGGGAATTGTAGCTCTGCGAGGAGTAAACTGCAGTTCCCAGGATTGTTTCGGGAGGGGTCTGCTTCAAATGCCTTAACCTTATTTTCCTCACAGGGTCGTTGTTATGAGGAAGGGGGATCCATGCGCATATGCCGCCTTAAGCCCCTGAGAAGAATGACATCATCCATGCCTTTGCCACAGCCAAAGCAGGAAACAGAAGGGGCCAAATGTTTTGTTTGGATTGTAGCATGCGATTTATGCTTGCAGGTTGTTTCTTTGATTTGAATGCACTTGTGAATTCTCGGCTGTTTCATCGGATGCCTTTATGATTTATTTTTAGTTATTTCTGTCAGCAAGACCTGTTGCACTTGCTGCTCCGGACTCTCGCTCCTAAGAGCCTGAGGCCCCTTCATGCCTTCTAATCTGTGCCCTGGAATCTGCCAGTCCTGAAACCCTGGAAGCTGCCTTATGCTGAACCAGATCCCTGGTTCATCCAGCTCAGTGCGGTCCACACTGGCTGGCAGCAGCTCTTCCGGGTTTCACGCAGGAGTCACTGCCAGTCCTATCTGGAGAGGCCGGGGACTGAGCCTGGGGCCTTCCACATGCAAGGCAGGTGCTCCGCCACTGAACTACCACAGCCGTCCCCTCTTCTTACAGGATAAGAAGCTGCCTTAGGCTGAGCCAGAGACCAGTGGTCCATCTAGCTCAGTGCTGTCTACACTGACTGGCAGCAGCTCTGCAAGGTTACAAGTATTTCCCAGCCCTGCCTGGGGGTGCCAGGCATGGCCCCTGAGCTGCGCCCTCCCCGGAGCAGAAGAGGCGCGAGGCCTTTACCCCGCCAGAGCCAGTCGCCTCTCCTTTGGCTGAGCTGCCTTTTGGGGAGGATTCCCAGGGAAGCCAAGGAGGCCATCCCCCGCAGCCTTCCCCTGATCGTCAGCCCCCTCCCAGTCCCGAAAGGACGCCTCCGCTCCTCCTCGCTCCCTAGGCCAAGGCCAAGGCTACGAGGACGCTTGGCCCGGAGACGCCAGGATCTTGCCCTCCCGTCCCGGCTCAGCTGTCAGCCCCTCTCGGAAGCTTTGCTCTTCATCCTTTTTCCTCGCCGTCTCTTCCTTCCATCCCGAAAAGGCTCGGCCTATCTCCCCCCCCCCCTCCAGCCGCTGTTGTAACCCACCAGAAAAAAACCAGCCGGCCGTTTCCCCGAAAGAAGCCGGGCGTCCCCTGTTCCCCGCCTGCAGCCTCGCTCCTCCGCTCCCCACCCCTTACGCGCAGCCCCGCTCCAGGCCCCCTGCGCCATCCCCGGGCTGGGCCCGTTGTGTCTCGCTTTCGCCTTTCGATCGGGCGCCCCGCAGCTCTGGATTCCCATTGCAGAGCCCAGAAGACAGAGCCCAGCGAAGGTGGGCGGGGACAGAGCCATCGTCGCGGGGCAGGTCCCAGGAAATCCTTGAAGGTGTGCAAGCCTGGGGTGAACGCGAGGCCTTCGGCGCGTGAGAGAGCGCGCTGGGGTGGCCAGGGTCGCAAGTCCGGGGTCGCTGCCTGCTTCAGTCAAGGAGAAGTCGTGGAAAGCCTACCTGCGAAAGGAGAACTCCCCCTCCCCCGCTCTGCCCAGTCCTTGCGAAATCCACCTCCGCATTTTCGCGCTGTCCCCTCCCACTCAGCTGCACCCCCCCGTCTCTCTCTCTCTTTCTCTCTCATTTTCTCCGTGGCTCAGTAACTAAAGGCACCTCGAGCCTCATCTTCTTACCATTAACCCATAGATCTGCAGTGCAGGGCTGGAACGCGAGAGCATCTTAGGAAGGAAGGGTCCACGCCTTCTCCCCGCCCCTCTCCTCCGCTCCAACACCTTCCCTTCCGTAGCTCAGTCAACCGGAGACCGGCTTGGAGCCGTCAAATCTCTCCGCCAGCTGGGGTGCCCGGGCGTGCGGGTGAAAACCAGTGGAAGGGCCGCTGCTCCTCAGGAGAGAGACCAGCCTAGGATCTTCGCCGGGAAGGGGATTGCTTGTTTTTTTATCGAGGACAGAAGGATGTAGCGGTGCCCCCCCTCGCATCGGTCCAGGTAAGAAGACGATGGTTTTGCCCCTCCCTTCTGTCCTCCTCGTGCCGGGAGCTCGGCAGGCGGTGGTACCCGAGAGGATGGGAAGGGGGGGCATGGCTTTTGTGTCGAGGCAGAAAGGATGCTTTCCTCCCTCTCCCCCTTCTGGCCTCCCGGTGTGGATTCCGTGATCAACAGTTAGTGGCAGGCACATTGCCCGTGGTGGCAAAGGGGCCGTTCAGAGAGAGAGAGGAGAGAGAGGGGGTGTGCATCGCATGCTTTTTCGGTGCCAAATTCTTCACACGTTGCACTACGGATCGCGGCTCCGTGCCCCGTCTCGCTCGCCATGTGCCATGAACACTGGTGACCCCCACCCCCAGTGGCGTTCTCACGGTTGCGAGAGTCAATGGTTCCTCCCTCTCTGCCAAGTGGAAGCTTCACCTGGCAGGGTTGTAAGGCTTGGGCCAAATCCTCCGCGGAGACCCAGTGCGCTGTCCCCAGAGGAATCCAGATTCTCTCTTCTAGGGAAACGATGAGAAGAGAGCAAAAGCCAGCAGACCCGCCTCGAGTCTCCTGTGCGCTCTCTGTCTCTCTCTCTCTGGTGCTGAATTTCCCCAGGTTTCTCTTATGTCCACCCCAGGGCTACCATCGGTGAGATTCAGAGTTGCTGTTTGTTTTTAATATGTCTGTGCATGTGGGTTTGTTTGTTTTTTTAAAAAAATATCCTCACGAGGAGGTCACGAATTGTCAAATGGTCACATGGTGTCGAGGAAACTGCCAAGAACCAATGATGAAGTTGGAAGGATGAGCCACGCTGGGCAACTTGTGGCCCAGCGGTCCTGCATGCGTTGCATTCTGTGGGTCTGCTTTTTGCCGTGTGAAGCAGAGATCATTCAGCCAGGATTTAAAATAGTGCCTCTTCCAGGTCTCTCTCTCTGTGTGTATGTGCTTCCCATAATCATAGGCTTCCCTGCATTGGCAGCGGGTTGGACTAGATGACCTTTGAGGTGCCTTCTGACTCTTGCGATTCTACATAACATTTTCACAATGGGTTTGAGACCAACAGCTTTCCTCGGCTTCTCTCAAGAGAGAGAGAAACTTGTCAGGAGTAGCAACATGTCACAGACACCGCCAGCAAATGCACAGATCAACCTGTGGGCGTACAATGCGCAGGCGGAGGTGGGCTGAGGTTGCATCCAGAGCCCTTGTGTCTCCCTTTGATCTTTTGCGTGGGCTTTATAGATGTGTTCTTCTGGGGCACTCAAGATGTGCGGCTAAGCAAATCCTCTCTGTCTAGTCATCGGCCCCTCCAGATAGGGTGTGCAGGGAGGTCTGTGTGGCATGCAAAATTGAGCCATCTGAAGCTGCTGGGATGTCGCAAGAGCCCCCCCCCAGGTGGTTCCAGGTGGAAGAGAGACAAGAAAGGGCCCTTGTAGAGTGTGGAGGAGAGAAAAAGTTCTTCTAGGCTGTCCATTTTTCCTTTGGGGAGCGGGAGAATGGTTTGCTAGAAAAGCAATCCTGGGGAGCTCTCCAGGTTCTGTTGGAGAGAGGACAAGCAAAAGCTCTTGGGTCTCTGTTCATTGAGGGGAAATGACAGAGGCTTATAAAATTATGAATGGAGGAAGGCGGCAGGTTCCTCCTTATCTGATAACACTGGAACTCAAGAATCTCTCAATGAAGCCGACTGACAGGAACTTTGGCGTGCAGCAAGACAAGACAAGGACCTCCTCACACAATGCATAACTGTCTTGCAGAATCTACGGCCACAAGACATGGCAGCTGTCTCTTGGCTTTGAGGGTTCTAAAAGGGGATCAGGCAAATTCATAAGTCTTGTCTACAGGGAGTGAGTCCAGAGAGCTATATGGAACCTCCAGGTGTAATGGCAGCCTATCTCTCTGAAACTCAGAGGCAAATGGGAGGGAGGGGGCTGTCACTTTCAACCCAGGAGCATCTGTCTGGCCACTGTTTTGGAAAGTGCCTAGAAATGGGATAGTAGACTAGGTGGATTCTTGTTTTAACCCAGCAGGGCTCTTTTTAAGGGCCAGCACCCTGCAGGGGGGGGGGGAGAGGTGCATTGGCTTTCAGAGGCAGAGTTTGTAAAATATGTCTTTGGAATCCTAGAGCTGAGCATTTGGGTAACAGCTGGGAACGCCAAAAAGACCGTTCAGGAGCTGGTCCAGAATGTGGCAGACTAGTTGCTAACGGGTGCTAAGCACTGGGAACAAATTGCATTTGTGTGCGCACGCATGTGTGTGTGTGTGATTACTTTTTTTAAAAAAAAAACTATTTTTGTTTTCCTGTGCGTGTGTGAAAAGAACTCTACTTACTCATTCTCATGCTGCCTGACACACAGAAGCTGCCAGCAAGAAATGGTGCACACACACACAAACACACAGTACAGAGTTGTCTCCTCTTCCACTGCAACATATTGTGCCACTTCCTTCCTTCTTCATGCGGCACCATCGCATCACGCTGGGCCCAGCATCAGCACCCAGCACCCTCGGGCAGCTCCTAGGTTGGACCCCCAGCACTGAGACTCACCCTGCTTTCTGGGTCTGGAGCCACCATTTCAGTCACTGCCTCTCAGCCTAACCTACCCCATAGGGTTGTTGTGAGGGCAAAATGAGGAGAGGGAGGCGAACCATGCACGTCACCTTGAGCTCCTCGGAGGAAAGGTGGGATAGAAATGCAACAAACAAACACATTTTAATTCCCCACAGTTCCCCTGATGTAGAATCATACTAGGGCAGGGATGGGGAACTGAAGGCCCAAGGGCTGAACGCAGCCCTCCAGCCTCTCTATATGGTCCTTGGAAACTCTCCTGTAGCCACACCCCTCACTGGACCTGCTTTGCACCCCTTGAGGGTTTTGGCCTGGCTGGAACAAGCCCTTGAACCCTGCCCACATCCACACTATGCATTTAAAGCACCCTGATGCTATTTTAACAGTCATGGCTTCCCCCAAAGAATCCTGGGAACTATCATTTGTTTCGCACAGAGCTACAATAACTGACCTGTAGCAAGCAACTCTTCCCAGGATTCTTTGGGGAAAGTCATGACTGTTAAAGTGGCATAAGAGTGCTTTGAAGGTGTGGATAGGACCTCTGGCAATGCTTCTTGCTTGCCTGGGTGGAGAACAGAGATGGATATGTGAGTAAATCCACCTTTGTTGCTCCACCCATTTTTGCTTCTGGCTCCGCCCACCACTGGCCTGTGGTCTCTGGCAGGTTGCCTAGAAGAGAATGCAATCCACAGGCTGACAGAGTTTCCCCACCGTTGCACTTGGGCATGGGTTCCCAGGCTTCTTTTCCCACGGACCACTCGAAAATTGCTGGTGAAGTTTGGCGGACCCCTTCGTGATTTTTCTGTCCGTTGTATCAGTTGTCATGCGCTGTGCTAGATGCTGCATGATTTTTAACTGTATTCCTATCACTTCTTTTATTTCTTATATTGCATTTTAATGTATTGCAATTTACATTTGTATTGCTTCTTTTGTGTCGTGTATCGCGTTTTACTGGGTCACAATTTGCATTCCATGGAATTCGAATTGTAGTGCAATCAAATGCAATACGAGAACAGAAATGCAATTAAAATCAATATGAATATTTAATGCTGACATGCCACGGACCACCTGAATGAAGCTCACGGACCACTGGTGGTCCACAGACTCACCGTTTGGTAACCCCTGCACGAGGGCATTCTGCACAATCCACATGGCCACTTGCTACTCCCAGCGCTTCTGCTGGGTGAGCCCACAGGCATTGGAAGGCAACTAGTAGAGGGTTCTCTGCTGAGGATGTCTCAGACCTGGAGCCAGACATGCAAAATGCATTCCGCTGATCTTGCTCCATTACATTTAGGGATGGGCAATCTGTCCATTTCGGTTTCTCTTGGTTTGTTGTTTTTCCAATCTTAAATCCAGTACTCCACATTAGTTTGCAATTTCATTTAATAAAAAAAAAAAAGTTCTCATGGAAATTATCAGCATTTTAGTGCAAATTTGAGACAAAAATGTTTGTGTGCAATATATTGCCCAATATATACATTTCCCCAAGCAATGTTTCCTAACATGATGCATTTTTGTATGTTGTATTCATGAATATATGCATTGTTATGCCCACTTTACCCCAGGATATGCATCCTTGTGCACGTGACTTGGCTGGAGAGCTGCACTGCAAAATTTGGAGAAGTGCAAACGTCAGAGGATGCTTCAGTTCTCATATTGTTGTAGGAAAGTGCAAAATAGGTAGATTCACTTTTAAATGTGAACTGAATCAAATTTCTCCCTGGTTCCTAAATGCATTGGTTGCTGCTGGTAAGGGTTAGCCCTGCCACACTTTATGAGGGATCGTGGGAGCATTTGACATGGGAATCTGTTTTGAACTGTCGTCTTGGGTCCCCAGTAATGTGCTTCCAGTTACATACTGTTCTGCCCAGTAGTGTAGTGGCAAAATCAAAAATTCAGGGTCCCTCCATAATAGTCACACCATGCTCCCTCACAGCCAGGCTCCCCCTTTTCACTCTTCCTGTCATCTCACGAGTCCATACTCCACTACAACAGACATCCCTAGAAGCTAATCGGCACGAAAGGGGAGGCTTTGTGTTAGCTACTGCGAAGAGTCTTCTCAGTCGCTGACTCACCTCCTTTCACTCTGATTGGCTCCAATCAGCACAAAAGGACAAGGACTCTTCTCAGTGGCTAACACACTCCCTTTTCATTGCTGATTGGCTGAGACCCTGATGCCAGAAAAGTAACAGGTCTACGACCCCCCGTGACCCCAAATCGCTGCACCCCTGGTTCTGCCCAAAGCAAGCTGATAACCATCAGTGGATCTCTTTTAATACATAATCACAGGAGAACTTAACAAAAATGGGGGATTTGGGGGGGAAAATCTACAGATGTAACATGTCATCCTGCCCTTCCACAAACAATTGAAGGTGCTGCCTGTTCCCTTTAAAGCCCTGAATGGCCTGAGCCTTGGATATCTTAGGGAAGTCGTCGTTCCGTGTGAGCCACTTCTTGTGATCATTAGATCATCTTTTGAGATTCTGCTCTGAATCCTGCCATGTGAAATAAGGTTGATATTTATATGCCCATTCAGAAGCCCACTTTTGACCCAAAAAAAGCCCTCAAATCAGTGTACAGCAACTGGAAAGTGTGATAAACATTTAAAGACAACAATAAAGTTAATTTTAAAATAAAAACTCTGAGCATCCTAAGAGAAAGAAAAAGCACATACATTGAAAGCACATTGCAAGGGCATTATTTCCTCCCCAAGCATCCTGGGAACTGTAGTTTACCCCTCACAGAATTACAATTATCAGCACCCTTAACAAACTACAGTTCCCAGGATTTTTTGGGGAATATAGTGTGCTTTAAATGTATGCATACACACCAAATATTTAAAGCACATTTCCCCCAAAGAATCCTGGGAAGTGTAGTTTACCCCTACCATTCCCAGTACCTTTAACAAACTACAGTTCCCAGGATTCAGGGGTGTGTGTGCTTTAAATGTGCCTGAAATGTATGGTGTATACACAGCCACAGACAAAAACAATCAAATTAAGCAGTGATGTAACATTCAAATTCCATCAAAGCAAGGTGGTCTTCACCAACGCCCTTAAAGTTAGGAATATAGGAAGTGGCGTGATACCAAATCGGATTATTGATCCATTGGTAATGGCCCAGGAAGAGGCTAGATAGAACTCTTGACGAAAGAAATTCCAGAGACTGGTCCCACAAGCAAGAAGCCCCTGTTCCACATGCCAACTGGCTGCACCTCAGACTGCTTCCCTGGAGATGTGGGGAAATTAGATGCTGCTGGACTACAGCTCCCATCATCCCTGACCACTGGCTATCCTGGTGGGGGCTGATGAGGGCTGGAGTCCACTCCTGATGTACAGGTAGGATTATGTGGGTGCAAATTCGACCATATAACACCTATTCTGGCCCAACTGCACTGGCTACCAATATGTTTCCGGGCCAGATTCAAAGTGTTGGTTCTTACCTATAAAGCCCTTAACGGCATCGGACCGCAATATCTGATGGAACGCCTCTCTCGCTATGTACCTACCCGTTCACTGCGCTCGACGTCTAAGGCCCTTCTCCGGGTCCCAACTCATAGGGAGGCCCGGAGAACAACAACTAGATCTAGGGCCTTTTCGGTGGTGGCCCCCAAATTATGGAATGCCCTCCCAAATGAGATACGCCTGGCGCCTTCTTTGTTATCTTTTCGGCGCCAGGTAAAAACCTACCTCTTTGCCCAGGCATTTTAAGCTTAAATTTAATTTTAATTTTAAACTTAATTGTAATTGTAATTTTTATTTTAATTTTGTATTCTAATTCTGTTCTTAAATATGTTTTATAATCCACACTTGTTCTTATTTTAATTGTGGTTTTATCTTGTGTACACCACCCTGAGAGCTTGTTGCTATAGGGCGGTTTAGAAATGCAATTAATAAAAAATAAAAAATAATAAAGTAGCCTTTGTGGACCCTGGTCTCAAATCACCTAGAGTTCACCAGCGCTTTTGAATCAGGCTTGGAAACTATTCAGGAGCCAAGCGCAAAATCAGATAATGTTATGCTCCAAATAGCAGAGCCCTATCAGTATCTTGGCAGCAGCAACCTGAACCAGCGGCAGTTTTCAAACACTCTCCAGAGGCAGCCCCACATAGAATGTGTCGCAACAGTCAAGCCTATGTGTGACCAAGCATGCTACAGGGAGCAGAACTATTTTTATGATGGGACCCCACACTCTTGAACTTTCTCCCCAAAGGAACTCTCCAGACCTGCACTTTCAAAAATCTTTGAGATGACCTGAGCTTTTACATTCCATATTTTGAAAACAGAAGCAACCTTAGTTATTGCATATTTCTCTCCCCACATTGGGAGCATACATTACAAACCTTTCCTGCTCCCTGATCTCTCACACACACCATTGTGATCCTGATGGGAAGAACCTAGGAAACTGCCTTCTACTGAGTCAGTTCATTGGTCCATCTAGCTCAGTAATGTTGACACTGACTGGCAGCAGCCCTCCAAGGTTTCAGGCAGATGTCTTCTCTAGCCCGGCCTGGACGTGCCAGGGATTAAACCTGGGATCTTCTGCATGCAAAGCAGAAGCTCTGCCACTGAGCTGCAGCCCTTTCCTTGCACATTACTTGCATGATTATCAAATCAGCCCTATCCCACAATCCATTGGTATTTAAATTGCCTTTTTAATTACAAGACTTTGCAATAAAATGCTTCAGCTTTTCTCCAGGCTTTTTTTTTTATTTTTGTTGTAAATACATTGTTCAGTCATTCACAATGGCTGATGGGGCCTTTTTCTTGGGGCATGAGCTCAGCTTTCTGGCCCAAGCAACTGGCTCATAACAGTTCAGCAGGCAGAAACCCATCAGGCAGTGTACTGACCTAGTTAATTGACAGTCTGTTCTCCCACTGGTCTGTCCCTTGGTGCTGTCAGCATTACTCAACCTTCCTGAGGACTCAAGCCAGATTTTTTGGCAGGACATGTTGTGACCTCTTCCTGCTGGTCTATCATAGTAGCTCTGGGCATGCCTTATACGGTAGACTTCATCTGGTTTAAAAGGCTCCCAAACACTGAGGTGGGGCAATTGGTGGAGACTAGGGATGGAAAGACCTGTCAATTTTGGTCTCTGTTTCTCACTTGTCTAATGTTAAATTCAGTTCTCTACATTTCTGTAGCAATCTGCGATTTTTTTTAAAAAAAAATCTCATGAAAATTCTCCACCATTTCTCCAAATAAACGAATTTCTGCAAATAAACACATTTTTGTAGACAGGTTTGACAGAGGTACACATTTTTCCAAAACATTTATAATCACATTGTGCCTTTTTGCATATTATTTTCATTCATACGTTCATTTTTATAGACTCTTTCCCCTAATATATGCATTTTTATAAATACTGTTTAGTTGGCGACCTCCATCCCAAAATTCTAATAAACGCAGATTTCAAGGATGGCTGTGTTTCAATTCTCATATTGTTTCAGAAAGTGCGAATTTGATAAATTCTCCTTGAAATGAGAACTGGATCGAAATTGTCACCCATCCCTAGTGGGGACTCTAACAGAGAATTCACAGCGCTCCTGCAGGATTCTTTGTGAGGGGCCAGGCCAGTTAATCTATTTTAAAAACCAACATGGCTTTGCAACTGTGGTGGCTGGCGCCCATTGAGACTGGTGGGGCAGAAGGCAGGGAGCCCCACAGCGGGTGGCGCCAGAGCCAATGACTGGCAGGGCCAACTCATCTAGGTTTGTCCCCGCCCTCCTCCCAGAAGACTCACACCCAAAACTCACACTAAGGAGGAGGAAGCTGGCAGCTGGTGCCCCAGCAACCTAAGTCAGTACTCAGCCAGCCCCCATCTGCCTTCCTCCTTACTTGCAATCAGACCCGAGGGTGGCCCTGCCTGTCAGGTGCTTCCTCCTTAGTCTTAGTGTTGCCCTTGTAGAACTCAGCAAGGAGGAGGAGGATGGGGGCAAAACAAGAGTAGAATTAGTTGGCCCTGCCTGTCATTGGCTTTGGTTCCACCTACCATTGGGCTCCCTGCCTCTTGCCCCACTAGTCCGAGGGAGCACCAGCCGCCACCACTGCTCCATTGCATTCTCATCATATCTTGTATTGTTTTCCTTTTCCAGCATTTCCGAACTGATAAGCATCATCAGTCTTCATTGAGCTGTTCTTTTGAGGAGAGGGGAGCGAAGGGGGAAGATTGCCCTTTCAGTGGGTTTTCTTTTACTTCTGCCAGTTTTGGGGTTCTTGCAGCATGCTGATACCCACCCCCTCTTGTTTTTCAGTAGCCCATTCTGGTGCCATTTTTGTTGGCACTCACCACCTGAATTTGCTGTTAGAGTGATGATGATGATGATGGGGTGGAGGCACACGCCTGCATGGAAGGCAGGGATGGGGAGCCTCAGGCCCAGGGGCCAACTGTGGCCTTCCAGCCCTCTCTGTTTGGTCCTTGAGACTCTCACTAGGTCATCCCCCACTAGGGATGGGTGAGAATTTCAATTCAGTTCACATTTCAAGCAGAATTGATCAAATTCGCACTTTCAAAATCAGTATGAGAACCGGAATGCAGCCATCCTTTGAAATTTGCATCTATTAGAATTTTGGGATGCAGTTTGCCAACTAAACAACTTTTACAAAAATGCATGTATTGGGAAAGCGTGCATAAAAATGAAGACATGAGTGAAAATAACAGGCAAAAAGGCACGAAGTGATGAGAAATGGCTTGTAAACATGTGTACCCTTGTCAAAATTGCCTACAAAAATGTATTTATTTGGAGAAATTCGCACTAAAATGGTGGAGAATTTTCAGGAAGATTTTTTTTAAAAAAATCTGCGGCTTGCTGCAGAAATGTAGGGAACTGAATTTAACGTTGGAAAAATGAGAATCTGAGAGAATCAAAATTGACAGATCTTTCCATGTTCCCCACCCTGTCCAGGCCATACACTTCATTGGCTTTGGTCTGTGCCCTTCTCAAGTGCTGTTGCCTGGCTGGCATGTGCCCTTGAATGGTAATCTTGCCTCCCTGGAAGAAGAGGGTCACATCCACAGCATCCATTTAAAGCACATTTAATTGAAAGCACAAGCCTTCTCCCAAAGAATCCTGAGAACTGTGGTTTACCCCTCACAGAGCTACAATTCCCAGCACAAATCCCAGCGGGATTCCTGAAAGACAGTCTCACCCCTTCCACTGTATATGCCCGGTTGATCACTGCGCTCTGCAGGTGAAGGCCTCCTGTAGACATCATCTTATCAGGGGGTCCGTTCCCCACAACATAGGAAGTGGCCTTTAGCGCATCATGGCATCTGTTGTTCATTCACTCCCCTTAAATATTAGACAGGCACCATCTCTGTTATCTCTGTCATCTATTGAAGACCATCCTCTTTCAACAAGCCTTTTAAGTAGAGAACTTATCCCGGTCTATGTCTGTATTGGAACTGCTTTTTAAGATGTTTTTAAAACTTTTTTTAAAAGATACTTTTAAAGATGTTTTGTTTTAATATGTTTTGTTGTAATATATTTTAAAATCTGCTTTTATGATGTTTTAGAGCGTTTTAATGTTTTTGTTTGCCGCTCTGGGCTCCTACTGGGAGGAAGGGTGGGATGTACATATAATAATAATAATAATAATAATAATAATAATAATAATAATAATAATAATAATAATAATAATAATAATAATAATAATAATAATCTATAGCTCCCAGGATTCTTCAGGGGAAGCCATGTGCTTTCAATGTTTATTAAACGTGTTTTAAAAGTATAGTGTGAATGTGTCCCATTGGTGTAAAAACCTCTAGCTTTTGCATAGTTAGAATGGCAGCCAGGCTGTATGAAGAGGAAGAGTTACATCCATTGATCTGGCTGCGTTTGCCCCTGGCCACCCCCGCCATGCGCATGTGGCCCCCAGAAGGTTTCCAATGAGAGAGTGTGGCCCTCAAGCTGAAAAAGGCTCCCCACCCCTGCTCTAAGGCAAGTCCCGAATGTGAAGGAGCCACAGTTGGTTGCTGAGAAGAGATAGAAAGAAACTCTTTGTATGCTCAGAGACACTCCTTTATTATGACACAACACGTTTCAGGGTTGGCCACTCACATTGAAAATAGGTCTAAGCACTGAAAATAGGCTAAGATTAAGACCCAGGGACAAAAATTACCTGCCAAAGAAACTAACAGCCCATGGAAGGAGCCTAGTAAAGGTAATTAAAAGATCAGAGTGGCTTGTTCCATCCACTGGTGCCAAGAAAATGCCCAGAGGGAGGTATTTTTACAGCACTCTTCATGTCTCCCTCCCCCTGCACTCTCGACAGGGAACACCCCAGGCAGAAATGGCTTCAGCTGCAAAAAGAGACATCAATAAATCAATGGCCGGGCATCTTGCAAGATTAATGTCTGCTTTTCATCTTTTGTGGTAGGAGGGATCCTGCAAAAGGGGCGGTGAGGTCAGTTCAAGGGTTGTCTTGAAATAAATCCTTCTGGCTTGCCCGTGTAGTGGTTTCACAGCCCTGCAGAGAGAGAGAGAGAGAGAGAGAGAGAGAGAGAGAGAGAGATTTCCATCTGCTAGCTTTGCTGACTTGATAAAGCTTGGAAGCCAAACTTGTGGAAAGTTACTGTGCTTATGGTGGCTGCTTCATCCTCCAGGTGTAGGAAGAAAAGGGAAAAATCTCTTGCAACATCTGTCTTGTTTCTCCTCCTATTAACCGCATCCATTTAACACCACTCCTTTCCCATCTGTTGTCAGGCTCCTTCTGTTAAACAAGAGAATCTGAGATAAACTATGTCATATAGAAAAGCTCCCCTGAGCATCACAGAGTGCTTTCCCTGCCCTCATTAGGGTGAATGGGCATTGCCCCACCAGTCTCAGCCGGCCCTCAGCCAGCCCCCACTTGCCTGCCTCCTTACGTACAACCAGTCCAGGGGATGGCATGACCTATCAGCTTCTTAGTCTGAGTTTTGCCCTGTGTAGAACTCGTCTGGGAGGAGGATGGGGACAAAACTAGGATTAGTTGGCTCTGCCTGTCATTGGCTCTGGCTCCACCTACTGTCAGGCTCCCTGCCTTCCACCCCACCAGCTAGTCCCAATGGGCACCAGCATCACTGCAGCCAGTCCTAACAGCTACCGCAAAGGACCAGAGGATGCTCTGAAACTCATCAAGCTTATTTGTTTTCTTTAAATGGGGGGATGAAGAACTTGTAGCCCTTCAGACATTGTTGGACTACATTATCTTTGAGCACTGGCCATGCCGGCTGACGTTGATAAGAGGTGTAGACCAAAGACATCTGGAGGGTCACAGGTTCCCCACCCCAGCCTTAAAAAGGCTATCCTACTTCCAAGGTGGCTGGTGATACAAATTTAACCAGTGGTGACTGGTGGCTTCATGTCAGTGGAGCAGTGGAATCTGCTCCTGGTTTTAGTTCGAACTCTCAAGTAGCTGCCCAAGGTGCTGACATGGAGCCACCCACCGCCACTGAATCAGCATTGCTGGAATGATTTGATTTGCTATCCTGCCGTTCGGTCCAGAGGAATCCCAAAGACAAATTATATAACAACATATCACTACATTGCTGCTGCTTCTACCCCTTCTGATAGACAGCATTTCTCTGGGAACATAGGAAGCTGCCTTATATTGAATCTGACCACTTAGTATTGTTGATACTGACTGGCAGCAGCTCTCCAGAGTTTCAGACAGGGGCCCTTCTCAGTCCTGCCCAGAGATGCCAGGGATTGAACCCATGGATTCAGCCTGGGACTTTCTGCCTGCAAAACATGTCCTCCACCGCTCAGGGATGACCCTTATGAGGATATCCTTTCCCTAATAATCCAGCCATTTTGCTGATAGAACCAATCATCCACTGAAAGCTCCAGAGAATAAAGTGCCCTTTGCCTGGTGCCAAAAAGCTAGGAAAGTAGGCTCCAGCTGAGCATCTTTGGGGAAACTGTTCCACAGTGGTTAGTGCCACCACTGATAAGGCCATGCATTCAGTTTCCACCTTCCTCAGCTTGCAGCAGTGGCCCTGATACAGATTTTAAAGAGCAGGCAGTCACTAGGTGGGGAAATGGATCTGGCTATCACCCTACTGCCCCCCATGAGCCAAGTTTGACAGACAGAGAGAGCAGCCCTCCTGTTAATCACCTGGAGTCACAATGACCCCACGTGGTACTTGTAAAAAAAAAACCCATAGTGCTGTACACCATTCTTTGCATGGTGTGATTCTAAGCTTATTGTTGGTGCTTGCAAAATACTATGCATCGGGGGCCCAGCTGTCTCATTATCCACATATAGAGCCAGTGGGCATGGGTTAGCCAAAAAGACCTCGTAGGCCAAATGGGGAGGGCTGGGAGGCCAAATTAGGCCCATGGGCCAGAGCTTTCCCACCACTGCTCTATGGCCATACTCCCGTTAGGGTACATCACTGAAGCTTGTGCCAGTCCTCCATGGCTGACCCCATAGGTGCTCACTTTTGCTAGGGCCTGCAGCAAACAAGCCTGCTCCCCATTTGCAGAGATTGCAGGAAAGAATGCCCCATCACCCTCAGTGGGCCCCAGTGTAGAGGTGACCCATATTTCTTCCTTCCACAATTGCAAGATGGGAATTTGGTTGGGGGAAAGCAAGTTTATTTGCCCTTTGCTCCTGCTGTTTATCCTATTTGGCTGAGATATATACCACTTCATATTTTGCAAGACAGAGAGCCAGTGTGGTGTAGTGGTTAAGGTGTCGGACTGTGACCTGGGAGACCAGGGTTCGAATCCCCACACAGCCATGAAGCTCACTGCGTGACCTTGGGCCAGTCACTGCCTCTCAGCCTCAGAGGGAGGCCATGGGAAACCACATCTGAATACCGCTTACCATGAAGACCCTGTTCATAGGGTCGCCATAAGTCGGAATCGACTTGAAGGCAGTACATTTACATTTTATTTTGCAAGAAATCTCCAAGCAGTTTACAAACCCCAAGAAAAGAAAATAAGAAATGCAATACAAATTTCACACCAAAATCATTTACCTACGCACAGTCCCACAAGACAAAACTAATCTAAACACATAACCTCCATATATACAATCACTCAGCAGTCTCAACACCCAATACATCACTCCGTCCGATCAGTTTTCAGTTTAGTAAAACACTCGAACTGTTGGATATTTCAGCTAGGAAGCTTTCTGGAGCTTTAGTCAGACAAGTAAATTCTGGGGCTGCACAGCTTCTCTTCCCATCCCCCCAAAACTTGGGAGCATCACTGGGCTTGTACAGCAGTCCCTGGATCCTTTAAAAAAATCATCTTGGGGGAGATATTTAGTGTGCTGTGGGTCCCTAGAGGTGCTTTTTATTGAGCATTCATGATGATTTGTGCTCATGATGCTATCAGTGTGGTCACATGTAATCCCACTTTCAATACTGTTTGTGCCTGGAAATGTTTTGGGGCGGTCACACTGTTTCATTTCCAATCAGTGAACATAAGAACATAAGAACATAAGAAGAGCCTGCTGGATCAGGCCAGTGGCCCATCTAGTCCAGCATCCTGTTCTCACAGTGGCCAACCAGGTGCCTGGGGGAAGCCCGCAAGCAGGACCCGAGTGCAAGAACACTCTCCCCTCCTGAGGCTTCCGGCAACTGGTTTTCAGAAGCATGCTGCCTCTGACTAGGGTGGCACAGCACAGCCATCACAGCTAGTAGCCATTGATAGCCCTGTCCTCCATTAATTTATCTAATCTTCTTTTAAAGCCATCCAAGCTGGTGGCCATTACTGCATCTTGTGGGAGCAAATTCCATAGTTTAACTATGCGTTGAGTACTTCCTTTTGTCTGTCCTGAATCTTCCAACATTCAGCTGCTTTGAATGTCCACGAGTTCTAGTATTATGAGAGAGGGAGAAGAACTTTTCTCTATCCACTTTCTCAATGCCATGCATAATTTTATACACTTCTATCATGTCTCCTCTGACCCGCCTTTTCTCTAAACTAAAAAGCCCCAAATGCTGCAACCTTTCCTCGTAAGGGAGTTGCTCCATCCCCTTGATCATTCTGGTTGCCCTCTTCTGAACCTTTTCCAACTCTATAATATCCTTTTTGAGATGAGGCGACCAGAACTGTACACAGTATTCCAAATGCGGCCGCACCATAGATTTATACAACGACATTATGACATTGGCTGTTTTATTTTCAATACCTTTCCTAATTATCCCTAGCATGGAATTTGCCTTTTTCACAGCTGCCGCACACTGGGTCGACATTTTCATCGTGCTGTCCACTACAACCCCGAGGTCTCTCTCCTGGTCGGTCACCGCCAGTTCAGACCCCATGAGCGTATATGTGAAATTCAGATTTTTTGCTCCAATATGCATAATTTTACACTTGTTTATATTGAATTGCATTTGCCATTTTTCCGCCCATTCACTCAGTTTGGGGAGATCTTTTTGGAGCTCTTTGCAATCCCTCTTTGTTTTAACAACCCTGAACAATTTAGTGTCGTCAGCAAACTTGGCCACTTCACTGCTCACTCCTAATTCTAGGTCATTAATGAACAAGTTGAAAAGTACAGGTCCCAATACCGATCCTTGAGGGACTCCACTTTCTACAGCCCTCCATTGGGAGAACTGTCCGTTGATTCCTACTCTCTGCTTTCTGCTTCTTAACCAATTCCTTATCCACAAGAGGACCTCTCCTCTTATTCCATGACTGCTAAGCTTCCTCAGAAGTCTTTGGTGAGGTACCTTGTCAAAAGCTTTTTGAAAGTCTAAGTACACTATGTCCACTGGATCACCTCTATCTATATGCTTGTTGACACTCTCAAAGAATTCTAATAGGTTACTGAGACAGGACTTTCCCTTGCAGAAGCCATGCTGGCTCTGCTTCAGCAAGGCTTGTTCTTCTATGTGCTTAGTTAATCTAGCTTTAATAATACTTTCTACCAGTTTTCCAGGGACAGAAGTTAAGCTAACTGGCCTGTAATTTCCGGGATCCCCTCTGGATCCCTTTTTGAAGATTGGCGTTACATTTGCCACTTTCCAGTCCTCAGGCACGGAGGAGGACCCGAGGGACAAGTTACATATTTTAGTTAGCAGATCAGCAATTTCACATTTGAGTTCTTTGAGAACTCTCGGGTGGATGCCATCCGGGCCCGGTGATTTGTCAGTTTTTATATTGTCCATTAAGCCTAGAACTTCCTCTCTCGTTACCACTATTTGTCTCAGTTCCTCAGAATCCCTTCCTGCAAATGTTAGTTCAGGTTCAGGGATCTGCCCTATATCTTCCACTGTGAAGACAGATGCAAAGAATTCATTTAGCTTCTCTGCAATCTCCTTATCGTTCTTTAGTACACCTTTGACTCCCTTATCATCCAAGGGTCCAATCGCCTCCCTAGATGGCGAGTGCCTAGATGGGAGTGCATATCCTGTAACTTCCTGCTGAAATCCCATCACTGTTTATACTACAGATATTCTGGTTGCATCTGGTTGGCCACTGTGAGAACAGGATGCTGGACTAGATGGGCCACTGTCCTGATCCAGCAGGCTCTTCTTAGGTTCTTGTGTCCTGCTTTTGTTGCACAGTAGCCCCTCCAGACAGCAATGACGTGGTAGCACTGGGGAAACATCACAGAACCAACCAAAGCAGAATAAATGCACCACTGTTATTGTGTCCAGAGCATTTTGCTGCATAGACTAGCAATAAAATACCCATCCCAAGGGGGCTTCTGGCTGACAGCAATATCAGGCAGACCAGGACTTGGACTGACAGCAGGCTCATAAAAGAAGGCAGTCTCTGGGCATGTGCAGAGCCCTGTTTTCCATTCTGAGCTGTAGAAGGAAGTTGAGGGAAATCTTGTTTTATTCCAGGGCTGGCTCAGGACAATTTGCTGCCTGAGGCAAAGGACAAGACGGTGCTTCCACCTTTCCATGTACAAAAGCTGATTGCACTGGAAGTTGAATCTTCCTTCAGCACTGGGGACTGGACAGCATCCTCTGCAGCACCTGTAGCCTAAGGGGCACAGGGGACGCTGTGTGGCATGCACAGCTCTGCCTGATGCCCACCCTTCACCATCTGCTGCTTGAGGCAGTTTCTTCACTCTGCCTTATGGTAGGGCCAGTCCTTTGTATCGCTCCTGAGCATTACAAGCAGGGCAAATCCATATCCAAAACCAGGTAATTCCAAGATTTGGTGACATTGGGGCCCAACACCAGGCTGAGTTGTTGCTACCTGGATGGGAACCTCGAAATGGCCTCCAGATTATGCAAGTGGTGGTGTGGGGTCAGTGTCCTGCAGCCAGTGTCCAGCTTAGCCCTAGAGCAGGGGTTCCCAACTGCTGTCCATGGACCACCAGTAGTCCACATGTGGTGCTCTACATGTCTGTAAAAGTACCATTTAAAATCATACAGCATCTAACACAGCATATGACCATTGTTATAACAAGCAAAAAAATGTTAAGTGTTCCACCAAGACCAAGTTGCCCAGCATGAAGATGGAAAAATCTGTCAGTTTCAGTTCTTTCCGTTTCCCATTTTTTCCATCCTTAAATTCAGCTCTCCACATTTCTGCAGCAATTTCACAATTTTTGTTTAAAATCCTCATGAAAATTCTCCAGCCTTTTAGTGCAAATTTCTCCTAATAAACACATTTTTGTCGGCACTTTTGACTAATGTACAGATTTTTGCAAGCCATTTCTTGTCATATTTTTGCATGTTATTTTTCACTCACATATTCATTTTTAGGCACACTTTCCCTTCGTTATATGCACCTTTGCAAACATTGTTTGGTTGGTGAATGGCATTGCAGCATTTGAAGAAGTGCAAATTTCAAAGGATGGCTGTGTTTCAGGTCTCATCCTGTTTCAGAAAGTGCAAATTTGATAGATTTGGCCTGAAAGGCAAGCTGAATTGAAATTCTCACTCATCCCTACTCAGCATAGCATGATTTTTCTTCTCTGTGGTTCAATCCTGCACAGTCTGAGTAACATATGCATACAGGATATTGGCCACGTGTTTCAGGCCAATAGCATGGTTGCCATGGGAATGACCAACTGTGGCGTAGTGGTGGGAATGCCACCTCTTATCCCAGAGGGCAGGCATCATCCTTCAAGTCTCCAGTTCAGAATTTGAGAGCAGCTCTGTGGACCAGCTGAAAAAAGACCATCTAGTTCAGCATCCTGCTAACCAGACAGCTCTGGGCCCACAAGCAGGATGTGAAGGGGATAGCCCCCTTCTGCTGTTCTCCTCAGCAAATGGCATTCGACAGTATATTGCCCCTGAATCTGGAGGTTCCATACCACATCTGACCACTATCCAGCCTCTTAAACTTGAAGAAAAAGCAGCTGTGGCTGCTGCAGGCTCACTTTGCCCTGTTCCCCATGCCATCTGTCCCCTGCCTTGCCTTCTATGGCATGCAGGTCTCCAGGTGTGCCACACAGCTGGTGAGGGAGAAGATGGATAGAAACATAGGAAGCTGCCTTGTATGGAGTCAGACCATTGGCCCATCTAGCTCAGTACACTGACCAGCAGTGGCTCTCCAGGGTTTCAGGCAGGGGTCTCTCCACGCCCTACCTGGAGATGAGAGGGATTGCACCTGGGACCTTCTGAACTATGGTCCTTCCCAGTAGGATCTCAGAAGCACAGAGAAATGGGCAGAAGACCACGGCTGCCTTTACCACCACAAGTCTCTAATGGCATTATATATAGATATCAGTCAAGAGATAGTCGCTCCACTGGCTCACATTTATTTAAGAAAATAAATAGATCAGCCTTCCCGAACTCAGTGCCCTCCAGATTTTGTGGACCATAACTGGCAGGGGCTGATGGGAGTTGTGATCCAAAGCATCTGGAGGGCACCAGATTTGAGAATGTTGGGGTAGACTATGCACAACTGCAAATCAGCCCTCTCTTGAACCCAGAGCATTATCTCCTTTCCTGGTCTAACCCTTGTCTTGCTTAGGCTGCATTTCGCGTGTTTAAAAATGTGCCTTCTCCTCCCCACCCTTCTAACTCCCTTATTTATTTCAACATGTGTATTGATTGCACCTCTTCCTCCACTCAAGACAGCTCACAAAATGCTGAAACATTTTTTTTAAAGAAAAGTCAAATTCATTAAAATCCAGCCTGCATAAAGGACACATTAATTGACCTGGGATGGGGCAGGGGGCAATATGTCAATTTCAGTTTCTTTCCCCCCACCACCACCATTTCTCCCATCATAAAATCTGTTTGGTGCATTTCTACATCAGTTTGCATTTTAAAAAAAGTAGTCCTCATGAATATTCATCTACATTTTTGTGCAAATTTCTCCCACTCTACACATTTTTATATGCAATTTTGCCCAATATGCACATTTTTGCAAAGCAGTTTCCCTAATATAATGCACTTTTGTATGTTGTTTTCACTAATATATGCATTTATATGCACCCTTTCTCCTAATATATGCATGTCTGTACATATTACATGGCTGGGAACTGCATTGCAACATTCGGACATGTGTCAATTTCAAATGATAGCTGTGTTTTGGTTCTCATATCATTTCGGAAAATACCAATTTGGTAAGCTTGTTTTTAAATGTGAACTGAATCAAATTCTCCTCTGTCCATAACTGATAGCAGCCTGGGCAGTGATAAAACAAAAGCAGTGCCAAAAACTACAATTTATATGAACCCTACCCACCCACCCCTGTGTGGTGTTTGAAAGACGTGCTTTGCATTTCCTCCCCCCTCAAAATATGATGCTTTCCTTGTCCCATTCAGGTTCCCATGCCTCGGACCCATCTCAGTGTACATGTTTCCCCATCTCTACTATTAATGAGGGGTGGGGGAGGAGGTATGATGAGGTATGCAAGCCAGAAGTGATGAGTGTTTTAATTCACACTTGGCACTTAGGTGAAAATTGCCCAGTCTGATTTTCTCTTTGAATATTCATTTAACACTTACAGAACTGTTCCAGAGCAGGGGATTCGGCGTGTGTGTTGTTTTCAAACCCTAAACAAGCAGCTTAGGGTTTATTATTATTATTATTATTATTATTATTGCAATGGTGAAGTTATCTTTTGGGTTGTGATTAAGGAAGCCAGATCTCATGAGAGCATACAAAGAGCCTGGGTGCTAGATCTGACCAAAGGCCCATCCAGGCCATCATCTTGTTCTCACAGTGGCCAACCAGGGGTGGCTGATGCCTATTGGGATTGGTGGGGCGGAAGACAGGGAGCCCAACAGTAGGTGGCTCCAGAGCCAATGACAGGCACAGCCAACTCATTCTCAGTCTGTCCCCATCTTCCTGCCTGCTAAGTTCGACAAGGGCCAACACTGAGAGTGAGGAGGAGCAGGAGGAGGACGAAGACAGGCAGTGCCAGCCCATGGACTGCTTGTAAGAAGGCAGGCAGGTGGGGGCTGGCTGGTGGTGGACTGGAGTTGCGGGGCAGCACTCCAGTTGCCCTAATAGACCAGCCACCTCTATGGCCAGCCAGATGCCTATGGGAAACCTGCAAGCAGGACCTGAATGCAACAGCAACTCTCCCTACTTGTGATTCCCAGCAAACTGGTGTTCAGAAGGAGAGGGAAAATATAGCCATCTTGGCTAGCAGCTCTTTAGCCTTATCTTCCATGAATGTGTCAATCTTCTCCACCTAAACTTCTGAATTTGAGACTCTGAAATGCTGGTGGGGGGGGACAGGGAGAGGAACGGTGCAGTGCTTGAGAACCGATGGGGTAGAGCTCAGCAGGGTGAGGGGTGGCTCATTCAACTCAGAGATGAAGAAGCGGGACCTGCAACCAAATGTTGCAGCATGGAGTGCTTCTCTTTAGGACTGCAGTCAACCAGGCATGCCCTCTTCCAAAGTACTCCGTTTGATTTCCCCTTCACTCCTGACAGCCAGTCACTTTCCATGCCTACTGAACATCAGCCCTCATTGGGTTGTTTTCAGGGTTTCGTACCCATTGAGTTTATTTCCCCCTTAAAATGGTTTGCGTGCGCACATCTGCAAATCTTGGCCTACTGATGCCTTCCTTTCGTTCCCGACTAATGCTGTTTTGCTGGTATAAACACCAGCACTCAGAGAATGAGCTCACCTTTTGTATATGGCAACAACCTTGAAATTATTAGCTGTGTGGGTATCTGATTGTTTCTACATGTTTTCAATATGTTTTCAATTCATTTGTCATTGTCATTGTTTTAACTTTTTTTATGCGTGCCACTTTGGGCTCCTTTGGAAGGAAGTGCGGGAGATGCTTTTAAATAAGAAACAATCATTTGTAAGCCACATCTGTGGGGAAATGGCACGGCTGTCTAGGATTCAGATAGGGGTACCCAGGCCCTCGGGTCCTGTTGAATCCTAGACAGCTTTGCTATTGTCCCTACAGATGCACACAGGGCTGGTTCTACCAGTAAACAGAGTGTGGTGGCCACCTTAGGCAGCAGATGTTGGGGTACCCAGCAGGGCCAACTTATCCATTAGGCACAGTAGACACAGTGCCTAGGGCCCATGATACTTTTAGGGGGCCACAAAAATGTTTTAATTTCTTTTAAAATCAGAAGGGAAAAAAAGAACGTTTAGGGCTGAAGAAAATGTTTTAATTTTTTTCTCACATCAGAAAAAAATGAAAATTTTAGGGCCCATGAAAATCTAAAATTTTGCCTAAAACAGAAAATGTTGAACTATTTAAAGTTATATAAAAAATAATTTTAATAGTGATATTATTATGGTGGGAGGGGCCCACGAAGGCAAAAGTGCCAAGGGCCCACGAAAGTCATAATGCGGCCCTGGGTACCAGGAACAGAGGGGCACCAGGAGCAGGCCTCCCAGCCATTGTTCATGAGCTCGCCTTAGCCTCTGTTGGAGATCAGAGCTGCATGTGTCATGCAGCCCACTCTGCTGCCCTTAAGCAAGCCTGCTGTCCTCAAGTGAAGTGGGGAGACGCGAGCCCATTGCCAGGGCCAAAGAGTCCCCTTCCAGCCCAGTTGCCTTTGGTAGGTGGACTGGAGGGGTTTGTATTGCTGTCCTCAGGCAGCAGACTGTCTTGGGATGGCCCTGGATGTAGTCCATACAGAGCTTGGAAAAGTTACTTTTTTGAACTACAACTCCCATCAGCCCCAGCCAGCATGGATTGGGCTGATGGGAGTTGTAGTTCAAAAAAGTAACTTTTCCAAGGTCTGTCCATTCATCCCTAGAGCATTGTGGGAAGCAGCCAGTGGTGCCTGTGTCCGCTGGCAGGGCAGAAGGCAGGGAGCCTGACAGGAGGGGGAGTCACAGCTCATGACAGACACAACCACATCCAATGGCAGGCAGAGGCAACACATTCTAGACTTGTCCCCGCCCTCCTCCCTGCAAGGAAGAGGAGGAGGAAGCTGACAGCCAGGGCCACTCTCTGGATTGGAAACAAGTAAGAAAGCAGGCAAGGAGATACTTGGCTCAGCAATACTACATGCGAGAAGGATCTTGGGATTGTTGCTGATGACAAGCTGAATATGAGCCAACACTGTGATGTGGCTGCAAAAAAGGCAAATGCTATTTTAGGCTGCATTAACAGAAGTATAGTTTCCAAATCACGTGACGTGTTAGTTCCCCTCTATTCAGCACTGGTTAGGCCTCATCGTGAGTACTGCATCCAGTTCTGGTCTCCGCACTTCAAGAAGGATGCAGACAAACTGGAACGGATTCAGAGGAGGGCAACAAGGATGATCAGGGGACTGGAAACAAAGCCCTATGAGGAGAGACTGAAAGAACTGGGCATGTTTAGCCTTGCGAAGAGAAGACTGAGGGGAGATAGCATAGCACTCTTCAAGTACTTGAAAGGCTGTCACACAGAGGAGGGCCAGGATCTCTTCTCGATCTTCCAGAGTGCAGGTCATGGAATAATGGGCTCAAGTTGCAGGAAGCCAGATTTCAACTGAACTTCAGGAAAAACCTCCTATTACAACAATGGAACCAATGACCTAGGGAGTTGGTGGGCTCTCCAACACTGGAGGCCTTCAAGAGGCAGCTGGACAGCTGCCTATCAGGGATGTGTTAAATGAGATTCTTGCATTGAGCAAGAGGTTGGACTCAATGGCTTTATAGTCCCCTTCCAACTCTATAGTTTATGATTCTAAGTGAGGGCTGGCTGAGGGCAGACTGAAGGCAGTGGGACAGTGCCACATTTATTAGTAGTAGCAGTAGCAGTAATAGTAGTAGTGCTCTTGCTCTTACTACTACCCGCCCTTCACCAGCAGGTCCCAGGGTGGGTTACAGCCATCACTGCAAGCAGCTGCAGCAGGGCTGGCTCATCCAGAGGTTGTTAGAGTCCAACTGCCATCAGCCCCACCCAGCAATCCCAATGGTCAGGGATGATGGAAGCTGTAGTCCAACAACATCTGCGAGGGGCACAAATTAGCTACCCCTGAGCTATAGGGAAATGGCTCTGAAGCCACGGTAGTAATGTATGAATTGGCTCGTTCAGGCCCTTGCACTACCTTGCTTACCTCCCCACTTTGATTCTGCCATTCCACTCCATGGCTCTGATGCTCTGAATCCAGGATGTGAAACCTTGTTTAGCCTGAGGGCCGCATACCATTGTGGGCTACTTTCCGGAGACCGCATGCTATTGGTGGGTGGGGCCAGAGGCACCAGTGGGTAGAGCAATGAGGATGACTCTTACCTTTGTGCTGTAGGCTACACTCCAACCATGCAAAAATTTCTACACATGCACGCACACAACAACAACTCCCTATCCTCCTTCCAGGCAGGCAATAAGCATTATCTGAGTCCACGGACACATTCCAGCCAGGCATAAACACTTGGGGAGGGCCTGGAACAGTGCAAATGAGGAGTGTGGCCTGCAAAGAGATCCAAGGGCCAAATGGAGAGGCCTGGGGGCCACATTTGGCAATTGGGCTGAGGTCCCCCACTCCTGTTGTAAATAACACTCGCGACTTGGCATCTCCTCTAATTTCTCACTGCCGGATGGGACCTAAGCCACAAATATCTTCAACATGACCTATCTATGGAAATAGTTTCGGCCCCACTTTGCTGAAAAGCCCGTCTCCATTTCCCCCACTCAGCTGTTAGGAGCGGCTTCCATTGTTTCTCCTGAGTGCTAGGATATTATTAATTTCCCAGCACATTCAAAACATTTGCATGCACAAGAAGGAGCTCTTCAAAGGGATAATAAGGGCAACTGGCTCCAATGCTCAGGCAACTGCAAAACAAAGGACCTCTGGAGCCATCAGAGCTAACGGGATGGAAAGATATGAATTGCAGACTGATTAAAAATCACATCAGGATCAGCTCTTTGGTTCAGCATTTGTCACTGCGTGCAGGCAGAGGGGAGGGAACGGAATCGCGGGGCTGGTTTCATTAGGCACCATACAAAGGTTTTATGCAGAAGTTTCAAGGAGGGGGTGGTGGAAGGAGACCGGACCACATAGAAACTGGCTATCATTAACCTTCTCATGCCGGCCCAGTTGCAGATACATCCATAAACTGGTACAAATGAATTACTCTCCGTTTCCTGGGCATGTCGTCTATGTGTCAGGGAGTGGTCAGGGGGCAGTGATGTTCTCTGGCTGCTACATAGGTTCCAGAATTGGAGAGAATAGCTGGGTATATGGCTAGCACCAGGGGTCGTCTGGCTTGGGCAAACGCTGAGTGCCTGGCACATGGATAAGGCCTGCCAGTCCACCTACCATAGGAGGTAGGGTACCTCAGGCTCCAGGGGCAGAATGTGGCCCTTCATGTATCTCTTCCTGGCCCTCAGGACTATCCCAAAGACACGCCCATCACTCAGGCCACACCCCCTCTCCCCAGGTGCCTCCTTTCAACCCTGCTCAAGTATTTTTTGCGTGGCTATAATGTGTCCTCAAATGAGGTAATCCCTCTGACATGCCTGGATGAAAAGGTGGTGGGTGGGTGCAGAAATGTCTCACTTTTGTGTGGCTGGAGTGTAGTGTACTGTACAAAAGTAATATCCGCATTATTGGCTCTCCCAATTTTCCCTGTACCCCAGCCCACCCCTGGCAAGTAAGGGAATGTGGCCCTTGGGCTGAAAAAAGTTTGCCACCTCCTGATCTGTCCCTGCCAGGGTTTCTGTCTGTTTCCTCCCAGTTCCATTGTGATTATGGGCAGAGGAACCTGTCAATTTCACTGCTTCTCAGTTTCTCATTTTTGAAACTTATGTTCAGTTTGCCACATTTCTGGAGTGTGCTTTTCTTGCCTACACGTTTGCAATCAGTTTTCACTACGTATATTATTTTCATGGAAATATGCATTTTTGCATTCTTTCCTCTAATATATGCATTTTTATACAATTGGGGGGGGGAGTAGGAGAACCGTATCACAGAATTTAGAGAAGTGCAAATGCCAAAAGATGGCTGTGTTTCAGTTCCCATATTGTTTCGGTAAGCACAAA
This sequence comes from Rhineura floridana, assembly GCF_030035675.1. Lineage (NCBI taxonomy): Eukaryota > Metazoa > Chordata > Lepidosauria > Squamata > Rhineuridae > Rhineura > Rhineura floridana. The sequence continues at coordinate 10,381,067 of NC_084494.1, forward strand.
TCGGGGAGGTTCACATTAAAATGACAATCAAAGTGAATTTCTTTGCCATCCCTAACTGTGGTTCCTCCTAATGATCCCCTCTCTGCCTACTGCACACCTTTGCTTGGTTACACGGTGCATCGTGTAGCCAATATGTGGAAGGTTTAACATTAAAGCCAGTATTGTAATGGCAAATTCAGAAGTGCAGGGTCCCTACATGATAGTCACAGCCATACTGCGTACCGTCCTTTTTTTTTTCTTTGCTGCTGAGTTGAGAACGAGGTCCTTGTTCATGCCTTCTCCCACAATAACAGACGTCCCTAGGAGCCAATAAACATGAAAGGGATGTATGTTAGCTACTGAAGAGAGTCTTTTCACTGACTGACTCACCTCCTTTCACTCTGATTGGCTCCAATCAGCAGGAAAGGAAGCATGTTAGAAAACCCTCTCAGTGGCCAACACACTCCCCTTCCATGCTGATTGGCTTGTAGAATACTGGAGACATAAGGACCCTACTGGGACCCTGCTCCTAAAAAACTAAGGGGTCTAAGACCCCCTGAGATCCTGGATAATTACATCCCTGATTAAAGCTGCTCTGTATCTTCTCAGGGGTGGGGGGTATTCACTTCAAAAGAGCATAACTAACTCAGCAGAGTAAATTTCTGGGCAGGAGGGGAGAATGCCAAATATTTTGATGTTGTTTGGTGCCCTTTCATCCCTCTGGCTCCTGCTGCCTTCCATACAGAATGCTGTGCTCAGGTTGTTGAGCGGAGCATAGAGATGGCAGATCTGACCATTTCGGTTTCTTTCAGTTTCTCGTTTTTCCAGTCTCCACATTTTCACATCAATCTGTGATTTTTTTTAAAAGGCCTCATGAATATTCATCACTATTTTTGTGCAAATTTCTCTTAAAAGGTACACTTTTGTATGCCATTTTTGCCTAATTTTGCAAAGCAAATTTCCTTAATATAATGCATGTTTGTATGCTGTTTTCCCTAATACATGCATTTATGTACACACTTTATTCCAGTGTGCATATGGATTTGGAAAGTGTGAATTAGGTAGGTTGGCCTTTACAGCTCGGGACCAGGATATCTGAAAGACCGTCTTACCCTTATATACCCAGCCGATCACTGCGCTCTGCAGGTGAGGGCCTCCTGCAGGTATCATCTTATCAGGAGGTCCGTTCTGCACAATATAGGAAACGGACCTTTAGTGTGGCAGCACCTACCCTGCGGAATTCCCTCCCTTTGAATATTAGGCAGGCGCCATCTCTGCTATCTTTTCGGTGCCTTTTGACGACTTCCCTCTTTCAACAAGCCTTTTAGGTTGAGACCTATCCCAGTCTGCATCTGTGTTAGAATTGCTTAATATGTTTTTTAATAAAGTTTTTAACCCTTTTTTAAAGTTTTTCTTTAATGTTTTTAACGCTGTTTTGTTTTAATGTATTTTAAGATCTGTTTTTATGATGTTTTAAAGTGTTTTTAGAGCTTTGTTTGCTGCCCCGGTCTCCTGCTGGGAGGAAGGGTGGGATACAAATTAAATAATAAATAAATAAATAAATGTGAATTGAATCACATTTCTCCCCCATGCCTAGTGGAACATCTGGATGTGCACGTATTATCCCGCTGTGGAGGGAACTCCAGTTGCTGCCTATCAGCTACCAGGCCATGTTCAATGTCTTGTTACTAACATATAAAGCCCTGAATGACTTGGAACCAGGTGACCCAAAAGACTGCCTGCCCCTCTGTAGACCTCTAAGATCACTCAGAAAGATAGGGAACTAGCACATGCTGAATCAAGCCATTGGTCCATCTAATCCAGTATTGTCTACGCTGACAGCGGTTTCAAGCTGGGGACATTCCCAGCCCTACCTGGAGATGCTGGGGTTTAAACCTGAGACCATCTGCATGAAACGCAGGTGTTCTACCTCTGAGCTACAGTATATGCCTTTATAAATTATCTAGGGAAATTTTACTCACAGTACTGTACTCTATGGACTGTCACAGGGCAGTGACCTGAAAATGGGCATTTTCCACCCTTGCCCCTGCACTCCAGAATAATCTTCCCTCTGCCTTATGTAATGCATCAGTCCAACAGACCTCTTGCAATGGCATCTCTCTTTTTGCTCAGGCTTTCCCTGTGATTGGACCCTGTAATACTGAATTCTTGTTGTAAGTCTGCTTTTCTAATTCTGTACAACCGTATTTTTATGTTGCATCTCTGTTTTTATGATACTGTTTATTGTTTTTTATGTTGTTTTTGTTACATCTTAGAGATTTTTAAGTATCAACCAGTTTGGTGTTGCTTTTGTGGCCTTTATTTATGAATATGCATTTATAGTGTTCCCAGCTTAAGATGACAAACAAGGCATCAGCGAGCTAACAATTATAAAGCCATCTTAAGGAGCAATCAAGGCCAACAGCAGGACAGCAAGAGCTGACCTCAGACCTCTCTGAGAAAAGCTTATTTAGCTGGCATGCAGAGAATGTAGAGAAACAGCGCCCTGGCAGGAGAGGACATCGTTATCCCTGTGGTGAAATTTATTGTTTTGTTTTATTTCATTATGGCATTTATATCCCACCTTTCCTCCAAGGAGTTCAAGGTAGCGCACATGGTGCTCCCTATCTGGGGAAGTGCCACAGCTCAGTGGTAGAGCACCTGCTTTGCATGCAGAAGGTCCCAGGTTCAGTCCCGCATATCCAGGTCGGGGTGGGAGAAAACCCTGCCTGAAACCCTGAAGAGCTGCTGCTAATCCCTGTAGGCAATACTGAGCTTGATGGACCTATGGCATGAGGAAGCTTCCTCTTTTATCCTCAGCAACGATCCTGTGAGGTAGGTTAGGCTGAGAGGCAGTGACCGGCCCAAAGTCACCCAGTGAGGTTTATGGCTGAGTGGGGCTTTGAACCCTGAGTCCCCAGGTCTGAGCCCAACACTGCAACCGCTACACCACATGGGCACTTCTTGTGTTGGCACTTTCCCCTCCAGCTCAACTACACTACTGGCCATGACAATGTCAGTTTGATTTCCCCATTTTCTTTCAATACAATCGCCCTCAAGGACTGCTTTACATGAAGCTGAAGGGCTCTCTCGCTCTCCCCCACCAGTTTCTGGTCTTGGTTGCTTTAGGGATCTTTTTGAGTAAGGCTGTCAACCAATTAAAGAGTTTTTAGTTGATGAATCATCTGCTTTTTGAACCAATTCATGAGTCAAATCCATTTTAATAAAGTGGCCCGGTAGCAAGATAGGTACCCTTTTCCTTTCCTTTTTGAGATACTAGAGGAAAGATGAGACAATGTGCAATGGAATCAGCCCAAGCAGCAGCGCCATAACAGAAGGAAAGGACATCTTTTCTTGTTCATTCCCAATTACTGTAACACACTGGAAACAAAATAGCCTCCAAATTGAATGTGTGCACTCTTCTAATTGTAGCCTCCCTGATTTAAAAAAAAGTGCCCATACTGATGGAAATTGGCTTTAATCTATTAAAACTTTAATGGATTAATCTGCCAATGAAACTGATGAAATCTTGAAACATCCTTCTAAGAAAGAGCATCACTGAGCATGCTTGATCTAGGAATGCTAATGTGTGCATGTTGGGGGGGGTGCCCATATCAAACTATGTGAGATTGTAGCCTTATTCGTATGTTCTTCACCCTACACAAGTAATATTACGTGGGGGATGCCACGTGGCTGGTTCTCATTAGGATAGGTAGGGTGGAAGGCAGGAAGACCAACAGTAGTCGAGATGGAAGGATTTGTCCATTTCAGTCTTCTGATTCTCATTTTTCTGATCTTAAATTCAGTTCTCCGGGTTTCTGCAGCCATTTGTGGGTTGTTGTTCTTTAAATCCTCATGAAAATTCTTCTTCGTTTTAGTACAAATTTCTCATAACAAACACATTTTTGTCTGCAGTTTGACTAACATTAAACCAATTCTAATAGAATGCATTTTTATGTTATATGGTCATTTTTATACACATTTCCCCCTAATATTGGACTACTGCAATGCGCTCTACGTAGGGCTACCTTTGAAGACAGTTCGGAAGCTGCAGCTTGTGCAAAACGCGGCGGCCAGACTGATAACGAAGACCAAGCGGTCTGAACACATAACACCTGTTCTGGCTCGCTTGCACTGGCTGCCAATATGCTTCCGGGCCGGATTCAAAGTGTTGGTTTTGACTTATAAAGCCTTACACAGCGCGGGACCACAATATCTCCTGGAACGCCTCTCCCAATATGAACCTGCCCGTACACTGCGTTCTACATCGAAGGCCCTCATCCGAGTTCCAACTCAGAGAGAGGCTCGGAGGGTGGTAACAAGAACTAGGGCCTTCTCGGTGGTGGCCCCTGAACTGTGGAATAGTCTTCCCGATGAGGTGCGCTTGGCACCGACTTTGCTATCTTTTCGGCGCCAAGTTAAAACCTTCCTCTTTTCTAAGGCATTTTAATCTAATTTTAATTTTAATTTAGTTTTAAATTTGCTATAATTGATTTTAGACTTTTCATTTTCTTATATGTGCTCTAGTAGTATTATTATGGGGGTTTATTGTATGTATCTGTGTTTTGCTGTAAACCACCCAGAGAGCTATGCTATTATAAATAATAATATATGCATTTTTGTAATCCTTGTTGGATTGGAGAACTGCATCGCAAAATTCAGATAAGTGACAATTTTGAAGGATGGCTGTGCTCTGGTCTTCATATGGTTTTGGAAAATGCTAATTTGATACGTTTGGCTTTAAATATGAACTGCATCAAACTTCTCCCCAATACCTAAACAGTAGGCAGAACCAGAGCCAGTGATAACCACAACTAACCAATTCTACTTTCATCCCCCATCCCTGCTGAGTTCTGCAAATGCGACTCTGAGACTAAGGAAGAGGCAGCTGACAGGCAATGCCACCCCCTGGACCCATTCCAAGTAAAAGGCCAGGCAAGTGGGTGTTGGGAGAGGATAGAATGAAGTTGGCGGGGCAGTGCCACATTTGCCCTAGTGAACCAGTCTCCACTGGGGGTACTCCCTGGCCCTGTTTCCATCATTGCATCACCATTGCTGCTCCCCCCAGCCCTCCACTGAACTCACTGGAGACCAGAGGCTCCGATGTCAGTGAGGCAGAGAATCTAAAATGCTGGGTTTTAGTCTGAACTTTCAAGGAGGTGTCCAAGGTGCTGAACCTATTTTTGGAATAGGCACCTTGGACAGCTCCTTGACAGTTCAGACTAAAACCTGGACTGGTCTCCACTGACTGAAGGGCTGAATGTCTGCAGTGGGAAATCCCACTCTGTTTATGTCAGCTCCCCGTATGAATTGGAACCTTGGATGATCAGGGTTCTAAATTGCACAGGGAACCCACATGGAGAAGTGTGATAGGTCAGTGGTAGAGCATCTACTTTGCATGCAGAAGGTCCCAGGTTCCATCCCACATGGCATCTCCAGGTAGAGCTGGGAGAGGGAACCCTGTCTGAAATCTGGGAGAGCTGCTTCCAGGCAGTGTAGACAATACTGACTCAAGAGAAGGCAGCTTCTTTTGTTCATGTGAGTAGAGAAGACTGTGCTGCACCCAATGCACAGTGGGCTGCAGGAGCAGCGGTGAGGACACAACAGAGTGAGCAGGGCCAGAGAACTCACACAACATTATGGCAGGAGATGTCCTATCCTTCTGGCCTGGACATTGTCACCAGCTCTGCTCCTGGATCTGATCTGGGGGCGGGGAGGCTGCTTCAGGGGAGGGGCTGCTCTTTATCAAGGGCAAGACACTGAGATGGACCATAATTTTCAGAACTATAACTTGAAGAACTTGTGCTTGAGCTTGCTTTCCCCTTCTCCCCTCCCCATTCCCTTTTCCTCATGTGCTGTGTCTTTTTATATTGTGAGCCACTCTGGGAGCCCTTTTGGTGATGTATAAAAGCTGTAAATATATAATAAATAAATAGATGAGTGGAAACACTTGAAGAGAGCTTGCACTTCTCAGCAGATTCCAAACACTAGCTATTGTTCCAGCAGTGAAAAGGGCTGGTATGGCAGGCGTTCACATCAAAGACACAAATACATTTCTTTTCAAAAGGGTGTGGCAGTCCTAGATAACACTGGAAACTGGTGGCTCCGATGTCAGTGGGGGCAGTTAATCCACTCTGGGTTTTAGGCTGAAAGCACCTTGGACAGCCCTTTGAATGTTCGGACTAAAACCCAGAGCGGATTCACTACCCACTGATATCAGAGCCACCTGTCTCCACTGCTTGATAATGTTGTTAGTCCATTGAATGTAATCAAGGCCAAGGCCTGTTTCAGAAGTTTCCTAGGTGGCAATCAGTGGAGGAGAAGCTGGTGTGCACGTTCCCTCTCTGCCATACACATTGGTTCCGTCTGCACTATACATTTAAAATAGTATCATGCCACTTTAAACAGTCATGGCTTCCCCTAAAGAATCCTGGGAACTGTAGTTTGCAAAGGGTGCTGAGAGGAGAACTCTATTCCCTTCCCAGAACTACAATTCCCAGAGTTCCCTGGGAAGAGGGATTGACTGTTAAACCACTCTGGGAATAGTAACTCCGCAAGGGGAATAAGGGTCCCCTAACAGCTCTCAAAGAGCTGGTATAGCACAGTGGGGAGGAGAGCCTGGCTGGGAGCCCAGAGTCTGTGCATTCAAATCCCCGCTCGTGTCTCCTGGGTGTCAAGGGCCAGCTAAAGATCATTCCCACAGTGATTGGCTCAGGGGTTACGTGCCCTGCCACCTGTGCAGCCGTGGGCAAGCTGCATAGTCCCAAGGAGCCCAGTTGCCCCCCAGCTGGCAGTTGCGGACAAGGAAGGGGTTGGCTTGTGGAGCAGTGGCAAGCTGAGCAGGCCCTGGCCAGCTGGAGAGGGCTAGCCTCAGAGGGAGGCAATGGGAAACCCCCTCTGAATACCGCTTACCATGAAAACCCTATTCATAGGGTAGCCATAAGTAGGGATCGACTTGAAGGCAGTCCATTTCCTTTTTTCCAACAGCCCTCAGCACCCTTCACAAATGACAGCTTGCAGGATTCTTGCAGGGTGGGGAAGCCATGACTGTTTAAAATAGTATGATACTGCTTTTTATGTATATAGGGAGATGGGTCCAAAATGTAATGCATGATACAGGTTCTTCATAGAGAAGCCCATTTGTCAGGGGCCCAAGGGCCAAATGCTCCCTTCCAGGCCTCCTTATTTGGCCCTTGGGACTTTCCACAGGCTGCAACCACTGCCCAAACATACCCCCTTTCCTCAGGCCACACCCTTCCCCAATCTTGCTTTACAACGTCCTGAGTGTTTTCGCCCAGCTGGGATGTGACCTTGAGCTCTGATCATACAGCTTGCTTGCCCTGATGGAAGATAGAGAGGGGTGTGTGCCAGTGTGTGTAGAAATTTAGTGTACAAAGGTAAAATTTACATTCATTGCTCTGTGCCATTTTGCCCCGCCCACCATCGGATGGTTCTGGGTTCTAGTATTCACCGAAAGGAAGAAACATCTCCCTGACTGCTTTTTCCACAACTTGCATCATTTTATACAAATTCATCATGTTCCCACTAGCACCACCCATCTTTCCTTTTGTCTAAGCCCCAAACCTTGCAATGTTTCCTTTCTAAGGAATTGCTCCAGCAACATTATCCTTTCCTTTTTCTTCACATTCCCATCCTGAGAAACTTGGGTTTCCTTCCCTCCGGCTTGGTGTGTGTATGTGGTGCATTCTGCAGCATGTTATTGATGCAATAAGAGTGCATTAGTGGTGGATTTATACTGGACCGTCTGTACATCATTCGGCTTTATGAGTTGTTCTATGATGCTTCTCCAGTGTTACTGCATTATTACAGTCTCGAGGGGCACTCCTGACCCATAGTGCAACAAAAGCAGGACAAAAAAAGAAAACCCCACAGAACATTTGCGGTGTAAACAGTTACAGGATCTCAGCAAGAATTTGTGGGACATGCAGTGATTGGCAATGAAGCGATACATCTGCCCCCAAACGTTTGTGGGCGTAAACACTATTGCAAGCAGAATTACGTATAACTGCCCCATTGCCGTTATGAGCAGAAATCATCATGAATGCACAATAAAAAGGATAGCTGGATTGATTTTGTCAATCAATCTTAGCTTGTGAGCCAGAAATGTAGCTTTTAAAAAATGTGGTGCGCAGCCCCTCCCACCCCACAATAATGTTAGCTGATCTGTAAAGAAGATATGATGATGATGAAGTTAATGCCGGCTGAACTGCCAAACATTCCAAAGAGGGTGCATCCATGCAATCAGTCTTTTTGCAAAGCAGGTTGTCGGCATCAACATGAGTTTCCCCAACACTAACAATCAATATTGAGTCACCCGGCATGTGTTTAGCCAGTCTTGTGAATGTGTCAACATATGTCAAGATTGCCACACATACACACAAACACACCAGATCGTCTCAGTCCGCAAAAGGCTTGCTTCCTATTTGATTTGCTATCATAGTCCCACCAAAGGCTGCCTGAACCCATCTCCATGGTTGTCAGTAGAATACTTAAAGTGCGTGGTGTGCACCTCTGTCATCTGGAAACATCTGGAATTTGTTCCTCCATCTGGAATGAGCAACCTTGGATGGTTAGACGAAAACAAAAACCCAGCTGTATCCTATACAACCTAGCATTTGATCACATCGTCAATGGCTTCACAGCAGAGGCATGTTGTTGCCCAACTTTAATATGTACAACACGGCCAAACTCATAGACAGCTAGGGATGGGGAAGAACACCCACTAAATCAGACTTAGTACCAGATTCAGACTGAATTCGACAGTCCGCTATCTTTTCGGGCCAGCACTGATTTCTTGTGGCAGGTTGCAGCTGTAGTCAGCATAGATTTTTTGTGGCAGGTTGTGGCTGTAATCGGCACAGTTTCCCCTCATTTTTCTCCCCAATTTTATGTAATTATCTTAGTAATTTCCTCTATTCATAACAGTGTGTAGGTGTGATAAATAGGAAAAAATAAACCACATGGAACACCATGATCATTCACATAAACACTTATGTTGAAAGTTACGCAATTTCTTTTTTGCAACCAAAAAAACGCCACCACCAGTGGATGGAATTGGCAAGCACCGAAGCAAGCAGGAACAAAACAAGGGCAGATCAGGATCAAACGGCAGACTGTCGAAATACAAGTGGATCGGAACTAGACAGCGAACCCCTTCACTACTGAAAGCTGACAATTCTGCCAAAATGTCTGCAGTGAGAATATTCTCCCCAATTGTGACTTCTTTTGGCTCATCCCAACCTCCTGTTCCACAGGCAGCTGTATGGAGAACTGAAACAAGCACATCCAAAGAAAAGTCATAGGGGATAACAGGGAAAGCTGCACATGCAGAGAGTCAGATGTGATGACCTTTTTAACAAAGGACCTACTGGAATGACCACTGATGGAGCTTGCACTGGATGGGAGGAACTCTTCGGCAGAAGGGCATAGGAAGAGCCTTGCTATGCCAAAGAGCCATCTAGTCCAGCATCCTGTTCTCAAAGTGGCCAACCAAATGCCCATGGAAAGCCCATGAGCAGGACCTGAGTTCAACAGCCATTGTCCCCTCTTGTGGTTCCTAGTAACTAGTATCCAGAGGTATACCACCAAGGATATTGGAGGCAGTACACAGCCATCATGGCTAGTAGCCATTGATAGCCATCCAAGGTGGTGGCCGTTGCTGCATCTTGAGGGGGTGGGGTGTCGCAGCCAGGTGAGGGAAAGAGCCATGGCTCAGTGGCAGAGCATCTGCTTTGCATGCAGAAGGTCCCAGGTTCAATCCCTTCCATCTCCAAGTAAGGCTGGGAAAGACTTTGTGTCTGAAACCCTGGAGAGCTGCTGCCAGTCGGTGCAGACAATACAAAGGTAGGTAGACCTGACTAAGGGGAAGAGCCACAGTTCAATGACTGAGTACATGCTTTACACATGGAAGGTCCCAGGTCCAATCTCCAGCATCGCCAAGCACGGCTGGGAAAGTCTCGGCCACAGGGTAGACACAGCAATGGGGAACTTAGGTCCAGAGATCAAATGCAGCATTCCAGGTGTCCCAGTCTGTCCCTCAGAACTCTCCCCAGACCACACCCTTTCTCTTCAGGCCACACCCCTCATTGGTCCTGCTTTGCATCCTTGTTGAGTCTTTTTGCTGCTGGAATCCATAGACTCTGGTCATGTTTCTGGCTTGCCTGGATGGAGGAGAGGGAGGGCTATGCGAGTAAATTAACCTTTGTTACTGCACCCACTTTTGCATCTGGCCCTGCCCACCCATTGGCCAGTGACCCCCGGAAAGATGCCTAGAAGAGAATGTGGCCCTCAGGATAAAAATGATGTTCTGCACCCCTGGTATAGACAAAACTGAGTGAGGCAGGCAGAGCTTGGAAGTAATTAGTTACAAAAAAATTAATTGCCTGTAATTTAATACTTTTTTGAGGAATGAGTGGGTAATTTCTTTACATTTTGATGGTAACAGAATGAGGAGTAATTTTATTACTTTTGAGGAGTAATTGAAATGTTTCCATCATTACTTTTTGGCTTTACTGCGGGGAGGGGGAGAGCAGGGAAAGTCTTCTGCTCCTCTGATTCGTGGTTGAAAATCACGTTCCTCAAACTGGGCTTCTGGCTACTTTGCTGCATTTGCAGGGTTTTAACTTTTTTACACCCCAGAGGAAAATGTTTGCTTGAGTGTGTGTGCCTTAGTTGGTGGCAGGGCAGGGTCTGGGAGATGGTTGAATGAAAGAGATGATGCTTGCTGGCTGAGTGTGTGGGGGGGTTGCACTTGGCTTGACACTCAAAGATCTGAGCGTTGGCCTCTGCCTCCCTCACCAGTGGAAAGACCACCACTGCTATCTTATGGATAAAAAGAATTGTTCTACTACCTCTGTGTGTGTGTGTGTGTTTAATATTGTTTTAAGCTACTTAGGTGTGCAGCAGCCAAGGCCAGCATCTTGTAGGCAGTGGCACTCTAGGTTTTTTAACTTAACTGTAATCGTAGTGATGACTCTTGAGTAACAGTAATCAATTCCTTTCAGAACAATTGTAATTGTAATGGTAATTTATTCCTTTTTGAGGCCATATAACAGTAATTGTAATTTATTCCATTTTAAAAGTGATCTTCCAAGCTCTGGAGATAGGGCCCGTGGTCTGACACAGAACATGGCAGCTTAGGGTTGCCAGGTTCAGGGCTGGAGACTGATCCTGTATCTTTAGGAGAAGAGAAAGTCAGCCAAGTGCAGGTGTTCTTGCAAGACTGTAATGGGGAAAGCCACAAGGTGGAATTCTCCCTTCCCCCTGCACAACTTTGAAAGATACAGAAGACCTCTTGGAGGCCGGGCCTAAAGATACAGGATCAGGATCAGGCCATGAACCTGGCAACCCTATGGCAGTTCCCACACGGAGGGAGAGGCCCCAGCTACCTTCTCTTGGATAGCCCTGAAGCAGGGGCAACATTGGCGCTGGGTGAAGCTGCATCACGATCTTCTCCCGCGTGAGCTGAGGCTTCTGACGTTGCCCGAACAATGTGGGGAGGAGATGCACGGCGGCCGTTTCCCTGCCACAAAGGCAAAGTCAGAACTCAAGTCAGGGCTGGGGAACCTGCAGCCCTGCAGTTGTTGCTGGACCGCAGCTCCAATCATCGTCGCCATTTGCCCTGCTCGCTGGAGTGGCTGGGAGCTGAAGCTTGAGCGCATGTGGAGAGCCACGGGTTGCCCAGCCCTGACTCAAGGGAACAGACCTGCAGTGGCTGCAGGAGAGAATTCATTTGGAATCTGGGAGAGCCAGCATGGTGGCACATTGTAGTGTTGCGGTTATTATTTATTACATTTACATCCTGCCGTTCTTCCCAGGATCCCAGGGCAGCAAACAGGCGATAGAACACGCTAAACCCTAAAAACATCTATGGACATCTTAAAAACAGTAGTGAGAGTTCTGGACTTTTACCACTGAGTGAGACCCAGAGTTAAATCTCTGCTCAGCCGAGAAGCTCAGGGAAAGGGGCACAGCTTAGTGGCAGAGCATCTGCCTTGCATGCAGAAGGTCCCAAGTTCAGTCCCCGGCATCTCCAGGTAGGGAGGTGAGAGACCCCTGTCCGAAATGCGGGACAGCTGCTGCCAGTCGGTGTACACAATACTGGGCTGGATGGACTAATGGTCTGGCTTGTTATAAGGCAGCTTCCTATGTACCTCACTGGGTGAATTCAGGTGATTTTCTGCCTAGCCCTACCACATAGGGTTATTGTGAAGAATTAGTGTAGTGGCAAATTCACAAGTGCAGGGTCCCTTCACTTATGATTATTTATATTAGTTTATTTATTAGATTTATATCCCACCCTTCCTCCCAGTAGGAGTCCAGGGCAGCAAACAAAAGCACTAAAAACACTCTAAAACATCATAAAAACAGACTTTCATGATAATCACACCATGCCCCCTCATAGTCAGGCCCCCTTTTCCACTTTTCCTTATCTCTCTGGCTCTCTGTGTCATCTCTGAGTCCATGCTCCACTATAACAGATGTCCCTAGGAGCCAATCAGCATGAAAGGGAAGGCTATATGTTAGCTACTGAGAAGAGTCTTCTCAGTGGCTGACTCACCTCCTTTCACTCTGATTGGCTCCAGTCAGCACGAAAGGACAAGGACTCTTCTCAGTAGCTGACATGTCCCCTTTTCATGCAGATTGGCTCATATACAGGAACCTGGCTGAGACCCTGCTCCCCAAAAAGTAAGAAGTCTATGACTCCACCCCCGCAACCCTGGACAGCTACACTCCTGGTGAGGATAAAACAGGGAACCTTATGTATGTCACCCTGAGGTTCTTGTAGGAAAGGTGTGATACAAATGAGATAGATAATTAGATAGATAAGATTGATTGATTGATTGATTGATTGGGCAGTATTCAACTAAATTGTTGCACTAGCAGAAGCCAGTACAAGGATTCCCACTAGTGCAACAGGACTTTCTCTCACTGTCTCCCCCTCACATGACCCTACCTACTCCAAATCTTGTCTGTAGGGTCAGGAGAACTCCCAGAACAGCAAGCAGGGAGAGGAGAGGGGAGACTGTTCCACCGGAAAGCAGACACGTTTGCACTGGCAGAACAAACTTCTTAGCGCTACCTTGAATACAACCCATAGATTATAACACTTCCTCAAAGGAGTGCCCGTTGGTATTCACGGTTCTCCCACTCCTCCCTTTTTATCCTCACAACAACAATCCTGCAAGGTAGTTCAGGCTCAGAAAGTGGAACTGGCCCAAAGTCACCCAGTGAGATTCTTGCAGCTGAATGGAGGTCTCCTGGGTCTTAGTCTAGCTCCTTCTAGCTCCCCTGTGCCACACTGGACAGATAGATTAGATTCATGCCTTTATTGGGAGTGAGGAAATATTTCAGAGAGCAGACTCTTTCCCCTTTTTGAGGGTGAGATTATTTGCTCCTGGCTAAAGAAGAGGCATCCCAAAGCTGGATCTGCTGTCTTCTGCAGTAAGTAACCCTGAGCTTTTCTGGCTAATTCGTTAAAGATAGATGATATAACCCCTGAATTTCTCCCCCACTAATAGCTCAGCTTCTCCTCCTCGTAAATGCAGGCTCCATTCCAACGGCAGATGCTGAATTAGTTAAAAGCCAGGAAGACTCTCATTGGCTGAGGGAGAGCCACACTAATCTCCTGGAACCTTAGCTGAATTGCTGAAGCTGGCAGTTGTTCAGTGATTAAAGTACACAGGAGCCCACTTAGCTGGCTGGTGGCGAGGAGAACACGAACACACACATGAACACACACACACACACACACACACACACATGAACACACACATGAACACACACACACACACACACACATTAAGAGAGTAGCTCTTCCCAAGATCAGCCAGAGGAAGAGAACAAATGCATTCATTTTGATGCTTCCTTTATTTTCCCCAATGCCTAGTCCTTCACAATGCATAATACTTCCATAGCCCTTCACATGCATTACTGCCGTTGTCCTTATAAGACAATCATTCCACAAACAGCCAGTGGAACAGGGATGGGAAACTTTGTTAAGAGAGCCAAAGCAAGGCTCTTCTGGCTCCTGCCTGAGCATAGCTAACAAACCCAACCAACAGCAAGGAAAGCAGCCGTCTTTGGCTGCTTTCAGAATTTTACAAGTGGGCAGCAAGATCTGAACGTGGCTTGTGAGTAGGTCTGCCTGAACATGCTTGCAAGCCTCCCCGCAATTCAGGAGCCTGGTGCCATTGGGGTTTCTGATGGCAAGGAGATTCACTGACAAGCCCCCTTCAGATTTTGCTGCTCAGTGTGGGGAGGCCAATGGTGGAGCGCAGTAGTGTAGTGGCAAATTCAGAAGTGCAGGGTCCCTTCATGATAATTGCAGCCACACACCCTCCCCTTTTTTCTTCTGGGTTGAGAATGAGAATAATGCCTTCTCCCACAATAACAGATGTAGCTAGAATCCAAGCAGCATGAAAGGGGAGAGTGTTAGCTACTGAGAAGAGTCTTCTCAGTGGCTGACTCACTCTGATTGCCTCCAATCAGCAGGAAAGGAGAAGGAAGCACACTGGAAGACTCTTTTCAGTGGCTTATACTCTCCCCTTTCATGCTGATGATATAGGGACCCTGTTCCCAAAAAAGTAAAGAGTCTAAGACCCCCCAAGACCCTGGACAACTACACCCCTGGTGGAGGGTGGAGAGCCCATGTGCATGCCCTCCTGCCTCCTGCAGACTTTGAATTTTGCATCATCTGATGAGGGCTAATGAAGCTAAACTAAAGCAACACAAAGTCATATCCAAATTAGCAAACCACATAGTCAGGGAACACTCCCAAATCCCTGTGACAGATGAATCTCATAACAGAAGATAAGTAGTTATTATGCCCATATTGCAGATGGAATGTGGGTGCAGAAAGGTGAGTCTAAGAAGGAATAAGGCTTGGCTTAAGTCCTCCTGTTGAGCTTATCATGATCAAAGCAAGACTTGCACTGGGGACTTGCTGGCTCACTGCCTGCTACGCTTAGCTACGTTTCATTGACCTTTTAGCCCACTTAAATGCATTTGTTCATTTCCCACCAACCAGGTGCCCTTTGAGGGAAGGAGGATGAGCTAACTTAGAATTTAAAGACATGCTTTGTTTTTCAGAGCAATTCCATCTTTAATATTTTCTTTTTCGTTCCTGCGACAGGGAGAACACAGCGGCGTCAAAATAGCCTCCAAAGAGAAGCAAATTTCACCCTGCAGACCCACACCAATTAACAGTTTGCACTGATTAAAGCAGCCACCCTTGGAATTTAAAGCTTTACCTGAGTAATCTACCAATTAATCACCAATAAAAACTATTAAAATCCACAAGAAGCAGCCACAATACAACAGCAATCAGTCATTATGCCAGTGGAGACTGGTGGCTCCGACACCAGAGAGGCAGTGAACCCGATCCAGCTTTTAGTCTGAACTTTCAAGAAACTCCTTGCAAGTTCCTTGAAAGTTTCAACCAAGACCCAGAGCGGATTCCCTGCCCCACTGACATTGGGGTCACCAGTTTCTACTGCTGCTATCACACTCAGAACTTGCTTGTGGGCTTCCCTGGGGCATCTTGTTGCTCACTGTGAGAACAAGGTATGTGAACAAGGGCCATAGCTCAATGGGACAGTATTTGCTGTATGTGCAGAACAGCACGGGTTCAGTCCATAGCATCTCCTGGTAGGGCTGGGAGAGACTCCTGTCTGAAGTCCTGGAGAGCTGCTGCCAGTCAGTGTAGACCATACTGAGCTAGATGGACCAATGGTCTGACTTGGTATAAGGCAGCTTTCTGTGGTCCTAAGATGCTGGACTAGATGGGTCTTACCTCTGATCCTGTGGGGTTCTTTTGTTCTGAGACTCTAGCACACATTCATGTAAGTGCACGTACATGGACACTAATGCATCATGCAGAGCCTGTTATTTCACACACAACAGCAGCTCATGAGGTTATCACTTCAGGTGGTTCATCACCTGAATTGTATTTCTCTAGTATATCTTAAACCAGAAGAACAACTCCCCTTTGGGCTTTTCATTGGTGGAAGACCCACAACTGAAGAGTAAACAGATATATAAGGTGGCGTAAAGCGATCGCCAATGGCGATTCCTGCATTGAGCAGGGGGTTGGACTTGATGGCCTTATAGGCCCCTTCCAACTCTACTATACTATGATCCTACGTGATGGCATTCCTGGGTGTCTGTGTGTCAGACACTGATCCTTGGTGTCATCACTGGGATGCTATTGTTGTGTCTCCTGTTTTGTCTGTGACATGCTGGAGGGCAGGCTGTATGAGATTGACTTCATTCGGAATCCAGGGAATGGGGTCTCCGTGGGCAAGAAGTCCATCAAATGGGTGCACTACTATAAAGAATAAACATCTTCCTATCATCAACAACAGCAACAAGTTAAGACCAGCCTTCCTCAGTTTTGTGACCTTCAGATGTTGTTGGACTTCAGTTCCTCCCAGAATGGCCAACGGTCAGAGATGATGGGAGCTGTAGTCTGGCACCTTCGGCAGCGTACCAGGCTGGGGAAGAAGACTGCTTAAGACACTTGCCTTTCATTCATAGGCTTTGCATTCAAAATAGGCAAATGCAACAAATAGGCTGGTGTGGTGTGTACGTGTGTGTGTGTGTGTGTATGTGTGTGTGAGTGAAAGAGGGAGAGAGAGAGAGAGAGAGAGAGAGAGAGAGCATATACTTTCAGCATAAATTTCTTTACAATCCTGGTGTTCATTTGAAGGCAGCATTTTCCTTGTGCAAGATCGTGTGAGTATTTTGGATTATGGGTATATATCTCTGAGGCTGCATCGCTCTGCGTGGGTAGGCATCTCTGGTTGATAACTATCTCTCAGCAGGCATTGATGTGTGTGTGTGTGTGCACCCTTCCCCCTCTTTGTGAGGATATCCAGCCGTCGGGTTGTGTGGGTGGAAATCTGTGGGGGAGTTTGAGTGGAGGTGTGCTTGCACACCAAGGAAGCTCACATCTGCTTCTTTTAGCATGTGTGGCTGTCTGAGCAATTGTTTGTGTCTTTCTGAATGCATCTAAGAAAAGAAAGAGGAGGGGAGAAAGACCAGAGATGCAAAAATACGTCTCTCTGCATGTTTGTGTGAGAGAGTGCATGAGAGAGGAAGTATGGGGGGGGAATAGCAACAACAATATTTATTTTATTTTTATTTATTTAATTTAATTTATATACCGCCCTAAGCCAAAAAGGCTCTCTGGGTGGAGTACATAAAAGATAAAACAAGCACAATATATAAATACAATAAGTATAACAAAATCAAAGATCAAAAATTGTTGCAACGTTAATGGCCATGGCAATTTATAGAGTAAAAGAAGCAAAATGCAGATAAGCACATAGGAAGAGCTTGCTGGATCAGGCCAAAGGCCCATCTAGTCCAGCATCCTGTTCTCACAGTGGCCAGCCAGGTGCCTATGGGAAGCCTGCAAGCAGGACTTGAGCACAATGGCATACTCTCCTCCTGCAGTTTCCAGCAACTGGGATTCAGATCCCTGCCTCAAGGGCCTCCCCGTTTCAATTCTGATCCCCAGGGAGGTGGGAGGAGGCAAGGTTCAGAAGGGATACATGTGAGCAAATGCTATTGTCACATACTAAAGGCATGCTGTATGTACACTAGTAGCGATCTCAGTTGTCTCAAGTTTCCAGCCCTTATATAACCAAAACTGCACCATTCACATGCCCCAAAGGAAGGAAATGGTGGGCTTGCAAGACTCCAAGGTTTGCAGAAGTACACAATTTTAATTTTAATTTTTTTGCAGGAGGGTGGAGGGCTGAGGTCCTATGTTAACAGTGATAATAGTAATGATAGCAATATAATTCGGTTCAAATGGATCCACTTATCTCAGGGCACCTGTCCCCCATCTCTCTCTCTCTCTCTCTCTCTCTCTCTCTCTCTCTCACACACACACACACACACACACACACACACACACACACACGTTTGTGTGTGAGAGAATACATCCATGCGCATCTATATCTATAGAAACAAGGGAAACTGCCTTACGCAGAGGCTGCATACACACCATACATTTATTCCACTTTAAACAGTCATGACTTCCCCCAATGACTTTCCTGGGAAGTGTAGTTTGTGAAGGGGGCTGAGAGTTGTTAGGAGACCTCTATTCCCCTCAGAGAGACACAATTCGCAAAGCGGTTTAACAGACAGTCCCTCTTCCCAGGAAACACTGGGAATTGTGAGGGGGAATACAGGTCTGCTAATCATTCTCAGCACCCTTCGCAAACTACACTTCCCAGGATTCTGTGGGGGAAGCCATGACTGTTTAAAGTGGCATAATAGTGGAATATAAGTATGGTGTGAATGTGGCCTATGTCTTCCAAAGAATCCTGGGCACTGGAATTTGTTAAGTGTACTGGGAATTGTAGCTCTGAAGGGTAAACTACAGTTCCTAGAATTCTTTGGGGGAAATGATGGGCTTTAAGGGTATGGTGTGTTCGCAGCATGAGTCACACCCTCGGTGCATCTGGCTCAGTTAGGGTTGCCAGGTTCAGGGCCTGAGACTGATCCTGTATCTTTAGGAGAAGAGAAAATTCAGCCAAGAGCAGGTGTTCTTGCAACAATGTAATGGGAAAAACCACAAGGTGGAATTCTCCCTTCCCACTGCACAACTTTTAAAGATACAGAAGGCCTCTTGGTTGCCAGGCCCAGCCTCCAAGAGGTCTTCTGTATCTTTCAAAGTTGTGGAGGGGGGGAGGGAGAATTCCACCTTGTGGTTTTTCCCCTTACAGCTTTGCAAGGACACCTGCACTTGGCTGACTTTCTCTTCTCCTAAAGATACAGGATCAGTCTCAGGCCAGGAACCTGGCAACCCTAGGCTCAGTATTGTCTGCAGCAGAGGTGGGAAAACTGTGGCCCTCCAGTTTTTGTTGAACTACATCATCCCTGACTATTGGCCATCCTGGCTGGGGCTAATGGGAGCTGAAGAACATCTGGAGGGCCACAGGTTCCCCAGCCCTGGTCTACACTGACTGACCAGTTCTCTCAGTTTCTCATTTTTCCAGTCTTCAGTTCAGTTCTCCATATTTCTGTGGATATTTGCATTTCTTTTTTTTAAAAAAAAAATCCTCATGAAAATTCTTCAGCATTTTAGTACTAATTTCTCCCAACAAACATCTTTCTGAATGCAGTTTTGACTGATGCACACATTTTTACAAGCCAGTGTTTTGGACTGCAACTCCCATCAGCCTGGAGCTGGTGGGAACTGTAGTCCAAAACAAGAGAGGGCACCAGGTTGGGGAAAGCTATATTAGAGCAACATCACTTGAGATCCATCCTGGTCTTGCATTCTAGAACAGAATCTGCCGATCTGCTCAGTTTCTTCCAGAAGCCTGAGAAATGTCCTTAGGAGCCTAGATCTATATCAGCAAGCAGCTGGTGATGTTTGCAAGTACTAGCAAAATGCCCACCATTAGGACAAGTCGCATGTGTGTGTGCATGTTCTTGGATGTGAGGGCTGAAGACTTGTATATGGCAAGGACCCTTGTGGGAT
Organism: Rhineura floridana; assembly: GCF_030035675.1. Classification (NCBI taxonomy): domain Eukaryota; kingdom Metazoa; phylum Chordata; class Lepidosauria; order Squamata; family Rhineuridae; genus Rhineura; species Rhineura floridana. The sequence continues at coordinate 10,400,565 of NC_084494.1, forward strand.
GCATTGCATGCATGCTGTGTGAAGCACTTTGCACATGCACCCCCAACCTCCCCCCCCCACATGTATGGAATATCTGTCAGTAAAGACCCAGCCACCTAGTTTCACAGGTGGAGGGGAGAGTTTAGCCTCATTGCAACAATGTCCCCAACTGCAATGCTATCTTTTCCTAACATCCAAGAAACTTATTCTTGATCTGTGCTCCTGAAGAAGATGGTCCTTAACCAAAATGTATTGGACTTTGGAGCATTTTACAATAATTTGATTTGATAAAGATGGCGGGGAGGGAGTTAGCACTATCCTGGGTCTTCCTCTTCTTAATTCTTCTGGGTTTTGATCCTTCCCCATTTTATTCCTTCGCTAAATGAAGATGTGAACCTGGTTCTCCCTGGTCCTCGTCTAACTGCTACACTACCTAATTCTATCGTTTACTTTGCACACCCCATCTATGATTTGCATTGCCCTGCCCTTTAATCTACACGGCTCCACCCTTAATCTACATAGTTCCACCCACTCACCTGCACAGCGCCACGTGGAGCAGTTCTGCTTCTTGGGTCATGCTGGAGTTGCAACAGACCCCCATCTGGAAGCGGCTTTTTCTGGAGAGAGGGAAGGCTTAAGGAATGCAGCAGCTCAGCCTCGATCATTCCAGTTGGCTTCATTATCTTTGGCCTTTCACTCCTGATCAGAAGCATTGCTGTGTATTGAATCAAGAAATTCAGAGGGAACGTCACTGTCCCTCAGGTAGTGTGGGTCAAAAACTGATTCCTTCTGCTTCTTTTATGGATTTTTAATTGGAGCCTTAAAGCAATTATTCTTAATTTTTTTCAAAAATAGGGCTTTCTTTATTTTATTTTTAAAGTGAGGAAGAGACACCCGCCTCACATGTTTCCTCAGGCAGGATCACCCAGAGATGTGCAAAAATGGCCCCTACATTTGCCTTCCATTATTATGATTTGCCATGATTATTTTGTTGTCTGTCTTTCATCTTTCACTTCCTGACAATTTGTTTGCGATGCAAGCTGAAGGGAATAGCCTCCCAGCAAATGAGAAAGCTTTTCTCTATTCCCCCTGATTCCTGTTCCCCAACATTTAAAAAAAATACTGTCATTTATCTGCAACTGCAACCGTCAGATGGTATTCCAGAGTAGGGATAGGAGAGAATATCTGCTAAATCAGATTTAGTACTGGATTCTGACTGAATTTGACAGTCCTCTGTCTTTTCTGACTGGCACTGATTTCTTGCAGTGGGCTGCAGCTGTAATTCACACAGATTTTTGGCGGCAGGCCGCGTCTATAATCAGGATGAATTATTTCCCCCAATTTTACATAATTATCTTCATAATTTTGTCTACATTGATGCATTTGTAACAGAGTGTAGGTGTGATAAATAGGGATAAAATAAACCACATAGAACACTGTGATCATTATGGAGGCATTTACGTTAAAAAATACACAATTTCTTTTCACAACCAAAACCAAAAACCAGCAGATTGAATCGGCAAGTACCAAAGCAAGTGGGAACACAAAAAGGGTGGATCAGGATCAAATGACAGACTATTGGAATACAAGCAGATCAGAACTAGGCAGCAAACCCCCATCCCTACTACATAGTTACTTGCGTTCAGTGCTGACTCTCTCTCTCTCTCTCTCTCTCTCACTCACTCACTCACTCACTCACTCACTCACACACACTTTGGAGCATGCCGGGCTACTCAGGCTGGAGAAGCGGGGACAGTTCTTTTCAGGGTCTTGAAGGTGGTATGAGAAAGACATCATTGCTGGTGGCATGTATAGTTGTCCCAGTTGTTGCTAGGCAACCACAAGGCCTCCTGTTCACTCCCTGCACCTTTTCTGAAAGAGGCAGAATAACCAGGTGGTAGGAAGCAAGAGCTGGCTCTGGGACAAGCAGAAAAAGATACACCTGCCAAAAAAAAAAGCTGGATTTGGGGGGGAAGGCATGGACATTTTGCTGCTTGAACTGGAACGGCCAAGGGGGGCCCCCATCCCCCAGTCAAAGGGGAATGGGAGGACCCAACTGAGTTACTTTGGCAGAAAAGCCTTTGTCTTCCTCTTACCGCACATCCTGCCAGTAAAAAACAACAATGTCAATAAATTAAGGCTGCAATACTAACCACGTCTACCCAGAAATACATCCCACTGAATTCATTGGGGTTTGCTTCCAGGTAAGGATTGCAGCTGAAATAATTAAGAATTTGCTGCCTTTCATGACATCTCAATCGAGCTGCCTGGGGTGGCTGCCTCACTGTGCTTAATAGTAGGGCTGACCCTGGATAAGAACAATGAGCCCATCCCCAGGATTTCCAAGCTGCCCCTACTGAATCTAAATCTGCATTCAACCATACAAACCCCATCTCATTTCATTCTCCTTTCCTTATGCTGATCATCTATCTATCTATCTATCTATCTATCTATCTATCTATCTATATATCTATCTATCTATCTATCTATCTATCTATCTATCTATCTATCTATCTATCTATCTATCTATCTATCCACAAGGTCTCAGTGAATGATATCAATGCGATCAAATGGGAAACCTATTAACATAACCATCACCCAAGTCTACGCTCCAATGGCAAATGCAGAAGAAGAGGAATTGGACAGATTTTATGCAGAAGTACAGGAAGAAATTGATCACACACCAAAGCAAGATGTGCTGATAATCATGGGGGATTGGAATGCAAAAGCAGGGAACAGAGAAGAACTAAGAATTGTGGGGAAATGGGGCTTAGGAGACAGAAATGAAGCAGGAGAAAGACTTATTGAATTCTGTGAAGCCAATAATTTGTTTCTCGCAAACACATTTTTTGAACAACCAAAAAGACAACTGTACACGTGAACATCACCAAATGGTCAATTTCGGAATCAAATTGATTATATAATTGGTAGCAGAAGATGGAAAAGTTATATACTTTTTGCGAAAACAAGACCAAGAGCAGACTGTGGTACAGTTCATGAATTGGTCATATCAAAAATAAGAGTAAAGCTAAAGAAGAAGAACAAAGCAATCATAATGCCAAAATACAATTTAAATAACATCCCAGAAGAATATAAACATCAAATAAGGAACAGATTTATTTATTTATTTTATTTTATTTATATACCGCCCTAAGCCCGAAGGCTCTCTGGGCGGTGTACAAGATTTGAGGCTTTCAACTTAGTTGACAGAGAACCAGAAGAACTATGAATTGAAGTCACAGACATTATCAGGGAAGAATGCAAAAAAAAAAATCCTGTAGTTAAAAAGAGAGAAAGACCTCAATGAATAACTGAAGAAACTCTTAAAATGGTTAGAGAAGGAAAGCAAAAGCAAAAGGAGATAGAAACATGGTTAGAACCCTAAATGCAACAATATAGTGCCCAGTACGTAGGGACAAAGAGAACTATTACAATGGTTATTGTATAGAAATAGAAGAGGACAACAGAAGGGGTAGAACAAGAGCCCTATCCCAAAAGGTTAGAGAAATGAAAGGGAAATTTAAACCAAGGGAAGGGATGTTGAATAATCAACAGAGGAATACACTGACTGACCGAGATGAAATAAAAGGAAGATGGAAGCAATACACTGAAGAACTCTATAAAAGAGATGCAAGGATGACAGATTAATTCATGGAGGAACTGTATGATGAAGAACCAGAAATTTTAGAATGTGAGGTCAAAGCTACTCTTAAAATACTTGGAAGAAACAAATCACCAGGAACAGATGGCATACCAATAGAGTTTTTACAAGCTACTGAGACTGAATTTGTCCAAATTTTGACAAAAATCTGTCAACAAATATGGAAAACTAAACAATGGCCCACAGACTGGAAGCGTTCAATATACATCCCAATTTCAAAGAAAGGGGATCCCAGGGAATGCAGTAATTATTGAACTATTGCCTTAATATCCCATGCAAGTAAAGTAATGCTCACGATTCTACAACAAAGGCTCTTACCATGTATGGAGCAAGAAATGCCAGATGTCCAAGCTGGATTTAGAAAGGGAAGAGGTACCAGAGATCATATCGCAAACATATGTTGGATAATGGAACGGACCAAGGCATTTCAGAAGGAAATCACCCTTTGCTTTATAGATTACAGCAAAGCCTTTGACTGTAGATCATGGAAAACTATGGAATGCTTTAACAGTAGTGGGGGTGCCATAGCATTTGATTGTCCTGATGCACAACCTATACTCTGGACAAGAGGTTACTGTAAGGACAGAATATGGAGAAACCGATTGGTTCCCCCTCGGAAAGGTTGTGAGATGGGTGTACTTTATCACCCTTCCTGTTTGCATGCAGAACATATCATACAGAAAGCGGGATTGGACCAAGATGAAGGTGTGAAAATTGGAAGGAGAAATATCAATAATTTAAGATATGCAGATGATACCATACTCTTAGCAGAAACCAGTAATGATTTGAAACGAATGGTGATGAAAGTTAAAGAGGAAAGCACAAAAGCAGGACTACAGCCGAATGTCAAGAAGACTACAGTAATGGCAACAGAAGATTTAGTTAACTTTAAAGTTGACAAGGAGGACAGTGAACTTGTCAGGGAGTATCAATACCGTGGCACAGTCATTAACCAAAATGGAGACAATAACCAAGAAATCAGTAGAAGGCTAGGACTGGGGAGGGCAGCTATGAGAGAACTAGAAAAGGTCCTCAAATGCAAAGATGTATCACTGCACACTAAAGTCAGGATCATTCAGACCATGGTATTCCTGATCTCTATGTATGGATGTGAAAGTTGGACAGTGAAAAAAGCGGATAAGAGCAAAATCAACTCATTTGAACTGTGGTGTTGGAGGAGAGCTTTGTGCATACCATGGACTGAGAAAAAGACAAATATTTGGGTGTTAGAACAAATTAAACCAGAACTATCACTAAAAGCTGAAATGATGAAACTGAGGTTATCATACTTTAGACACATAATGAGAAGACATGATTCACTAGAAAAGATAATACCGCTGGGAAAAACAGAAGGGAGTAGAAAAAGAGAAAGGCCAAACAAGAGATGGATTGATTCCATAAAGAAAGCTACAGACCTGAACTTACAAGATCTGAACAGGGTGGTTCACAACAGATGCTATTGGAGATCGCTGATTCATAGGGTTGCCATAAGTCATAATCAACTTGAAGGCACATAACAACAAAATCTATCTATCTATCTATCTATCTATCTCCTTTAGGACAACAGTAAATAATTATCCAAACCTGGAAACTGAAAAAATCATCTCAGTTAAGAATCTCAGGTGACATCTTCTTCATCATCTGATATGGAGGCAGAAATTAATTAACCCATCAGCCTGACATTTGTAGGTCATCCTTGTCTCCTCAAATGTAAAGGGCGGGACTGAGATATCTTTAGCGGGAGTCATTTCAGCAGAGGGAACTTTCTAGGGCTATGTATTCACCCTAGGCAAAAGGTGGAGGATGGGAAAGATCCCTGATACAGCAATTTGACATTTGCTGGTTATAGATGACAGAGAATCAGCTTCAGCCTATAAAAATGAGAATGTATTAAACCGAGTACAGCTGTGTACACACCATATATTTAAAGCACATTTAAAGCACATGACTTCCCCAAAGAATCCTGGCCACCGTCGTTTGTTACAGGTGCTGGGAACTGTAGCTCTGGGGGTAAACTACAGTTCCCTGCATTCTTTGGGGGAACCCATGTGCTTTAATTGTGTGGTGTGTTCACAGCCTATGTCTCACTGAATTCAGTGGGACTTGCTTCTGAGTAGACATGCATTCGATTTTACTATTAGGAAATAATGTGAATTGGAAGGCCACAAGGGAGACTTGCAACCAAATGTGGCATGGAGTGCTTCTTGTTCAGGGCACCAGCTAGCCAATCAGCCATGACCTTGCCTAGAAGACTCCATTCCATTCCCCTTCCCATCAGTTTCCTCCATCCAGTAGTCAGCCAGCATCCCATGGGTCACTGAGCATGATAAGTCCTCACTGGACTGTTGTTGTTGCTTTCGCCCTAACAATTCTTTGAACTTCTACAAACCTTGCAGTTCCACCAGGTTTAGTGATGATGCCTCCTTCTCGTGATGGATGGCTAAATATGGATCTGTACTCAGAGGATGGGGCCCCTTCGGCTCTATACATTTAAGGGTGTATCATACCACTTTAAACAATTATGGCTTCCCCCAAAGAATCCTGAGAACTGTAGTTTGTTAAGGGTACTGAGAATTGTTGGGAGACCCCCATTCCACACACAGAACTACCATTCCCAGAGTGGTTTAACAGTCAATCCCTCTTCCTGGGAAACTCTGGAAATTGTAGCTCTGTGAGGTTATAGGTGCCTCCTCAAAACTCTCAACACCCGTAACAAGCTACAGTTCCCAGGATTCTGTAGAAGAAACCATGATATTACTGTTTAAAGTGGTTTCATACTGCTTTAAATGGATAGTGCAGATGGGGCCTCCTCAGTTCGCTGTTAGTATGGAAAGTGGTATTAATGTGAGGGTATGGTTTCCAATCACATAAACTCCCATCATTCCCTGGCCAGAAGCAACTCAGGTGTCCTGCTGAGCCATTTTGAAAATTGAGTTAATGGGCAGACAGCAGAGGCCCTTACTCTCTTCTCCCCAAGTTTCCTGTGGGCAAATCCTGTTACCACATAGATAACACAATGCTCTTTTGATCCAGGGTTGGCAACTGCACTGCCAAGAGGTCCAGCCCAGACACCCACTTATCCACACCAAAAGGACAGATTTAGCCTAGAAGCCTCCAGCACCTGAGGTTCCCATTTCAGTGTTATACAGTGCCTATGGTCAATTGATACAACTCAATTTATACAACTATTGCAGAAGTGCAGCATCAACTATCAGGCATTGTATTGGATGTTCTGAATATCTCAGCATCCATGGTTTGTTGGTTTATGTTTTGTTTTGTTTTTAAAAACAACTATGCTTCTAGACCTTACGGCAATACAAGCTCATTGGTTCACCAACAGAGCACCTTGTGTGTCATAGTGGTTAGAGCGTTGGACTAGGACCTGGGAGACCAGGGTTCAAATCCCAGCTCAGCCATGAAGCTCACTGGGTAATCTTGGGCCAGTCACAGTCTCTCAGCCTAATCTACTACACGGGGTTGTTGTAAGAATAAAATGAGGAGGGGGAGAACCATGTATGCCACCTTGAGCTCCTTGGAGGAAAGGTGGGATATAAATACGTAATAGACAGACAGATAGACAGACAGACAGACAGACAGACAGACAGACAGACAGACAGACAGACAGATAGATAGATAGATAGATAGATAGATAGATAGATAGATAGATAGATAGATAGATAGATAGATAGACAGACAGATAGATAGACAGACAGATAGATAGATAGACAGATAGATAGACAGACAGACAGACAGACAAACTCAAAAACCAAAGTCCCCCAAGGAAGCTCACAAGCAAGGCTTAGAGAGAGAGAGAAATCCTCTGATCCCAACATCTCGTTTGTAGAGGAATGCTCAGTTTGAAATGGAGGCTCCATTTTAGACTTACTAGATCAACAGCCTTTGAAAGATCTATCTTCTGCTAATTCATCTCACACGTCTTCTTTTTAAAAAAAACAACTCCATGCTCGTGGCTGTCACATCTTGTGGCAATTAATTCCACAAGCTGTAACTCATTGTGTGAAAAAGTACTTCCTTTTAATGAGTGGGATGTTTTAGCTTGTGTTTCTGGTTTGGTCAAGCTGCACTGATTTCTTTAAAATGTTTTTTACAACTGAAATTTAAGTGCAATTGTTTTCAACAGTGATCTGTCCTAAACTCAACAGATGGGGTGAGCTCAGTATCCTTACTCCCACTTTGTGGCTATGCATGTCCTTCCTTCCATTTCCTCACCCCTTGCCTCCAATTCCATATTCTTTGAAAACCTAGAAATCGGGAACTATTGGGAAAATTAGTGCAAATACACTTGATTTGAAATATATATTGGATTCCTATGTGTAGTCTGCAAAAACAGATAGGGGAGAGATTTGATTCTGCTCGCATTTAAAGATGAATGTACTTAAGTCGCACTTGATGAAAAAATATGCAAAACGAAACACAGCCATCCTTTGAAAGCCACACTGCTCTGAATTTTGTAATGCAGTTCTCCAGCCAAGTAATGTGTGCAGAAATGCATATGCTAAGGTAAAGTGTGCTTTAAAATTTCACATATTATTCAAAATAACATACAAAAATGCATTGTACTAGGGCAACGTGCTTTGCAAAAAGGTGCATAGATAAAATTGCATACAAAATATGTATATGAGGAGAAATTTGTGCGAAAATGCTGGTGAGTTTTAATGAGGACTTTAAAAAAAATTGCACACTGATGTAGAAATAAGAGAACTGAATTGAACATTGGAAAAAATGAGAAACTAAGAAAAACGAAAGTGGACAGATTTGCCACCCCTATCTACAACACATTTCTGAATGTACCTTTATGAAAAATTGGCATGCAAAGCTGTCTGTATGTACATATGTACATGTACACATGCGGCCTCGATTTAGCTTGGAAGCTGTGATTAGTGTGTTGTGTATCTAGAGCACCTGCCAACTGGTACTGCACACACATATGCTTCTTAGAAGATTGGGCTCATTATGATTTATATTGCTGATATGTTCATCCTAGGGGGGGGGGAATCCTTTTCTGATATGCTTTCCAGTTTTTCTGCTATCCTTTACCATAGTTGTGGGGCACCGTTGGCCCTCCAGATGTTGCTGAACCACAACTCCCAGCAGACCTTGCAAGCATGACCAATGGCCAGGGATTCTGAGAGTTTTAGTTCAGCAACATCTGAAGGGCCAAAGGTTTCCCACATGTGCTAAACTGTTATCAGAGAATGAGGTTTATAATCTAGAGCAGGGTGGGGAGCCTGTCGCCTTTCAAATGTTGTTGGACTACAATTCCCATCAGTCTCAGCCAGCATGGGTAACAGGCAGGGATGATGCGAAGTGTAGTCCAGCTATCTTTGGAGAGCTACCCCAATGTAAAGAATCACCTTCTATGCAGCTCAGAAATGAAAAGACAAATGCATTCAGCAACATTTGATCTTGTGTCACAGGGATCTGCATGAAATTGGGGAATATTTTAACCTTTATTATGACTAATTGTAATAATTGCAATATCCACAGTTTAAATACGCTTTTGTTATATTACCCCGGTACTATTTACCTTGTTGTGGATACATGTTTTGTTGGAATGACCATTGATTCTGAGCAAAAGCAGTCATTCATTCACAGAGAGATGGGGGGGGGAGAGTGTGTATTTTCTGTGTGTCTCTCAGTGCCTGGGCTGTGCATGCATGCAAGTGATCTTTGAGAGTCTATGACACCTTGCATATATGCAGCCTAATAGGAGTGCTGAAAAGGAGACAGTGAGGATATATCAAGCTATGGTGTTCATATGACATCTATTTCCATAGAAACTGAACACCTCATATCCCAAGCCATATTTATCCTCACAGCACCCCTAGAGCTGTCAACTGCACATTACAGGAACAGTAAGTCTAACCGCTATTCAGTTAACACTGGCGTTAGCAGTGAGCATGGTCACCTGTAAGACAATGGATACTGTCTCCACTGGCATCTCTCTGCTGGAAGTGGATGTAGCTCAGTTGAAAAGTAGATGCCTTGCATGCACAAGGTCCCAGGTTCAAAACCTGGCATCTCCAGTTAAAAGAACCAGAACTGGGAAGGATCTTTCTGTGCTCCAGCAAACCACTGCCAATTAGAATCAGAACTTGGAAAAGTTACTTTTTTGAACTGCAACTCCCATCAGCCCAATCCAGTGGCCATGCTGGCTGGGGCTGATGGGAGTTGTAGTTCAAAAAAAGTAACTTTTCCAAGCTCTGATTAGAATACACCAGAGCTGGGGGCCTCCACCTCCCATCATCCCTGAACACTGACCATGCTGGTTGGGCCTGTTGGGAGTTGTAGTCCAAAACAGTTGGAGGGCCACAGATGCCCCACCACTGGGGTAGACAATAGTGTGCTAGAGGAGCACACTATAAGGCAGTTAATGGTATAAGGCAGCTAATGTTCTTATCTCCACTGCCTTTCCCTGTTTCCATCAATAAGGGTCAGGTTATTATGTTATGGTTGCAAAAAGGGAGCTGACTCTGCTCCTGTCAGAGGTTGATCTCTTTATAGTGTCTGTTTCCTTTTAATAACAAAGAGCCCTGATATGCTTATTGACAAAAACAGAGGTTAGTGACTGCAAGAAGGCTTTTCAATCAAGTAGCACATCCTGCTTCAGGTTCCCACAGAGTAATGGTTCCAGCAGCCTCTCCTCCCAAAAGCTGCATCCAGTTGTGTTCCTTTCCAGCTAAACTCCCAGCTTTCCTGCCTGATCTTCTTTTTTATTTCCTCAGCCCCAAACTTGCTTCCATACCTCTGGCTGTCCCCTATACATGGAACATGGGTCTATAGCCCAACTTTGCAGACAGATTCTTTGTTCACAAAGCGTCTCATAACTGTTGAAAGGTATCTGTGGGGAAGGACCATAGCTCAGTGGCAAAGCATCAGCTTAATATGTAGAAGGTTCCAGTTTCAATTCCCAGCATGTCCAGGTAGGACTGGGGAAGAACCCTGTCGGAAATGCTGTGGAGCCTCTGCCAGTCAGTGTAGACGGTACTGAGATAGATGGACTAATGGTCTGATTTGGTCTAAGGCAGCTTCCTACTCTCCTAATCAATAACCTCTGGCCGTTAGCTATCAGTGAAAGTGGCCAGTGTGATGTCCTTATATGTTAAAAACTGTAAATATGGTAAGAGCGGGTTTATTAAGGGATATATGGTAAGTGAATTGAATAGGAGGGGGGAGTACATGGGCTGGAATGCTGGAGAATGCTGGATGATGATTGGCTGAGTGTTTGAATGGCTGAAGGTATAAATGGGAGGATGACAGTTGAGAGGAGGCAAGCAATTTGCGAGATATATATTTAATAATCTTCGTGAAAATTCTTCAGCATTATAGTGCAAATTTCTCCTAATGAAACACATTTTTACTTCTGACTAATGTACACATTTTTGCAAGCCATTTCTCCTAGTATAATGCATTTTGTATGATATTTGCCCCAATATATTCATTTTTATGCATAATTTCTCCTAACAGATGCATTTTGGTAAACCTCCTTTGGTTGGAGACCCGCATCACAAAATTCAGAGGTGTGCGAAGGATGGCCGTGTTTCGGCTCTCCTGTTGTTCCAGAAAGTGCCAATCTGATAGATTCTGCTTTATATGTGAACTGTATCATATTCCTCCTCCATCCTTAAGGCTCCCCCAGTGAAACCGATTGGCAGCAGGGTTGGTCCAGACCCAAGTCCTCCTCCACATAATGCACAACCGACTCATGGAATTTGATGCTGCAATATGTGATGATGGCCACTGGCTTAGATGCCTTTTTCTAAAAAGGGCTTAGACAAATTTGCAGAGTGGGACGGGCCTATCAACAGCTATTAACCGTGATGGCTATATGGAGCCTCCAGGGTCAGAGGCGACATGGCATTAAATGCTCAAGAACAGGAAAGGGCTATCCAGCCCTGCTTGCAGGCTTCCTCGAGGCATCTGACTGGCCGCTGTGGGAAACACAACACTGGACTAAATGGACTTTACAGGGGTCTTTGTATAGTCTTGCCTGAAAACATGAAGAGCAGGTGCTAATAGGCCTATTCATGGGTTACTCAAGGGTAAGGCATTGCTGTCCGTGGAGGCTGGTGGCTCCATTGTCAGTGGGACAGTGAATCCGCTCCGGGTTTTAGCCTGAACTTTTTACCCTGAATGCAGCTGATAGCGCCTTGAACAGCTCCTTGAAAGTTTGGACTAAAACCCGGAGCAGATTCGTGGCTTCACTGATATCAGAGCCATCAGGCTCCACTGATTGCTGTGTTTAAACTGGAGCGAGGCCACTCCATTAGCCCAGTCCCTGGTGACACATCTCCACCCCTTGTATGTTGTATGTCATTGTCTGCAAAGCGAACCCAACAAGTCAGTGATGTAGAGCCCCTGTATGTGAGCAGCTGCTGTGTGTTTGGGTTTCTTTGCAGGCAACTATGCACAACAATCCGTTTGTGGAGGTAAGAGATGCATCATCTGGGTGGAGCTAAAGGCTACTGTCCCTCTCTAATTAAAGACAGCAGTGCCCTAAAAGTGAGCAACATGTGAACAGGGCTTATGTCCCTTGCGCATTCCCTCTTCACTGCTTCTGGGCAGCATGCAAAGCAGTTTAAGGGTACTCCTAGATCCGCCTTTGTCACTGGAGACCCAAATGCCTTCCATGGATAGAAGTGCCTTTTTCTACAGCCATTCCAGGATTGGGATAGCTCAACTGCAGTAATCCAGGCACTAGTAAACTCCAGACTGGATTACTGAAATGCACTGTCTATGGGGCTTCCCTTACAGTTGGTCTGGAAGCTGCAGCTAGCACAGAATGCAGCACCAAGGTGGTTGCGGGGGTGCCCTATCACCAGCGTATAACACCTGCACCGAATGAGCTGCACTGGCTGCCAATATGCTGTCTGGCCAGGTTTATGGTCTATTGGCATACATAGCCCTAAACAACTTGAGACAAAGTTACCTCTGGGAATGCCTTACCTTGTAAACCCCTGCCCAATCTCTTTTTGGAGAGATTTTTTGGAAAGACACTCTTAATAGTGCTGTATCCTTTTGAGGTTTGTCTTTTGTCCACTAAGACCAGGGCCTTCCGTGTGATGGCACCTGCCTTGCGGAATGAACATCAGGCAGGCATCTACAGTGCCCGCTTAAAACTCATCTGTTCATCCAGGGTTTTCCTGAGGGGTGATTGGATTATTGTTTTATTATTGGTGACAAGGGAGAGGGCTTTTGCAGTTGTGGCTGCCCATCTGTGGAATGCTCTCCTCAGTGAGGCCCACTTGGCACCTTCTTTGGCATCTTTTTGGTGCCAAGTAAAGATGTACCTTGTTGCCCCAGGCTTTTGATAGACTGAGATGATGTTGTGTTGTTAGTGCTGTGCCAAGCTTCCTGTGGCTGTTATTTATTTATTTATTTGTTTATTTATTTATTTATTTCATTCCATTTCTATACCGCCCCTAGCCTATGGCTCTCTGGGCAGTTCACAGCAAGGAATAAAATACAATACAGTAAAAAAGAAATCATTATGGGGGTTGTTCATTCTGTTTTGTGGTATTATGTATTTATATGTATGTTTTTAATGTGTTGTAAGTCTCTTGGAGACTTTCGGGTAACAAGCAACAAACAACTCTAAATTAGACTTGTTAAAGTCTAATTAAATAATAATAAAAATGTGCTACTCACTGCCACTTTTTTTCTTTCTGTTGGTGCTATAGGAATTTTTATAAAAAATAAGGCATGTTCAAGCATGTGTCTGAACATGCAAATGCTGTATCTGTGGATGCACATGCAACCCCAGCCCCCAACTTCCCTATGTGCATCAGCTCACCTCCTGTGTCCTCAACCTTCCGGTGCTGCATACAATGTGCTCGTGTGCCTCCTTCCCACCCAGCCAGTCCCCAACCTCCCCATTTTGTGAAGGGAAGGTCTGCAAGGGCCTTTTACTCACTTTCATTTGAACGTAAGTAGAATGCTGTGCGCAATCAGGGACCCTTCTTTATCCGTGTTCCCAATTGCATGGAGGTTTCTACTTGCGTTCACTTAAAAATACCCTGCAGACAACACAGGGCAGTCGGTGGGCTGGGTGGAGAGGAGGGACACAAGGATGTTTAAGGAGTGGCTTAGGCATGCGCCCCAGCCCGCTTCCGCACTTGGAACATTTGTCTTTAGAGATTCCCGTGTTTCTTTAGTGCTGGGAGGTGTGCTGCATCTGTGAGTAAAGTGGGGAAAGGCGTTCCTTTCAATGTGTCTGGAAAGCAGATTCCAGTGGGAGTGCTTTGATCATGAGTATGTGCTCCTGAGTGCACTGCAGACTGGTGGCTCTGATGTCAGTGGGGCAGTAAATCCGCTCCAGGGAGTTTTAGTCCAAACTTTCAGGGAGGCGTCTAAGGTGCTAATCTGCTTTTTGTTGGAGGGGTATGTTTCAGTACCTTGAACAGCTCCTTGAAAGTTCAGACTAAAACCTGGAGCAGATTCCACTGCCCCACAGACATGGAGTCTCCAGCCGCCGCTTATTGAGCGAGTGTTTTGTATGTGTGATCCTGATAGAATTGTTCCATCTTTGCTCCATCAAAACAGATGAGAATGAGCTATCCAGAGAGTGAGAGAAAACATGTAGAGAAATGGTGGTTCCTACCCCCCTCCTCCAGTTGGCATGAGCCCATCCTAAGTTTTATTCAGCTGAGATCTCTCAGGCAGCTTGTATGGAGTCAGCTTTCCAGCAGTCAAAACACACATTGAGTCACCTCTTCCCTTCAGCCTCCTGGAGTCTCCTTATTACATGTTCTGAGTGTATGATGGCGTACAGTACTCCCTCGCACAAGGAAGGAAAATCGATGCTCACCTTGGAGACCATCTGCACAGATGACGTCGAGGGGGCATGTGTGTGTGTGTGACCAAACTCAGCAATCACAGATGTTGGAAGGTGTTTTATTCCAGGTCAGACTGTTTGTGCATCTAGTCGAGTATTGCTAAGGCCCCTTCTGAACTATACACTTCAAGCACTATGATACACCTTTAAAGAGTCATGGCTTCCCCCCACCCACCCAAAGAATCCTGGGAACTGTAGTTTGTTAAGGGTACTGAGAGTTATTCCCCTCACAGAGCTATAGTTCCCAGAGTTCCCTGAGAAGAGGGATTGTTACCCAATGCTGGGGATGGTAGCTTTGCAAGGGGAATAGTGGTCTCTTTACAACTCTTAACAAACTACAGATCCCAGGATTCTTCAGAGGAAGCCCTGACTTCTTAAAGGGGTATCATAGTGCTTTAAATGGATGGTGTGGATGTGACTTTTGTGACTGTGTACGTACACACCATCCACTGAAAGTACATTGCTTCCCTAAAAGAATCCTGGAAATTGTGGTTTACCCCTCGTATGGCTACATTTCCCAGCACCCTTAACAAACTACAGTTCTCAGGATTCTTTGGGGAAAGTCATATGCTTTCAAGGTGCTTTAAATGGACAATGTGTATGCAGTCTCAGCACAAGGCAGCTTCCTATGTTCCTAGAATGTGGAGATGTGAAAGAAGGTGGGCTCCCGTACCCATAACAGCTGTGTTGGAGATGGAATTTCAGCTGTGGATACCCTCCTGCAAGAGGGGCGAAACACACCAAAATCCCCCTCTTGGGCACAACTCTTAAAGGTGCAGAAACTCTGGCCCTTTTTACATCTTGCTAGCCTGTCATAGGGGTTAGCAGCCAGAAACCCCCTGAGTAGATCCTAGTGAGATCAGACCTGAGGACCATCCTGTTTCCCCATAGTGGCCATCCAGATGCCTCTAGGAAACCCAGAAGCAGGACATAAAGGCAGCAGGCTTTCCCAGTTGTTGTTCCTCAAGGTAGACTGCATTTGAAGCTGGAGGTTATATATAGCCACCATGGCTAATAGCTATCTATTTCCTCCATTCATCATCATCATCATCTTATCATGCTTGTTATAAGAACACATTATTGCTCAAAGCAGCTCCCTAGAACTCCTAGCTAGCTGACGAAGGCTCTGTCTTGTATGTCATGCGCACACCCCCAAACTTGCCATAAATGTAACCCTCACCCCCTTGGCACGTGCTCACCCACGATGCTGCACACGTGCAAACCAGCGCCGACTTCCTGTCCCTTCGCTCGAAGCCACAGAGAAAGTGCAGAGCTGGAGGAAAAGCAAGAGAAGCCTTTTATCTGCTATAGGACTGTGCAAGCTGGCTGGGCCAGAGCTTCAGAGATTCCACTGAGCTTGTTGAGTTGTAATGAGCCAAACCAGAGAAAAGCTGCCTTTGCCCTATATGCCTATCACAGCATGAAATACGGTGCGGGCAAAAAGTGTGTGCGTGTGAGAGAGTGTGTGTCCCACCTTTTAGTGGAACAGGATGGGGGGAAATCATCTGAATTTTAGAATGCCTCCATTTGCTGATTCAGAACCCAGAGAAGCTGTGTGTAGGAGCACTCATGTGTCTCTGTGTGTGTGTGTGTGTCCTCAAAGGTCTAAAACTGCCACCTGGAAACAGCATCATTTCAGAGCAGCTGATGAAGGTGGAAGCTGAAACATTTTAACAAACATTTCATTAATCACAGTGACGTATATATTATTTTAGTGATTAACTGAATCCTAAAAGGGATCCAAAGCAAGCTGGTGTGAAGTGCTGTTTGATGCTTTTATAACTCTATCTCTGTATACGTACATATAAATACATACAGCTTTTGCTGAAAATGGAAACACGTGTCATGAATTTCTGGGAAGCCAGGTTGGGGAAGGGTCCAAGGAGAGCTTTTAGCAGAGGCATGGAGAAACGGGGAGGTACTTTGCAATCATCTCATCCCAATTTTTGCATCACCTTATCACGCTCCACTCACATTAAATTAGGCAAATTGAAGCAGCTGATATTTTTATGGAGGCTAAAGAACGTACCCAGACTCTATAATTACCCAGCCAGGATGTATTTATGACATGCCGTGTTGCAAGCAAACAAAAAATAACTTTGGATCAAAGTCCTTTTTAAAGGTGGAACAGAATATTTGCAAATCCTCCCATTCTACCCTCCCTCCTTCCCTCCTTCTTAAACTCAGTAAGGCTGCATACACACCATACATTTAAAGCACATCCCCCTCCCACCAAAAAAAAAACCACACCCTTGCAGTTTGCCCTTCATGGAGCTGCAGCTCCCAACCAAACTACAATCTTGCAGGACCCACGGTGAGATCAAAATATTAGTGGGGCCCATTTACTGCAGAAGCTTCTGGCAGAATTACATGGGGCAGGTTTTCCTCCCCCTTTTAACCTGAGAGTTCTTGCACCCAGGTCCTGCTTGTCCCATAGGCATCTGGCGGGCCACTGTGAGAGCATGATGATGGACTAGAGGGGCCCTGGGCCTGATCCAGCAGCCAGGCTCTTCTTACGTTCAACTGTGTACCAGATTACAACTTGTTTAGATTGAGAAGTGAACCCCTTTGTATCTCCGTAGGTGGCAGTGATGGCCACCCGTTTGGATGGGAGAAGGCTGTCAGTGGTTACTAGCCATGATGGCTATGCTGTGCCTCCATGGTTGGAAGCAGTATGCTTCCATATTCTGGTTGCTGGAAACCACAAGAAGGGAAAGTGCTCTTGTGCTCATGTCCTGCTTGCAGCATCTGGTCGGCCACTGTGAAAACAGGATGTTGGGCTAGATGGGCCATTCATTGGCCTAATCTAGTAGGGCTCTTCCTATGTTCCTATGTGTCCTGCTCTCACCAGGCTCCTAAAGAAGCAAAAGACTTCCCAGCAGAAACACAAGTGAGGGCAACAGGGGCAGTATCCAGGGTCAGTCCAAAGTCAGAGTCAACCACCATAACCAAGAGGTCAGTCACAAAGGAGGGTCAGAGCAGTCCAGGGTCAGGAGTCCGGCAGTCCATAAGCAGTGCAGGTCAGGGGCCAAGCAAGAGGCAGGTCCAGAGTAGTCTGAGGGCAGGTCTGCTATAACAGTCAACCCACAGCCAGGTCAGGTACAGAACTGGTGCATAGGCATAGTTCCAGCACCCCTTCCAGTGTAGCACTGGCGGTTTTATGCTGGAACTGCTGAACCACACCCCAAACCTCAGTTGACTCCCAATAATCCTCTGCAGTAAGACCTTTACTCCCAGGGAAACCTTTAATCCCAAGGAGTCCTCCAGATGAGTCCGGTCTCCATCTGGCATTGAAGGCGATGCCTCTCCCTTGGACTCAGGAGCTGTTCAGCCTTGATGTCAGAGACCAAAATTGGTCCAGGTGCCAACGGCCCATCCTGGGCTTTATCATAGGACCCTGGCCTCTTACTCTCAGATGGCACCTGAGCCAGGGCTAGGTCCAAGACCGGAGCCTCCTGGTCTTCCTTCAAGGAGGGCTTGTCTGATGAGGACTTCCTTGGCTGGGACCTGACATTATGTTTGGGAGAGTCTCTGTTGGTGCCCCCCTCCAGTGAGATGTGCAGATTGTTAACTACTAGAAGTAGGGTTGCCAGGTTCAGGGCCTGAGACTGATCCTGTATCTTTAGGAGAAGAGAAAGTCAGCCAAGTGCAGGTGTTCTTGCAACCCTGTAATGGGAAAAACCACAAGGTGGAATTCTCCCTTCCCACTGCACAACTTTTAAAGGTACAGAAGACCTCCTGGTTGCCAGGCCTGGCCTGCAAGAGGTCTTCTGTATCTTTAAAAGTTGTGGAGGGGGAAGGAAGAATTCCACCTTGTGGTTTTTCACCTTACAGGATTGCAAGAACACCTGCACTTGGCTGACTTTCTCTTCTCCTAAAGATACAGGGTCAGTCTCAGGCCATGGACCTGGCAACCCTAACTAGAAGCCATGCATTCATTGTTGTGGGCCCAAGCCTGTGGAACTCCCTCTCAGCTGAGATTAGCTAGGCAAACCTCCTTGCTGAATGTCCGCTGCATGACAAAGGCTATTTTTTTTGTTCCAGCAGGTATTTTAAGGTAGTGTTTGGTTTTATGATACATTGTTATTGTTATATTGTTTTATTTTCTGTGTGGTTTATTTTTATTGTACACTGCCTAGAAATGCTAATGATTAAGTGGTATGCGCATATCATAAATAAGTAAATAAATAAATGTGCCTTTGAACAGTAGTCTGGTTTGTACACACACACACACACACATTCCTGTCTATCCTACAAGAAGCATTATCAGAGTTCAAGGAGACAGGAGAGTGCTAAGCAGGGCTGGTGATGGGTGTGTCTCAAGAGGATGTGTCATCTGGAGAGAGTCCTGAGGGCCATACAAAGATACCCGGAGGGCCAATTTCAACCGGGGCCAGAGGTTCCCCATTCCAGATCTAGAGTCTCCCTAGGAGGTAGGGTCATGATAGTTAACCAGAAAATGCATGTGTCTGGAATCTTGCCTAAAGTGGGATCCAGCTTGATGGCGGCTTCTCTGTGGAGCACGAATAAGATTTGATTTCCCTGGGGAAAGGACTTGGCAAAGTGGTGGCAACCTTTCAGCCATCAGGGAGGTGATTGTTTGGAGTCTGGATTCCTCTTCAGGGCCTGTGTTTGCCTGGAGTCGTCTTAGCTTGCTTTGTGTGGCTACAATGCAAGCATTGGCCTCTATCCCATAATGTAATCCATATGCGTGACTCAGCGGTAAAGCAGACACAATGCCTTGAGAATGTTGAGCCTCTGTGATGCATTTGCCATGCCGCAGGGAAGCGGATTTTCCTGGTCATATTAACAACCTCCCCTCCTCTTAAATTCACAGACTGAGATGTATGTGTCTACTAGAGCCTATGCGGTTGGAGTAAACTCAGTCAGACACCCTTTGAGAACTGTCCTTCCTTGCTGTGATCAGGGCCCAGGGCAGGTTGCATCCCAGAAAATAATCCCACATCCAGCCATGAAAAAAAAAAAACTAAATTCGCCTGTCAGAATACATTATGGAAATCAAGAGTGTACTTGCATACATTCCTGAGTTTGGCATCATTTTATTCTGCTTCCAATTGCTTTGACAAGGAAGTGAGTGTCAAGAGGGAATACAGGGTGACAGAGAGATGCTGCCACACTTTGATCGGAAAACATGAGGGCTAGGAGATTTCTTTTTGAACAACATGAAAATAGGCCCCTCAGCTTACCATATGCCAAACTTTGCTTTCCCGTGGCAAAAGAGAATAGAGGCTGAGGCCAAGAGGCTTCAAAGCTTTGGTCTATAAGCATGAGGACTAGAAGACTGCTTGTTGAACAAACTGAAAGCTGAAATTCTCAGCTTGATACATGCCAAATTTTACATGACTGTGTGGAAGACAGTCCTGTTTCCCATTTAGAGTTCACAAGTGGACTGGTTCCAGAAGCTGACACTGTGGCATCTTGGGGAATGAGAATCACAATGAAAATGAAGAATCGGAGAGAAAATCAGAGATAAATTGGCTTGAGGCAGATTGTATGCACATTTATAAGTTTAGACATGAATTTGTCTAATCCCCTTTTAAAGCCATCTAAGGTAGTGGCCATCTCTACATCTTTGGGTAGCAAATTCTATCGTTTTGATGGTGTGCTGTACCAAGATCTACCTTCTTTTGCCTGTCCCAAACTGTACAGCTTCACTGGATGACCAAGGTCCTAGTATTATGAGAGAGGGAGAAAAACACTTTCTCCACATCATGCATCACTTTATAAACCTTTGTCATTCTTTCTAAACTAAAAAAGCCCCAAATGTCGTTACCTTTCCCCACAGGGGAGTTGCTCCAGCCCCTTGATCATGTTGGTTGTCCTTTTCTGTACCTTTTCCATCCCTGCACTATCCTTCTTTGAGGTACAGCAACCCGAACTGTATACAGTATTCCGAGTGCAGGTGCACCATGGATTTCTATACAAACATTATATGGTATTAGCAGTTTTATTTTCACCCCTTTCCTGGTGATTGATTCCTATCATGGACCTAACATGTAATTTGCCTTTTTCCACCACTGCTGCACACTGGGTCAACATTTTCATCAAGCTGTCCACCATGACCCCAAGATCTCTCTCCTGGTCAGTCACTGCCAGTTCAGACCCCTTATTAGAGTATATGTGCAATTAGGGGGGGTGCATTAATATATACACTTGCTCACACTGAATCTCAATAACCCATCCAGATGGAAGGTTGCTGCAGGGAGAGAACATGAACTTTTCTCCAAGGTCCTGACGTGAGTCGATATGGGGGACTTGAGTTGAGTGCAGTGCACAGAGTCAAAGCCAGCCCTTGTGAAACAGAAACCTTAGCACCTCACCTTTCCCATTCTTAATCTGCCTTTTGAAAGATGCTTGTTCACTCCCTCCCTCCCTCTAATCTGCTCAGTCTTTATCCCCATCACTGCCATTCACAACGCAGGAGGCTAGGAGTACTTTACAGGGCATGGATCACACATGCTGAATTACCGCTTGTCAGCTTAGTGAAGCAAGTGATTCCCCAGCACATGCATAAATGTGTGCATGCACACACACACACACACACACACACTTGCCTTTAGCTGGTGGGGCAGTGGAATCCACTCTGGGTTGTAGTCTGAGCTTTCAAGAAGCTGTTCAAAGTGCTTCCTCCTTGAAACTTTGGACTAAAACCTGGAGTGGATTCCACTGCCCCACTGACATGGAGCTACCAGCCACCGCTGAGTGTATGTATGTATATACGTATATATTGTAGGCCCATAGCAAAGTGCCCACTCCATACACAAGTGGAAAACTGGGGAAGGCATTTGAATGCTTAGGAAGGGAACATAGGGGGCTGCTTTATGCTGAGTCAGACACATTTTAGTCTTTTAAATATGTTTAACTGATTTTAGATTTGTGGATGCCTATATACATGTTCCTTGCACCGAATTATTGGATTTTATTGTGTATATTTATATTCCTCTGTTGTACACCGCCCAGAGAGCTATGCTAGTCGGGCGGTATAGAAATTCAACAAATAAATAAATAAATTGGTCTATCTAGCTCAGTGATGTCAACAGGAACTGGCAGTGGATCATCAGGGCTTCAGGCAGAGGGGTCTCCAGTCTCACCTGGAGATGCCAGAGGTTGAACCTGGGACCTTTTGCATGCGAAACATGTTCTCTACTGCTGAGTTTCATTTAGGGATGGGGAGATATTCTATTCAGTTTGCACCAGTAGGCAAACCCTACTTTATTCACACTTTTCAGAACAATATGCAAAGCCAAATACAGCTGTACTTTGAAATTTGCACTTCCCTGACTTTTCCAATGCAGCTAAGTAATGTGTCCGAAAATTACTATACTAGGGTAAAGTGTGCATAAAAATACATATGTGAAAATAGCATGCATTATAATGGTTAAAATCGCTTTGCAAAAAATGTGCATATTAGGAGAAATTTGCATTAAATGCTGCTGAATTTTCATGACGGCTTTTAAAAAACAAACCAGAAACTGAGCCCTTCCTCCTTGCTAGAAGTTGCTGAATTTGTTCAGCTGGCTGAGGGGGTGGAGTGAAGGTGATTTCTGTGGCAGCGGCAGCAGCTTCAACCCCTTTTCTTTTTTTTCATTCCTTTTATACATAGGGTAGTCATAAGTCGGGATCAACTTGACGGCAGTCCATTTTCATTTTCAAAAAGGAAAGTTGCACCAAGGCTGCCTTCAACGTTCCCATTGCTAACAAATGAGGTGGGCAAGGGTGGGTGGATCTGTCAGTTTTGTCTCCTCTCCGTTTCTCCTTTTTCAATCTTAAGCTGAGGCCTCCACATTTACACATCCGTTTGCAATTTGTTTTTGCTTTTTTAAAAACTCCTCATGAACGTTCATCAGCATTTTAGTGTGGATTTCTCCCAGTATAAAGATTTTTTATGCAATTTTCCCTAACAAACACATTTTTGCAAGCAATTGTCCTCAATGCAATGCATTTGTCCATGTTATTTTCACCAATGTATGCACCTGTATGCACATTTTACATTTTATTTAACTCCCGTCAGCTCCATCCAGCACAGCCATGAGCTGCCAAATTAGCGTTGGTTTTTGTCCTCGACTCTGTACACCAAATGTATCTTCTCTGACCTGTGGGGAAGCAGAAATTGAATTTGCTTGAGTGACATGGAACAAACACCACCTGTGATTAAGCGGCCGTCCACACGACTGTGTAATGTGCAGCATTATAGCTTTGTGTCCTCGTTAATTCACCATAGTCCACGTGACGTTACAAGCTAGTACAGATTTTCACGTTCACAAATCAGCATTAGAAACACCACTGAAAAAACGATATGCTTTCCTAAGCCAATAATCAATCGCATTAACATCCATGTGTTCGGACACAATGCTGTGGACTTTCCTGCAATAGGCGGTCCATGGGCATTCCTCTGTCATATGCCAAGGCCCCTGTTTCCTTCCCACCCAATAGCACATCCACAAACCTGTGAATGCATGGGAATTAAAAAAAAAGATATACATTTCTGCCCTCTTCCAAAAAAGTTCACAAAGAGCAAAGGCCAGTTATGGACCAATCACTGAAAAAAGGTGGACTTGGGGGAGTGGCCAATGGTAAATAAAAAAAGGGGGGAAAGCATACATGTATGGATGCTTGGTAATCAGGTTTTCACAATAATCCGACCACAAACAGGACATGTATGGTTCTTGAGGCCACCAACCGAATATGGAAAATGTGGATTTTCCAGTTAGGTATGGATGCACACTAAGGACAGGGAAATCTGTCCATTTTGGTTTCTCATTTTTCCATCTTCAGTTCTCCACATTTCCACATCAGGTTATGATAAAGCACTCATGAAAATTCATTATCATTTTAGTGCAAACTTCTCATATGGACTTATTTGTTAGGGCTGCACACTGGATTCAGCTGAGGCCTGAGCCAAATCAGGCCTGTTCAGATGCTTTGGGGCCTTGACTGAGTCAAGTTCTGATAGCCACGGATTATTACGGGTCAGATTCGATGACCCAGAGCAACCCAGGGCTGTCAGGGAACGGGGCATCGGGCAGGGAGAAGAGGTAGCCGTGGCTCTTTCTTGTCTTATGAGCACAGGCAGCCATCCTCTGGGGTTGCAGGTGCTGTTCTTGGGGAGTGGATCTGAACTGAGGCGGGTGGTCCTGAAGTCCCTCTCCAGATTGGAGCCACAGGGAGGATGGGGGAGGGGTCTGTGCATAGCCCTACCATATATATGCAATTTTGACTAGTGTACATATTTTTGCAATGCAATTTCCCCTAGAATAATGCATTTTTGTGTGTTATTTTGACTGGTGCATGCATGTTTATGCACACTTTACCCCAGTGTCTTCACTTATGTGCTCATTGCCGGGCTGCAGAACTGCACTGCAAAATTCATAGCAGTGTGAATATTGAAGGACAGCCACATTTTGACTCACATATTGTTTCAGGAAGAGTGAATTAAGTAACTCCACCTTTAAGTGCAAATTTCTTCTCCCATCTCTAGTGGCGCATGGGATGTTTTGTTTAGGGTGGCACTCACAATCAGGCTTTGCAGATCATTGAATCTTGACTAGGGGGGCATTGCTCCCTGCTCAATGTATGGCATCCAAACCTTGGGCATCACCAACAGAAGACTATTCAGTCTCTGCTTGAAGACTGCTAGTGAGAGGGAACCAGTAGAGACTGGTGGCTCTGATGTCGGTGGGGCAGTGAATCTTCTCTGGGTTTTAATCTGAACTTTCAAGGAGCTGTCCAATGTGCTAAAACCCATTCTCAAAATAGGTGTAGCACCTTAGACAGCTGCCTGAAAGTTCAGACTAAAAGCCACTCAGTGGATTCACTGCCCCACTGACATCAAAGCCACCAGTCTCCACTGGAGAGAACCTACCCATCCCTTAGATAATACACTCCACTTTTTCCTGTAACAAGCCTGGTAGATCTAGTCTTGCATTTTGGGGCAGCAGAGGTCAAATATTTGCCCATCAGGTATTTAAAGGGTGATATCATGGTCCCACCACCTGCCTCAGTCATCTCTTCTCCAAGCTGAATATATCCAGTTCGTTCAACCTTTCTTCATTGGGCTTGGATTCCACACTCCTGAACATCTGCACTGCCCTCCCATGAACTTTTTCTAGTTTACCCGTAGCCCTCTTAGGGATGGTGAATTAGTCAGTTTTGATTTCTCTCAGGTTCTTATTTCTCCGGTCTTAAGTACAATTCTCCGCATTTCTGCATCAATTTGCAATTTCTTTTTTTTAAAAAATGTCCTCCTGAAAATTCATGAGGATTTTAGTACAAATTTCTCCTGATATGCACAATTTTGTATGCAATTTTGCCCAATTTACATATGTTTGCAAGCAATTTCTCCCACTATAATGCATGTTTATATCTTACGCTCATTAATATATATGCATTTTATGCACACTTGGCTTAATAAAGGATTTTTTGTAAATATTTGGTTGGAGAACTGCATCTCAAAATTCAGAGAGGTGCACATTTTGAAGGATGGCTGTGTTTCGGTTCACATATTATTTCAGAAAGTGCAAATTAAGTAGGTTCACATTAACATCCAAACTGAATAGAATTCCCCCCCCCCCAGCCCTAATCCCTCATAAAGCATGGTGTCCAACTGGGCATATTACCCTAGACCAGAGATGAGCAGAAGTAGAATGCGATCTACTGGTAGATTTATAGATGATTTACAGTGGATTCACAGGGTTTCTGACTCCTAATAGAACATGATCAAAAAATGGACTTCCTTCAAGTAGATCCTGACTTATGGCGACCCTATGAATAGGGTTTTCATGGTAAGCGGTATTCAGAGGTGGTTTTACCATTGCCTTTCTCTGAGGCTGAGAGGCAGTGACTGGCCCAAGGTCACCCAGGGAGCTTCATGGCTGTGTGGGGATTCGAACTCTGGTCTCCCAGGTCATAGTCCAACATCTTAACCACTACGCCACACGATCAACTGGTAGATTTATAGATGATTCACAGTAGATCAGCAAGTATTTCTGACTTGTAATTGCTCAATTGTTGGCAACAACTAAAATGTGCCTTTTCCTCCTTGAATTTGACTGCTGAATAAAGACAACTTGTAGTAACTAGGAGTGGACTTTGTTTGAAAGGACTGTGAGCTCAGTTCATTTCTGGTGCTTTAAACAATTCTCTAGGCTCAGAAAGTACTCAGAGGCACTCTGTTCTTTAATTCTGACTAGATGCTTTTTGTCCTGATTCTAACTGATTGATCTTGAGGTTGTAGGAAAAAGCAAAGTAGATCTGACAAGCCTGAAGTCTGCCCACTTCGTCGCTGGATATGGTCTGTCTAACGGAGGAAACTGATGAGGACAGTAGGCTGACTGATTGATTTAAAATATCTTTCCATAGCTTGTGTCCAGAGTAGCCTGCAATCACTAAAATGACAATTTAAAAGAAATCCATCAACAACCTAAGATTAATAACAATTCAATAAGCCAGACAGGGAGAATCAGCAGCAGAGGTAGTAGCAACAGACAGGAGTTCATGGCAGCCCTATTCATTCTTTTTTAGGGTGCAGGCTGGTCCATTAGGGCAAATGGGGCACCCCCCACAAAGCTGAGTCTATCCTCAGCCAGCCTCCCCCGCCTTCCTTCTTACTTACATCCCGTCCAGGGGGTGGCCCTAGCGGTCAGCTTCCTCATCCTTAGAGCTGCACCTTCTAGAACTTCTTGTTATTGTCGAGTTTGTTGGCTCTGCCTGTCACTGGCTCTGGCTCGACCTACTGTTTGGGGTCCCAACCTTCTGCTCCTCCAGTTCCAATAAGCATCAGACTAAACCAGCCTTTCCCAACTAGTGGGCCACCAGGTGTTGCTGGATCACAACTCCCATCAGCCTCAGCTAGCATTGCCAATGGTCAGGAAAGATGGGAACTGTGGTCCAACAACATCTGGTGGCCCACTAGTTGGGAAAGGCTGGACTAAACCATTGCTTTTTAGGATTTTATACCTCACTTTCCCCCTCCAAAGTGGCTTGCAAATGTGAAAGCAACCATGATCCATCCATTAAAACACAATTTAAGCAAACCTAAAACAGCAACAAAAAGCAAAAATTCAAATTGCAGCACCAGCAATCAGTACACTGAAGGAGCAACAGAATCAAAGGCTTGTTTATAAAGGAAAGTTTTCAAATGCCAGCTGAACACCAATAAAAAGTAAGGTCCCAGGGCAGGTTATGGCAATTTAAAAATCCAATTATTAATATCAGTCTAAAACAAATTACAGTCAAGAGAATTGGGTGGGTCCTAAAAATTTGTTTCTTAAGTGTCAAAGGCCAGAGTGAAGAGCAACATCTTCAGCATATGACGGACACTATATAATGAAGATGCCAGCCATGTTTCCGTGGGGACAGAATTCCACAACTTAAGGGCTGCCAGAAAGAATACTCTCTCCTGGGCTGCCGCACTTGATCTTCTGAGGGTGATGGGACTACCAAGCCCCCCCTCTGCAGACCTCAGCACTCAAGAAGGTCTGTAGAAGAGCCTGCAAACAAGACCTGAGCTCCATGGCAGCCACTCTCCATTTGGGAGCTGCCAGACCGGCTGAATGCTGGCTCAGTTGGGAGCCACGTGCAGGGGCCAGAAAAGCAAAAGCCGGCTCCCGCAGATAACCCTGCTGGGGTGTAAGCGCTCCTCATTGTCCACTACAGAGATTATTTTACTCCACCGGGCAATAGGCTGGTGGAAATTTTACCCGGGTCAGGACCCACTGGAGTGCTCTGAATGAGGGATTCTTGTCCTGAGCACAAGAGCACTCTCTCCCCACTTGTGATTCCCATCAACTGGCATTCAGAGGTGTACTGCTTCTGATGGTGGAGGTAGAATATAGTTATCATGGCTAGTAGCCATTGGTAGCCCTATCCTCATGAACCAACTTTGCATCTGAGAGCAATGGCACATGCAAGAGGGATGCAACAGCTGATCTTAAGGGACAGACAGATTCACATAAAGAGAATGAAAGTGGATAGAGAAAAGTTTTTCTCCCTCTGTCATAATATTAGAATTTGTGAACGTTCAAACAAAACTGAATGTTGGAAGATTCAGGACTGGCAACAACAAAAAAGTACTCCTTCAGACAGCACATACTTAAACTCTTGAGTTCGCTTCCACAAGAGGCAGCAATAGCCACCAACTTGGATGGGTTTAAAAGAGGATTAGACAAATTCATGGAGGAGAAGGCTAGCAGTGGCTGCTAGCCATGATGGCTATGTTCTAACCTGACTGTTGGAGGCACTATGCCTCTCAATACCTTTGCTGGGAATCACAAGTGGAGAGAGTGCTGTTGCACTCAGGTCCTGCTTGTGGGTTTCCAGCAGGCATCTGGTTGGCCTCTATGAGAAGAGGATGCTGGGCTCAATGGGCCATTGGTCTGATCCAGCTGTAGGACTCTTCTTACATTCTTATTATTGGGCAAAGTGAGGCAACCACCTCAGGCAGCAGTTTCTGGAGGGCAGCAGTAGGATCCCCTGGCTGTTCTTACCAGACTTCACAGATCTCTTCCCGTCTCATCCGCTGCCTCAGTGGAGGATACTACCCTGTCACAAGGGTTGAAGTAAGACTGTACTGACTACTAACCCTGATGGTTATGTCCTATCTCCACTGTTGGAGGTAGCATGCTTGTAAATACCAGTTGCTGGAAACCGCAGGAGGGGAGAGTGCTGTTGCCATCTGGGTGGCCATTGTGATATCTGGGTGGCCATTGTGAGAAAAGATGTTGGACTAGATGCAGCAGGCAGCTTTTCTTATGTTCTTATGAGATGGTCCTTCAAGGGGCTTGGTCCTGCTGCCCTTCTAGCCTAAAACCCAGGGCAATAAAATAATGCCTAAATGACAAAAGTGTGTGCATTAGAAGTAAATGTTCTTAGGGATGAGAGAAGGGTCCTTTCCCTAGTTGCCATCTACTTAACCTGAAGATATGGACAGAGCAAGGGCTTCAGATGATGATCATGCATCAGGCTGCAGAGTAGGAGGAAAAGGAAGCAGGGCTATTTCATTGCCCCTGCTAAGACACCAACAGCTTTTATCTCTTCTCCTCTCATCCATCACCTAGCAATGGCCATTCCATCAAGCTACCTGAACTGTTTCCATCCCAGCTGATCATTATAAACATGATACCTTTAAGAACTGGTTCCTGAGTTTCCTTCTTTCCCCCACTTCTACCCACAGAGCCATGAAGCTTGCTGGGTGACCTTGGGCCAGTCACTGCGTCTCAGCCTCAGAGGAAGGCAATGGTAAACCCCCTCTGAATACTGCTTACCATAGAAAGTCCTATTCATGACTTGAAGGCAGTACACTTACATTTTACCCTCCCCATCCCTTTTCCTTTTGTGTTGTGTCTTTTGGATTGTAAAGGGGCAGTCTCTCTCTGTTAGCTACTCTGGGAGCCCTTTTTAGCTGAAGAGCGGGGTCAAAAATGCTTTTTATAAATGAATGCATTAAATAAATGAATGAATAATAAAAGATGGGTAAGTTCTTGAATGAGAGGGTGGTCCCAAGCCAGATAGAGCAGCCTTTCCCAATCTTTGGGTCTCCAAATGCTGCTCGACTACAGTTCCCAAAATTCCTGACCAAAGGTTGGGAAAGGCTGATATAGAGGTCAAAATCAGAACTGTGAATTATTGCTACAGACAAACTAGAAGAGGCCGTGCAGCATGTGTACTATGGTGTGTGTGTGTGGAGGGGGCATGGCTTACATGAGGAGAATAATGGCTGTGGTGGCTGTTGCCATTGGGACTGGTAGGGTGGGAGACAGGAAGTCCCACAGTATAAGCAGAGGCAAAGCCAATGATAGGTGGGCCCAACTAATTCTAGTTTTGTCCCCATCCCCCTCCCTCCTAAATTCTGCAAGAGGTTGGTGGGGCAGTGCCCCATTCATCCTGATAGACTGGTCTCCACTGAATACAAGTAGAGGATAACGCCCGAATTCAGAGTAGTCACAAATACCTTCAGAGCAAAATCAGGATAAGATTGTGTCTTTGCACTCTGTTGTCCCTTGAAGTTGCAAAAATAATGTGTGGTTTAGTGGTTAAGGTGTTGGACTACGACATGGGAGACCAGGATTCGAATCCCCACATAGCCATGAAGTGCACTGGGTGTCCTCGGGCCAGTCACTGCCTCTCAGCCTCATGAAAACCCAATTCATAGGGTCGCCATAAGTCAGAATCGACTTGAAGGCAGTACATTTACATTTTTAAACCATTGGAACTAAGGGTTACAGGAGACTCTGTCTCCTGTCCTGCCCCAAGTATTATCCATCATCCCCTTTATCTCATCATTGGCAGGCCAGAAGACAGGCAGTGAAAGAACAAGGAAGACCCAATCTCCGATTGAAAATGAAGCTGCCTCACTTTTCCTGGGTAAATGAATTCTCCTTTGGGAAAGCAGCCCATTCCAGCACAGTCCATAGACTGAGACATCAAAGAGATGCCTCTGAACTGACCTCTGGTCGTTAAGGACAAAAATGGACCTGATTATTAGTTACTTGCTGGAGCATCTCACATGAATGAGGATCCCAGGAGGATGGAGGGGAAGAGGAATCAAGATGAGTGAGGGACGTTTTTAGGCCCCTGGGCACATTTGGATTGTTCACAGCGAGAGCGTCTCATCCCACCCCACCCCCCATGGATCACTCCTTATCCCCCCGCCCAGAAATAAAGTCAAAAAGCATGTGCACATATACTTCACTTTTCCAAAGGATCTGGGTGTTTTATTTATTTATTTATTCATGTATATATGTATGTAATATGTATTCCTGCCCTTTCTCTCAAAGGAGCCCAGGGCAGCAAACCTCAAAATGTTAAAACAATACATCTTAAAATAAAACACATTTAAAATAATTAAAACCATGTAAAACATTTAATAACAATTACACTCACAGTTACTAATTTCAAGGTTGCCGTGGGCCGTATCTATCAGCCATCACATTTTATTTTATTTTTATTTAACAACATTTACATACCACTTGATTGTTTTTTTTTTAAAAAAAAAACCCTCTACGCGGTTTACAAAAAAAATGTCCTGGGTTAGGAAATCTGAGTAATGTGGGTAAAAGAATCTGAGTCTTGAAAAGCACATAGAGGGGAAAGAGGATGTGAGGAAGAGTACCACTCTTCCAACTTCCTCCTTCAGTTCTGTGTACTTTTCATGGGATAAAAGATAATCATCCTCACCGCCTCATGACCAAGGGGGCAGTGAGTAGGTTTCAGCAGCACCAGGAAGATCTCAATGGCGCCACTGTGCTCACAGGTGCCACATTGGCAAATCCTGCCCTAGAGCAGTAGACTTCATCCTGGGACTCATTTTTAACCCAAACATGCATTTTGGCATCAGGTTCTTAATTTTTTAACCATATATTTTCTTTGTGCTAGGGCTGGTTGCATGACCCATCTTAGGTCAAAAGCGTAACTGTTGATGAATAGGAAATTTTTTGGAAATGGGAAGTGTGGCATTGGCATTATGGGTTTGTACCTTAGGTACAGCACGCTTTCTTCATTGCATTAAAGTCTTGGAGTCTTCCTGGTTTCCCACTGTGATGTAGGCTCCATTTGCATTATATAAAAATAATATTATAGCACTTTAACAGTCATGGCTTCCCCCCAAGAATCCTGGGAACTGTAGTTTGTTAAGAATGCTGTAAGGTCATCCTTATTCTCTTCACAGAGCTACAATTCCCAGAGTTCCCTAGAAAGAGGAATTGATTGTTAAGCCGCTCTAGGAATTGTAGCTGTGTGAGGGGAATAGGGGTCTCCTAACAATTCTAAGCATCTTTAACAACCTACAGTACAATTACCAAGAGGGCCCCCTCTGCTCAGGGTCAGTGCCAGACATGCTGGGACCCTTGGGCACCAGCCTGCCCTGGGCCCTGGCACCTGCCGGTAAGCGCCACCTACCTTTTCCTTGAAGTGAATGCTGGCCGTGCTGTACGGGCATGCCTGCCATCAACCAAGATGGTGGCTGAGACTTCCCTAAGGGGCTGATGCCTCAGCCACCATCTTGGCTGATCCCAAGCATGCACCCACAGTGCAGCCAGCATTTACTTCAAGGAAAAGGTAGGTAGGGGGTGCAGGTGAGCATCGCAGGCCCGTGCAGTAGTAGGGAGGGTGCCTGGGAGCTCCCTTTCTGTGATCCGCAGAAGGGTTGGGAGCCGCTGCCATGGATCACAGAAGAGACTGCTACCCACCCACCCTAAGGAGGGGGCATTCAGGTGCCCTTGGCCAGGGCCCAACATGGCCGTCCCCTGGTGCCAGCCCTGCCTCTGCTGATTGTAACACCCAAGAATGTTTAAAAGGAAAGAGGTGGTATTTTTGATAGTTAAAGTCTAAGGCTGCAATCCAATACATGTCTACTCAGAAGTAAGCTCCATTGGGTTCAATGGGACTTACTGCCAGGTAAGTGTGTATGGACTGCAGCCTAAGGGCGCAATCCAACTCATATTTACACCAGGCTGAAGGAGTTGGATGTGGCGGATTTCCAGCTGAGCCAGGAGGGTCTCGGCTCTTCCGGCAGAAGCCCTTTGCCCCAGCCCAGCAACAGCAGAGCCAGGACCCTGACGGCTCAACTGGGGGTCCACTGGGGAAGCCCAACCCAGCATAAGGCCTGAAAAGGGGCCATTCCATTCAAGGGGCAAATCAAAGGAGGGGCTGATTTATGCAACATCCAACTCCCACTTGAAGCACTCCTGCGGGTTCCAATCTGGACCAAAGTTATGCCGAGAAAAAGGCCGGTCTAAGAGAATAATGATAATGGAAGTCAATGGGGAGTGCTTACTTACCGGTAGGGGTATTTGTGAGAGCCACCTTTTTCTTTTTGTTCATGCATGCAGCTCCCGGCTGAGCCGACATTTCACCAACACAGCAGCTCCCAAATGGCAAATGGATGCCATGGAGCTTCTCGCTGGCTCTCCCTGAGTTGGATTGCTCTGTAAGTCATTTAGGGCTCTAAACACCTTAAATTGGGCCCAGACTGGTAACGACTGCAGCGGTTTCAAACAGGGCTTATGTCCATTCTAAATGGAACCCCCACCTGTCATCTGCCAGCTGCAATTGAATCTGGAAGGCCAGAGTGACTTCTCCCCCTTTACTCCCTTGTTGCCTACTTCCTCCCTTCATTTGAGCCAGGACCCCCAAGAGCCTGACTTTAGAACACCTTTCAAATGATATCCAGGACTCTGCTCTGGAAGATGAAAAGTGGTGATAGTCTTAAGGTCAGCTCTGAGCATGTGCAGAAGGGGTTGGGGGAGGAGATCAGAATGCCCCAAGAAGAGCAGAGTCCATCCTCTCGCTGGGGCAACTAATAATAATAATAAATTTTATTTCTAGGCCGCCTATCTGGCCGCACAAGCGGCCACTCTAGGCGGCGTACAAGATCAAGTAAAATACAACATACAAGCTGTCAGCACAACTGTTTTGCAAAAATAATACGGGGGGGAGAGAGAGAAACATCATCAGCTGATGTCAACAATAAAAATATTCCATCGATCCTGACTAAAACATAAAATATGTCCAAATAGGTATCCAAACAAGATTAATGGTCATACGAGATACCAAATGGTGTTCCACGAGCTTCATTCAGATCGCCTGCAGCATGTCCACCTTAAATATTCATATTGATTTTTAATTCTATCTATATTGTTTCTTTATTCCTTTTATTGTGTTTTGCAGAGCAATCAAAATCATGGGAAGCTGGTGGGAGGGTGGGCAGCAGAGGAGGAGGAGGAGGAGGAGGAAAGCTCCACGGCATCCACTGTGCATTTGGCAGTTGCCGGGCCGGCTGAATGCCATGTGCAGGGTCCGGAAAAGCAAAAGCCGGCTCCCGCAAATAACCCTGCTGGGGTGTAAGCGCTCCTCATTGACCACTGATTGTTTTACTCCACCGGGCAATAGGCCGATGGAAATTTTACCTGGGTTGGGACCTACTGGAGCGTTCTAAATGTGAGGAAGAGGATGCATACGTCCCCCCCTTCAGCTCCTCCTCTGCCACTCCCCGGAACACCCCGATTTGGGGGCATCTGCTGGCTGTCTGTCTGCCGGGCTAGGCTTTCCCAGTGGACCCTCAACTGAGCCAGCAGAGTCCTAGTGGAGCTGCAGCGGAGCCAGGATGAGGGGCTTCTGCCTCTGGAGCCCGGTGCCACCAGAAGCCCGCTGCCTCCACCGGGGCTCCGCCACATTCAACTCCCCCCAGCCCAGCGCAAACACTAGTTGGATTGCGCCCTTGTTGCATTACAATTTGAAGTCTATGGAATGCAAATTGTAATACAATATAAGAAATAAAATGAGCAACAGAAATGCAATTAATGCAGCATCTAGCACAGCACATTGCAATTGCTACAGCAAGCAGAAAAAATCATGAAGTGGTTCTCGAAGACAATCAGCAAGTTTCAAGTGGCCCGTGGGGGAAAATGTTTAGGAACCCCTGTGTGATAGGTTCACATATAGAAAGGGCAGTGAGCTCAGCAGACCGGTGAGGAGCGGGGTGTTTATCCTTCCAGGCTTACAGCATCAGTCTCTTTGCAACTGTAAGGGCTCACAGGCTCCACCTTTGTTGTCTGTCTGTTAGTCCCTACACCACAAGCATATAATTTAAGTGTTTGTGAGCATCCACAAATATCAGGGATTTTTCCAAAATGCAGTTAATAGGAACAACAGGACATACCCACATTGTATGCCTCAAAGTGTATTTCTTTATTGCAAGAAAGATTTGTCCAGTGTGTGCCCAAAATAATTTCTCTTATCGACCTTCATTTCTTACATTCACAACAATGCAATCTAACATCCTTTTTTTTTAACCCTCAGCACCCACCTTCCCACCCCCATAGTCATCCCACAACTTTCAGTTGATCAGCCCCTCTCACGGCAGGAGCAATTAAATCATAACAGCCTTGGATTTCACAGGCCAAACTGATCAAAATCGCAGACCTAATCAAACACATTCATCTACTTTGTTAGGAATGGAACTAATCAAACGTAACAAAGTCAGCATCCCTCATGAATATTTGAAGTCTGACAAATTGATTTAGAAGACTCAATAATGAAAATGAATCTTCGGATTTGTTTCTTACATCCGTTACCCTCGTTTCAGATCAGCTCTGTTGTATAGCTCAGCTGGCTGCTTTGGGCAGCCCCATGGGAGGGGGGAGAAGGGGTCACTTTACTCTTGGGTTTTACACTCCAAGCTTACACACGGTTTAGGTAGTGTTGAGCCCTGATGGGGAAGCGTTTTCCAAACTCAGCCCCTTGAAATAACTCCATTGCCCCTTTTCAACAAGTGTTCACTCCTCAGATGGGCATCTGAAAGCTCCTTGGACAGCTCCTTGAAAGTTTGGACTAAAATGTGGAGCGGATTCACTGCCCCACTGACATAGGAACCACCAGGCTCCATTGTCTGCACTGCAGAGCTACAGGTGTGAGGCAGCCCGTCCACACTACCCTCTGATGGATCCTTTCCTCTGCTAGTTGGCTGCTGCCAGCCTTACCTTTTACCCAGGAGCAGAGGGAGCTGTCTTATACCCAGCTTCTGTGTAAGGCAGCTGAGTGTAGTCTGCACTGACTGGCAGAGTCTCTCCACAGTTTCAGACAAGGGTCCTTCCCAGCACTGCCTGGAGATGCTGGGGCTTGACCTGGAACCTTCTGCATGCAAAGCAGATGCTCTTCCTCTGAGCTACAAGGCTTTTCCCTCGGCTGTGGGCCGTACACTAACCAGTGCAACATGGGGAGCCACCATTTAAATTTCCCAAAATGCTCCTGGCAGAGTGTCACTCCAAGGCATTGTGGGGAACAAAAACAGCAACTTCCCACCTGCCAGTAATCGTAGGGTTCTGTCAGCCATCAGCCGTGGTCCCTGCCAGAGCTCTGGGGCCCAGTCAGCTACCTGAGGATGCCTTGTACTGTTATTGGTCCAGGATCTGCATGTGGATGCCCATTTAGTGAGGAGACATCAGCCTGGTTGCCTTAGCCATGGGAACCAGTTGGCGCTTCCTGCCCCAGGCAGAAGCCAGTTGGGGGAACAGTGACTTCAAACACGTACAGAATGACAGAAAGTAGAAAAGTATGCGGCTTTGTGAAAGTAGAAGTGGAATGTTCTTGGAAAAAAATCAAATTTCACAATAATTTTGTCACAGCGCTAGTTCCCGTGAGTTCCATGGAGCGTATTTCCACAGAGGTATCCTAAGAATCAAAGGCACAGGGCTTGATCGCGTGGTTCAGCTTCAGCCCTTGAGGTACAAAAAGATGTTTGGATCACAGCAGCTAAAGCAGCAGTCTCTTGTACAGGGCAGGTTCAGCAAACGTAACTTGGATCTGCCCCTTTTGTCATTATGCAGTCCTTCCCTGTCTCTTATTACCAAGAAAAAATATTTGCGCAACATGCTGAAATGTTAGTAAATGTAAACGTACTGCCCTCAAGTCGATTCCAACTTATGGCGACCCTATGAATAGGGTTTTCATGAGGCTGAGAGGCAGTGACTGGCCCAAGGTCACCCAGTGAGCTTCATGGCTGTGTGGGGATTCGAACCCCGGTCTCCCAGGTCGTAGTCCAACACCTTAACCACTACACCACACTGGCTGACAGACCAAAGTCCAGAATGGGAGCAAGTGTCCTCTGTCCAGAGGTGAGCTGCTAGAACTAGAGTTACAGGGTTTGGCATCCCGCTCTGTTGACCAGGCAAAAACATATCCCCCACCTGCCCTTGCCAGAGACCTCCTACTGCCAGCAGCCAATTGCTGGCATCAATTTGGCAAACCCCTATTCCAGGTGTGGGCGGCCTTTTTTTTTCCTGTCAAGGGCCACATTTGCTCAGGGGTAATCTCTCGAGGACCACATGTCAAAGCCAGCGGCAGACAGGGCCCAAGCAAAAAGTGGCTGGCTCTCTTTTTACTGCCAATCCATTTTCTCTTTCCGTTTCTGCTGCCCCCTTTTCATTCTCTCTCTTCCTGACACCCCCTTTTCATATTCTTATTCTCTACCACCACCACCCTCTCTCTCTCTCTCTCTCTCCACATAGCAGGCTGCTGTGGGAGGGACAACTTGCTCCTGCCAGGGGTCTCAATGGCTCACTTGCAGAAGGCTTTTGAAATTAGGCTGAGGGCCACAGGAAATTAGACCACTGTCGCGCAAAAAAGGGAGCTGAGCACAAATCATCCACAAAGAACAGTTGTCCAGTCCTTTGACACATGGCTACAGACAGGAGCAGAAAATGTGCAAAGATGTAGAAAGGGTTTGTGTGTGTGAATGTTTTTGAATTCCGCAAAATGGCATCTTTCTTTCACATTGGAAAATCAAACTGCACAAGAGCTCAGCACAACTGTAATGATAGCAAATAAGTTCCTTTCACTCCCATGGAATATGTTTCATGTATTGACCTTGCGTGTGTCCTTTCTCAGGGGATTTCTGGCCTCCAAATACATCTTTGCTTGCTTTCCCCTACATTTTGTAATATGTAATGTATGGAAATGCCTTTTGATTCAATAAAAAGCTTCAGGCTGGGAGGAACAGTCTGCTGGAGGGGGGAGGGGTGTGTGTGTGTGTGTGTTGAGCAGATCACCTTGCTACTGCACCGAAATTGACATGAAGTGATAAATCCACAATTGACTCTCCAGACATTTTTAATGAAATTTTAAGGCAGCTGCATGGAGGCATGCCCAGTTTTTATCAGAGCAGCAGCACAAGGGTTTTTCTGGAGGGGGATAACCATTTCCTCCATTCCATGTTCCATATCCAAATGACCCCTAAACTGCTTTGCAGGAGAAAGAGTACTGGCATCTGTAGTGCTCTTGTCTCCCACTCCAACCCCCCGCCCTGTCCCCATGGGCTGCATAGCAACCAGGGGTGCTGTTTATTTACTTATTTATTTATTGAGGCTGCAATCTTAACCCCACTTACCTGGAACTAAGCCCCATTGCCTTCAATAGGACATACTTCTGAGAAGACATGCTTAGGATGGCATGGAGGAAAGATCTAACCCTCATATCTAGTACTGCTCTTACTAAAACCAACTCCCTATTCCCATCACTGTTTTCAAGTTGTTGTTTAAAAAAAGGATGATGCATCCACAGATCTGCCAAGTGACCTCTCTTTTGATCCTGATAGCACAATCCAAACCATACCTACTCCCAAGTAAATCCTGTTGAATTCTATAGAGTTTACTCCCAGGTAAGTGGAGTTATGATTGGAACCTCAGTTCAAAGAGTTGATGTATCTCATCTGCTATGTATTGTTTCTCTGGAGCAGAGGCTTTCCAACTGCTCTAGGGAACTGTTGGGATTCAGCAGGGTCTAGGTGCCCAAATGGTCAGCTTTCAGGCTTCACTTGGGGGGGGGGATCCCAGTTGTCAGTGCAAAGAGCCAGAGGGGAGCAGAGCATTCCAGGACAGGTCTGGGCCAATTTCCAGAGTCAAAGGGGTCACAGATAATGTGGTCCAAGGTAGGCAGGAAGTCAATCCCAGGGTATGGTCTAAAGGCACATGAGCCCACCACCTTCTCAAGCTCATCAGGTTGGGTCTGATGAATGCCTGGATGGATGATTGCCCAGAAATAACATGTACCCTGGTTCAAACATATCATGTTCAGGTCCAATACTAGATCCCACAGAGAAAGTGGCTGGGCTGGGCAGCAAAGATAGTTGCTAGTGAGCACATGCTCCAGGAAGGGTTGGGAGTAGACAGAGGTCTTTTAAGCTTCTGTCTAGAGACTACCTCTTTCAGTTCCACCCCATCCATCCCCACCCAGTAGAGAATCCCAGAACCTTAAAGTGCCAATGCTCCGATCTGAAGATGTGTACTCCTCCTTTGTTCCATAGCTTTAGTCCTGGTGTGCATCCTGCATCACCAAATGGCAATGTGCAGTGGCAGGCATCTGGTTCTTCAGGAGGATGAAATGGTGGGCATGAGGGCCTGGGCTCTGGCCCTGTAAGCCCTGGTGCAATGGTGGACTCCATCTCCAGATCACTGCTAGATTCAATGGTCATGACACATCTGCCAAGCATCTCACAGGAATTCCTCCAAAGCTTCTCAAGGGCTTCTTCAATGGCAAAGTCAATAAGGGTAGACAAGCTTTGTCCACTATCATTTTCTGTTATGATGGGTTGGATGCAATCTAGGCAGTTCAAATGGAATGGCACTCACTGGTGGTCATTGCCCATTTCCAGGAACCTGACTCCTAGAAACCTGCACCAGCAGAATCCATGTCTACCATGATTTTTCAATGTTTGATTTCATGCCCTGGCAGGAATCATAAAATCACAGAATAGTACAGTTGGAAAGGGCCTATAAGGCCATCCCCTGATCAATGCAGGAATCCAAATCAAAGCATTCCCGACAGATGGCTGTCCAGCTGCCTCTTGAATGCCTCCAGTGTCAGAGAGCCCACTACCTCTCTAGGTAATTGGTTCCATTGTCGTATGGCTCTAACAGTTAGGAAGGTTTTCCTGATTTTCAGTCGAAATTTGGCTTCCTGCAACTTAAGCCCATTATTCCGTGTCCTGCACTCTAGGATGATCGAGAAGAGATCCAGGCCCTCCTCTGTGTGGCAACCTTTTATGTACTTGAAGAATGCTATCATATTTCTCCTCAGTCTACTCTTCTCCAGGCTAAACATACCCAGTCCTTTCAGTCTCTCCTCATAGGGCTTTGTTTCCAGTCCCCTGATCATCCTTGTTGCCCTCCTCTGAACCTGTTCGAGTTTGTCTGCATCCTTTTTGAAGTGCAGAAACCAGAACTGGACATAGTACTCAAGATGAGGCCTAACCAGTGCTGAATAGAGGGGAACTAATACTTCACGCAATTTGGAAACTATACTTCTGTTAATGCAGCCTAAAATAGCATTTGCCTTTTTTGCAGCCACATCACGCTGTTGGCTCATATTCAGCTTGTAATCAACGATAATTCCAAGATCCTTCTCATATGTCTTATTGCTGAGCCAAGTATCCCCCATCTTATAACTATGCATTTGGTTTCTTTTTCCTAGTTGTAGAACTTTGCATTAATCCCTGTTGAATTTTATTCTGTTGTTTTCAGCCCAATGCTCCAGCCTATCAAGGTCCCTTTGAATTTTATTTCTGTCTTCCATGGTATTAGCTGTGTCCCCCAATTTTGTATCATCTGCAAATTTGATAAGCATGCTCTGTACCTCCTCATCCAAGTTATTAATTAAAATGTTGACGAGCACTGGGCCCAGGACCGAGCCCTGTGGTACCCCACTCGTTACTTCTGCCCAGTTTGAGAAAGAACCATTGATAAGCACTCTTTGAGTATGATTCTGGAGCCAACTGTGAATCCATCTGATAGTTGTTCCATCCAGCCCACATTTAGCTAGCTTGCTAATCAGAATATCATGGGGCACTTTATCAAACGTTTTGCTGAAATCAA
Source organism: Rhineura floridana (assembly GCF_030035675.1). Classification (NCBI taxonomy): domain Eukaryota; kingdom Metazoa; phylum Chordata; class Lepidosauria; order Squamata; family Rhineuridae; genus Rhineura; species Rhineura floridana. The sequence continues at coordinate 10,440,442 of NC_084494.1, forward strand.
GTTATATTATGTCCACAGCATTCCCACAGTCTACAAGGGAGGTTATTCGATGAAAAAAATGAGATAAGATTAGTTTGGCTGGATTTGTTCTTCATAAATCCATGTTGGCTCCTAGTAATCACTGCATTGTTTTCAAGGTGCTTACAGATTGACTGCTTTATAATCTGCTCCAGAGTTTTTCCAGGAATTGATGTTAGGCTGACTGGTCTGTAGTTCCCTGGTTCCTCCTTTTTGCCCTGTTTGAAGATAGGGACAACATTAGCTCTTCTCCAATCAGCTGGCACTTCACTAGTCCTCCATGATTTCACAAAGATAATAGACAGCGGTTCTGAGAGTTCTTCAGCCAGTTCCTTCAGCCAGTGGCTTCCCAGTTGCACCACTGCAAGAAGCTAGTTGATGAGTTGGAAATGCTGAGAGTCTGTGCATAAAATGTTCATTTTCCTAGAAAGACAAGACTTTGAAATCAGAGAAGGGGGAGGCAGTGCTTCTGCTGGAGGTGTGGTCACTGCAGAATAAAAGGTGTCCAGTCACCTGCTCAGAATTAAAGCCCCTTAATTTAATCACTAGAAATATGTGAGCTGCAGGCAAGAGCAAATTACAGGCGCTAAGAGGTACCATTATTTATTGTGCTGCCGATTGCCTGGGGGAGGGGGGCATAGAATTAGACATAATTCTTGGCAACCAGACACACAAGCACTTTGAGCCTCTGGCTTCAGCAACAGCGGAAGGATTGGTGAGTTGGCCCAAGCGCTTGCCTTTTTGTGTGTGTGTGATTTCTGAGATGAGGAAAACAGGCTGGTGGCAGCTAAGCAAAAGAAATGTCTCAGCCCCCATTCATCGTTTACCACTTGTCAGAGATGAGCCGTACGCAGCTGCTGAGTCGAATCCAGGAGCCAGGAGTCAGGCAGGGTGGGGTGCCAGGGAGAATCAAGCTCAGAGGTCAGAATCGAAGAATAAGCCGAGCACCAGAGCCACTAAATTCTGTCACTATCAAAAATCTATCACAAAGTTCCAGCCTGAACAAGAAGCATTTATAGCTCTATTGGCTGATACTGGTGGCTCTGATGTCAGTGGGGCAGTGGATCCACTCTGGGGTTTTGTCTGAACTGTCAAAGAGCTGTCCATGATGAAAGAGCAGAGAAAAACCCAGAGCAGATTCCATTGCCCCACTGACGTGGAACCACCACTGCCACCTCTGCTTTAAAAAGTCTCACTGCAGCATTCAGACATCGGTTCCTGCCATCACTTGTCCCCCTACATTCTACCATCTGAAGCAGCCTCCTCTACCTTGCAAACCTGCCTGCTCAGGAGAACCAAAAGTGGCGGAGAGTGCTCTTGCACCCAGGTCCTGCTTGTGGGCTTCCCATGGGCATCTGTTTGGCCACTGTGAGAACAGGATGCTGCATAGATGGGCAGCAGGCTCTTCTTATGTTCTTAGCATGGCACTCCTCCAGTACCGGAGACCTCTTTGCTTCCCAGGGCGGTGTGCCAGCCTGCAGGCTCCGTGCCTCACCGCATAGGAGAACGGCATGCAGAGCTGTGGGGTTCCAGTTCTGGCAGCTCCTGATGGCATTTGGAAGCAATGTGGAGTTGGACGTGTTTTTAGTTATTTAATTAACCCTTTTCAAAAAGGTACCGCTGTGATTCATAACAACAGCACTGACTTGATATGAGTTCTTGGAACCGAAGGGAAGTCTAAGGTCAGAATGGCTTTGGAGTCCAGAGGCTTGTTTACACACATTCAGGATACAGCTTTTGTTATCTCAAGACTGGTCTCTTGAGATGACTAACTCCTGCCTACACGGGACCTCAGTACAGAAGGAGCAAAGGATTCTTTGACACTCTTTATTTTATTTATAACATTTATATCCCACCTTTCCTCCAAAAAACTGAAAGTGGTGCACATAGTTCTCTCCCTCCACAGCTTATCCTCACATCAACCCTGTGAGGTTGGTTAGGCTGAGGGACAGTGACTGGCCTAAGGTCACCATGAGCTTCATGTCTGAGTAGGGATTTGAATCCTTAGGTCCTTATCCTATACTCTAACCATTACACTAGATTGGATCCAGTGAGCTGTTTTCAGTGGGAACTAGCCACAACTACCTTCGTTTAGATCCAGTCCTAGGTCTCTTGCAGAAAGTCACCAGCTTCCCTGCTTCTCTTCCGCCCTCGCCCACTTCCCGGGCACTTTGCCAAGCTTCAAGGGAATCCTCAGCAGTGCAGTTAGGGATGGAACACAGGAGGGATGGGCAAATCTCTCAATATCAGTTTATCTCAATTTCTCACTTTCCCAGTCTGAGGTCACTTCTTCACATTTCCACATCAGTTTGCAGGGTATTTTTTTTTTAAAAAAATTAAGGAGCATGAAAAATACATCAGCCCTTTAGAGCATTATTTTCCTATTATACACATGTTCATCTGCAATTTTGCATGATATACACAATTTTGCAAAGTAATTCTCCCTAATAGAATGCATTTGTGTATGTTATTTTCACTACTGCATGCATTTGGATGCACACTTTGCCCTAATAAATGCATTTTTGCATACATTACTTGACTGGACAACTGTTGCAAAATTCAGAGAAGTACAAATTTCCAATGGCTGTGTTTCAGTTTGCTTATTGATTCAGGGAGTGTTAATTATAGGTAGGTTTGCCTTTGAAGGTAACTGAATTGATGTCTCCCCCATTCCTAGACCTCAGGGCCAAAATTCAGAACCCTATGGGGGGGTGAGGTTGGGGATGGGTACCCAGACTGAAAATGATCGGGAGGGAGCATGGATGTGCCTGACATCTTTTCTTTTTTAAAACACATTTTTCTAGTCAGGAGGTGAATGGACAGGCATGTAGGTGGTTCCAGGTTGTCATTTCATTATGTTTATTTTAAAATATGTGCGGTCCTTTTCTGTAACAAAATTGTGCTTATTCCCAAGTCAATGTGCATATCATCAGGGCAGCAGAATCAAACTCCATTTTATTCTTGTAGTCATGATTTAAATGAGTTTAAAATGCAAAACTGGGCATACTCATAGCATTTATGTTTTTAAATCAGGTTGTGTGTGCGTGTGTGTTGTCTTTTCCTCTAACATATCAAGAATGTAAAAGCATGGAAAGAGAAATGTTAATTGTGTGCTTCACAGCTGATGTAATACAAATGGCTGTTTGGGGAGGGTGATCACCGTAAGACTACTAAGCCCAGGGTCTAAATTTGCCTGGCTGCGTCATGAGGAATCCTCGCTGACCAGGCTGCCTCCCTTACGTAAAGCAGGCATGGCACAGGATCAAAGGAAGCTGCCTTATACTGAGTCAGACCATTGGTCCATCTAGCTCAGTATTGTCTACACTGACTGACAGCAGCTCTCCGGGGTTTCAGGCAGGGTCACTCCCAGCCTTATCTGGAGATGCCAGGGATTGAACCAGGGGCTTTCTCCATGCAAAGCAGGTGTTCTACCACTGAGCTATGGCAACTCTGTGACCTGTGGCCCATGGCAGGATTACGTGTGGCTCCAGACACTTCAGGCCCAGTCTCGCTCTCTGGACCCTCTTCCATTTCATTTGTGTGTCCAACAGGTAGAGAGAAAGGATGGAGTGGCATAGCAGTCCTCCATATTGGAGTTTGGCATATGTTGCAGCAGACCACAGAAATGAATACTCTGGTAAGACTGTTGGTTGAAAGAAAAAAGAAACTTAAGGTTCGTTGCTCCTGGGCAATAAAGTCATTCTTACTACAGACATACATGTGGCCATTGTAGAGCCATGAGGCTTGCACTCATAGATACTCTGGCTGATTAGGAAGGAAGGAAGGAAGGAAGGAAGGAAGGAAGGAAGGAAGGAAGGAAGGAAGGAAGGAAGGAAGGAAGGAAGGAAGGAAGGAAGGAAGGAAGGAAAGTCTGAGAAAAATCAATTAGTTACTAAAGAAGGAATCAGAGAGGGAAGAACAGGTTGCCTTTCTCTCAATCGACCCCCATTGGTTCTGGTTACTTGATTTACTTCTAACACTCCAGTGCTGCAAATCCCGCTTCCTTCGGGCTCTGGCACCACCCACCATCAGCTGTGGCTCCCAGTTCACTTTTCCTGTGAATCAAGAACCCAGGGCCAGTTCTAAAGGGCAGCCAGGTGGGGCACTGGCTCGAGGGCCCCTGGAGCTACAGGGCCCCTCCGCTCGCCAGACAGGAGCTTCCGAGCCACCCGCCATCCCCCCAGTTCACCTGCCTTTCTCTCCGCTGTTTTTTGCGGTTTGCCATCAATCAAGATGGTGGCCAAGGTTTCCCTAAGGGGCTGAAGGCTCTGCCGCCATCTTGATTGATGACAAACCTGAGCGTGCAGTGTGCGCAGCCGCAAAAGACAGCAGAGAGAAAGGTAGGTGAAGCAGGAAATGGCGGGTGGCTCAGAAACTCATGTCCGGCAAGCCACAGCTGCTTCCGCAGATCATGGAAGGGGACCGGAGGGGCCCAGGGCAGGCTGGTGTCCAAGGGCCCCGGCATGCCTGGTGCCAGCCCTGCAAAAACCCATCATTGGAAAAATGTTCCCCACTCTTGACTTAGAGGCTACCCTCACGGCATCCAAACTCTATTTCCTGCTGCCTCCCTAGCTAGTGCCCACTTCCTGTTTCCTCCCCAGCTCCCTTATAATTGCCATCTCCTGTAAAATAAGGGTGCCTACCTTCATCTCCATGGCAACAGGGCCAGAGTTCCTTTCCCAGCCTTGGCTCTGAAGTCACTTCCACACAACAGAAACCAGGAATGCCAGGGTGTTTCAACTCCAGTCTCTTCTCAAGGTATTATGTAAACACACAACATGCCTTTTTTGCAGAGTACCCATCACATGTATAGAGCTTGCATGCCTGCAGTTTCTATGTGCTTGGGCTCAGGTTTGGATCAATATTCATTCATTTATTTCAGGGGTGGGGAAGCTCAGTCCTGGGGCCGAATGTGGCTCTCCAAACCTCGCTATCCAGTCCTCAAAATGTTCCCCAGGCCACATTCCCCCTGTCCTTCTTCTCAATGGAACTGTGAAACCTATCAGAGACAGCATCCCAGTGGTGGCTGGTGGCTCCATGTCAGTGGGGCAGTGCCTTTGGGAAGCCCACAAGCAGGACCTGCATTTTTGCAAAGCAGTTTCTCCTAATATCATGCATTTTGTGTGCTATTTCCACTAATATATGTATTTTTACACACACTTCACCCTAGTAGATGTGGTTTTGTACTTGGCTGGACAATTGCATTCCAAAGTTCAGAGAAATGTTCATTTCTAAGGATGGCTGTGTTTTGGTTCACGTACTGTTTCAGAACACGTGAATTAGGCAGATTCACCTTCAAAGGCCAACTGAACAGAATTTCCTCCCTATCCTGGTAAGTGCCTGTGGTAAGCTGTATTTAAGGGCAGTGAGGGCAGCAAAAAAACAATACTTTGCTGCCAGTATCAAATCATCACTCTCCCGCCCAGGGGAGCTCTTCAGAATTGTCTGGGGGCTATTACATGCTGGACCCAAGGACATGGTAGAACCATCTGAGGCCAGCTGTAATGAATTTGCTAGGCACTTCCAGGATAAAATCTTTAGTATCCGCCAGTGTTATAGCAGGTGAATCAAGCAGGGTATCCAGATCACAGCCTTGTCCTGCTTTCCTGAATGAGTTTCATTTGGTACAGCTTAAGGACGTTGACAAGGTGCTTGGACAGGTTCATGCAACCACTTCTGTGCTGGATGATTGCCCTTCTTGGCTAATAAAAGCTAGCAGGGATGGAACAGCCGGCTGGGCCAGGGAAGTGATAAATGCCTCTCTGCGAGAGGAGGTGGTCCCTGGCTGCCTGAAAGAGGCAGTAGTGAGACCACTCCTGAAGAGACTCTCCCTGGACCCAGAAAATCTTAATAACTATAGGCCAGTGGCAAATGTTCCATTCCTTGGCAAGGTCCTTGAATGAGTGGTTGCAGGCCAGCTCCAGACACTCTTGGATGAGACTGATTATCTGGATCCATTTCAGTCGGGTTTCAGGCCTGGTTTTGGCACAGAAACAGCCTTGGTTGCCCTGTATGATGACCTCTTTCGGGAGAGAGACAGGGGGAGTGTGACTCTGTTGATTCTCCTTGATCTCTCAGCAGCTTTCGAAACCATTGACAATGGTATCCTTCTGGGAAGACTGGCTGAGTTGGGAGTGGGAGGTACTGCATTGCAGTGGTTCCGCTCCTACTTGGTGGGTCGACTCCAGAAGGTGGTGCTTGGGGAACATTGCTCGGCACCCTGGACTCTCCAGTATGGGGTTCCACAGGGGTCAGTTCTGTCCCCCATGCTGTTCAACATCTACATGAAACCGTTGGGTGCGGTCATCCGGAGCTTTGGAGTGCGTTGCCATCAGTATGCTGATGACACGCAGCTCTATTTCTCCTTTTCATCTTCTTCAGATGAGGCTGTCAATGTGCTGAAGCGGTGCCTGGCTGCAACAATGGACTGGATGAGGGCTAATAAACTGAGGCTCAATCTAGACAAGACTGAGATGCTGTTAGTGGGTGGTTCTTCTGACCAGATGGTGGATGTCCAACCTGTTCTGGATGGGGTTGCACTCCCCCTGAAGGAGCAGGTTCGTAGCTTGGGGTTCTCCTAGAATCATCTCTGTCACTTGAGGCTCAGGTAGCCTCGGTGGCATGGAGTGCCTTCTACCAACTCCAGTTGGTGGCCCACCTACGTCCCTATCTGGACAGATTTAACCTAGCTTCAGTTGATTACTGCAATGCACTCTACGTGGGGCTGCCTTTGAAGACGGTTCGGAAACTGCAGCTTGTGCAAAATGCAGGGGCCAAACTGGTAACAGACCCAGATGGTTCAAACATATAAAACTGATTCTGGCCCACTTGCATTGGCTGCCTATATATTTCCAAGCCCAATTCAAGGTGCTGGTTTTAATCTATAAAGCCTTACATGGCTTGGGGCCACAATACCTGATGGAACGCCTCTCCCAGCATGAACCCAGCTGTACACTATGCTCAACATCAAAGGTCTTCCTTTGGGTGCCTACTTCGAGGGAAGCTGCGAGGCTGGCAACAAGGGAGAGGGCCTTCTCAGTGGTGGTCCCTAAATTATGGAATGATTTGATTGACGAGATGTGCCTGGCGCCAACACTGTTATTTTTTCAGCGCCAGGTCAAGACTTTCCTCTTCTCCCAGGCAATTTTTAACAGCATTTGAATAGCATGTGTTTTAACTTGCCTATCAGTTTGTATGGGTTTTAATTTGGTATCATTTAAATTTCTATACTTGTTTTTAATGTTTTTAATTGTTGTAAACCACCCAGAGAGCTTAGGCTATGAGGCGGTATATAAATGCAATAAGTAAACGAACAAACAAATAAATATCCCTGCTTCCCCCACATTTTTTTATTTTTTAAAAAAGTGACTCTGCTCCTTGAATGGCTACAGGGCAACAGAAGGGTGCTGTCCCAGCAAATGGAGAAGCATCAGTAGACAGCTGTGACAAAGTTGACTTGCTCCCCCCCCCCCGCTTGCAGGGCATTGGACCTGGGGAAGAGAGATGGGCAAATCCTTCCAATCGTGCTCCAAAGCCAGCCCCAGCTTAACATTCAAATAAGATGATTATACACTGAAGACTTGCCCATCAATTCTAAAATTTTAATTGTTCTGTTGCCAGTCACCGGTTCAGGTGTCTCATGCATGTCTCTCTCTCTCACTTTAATGCTTGAGTTGCAACGTGTGTGTTGTTGTACTCTAGTTGCACCTGATTGGGTGTGTACAGTCAGCCGTGTGACCTTATTTACAAAAGTCATTAGTGGCTGATGGAGGAGAAAGGGAGAAAAGCTTTGGTGGCATCATGCACACAAATGCCGCCCAATGGATATTTAATGTGCATTGCTTAGAGATCTGTGTGTGTATGTGTGTGCACATGCATGTGTGTACATGTGCATGTGTGTGTGTGTGTGTTTGTACATGTGCAAGAATAAATGATCAGGTATAAGCAGTGAGGCTGACCCATTAGGGCAAGTGGGGCCGATCTATTAGGGTTGCTCCACAAAGCTGAGTCTGCTGTCAGCCAGCCCTCACCTGCCTACCTTCTTACTTACAACCCCTGTAGGGGGTGGCTCTGGCTGTCAGCTTCCTCCTCCTCCTTAGTCTCAGGATTGCCTTTGTAAAACTCAGCGAGGAGGATGGGGATGAAACAAGAATGAGTTGGCGCTGCCTTTCATTGGCTCTAGCTCTGCCAGCCACTTGCTTTGGCTCCACCTACTGTTGGACTCCCTAACTTCCACCTTACCAGTCCTAGCGGACCCCAGCCTCCACTGAGTATATGTGAGGATGGGTGTGTGTGGCTATTATGTGCAGATGTGTCAAAATAAGGCCGTAAGAAGAGCCCTGCTGGATCGGGCCAAAGGCACCAAGTTGTAGTGCTATGAATAACTACCCCGGTTCTCCGCACCATGAATCATTTTATATATGTGTGAATGTGTATGAATGGGTGTGGCTCTGTGTGTATGAAAAAGAGCAAGAGGTGGCCCCATGCACCTTTTGCCTCTGGTTCCACCCACTGCTGCAATGCATCCCCTGGAAGGTTGGGAGTGAAAGAATGCAGCTCACAGGCTGAAAAAGGTTCCCAACCCCGAACTCTGGGACACCCAATGAAGCGGAATGTTAGAAGATTCAGGACAGACAGAATAAAGTCCTTCTTCACACGAGAGAGCCAGTGTGGTGTAGTGGTTAAGGTGCTGGACTACAACCTGAGAGACCAGGGTTCGAATCCCCACACAGCCATGAAGCTCACTGGGTGACCTTGGGCCAGTCATTTCCTCTCAGCCTCAGAGGGAGGCAATGGTAAACCCCCTCTGAACCACGAAAACCCTATTCATAGGGTCACCATAAGTCGGAATCGACTTGAAGGCAGTCCATTGCTGTTCACACAGGACACCATTAAACTATTGTTTGTTTGATTGATTGATTGATATCCCGCCCTTCCTCCCAGTAGGAGCCCAGGGCGGCAATTATGGAATTTGCTCCTTGAGGAGACAGTGATGGCTGCCATTTTGGGTGGATTTAAAAGAGGATTCATAGAGAATAAGGCTATCAGTGGCTACTCACCCGGATGGATATGTCCTGTGTGTCAGAGGCAGTATGCTTCTCAATACCAGCTGCTAGAAACCGCAAGAGAGGAGAGCGCTGTTGGCACTCAGGTCCTGCTTGTGGGCTTCCCACAGGCTTCTGGTTGGCCACTAGGAGAACAGGATGTTGTACTTGGTGGGTCTGATCCAACCGACTCTTCTTATGTTCTTATGATCCATATTGGTCTTCAGGCTTCATCAGAGCCAGGCTGAGTTAAGATCCAGAACCCACAAAGTTGGAAGTGCTATCAAGATCTCCAAGGACATCACAGGAGATGATCTGAAAAGCTGAACAGCAGCAGTGCTGAACTGCAAGTGGCCCACCTGTCCCCGGTAGAGTCGTGCACCTTTCTTCCTCTTCATGAAGGTGCTTCTTCTCTCAGCTGAGTGCTGTGATGGGGTAATCTGAATCTCCAGCACAGTGCTGGACTGACAGGAGATGAAGCCATATATGTGTGTGTGCATGTGCTTACATATATGTGGGTGTGTATGCAGTGGGTACAGGTGGCTGTGTTGGCAGTGGGGCAGTGAATCCACTCTGGATTTTAGTCCAAACTTTCAAGGAACTGTCCAAGGTGCTTTCACGTCAGGCAAGCCTGAACAAGCAGGGGGAAATAAGCTGTAATGTCAAAACAAAAACTGAAGAGTCGACTTGGTAACATTGTTAAAAGAGTGTTGGACTGGGACTGGCAGAAACCTGAGTTCAAATCCTCCATTCATTCTTGATGCTCACTATGGGTTGGTTTGTTTTTTAGGGTATATTCTGCAACATGTTACTGACACAATAAGAGTGCATTATGGTGGATTTATGCTGGACCATTCACACATCATTCAGTTTTATTCGTTGTTCTGTGATGCTTTCCCAATGTTACTGCATTATTGCCAACTGGAGGAGCACTCTTGTGCTACAGCGCAACAGTAGTAGCACACACACAAAATCCGGAACATTTGTGGTATATATAAAAAAAGAGGATTTCAGCAGGAAGTTATGGGACATGGACTGAATGGAAACGAAGCAGTATGTCTCCCCTGAAGCTATTGCAGGTACACTCAGTACTGAAAGTGTGATCATGTAGAACTACCCCAATACCATCATGAGCACAAATAATCATAAATGCACAATAAAAAGGGCATCTGGAAGGAGCCTCTATCTCTCAGCTTACCCTTCCTCACTGGGCAGCTGGGGCAGAGAGAAGAAAAGGATAACTCTGTGTTCATTGCCCAAAGCTCCTTGGGTGAAGATGCCACCAGCTTCTATCCTTACTTCAGTGGTTGTTATTCCATCGACGTGATCAACAGGCCCCCAAGAATGACTGCTGTTACTCTCAGCTCTGTGGTATTCTGGATAGAGTGAAGGAGGTTCAGATGTCCTACTTCAAAGGCACCCTTTTGACACAGCTTGGCCAGGAATGATGGGAGTTGTAGTCCAACAACGTCTGGAGAGCACCAGGTTGGGGAACGCTGGCCAAGAGCAAAGAAAAAATGACAGCAACCTTCACTTGCCTTGACCTCTCCTTCTGTACAGTGATGGAGATTGACCACTGATGATGGTGCCAAAGAGGAGTCTACAGAGAACACCTAGCCTTGAGATCTTCAACCTTGGATCACATGGGGCTGATTCACATGGCACCTAAAGTTCGTATTAAAAATGCAGCTTTTGCCTTCGTGATAGATTTGCAAGGTTCACACTTCTACCTTCCAATCTGCTGTTTTCTATTCACACTAGTCGGAGTCCCTCTCGAAAGGTTTAGTATCGCTGTTTCCTTTTGGCCCCAACCTCTAATTTTACATGTGTACTCCCTCTGGTTGCTCGGTTACTGGGCATGTGCAAAAATTCTTCTCCTGCACAATATTTCAACTACCTCCTGCCCCCAACCACTTCCAGAAGTTTGGCAGTTGAAAAGAAGTGGGGTCATCTGCCCCCCATTTCTCCAAGGTCCCTTTATTCAGAGTAAATTTCCCCTCTTGCCTTGAAAAAACAATTTGCAATCCCCATGACTGTTCAGGCTTCAAGGCTGCAGCCAGGAGAGTGCCTCAGTGTGAAATTGACATGACACTGACTAGACCCCCCTATTCCTGGTAAAACCCTTTATACCTTTTTGTAAAAAAATTAGCCAGTTAGAGACAGGTTTTGTGTGTGTGTGTGTGTGTGTGAGAGAGAGAGAGAGAGAGAGAGAGAGAGAGAGAGACTGTGCCTCCTGTCACATCACTGGTAATTGGTGGATAGGTTTTGGGGAGATGTGGAGGTGGCTCAGGCTACCCAGGAGTTGCTCCTTTCCCCCTCTGCTGAGATGGCGTGCAGCAAACTGGAAGAGAAAAGTAGTGCCTTGTGTGCAGCTGCTGAAGTTGTTAGCCTGGGTCACATAGTGATTTCAGTGGGAAATGTTATGCACTCTAGGCTGCCCTGTTTCTATCATGCCGACACCAGCACACACTTCGCAGCCCAACATTCATTCATTCATTCATTCATTCATTCATTCATTACATTTATATACCGCCCCATAGCCAAAGTTCTCTGGGCGGTTTACAGCAATTCAAAACATTAAAAACAAATATACAATTTTTAAAACACACAAAAAAATTAAAAAACAATTTAACATTCCCTTCCTTTGTGCAGATCAGCAGAGCTGTGCAGGAAAGTTGTGGGGGTAATTCAGCTTCACTTTTGCAAAGCCCGAGGAAGTCTGGCGGAAACAGTTCGAACCGTGCAGAAGTTTAAAAAAGAAAGAAAGAACAGGAGTGAAGGAAGGCAGTTTACTGGGGCAAGAGAAAGGAGGGCTGCAGCAGTTCAGGAGCAGGCAGTTGGAAGTTGCTTGTTAAGCCAAGGGAAATAAAATGGAATTCATGGAGAGTTTAGTGGGCGGAGAAAGGGGAGTATCTGAAAGTGATGATCCACCCCCCAGCAAAAAAAACATCAGCACAAAGCACCTACATGGAGTAATGCTGCGAAGTGGAGACAGTTTTTCATTCACTTTCTGCATTATCCCCGGATTGGTTTAATGTGGAATTAAAGGGGGGAACTGCATCCTAGCTCCTCTTCACCTGCAACGTCATGTGAATCTTCTGAATTAAACGGGGATGCAAGTAGCACCAATCTCACAATAACTCTCAGTGTGAACCAACCCTAGATGTTGTTGAACTTAACCTCCAATCCACCCTGGCCAGCTTGCCAATGGTCAGGGATGATGGAAGCTGTAGTCCAATTGGAGACCCAAGTTTGACTAAGGTCGATCTAGCTCAAGGGTCACAAAACCTGCTCAGCCAATAAAATGCTCTGGGTGACTATATTGGCTGCATCACTATTCCCCCTTTGCCTTCTATCTTACTAGGATTGTTGTGAGTGTAAAATGAAATAACTGTGAAATGCTTTGTGTGCCAAAAAATGCTATGCAGAGAGCAAAGTCTGGAGTGTCACATGAAGAGCCATAAGTGGAAGAGTCGCATGTATTGTTGGAGTCCTTCAAGGTTCACCAGCAGTTAACAATCCGGCTGGTCCGGCTGACGGGACAAGGAAGCTTGAAAGTGTATCTGGGTCTGTCATTAATGTGTCCTGCTCTGCTGCCTCCTTGAGCTGCAAGGGCCAAGCAATTGCTATATAAATATCTTGCTCGGTATGAAAGGCCCTCGACCTACTTTCCAGACAATAGCACTGGTCTCTCAGTCACTCATTCATCACTCACTCCCACCACCACCACCCCGACTCCTCTCAGCAGGAGTCCCATGTCTGGGATCGCTGCCATTTCACAGCCTTTTCTACCTTTCCATTCAGACACAATCTGCTTAAGAGCCAAATCTGCCCTCTGGCTCCAAAGTCATTCATCGTAAGAGCCATCGGCAGACTCAGCAATCAGCTGCTCTTTTGATCAGTTGTAGGAGAAAGAGGCATCGTATATTCTGTGGTGTGGTGGCAAAATTTCAAGGGGAAGGCAAAGAAGTGAATTCTTAGCTCTACGACAGGGGATGTAGAGGCCTCTAGATGATATTGGACTCCATCAGCCCCAGCCAGCATGGTCAGTGGTCAGGGATGTTGGGAGTTGGAGTCCAGCAACCTCTGGAGGGAACCACATTGGCTAACCCTCAGCCAGAGGGGCAAGCTTATGTGTGTGCGTACACCCAGAGATGTCTTGGACCTCAGGGCTAGAGCACATGGTTTTCATGCAAAGGGTCACAGGTTCAGTCTCTGGTATCTCCATTTAAAATGTAGGTGATGGGAAAGTTCTATCTCTGGCTCAGGCCCTGCAGAGCTACTCCTAGTCAGAGCAGACCAGGGCTAGCCAATGTGGTGCCCTCCAGGTGTTGTTGGACTCCCCATTAGCTCCAGCCAGCAGGGCCAATGGTCAGGGATAATGGAAGCTGGAGTCCAACAACATCTGGAGGGCACCATGTTGGCTATCCCAAGAATTGACAGTCGTTGGCTAGATGTGCAAATAGTATGACCTAGCAGTTGTCAGCTTCCTCTGTTCCTACCAGCAGTGGAGGCTGTTCCTCTGGGGCAAGTGGGGCACAGCCCCACCTAGATCAGCCTGCCTCCAGCAAGCCCTCACCTGCCCACCTCCTTACTTAAAACCAGCCTAGGGGGTGGCCCAGGCTGTTTGTTTCCTCCTCCGTAGTCTTAGGGCCAGCTGAATGGATGCCTTCTCTGGAATGTCCCCTTTTGGAGAAGGATTTCTCGCAAAGAGGAAGGAGCATCAATAATAGATGCATCAGCAACAGAGCTGATCTTAGGGTGGCCACTTCTGCACTGCCAAAAGAAAAGAAAACAAGAGGATTTGGATCAAAGTTGCCTGTGCTAATTCATCTGTATAGATGCAAATTTAGTCATTATTATATTATAAGATAAATAGAAATAGCATACATCTCATACCGGAGGAGACTGACCAGGGGTCCTAAGTGCCTGCTCAGCCTTTTTTTCAGGTGCTCACTGTTGATAGGAAACTGCAAGGCCCTGCCTGCTTAGGGTTCTTTTAGTTTTAAACTGGACTTGGACTGGACAGCCCTTCAAACAGAGGACTAGCCTGTGTACAGTAAGACACACGGTGGCCCTAGCTGATCTGGAGTATGTTGGCTCAGTATCTTAGCAGTTTCCATGGACTGTATGCAATATTAGTCATGCTCAGAGTAAGCCCACTGAAATGAATGAAGATACAAACGTAGGTCCATTATTTATTTATTTATTTATTAGATTTATATCCTGCCCTTTCTCCCAGTAGGAGCCCAGGGCATCTTAATAAATTCCATTTATTTATTTAGGCCATTTCTATACCGCTTAATATATAAACATACCTCCAAGTGGTATACAGAAAACTAAAACAACAACAAGAACAAATGTTACGAAAATGAATAAGAAGACCATTAATACAAATTACTAATAAATGCACACAGGTAACGTTTCCTTCTCCTTCTGGCACACCTCCCCACTCAACCCTGGTTGCTGTACTGGCTCTCGCCCAGGGCCTAAACCAGCTCACAGATTACCCCCCGAAAACAATCTCATGAAAGAGAGGGTTCTTGGAACCTGCAGACACCACCGTGATCGCTCACCCAAGGCTGGCTTTTATGGATAGGCACCAACACTGGTGTGGCTTCCTTAGGCTCCCCACAGCTATTTGCAATTCAACACTCCCCTGCCCTGCACACACCCTGTTTGGGGGGTATAGCAGATTTTATTTAGTGAAAAGGACGGCAAATAGGACAGCCCTTCAGTCTGGGTGAGGCAAATGGGGGTACTGCCTCCATTGTGGCCCCCCCAGGATTTATTTATTTATTTATTTATGTTTAACTTGTTGTTTTTAATTTGTGACAGGACAGCCTCCATTTAAAGAATTTCAATTTATTTTAAGAACAGGAGTGATTTAAGGACTCTCTGAAAAATTCAGTGAATAAAGCAGGGCAAGTGCACAACAAAAGCCTCATCCAGAAGAGCCCCCAAAAGTCTGCTCAGTCAAGACTTTCCCTGACTCAGGGTGGATTTTTCATGATCACAATCAGCCTATAATTACTTAAGTGATCCTGGGGGAAAAGCAGCCTGTATATAACATATTTGCAGAGTTAAATATTAGCATTTTCTATTATGGGCTAGAGTTGGCCTCTACCCCTTGGATTTTCCTTTGCTCTGCTTTTCAGCTTTTCAGTTGTGTTCTCTATCTAGTCAGCAGGAAAGAAGCATGTTTGTTTGTCTGAAGTAAGAAGCAAGAGTTTGTTTACTCTGCATTACTATGATAAGTAGAGAAGGATTGGGTGCTTATTGCTAAAGGGTGAGATAAAGAGAGAACTTAAACTGATCTGAAAAAATATCCATCTGAAGTTACCCTTTACTCTTTTAAAGCACTTATTATACTCACAATCATAGTGGCTATTTTTTCTTCTTTTTCTTGAATATTTGATGGCAAAGGATGAAAACAGCCCTAAAGGAATAGAAATACTGCTGTGCACACTGCAGTTGGTTGGCTGACTGGTCGCCTAGGCTGTAACTCAGGCCTAATCTCTTATTTTCCCAATGTGTGCAGCTCATCATGAGACATTTTCAGGCTTTCTGGGCAGAAATATCAACCCAGCAACCAGTAAAAAAAAATATCATTTTTTCCATGATTTGTTTTAAGTTGTTTAATTAGTCCTTTACAGAGCAACCAGTTAAAATTTTTTCCATCGATTGTCCAAGGGGAAGGAAAATCTAAAGGTCAGAAACAAGACTAGAAGGAGACACCGTCATGGAGGAGTTCACAAACACACCTAAAGCATTTGCTTTCTCTGTGCCCTTCCCTAAACAAGTTTGTTTTTCTGGTGAAATCTAAATCCCTAATGCAGCATCAAAGCCAAGCTCAGCAGCTCACTGTCAAGTAGTTCAATTTATGAAGAATCAGACAGGGACAGACTAGAAGGGGGGACCCTCAAGGAGAAGATAACACCTTTTGGTATCCCCATGTTCCCTGTATCCTTAGCATCCTTTTTGGTTATGAAAGAAAAAATGATGTCACAATTCCTGATGTTCATACGAAATCTTCTGTTAACTTGACCTTGACATAGCCCATTATGTATGTTAACACACTCTGTGCATGGAGAAGTGAGAGGAAAAGTCACTGCCTTTCCTTTCCCCTGGCCTGGCCCTCACATCATCTCCACCAGTGGGGTGGGCATGGGGGATTGGCTGATGCTATGCACTTCCCCCACTTCTATGCCTCACCTAGAAATGTGTCTTTCACCTATCAAGGAAGCTGGCTATACCTCTGGAGTAGAACACCCCTCCAATGGGTCTGCTCTGAGTATAATGCAACCCCGCATGTCCAGATGGCCCCATAGCTCTTAAATTGTTCCTCCTAGAGCCTCTTGGCCACACAACCCCTTAAGAATTGGCAACGATTAGCACAGCAAGACAGCTCTGATTGCCCAGATCCCTACTAGTGGTTAAGCATCGGGAGGGAAAGCTGACAGTCTGCTTAGCTGAGGCCAAAGCACTGAAGAGGTTAATGAATGAGTAATGGGGAAGAAGTCGATCTTGGAAAAGAGACAGCTGTCTCCATGGCTGCCTCTGGCTGCCTTGCCAATTGGCTCAACTTCCAACCGGCTCAGCTGTTTGCATTGGCTTCTGTGCCAAAGATCAGAGTTCAGATGAAGAAAAGAGCTTACAGACATCTGGAGCTGAAAGGAAAGAGAAACAGAGAGAGAGAGAGAGAGAGAGAGAGAGAGAGAGTCCTGAAACTCCCTATTGTCTTATACTAGAACTCTACACTTAGTAATGAAGGTAGTGTAACCAGTGGAGACTGGTGGCGCCAATGTTAGTGGGGCAGTGAATCTGCTCTGGGTTTTAGTCTGAATGTTCAAAGAGCTATCCAGGGTGCTGAAAGCTAGACCCAGAGTGGATTCACTGCCCCACTGACATCAGCGCCACCAGTCTCCACTAAGTGTAACGAAGACCTGGAGGCTGGCTATCCAACGGATAAACAGGTTCCTCCCCACTAGAGCTAGGCCAGCATTCCCTAATGTAGTATCCACCAGATGTTTGGAACTACAACTCCCATAGCCATTCTGGCCAAGACTGTTGTAACTCATGGGCAGAGCAACTCATCTAAACATTACCTTTGTACAGTAGGGTAGTTTCTACACACAGTTGCATGCCCCTTTCTGTCCTCTAGCCAGGAAAGCCGGGAGCATTTAACAGAATTACTCCAGCCATGCAAAAACACTCTGGGTGTGAAGCAAGGCCAAGGGAGAGTTCTGGGTGCCAGGCAGAGAGGCCTGGAGAGGGCTGCATTCAGCCCTTGCCTTCTCTCAGATGTTAAACTATGTTGTTTGAACAGGTCTTTGCAATATGAATTGTCTCTTTTTAACCTGTCAGAATGTATTGACGTTTTTAAATGATGTTTTTATGGATGCTTTTTGCTGACTTTATTTTTATTTGTTGTATGCCACCTCTATATACTTTTACGAATGTGCAGGTTATAAATACATAAGCAAACAAACAAGACTACTTTTTTGTCCCTGTAATGTCTGAATGAGTCCAAACAAAGGAGGATAGGGGGCAGGGCTTTGAAGGTATGGTGATGTTTGCAGGAGTAAATTTTTTTATTTAAAATATATTGCAGGACTGAGTACAGACTCCAGTTTCCTGAGAATCTCCACATTCATTTTTAAAGCAAGTTTCTAGCCCTTAGGGCAGTAAACCTATGGTTGACAGCATTGGGCAGCAGAACCTCCAGAGGGCCTGGGCTGCAGTGCCTGCAGAGATCTTCCCCTCACACTATGCTGAGCAAAAAACAAACAAACCCAGAATAAATTATGCACAATCAATAATAAGAAGCAATATGCAAATAGATTGAATTATGCAAATTTGTTCAATTTGAAAAATTTATACAAGTCATGGAATTTAGCATTTCTTGGTAAAGAATTTGGTTTGCCTATATATGACATTTAGATTATAGTTTTAATTTTATTTTTTAACAAGGTGTGTGTATGGCTACTCTCAGTATGGAGTGAGGGGAGTTATATTGATAAAGAGGTAGAGTTGGTAAGGTCCAGATTCAACCCCAGCCTCTCTTATAAATGGATCTCTAGTATTTTTCTGAACAGAGAGGACCCATCGCTCAGTGTGCATAAGGTCCCAAGTTCAGCCTCTGTCATCTCCAGTTTTGCTGGACTGCTGCCAGTTCCACTAGACCAGGGATAACCAATATGGTGCCCTCCAGATGTTGTTGGCCTGCAACTCCTCTCTTCCACTGACCACTGGCCACGCTGGCTGGAGCTGTTGGTAGTTGGAGCCCAATAACCTCTGAAAGCACACCATGTTGACTACTCCTGCGGGACACAGTATTGAGCTAGATAGTCTGGGCTGGTATGAAGCAGCTTCCTTGTTGCCAGTTGGGGCAATCATAAGAACATTCACTAATAGGCAAAAAACCTTACAGTTCAAGAAGGTACCTATAGCCCACAGATATTTCTATCAAACTTTAAAAAGCAGGGAAATTGGGCAGCTGTAGTGAATGCACCAGAGGAGCAGGAGACCTGACCTCCTCTCTGAGATATTGTACTGCCCTACAAATTTGTCAAAATGCAAACACAATTTGGGTTGGTCTTTCACAGTCCAATCCACTTGGAATGATTAGCCAAGCCTAGCAGCTGTGAATCTGGCTTTTAGAACACTGACAGTTGGTTCTTACTGAGCATGCCCAACACTATCATTCAGTTCACTGTAAAAAATTCTTAAATTAATCAAAAATCAGCCAGGCATTTTTTAAACTTTTAAACTGCAGAAGATGAAAGTCAGAGTATGGGGCAAGGTCAGTAATAGGATTACAGGTACTCTGTGAACACGCCTGATTTTTAATGAATTTCAACAGATTATGAGAACTCTGACAGAAAGAAGTCTAAAAGGGTTCTGTTTTTTTTCCCTCTCATTTTAGACATTTTAGACTCTTGTGGCTGTATAATAAGAGGAGCCTGCTGGATCAGGCCAATGGCTCATCTAGTCCATCATCTTCTTCTCATAGTAGCCAACCAGCTGCCCATGGGAAGCCCACAAGCAGGACCTGAGTGCAAGACCACTGTCCCCTCCTGGGGTTTCCAGCAACCGGTATTCAGAAGCATGTCACCTCCGACTATGGCAGCAGAACATAGCCATCATGGTTAGTAGCCATGGAT
Source organism: Rhineura floridana (assembly GCF_030035675.1). Taxonomy (NCBI): domain Eukaryota; kingdom Metazoa; phylum Chordata; class Lepidosauria; order Squamata; family Rhineuridae; genus Rhineura; species Rhineura floridana. The sequence goes on from NC_084494.1 coordinate 10,459,670, forward strand.
AGCCTTGTCCTCCATGAATTTGTCTAATCCTCTTTGAAGCCATCCACATTGGTGGCCTTTGCTGCCTCTTGTGGGAGTGAATTCTATAATTTAACTATGTGCTATGTGAAGAAATACTTCCTTTTGTCTGTCCTGAATCTTCCAACATTCAGCTTCATTGGATGTCCACAAGTTCTAATGTTATGACAGCGAGGGAGAGAAAGCTTTTCTCCATCCACTCTCTCCAAGCCATGCATACTTTTATATATACTTTTATCATGTCGCCTCTGACTCGCCTTTTCTCTAAATTAAAAAGCCCCAAATGCTGCAGCCTTTCCTTATAGGGGAGTCGCTCCATCCCCTTTGGTTGTCCTTTTCTGGACCTTTTCCAACTCTACAATATCCTTTTTGAGGTGAGGCGAGCAGAACTGTACACAGTATTCCAAATGCGGCTGCACCATTGTATAATGGCATGATGATATCATCAGTTTTATTTAAATCAGCACTAATCTAGAAGGGCCTTGGTCTTGAAACTCCTTAAATCTCCTGCAACATAAGTATCTTGTATTCTGCAAGCAAGGATATATACTCCTGGCTGCCACTCCCAAAGGCTGATTTATCTGCAAGAAGTGGGAATCAACTCTTGCTTCAGTGTTCCATCTCACTTAACATCACACAAAATTCCTGGAAGAGTCTTGAAGGGTACTTTCCTTGACTGCTGTTCCAATTTCCCCCCCCCTCCCCATCTCAGGCTGCTTGACTCAGTTAGGCAATGTTAGGGATCTGATCCCTTGGACCCTTATAGAAGGTGAATTGCCATGATGGTACAGCTGGCTTGCTAATGTGATACAATTGGGGTGGCAGCCTGATTAAAGAAATCTTTGTGGATGAATCAAATTTATTTTAATCCATTTCATTGATAAATTTCCATTGTTTTGCACATGATTAAAAACAATAGTGCTGAAGTGTCTATTTTAAGATGGTGCATAGGTAGGGATCCTCTCCTGGGTGAGAGATGCAGGAGAAGGCCTAAAATGGTGCCTGCCATCTGCAGTGTTCAAATTAAAAACAGAAGGACGGACGGACGGACGGACAGACGGACGGACGGACGGACAGACAGACAGACAGACAGACAGACAGATAGATAGATAGATAGATAGATAGATAGATAGATAGATAGATAGATAGATAGATAGATAGATAGATAGATAGATAGATAGATAGATAGATAGATAGATAGATAGATAGATAGATAAGAACATAAGAACATAAGAAGAGCCTGCTGGATCAGGCCAGTGGCCCATCTAGTCCAGCATCCTGTTCTCACAGTGGCCAACCAGGTGCCTGGGGGAAGCCCGCAAGCAGGACCCGAGTGCAAGAACACTCTCCCCTCCTGAGGCTTCCAGCAACTGGTTTTCAGAAGCATGCTGCCTCTGACTAGGGTGGCAGAGCACAGCCATCATGGCTAGTAGCCATTGATAGCCCTGTCCTCCATGAATTTATCTAATCTTCTTTTAAAGCCGTCCAAGCTGGTGGCCATTACTGCATCTTGTGGGAGCAAATTCCATAGTTTAACTATGCGCTGAGTAAAGAAGTACTTCCTTTTGTCTGTCCTGAATCTTCCAACATTCAGCTTCTTTGAATGTCCACGAGTTCTAGTATTATGAGAGAGGGAGAAGAACTTTTCTCTATCCACTTTCTCAATGCCATGCATAATTTTATACACTTCTATCATGTCTCCTCTGACCCGCCTTTTCTCTAAACTAAAAAGCCCCAAATGCTGCAACCTTTCCTTGTAAGGGAGTCGCTCCATCCCCTTGATCATTCTGGTTGCCCTCTTCTGAACCTTTTCCAACTCTAGAATATCCTTTTTGAGATGAGGCGACCAGAACTGTACACAGTATTCCAAATGCGGCCGCACAGATAGATAGATAAGCTCATTTAAACCAGTAGCGGCTGGCAGCTCCATGTCAGTGGGGCAATGGAATCCACTCTGGGTTTTAGTCTGAACCTTCAAGGTCCTCCTTGAAGGTTTGGACTAAAACCCAGAGTGGATTCCATTGCGTCCACTGACATGGAGCCACCAGCCACCACGGATTCAAACAAAGGACATAATCTCATTCACAATGCGCTTCTTGTTTTCTGGTGTATCTCAGCGCAGCTACTCAGGCACCAGGGAAATAAGAGAAGCAATCACCAGCCTGGATCCATTCCATGCTCTGCCGATAGGGGAAAGCCTCTTCTAAAATGATGCCTGCCATCTGCAGTGCTTAAATAAAATTTAATTAAAATCTTGTTTATACATGAGGGCCACATTCTCTTCTGGGCAACCTTCCAGGGGCCACATGCCAGTGGCAGGCAGGTCCAGAGGCAAAACTGGGCAGAGCAACAAATGTGAATGTTATCTTGGTATATCAGGCTAATTTCTGCACACCCTCACACACCCCTCTCTGTCAACCATCGAGGCAAGCCAAAGGCACGATCAGAGCTCAAGGACACCAGGAAAAAGTACTGAAGGAGGGTGTGGAGCAGGGCCAGAGAGGGGTATGGCCTGGCGAGGAGAGTATGGCCCAGGGAGAGTCCCAAGGGTCATCTCAAGAGGTCTGGAGGGCCACATTTGGCATCTGGAGCTGAGGCTCACCATCCCTGCCTTATTGCTTCTTGAGCCTCTCTCCTCTCTGAAGCTCCAGCCAGCGCTTCACCTCAGCTGTCCTTTGCATTCTTTCCACATCAACTGTGCAAACTTTTGCATTCCCCCCGCAAACAAAACTCCTGCTAGGCTAGGGAAGGGGAGAGCAGAGGAAGTATAATGTTTGCACACATCTCATTAGTTGAATTCTCATCCCCAAGACTTAGCAGACTATGACCAGGAACATCCCTAGCAAATAATAAGCAGAAGAGCCATCAGAGAGGAAGCGAATGCAAGGACCTCCAGTGACAGTAATTACCTGTCACTTTTTAGAAGCAAAGTGGAGATCTGCAATGGAGGATCCCATCTGGGACAGAGTGGAGGGCAGGGAGGAATGGAGACAATATTGGGACCATATACTTTAAAGTATTTAATTGGGAGATGACTCAGTCAAAGCTTTCATTGATTAATTGGCCAGCCTGAACTTGATGAGCGCGTTCTTTTATTGTTTTGGAAGCCACTTGAGCTTAGTTGAGAAAAGGGCAGTACATAGTCACATAATAAGCCTGTTGCTGAGCTGTACACCCTCGTCAGTATTACCAAAGTAGCGGCCTGACACATCCTCTCTAAAAGACTGAACAGAGGATTCTGGGGTATGCCTTACTAGGGATGGACATCAGAGCAACTGCTTTGCATGCTGAAGGTTCCAGACTCAATCCCCGGGATCTGCAGGTAGAACAGGGAGCATCCCCTGTCTGAAATACTGGAAAGCCATTGTCTAGTCAATGTAGACAGTACTGAACCAAATGAACCAGTGGTCTGACAGAGGATAAGGCAGCTTAATTGTTTGGTGAAGGGCTGTAACTCAGTAGCAAAGCATCGGCTTTGCGTGCAGGAGGTCACAGGCTCAGTCTTTGGCATCTGCAAGCAGGGCTGGGAACACCCGCTCTCTGAAACCCTGGGGAGCCATCTGCCGGTCAGTGCAGACAGTAGAGAGTGAGACAGTGGAGGCTGGTGGCCGAAAGCATCTTGAAGGCACCTTGGACAGCTCAGGCTAAAACCCAGAATCAATTCACTCCCAACTGACATCGGAGCCACCAGCCTCCACTGGTGTGAGACAGCATAGCCTAGGCCCCTGCTGACTTGGGGCCTGTACACGTGTACCCCTATACCTCCATGTTGGCTGCCCTGGCCCTTGAACTCTGAACATGCCTTTTGCTTCCCTGGATGGAAGGTAGAGAGGGATGTGCGCCTGGGTGTAAAAACAAGCCCACTCTCAGTAATGGCTGGTACCTATTGGAACTGGTGGGGCGGAAGGCAGGGAGCCCAACAGTAGGTGGAGCCAGAGCCAATGAGAGGTGGAGCCAACTCATTCTAGTTTTGTCCCTGTCCTCCTCCCTGCTGAGTTTTGCAAAGGCAACACTGAGCCTAAGGAGGAGAAGGACACTGACAGCAAGAGCCGCCATCTGGATGGGTTATACATAAGGCAGATAGGTGCAGGCTAAGGTTGGTGAGGCAGTGCCCCCACTAGCCCCAATGGACCAGCCTCCACTCCTTCTGTAGAAAGTTAAAAATTAGCATTTCTTGCTCTGCCTACTTTTGCCTCTGCATCACCTGCCAGTCCCCGGAAGGTTGCCTAGAAGAGCTGGAAAAGCTTCTCTGCCCCTGATGTACCTGAAGAGTCATGAAAAAGAGAGGCAGCCCTCTCTTTCCTATGTTTCCAACCTTTAGCCAGATTGTGTTCAATGATGCTTACTCCCAGGAACGTAAGCCAGGCTTGAAAACAAACCCTGAAAAGTTGCTAGCCTGCAACCCAGTTCTGTGAGGTGTGGCATCCTCTGAATGGTCTGCAATCTCCAAGGAACACCGACTTTGCAACTAAAATTAAATATCAATTTGTACGACAACTCTGCAAATCCTCTTTTATCTTTAAGCCCTGGTAGTAGGAGCCACTAACTCACACAATCACTGCTGAGTGCTTTGTTTTCTCTGGTAGTTCTTAAGTTGCATCTCTGTGTGTGCATGTGTGTGTATGTGTGTGTGTGTGTGTGCAGAACCTTTGCTAAGAATCACAGTGGGGATATCTTGCAATCTTGAGGGAGCTGAGGCTTCAGTACCTTGGAGAGTTCCCCACTCCCTCCACACCTCAGATGCATGGATTAGGGGGGCAGGTGCTACAATGATTACATGGTAGTAAACTCATGAGCAGAATGGTTACATTCATGTGCACCACTCAATTTCTCACTTGGCATTTGAAGCCTTGCAGCTGGATGTACAAACCGGTTTGACTGAAGAGCATTGTGCTTGAGGTGAGGTGAGGTGAAAGGAAAGCCCTGTCCGGGTTGCTTAAGGCTGGCAGGATACATTTGAGCTAGAGAGTGAAAAAGCAGCAGAAGCTGCTCCAGCTCAAAGGTTTTCCATTGTATGATCTGTTGCTGTTAACATTGCTGCTTGCTTTTTACTGATGCTAGCTTTGATTTCCTTTTTAGGTTACATTTTGTTTTGTCTTTAGATTGCCTTTTTTATCTTGGTTTGTACTGTGTTGGCTTTGTGGACACCCCTCTTTTGAGGGGCTGAATTAGGAACCTAGGAAACTGCTTTGGGCTCAGTGGAGGCTAGTGGCTCTGATTTCAGTGGGGCAGTGAATCTGTCAGAACTGAGCTTGGACAGCCCCTTTGAAAGTTCAGACTGGAGTGGATTCACTGCCCCACTGACATTGGGGCCACCCATCTCCACTGCTTGTGCTAAGACTGTTGGTCCATCTATCTCAGTATTGTCTACACTGCTAGTCATCTTCAATGACCACAGAATGCTGAGTGTCAATTTTGGGGGGAACAGAAGTCTGGAGGTGAAAAGGGAATGGAATGGAATAATCTGGAAAAGGGCTGGCTGACTGGCTGGCTGGAGCCCTGAACAGGAGCATTCCACACTGGAGACCCCACATTTATCCATATAGTACACACATTGGCAAATACCCACATAATGCCCCATATGTTTCTGTTCGGCCACTTCAATCTGCAAAACTTGCACAACTGCCGCATAATGGCCATTCCACATATGCGAGGAGTCAATCCTTTAGTGTGGTTTGAAACTCCCTGCCTATTAACATTAGGCAGGCACATTCTATTGTTTTTAGTTTCTGAAAACTTTTTTTGTTTCTACAAGCCTATCCAGATATATTATTTAGTTACCTATATTGGTTTTGAATGCTTTGTTGATTTTATCTGTGTTTTAATGATGGTATGTGACATTGTCAAGCCAACAGATTATCCAAGAGCCAAATAGTTGTTCTTTAAAAATACATTCCTGTTTTAAAATTTCATGTGCTTTTCAGCAAGCAGTGAAATTTTCATTCGAGAGTCAAAGTTTAAAGTACTCATTGTCTGCGTGGCAAGTGCTTTGGATCCCTAGTGTAATAAGCATGAACTATACACACATTGGAATAACATATATTCATTTATTTACCACTCTTTGGATACTCAATTTTTTAATTACAAATGAATAAAGCTATCAAGGCAAAAGATCTCTGCTTGCAACACACAAAGCTACTGCAAGCTGACAGTAGTAGCTGTATTTTGAGCCTGCTATTGCTGAACATTGGCAAGTCTCAATGGAATAAGAACACAAGAAGAACATCAGAAGAGTCTTGCTGCTGGATCAGGCCAGAGGCATCCTATTCTCAGAATGGCAAACCAGATGCCCATGGGAAACCCATAACCAGGACACAAGTGTTGGCTGTCATAAAAACATAAGAATTGGCTGGATCAGACCAACGGCCCATCTAGTCCAGCATCCTGTTCTCACAGTGGCTAGCCAGATGCCTATGACAAACCTGCAAGAAGAACCTGAGTGCAATGGCACTTTCCCCACTTGTGATTCCCAGCAACTGGCATTCAGAGGCATATAGTCTCCAACAGTGGAGGCAGAGCATAGCCTTCATGGCTAGTAGCCAGTGATGCATAATATTCACATTTGTGCATGAGATTTATGGATATAGTACAACTTGTGCTGATCCTAATACACCTATTAGCAGGGGGATGCCAACATGGCACCCAAGGGCTACAGTGTGCCTGCCAGTACCTTCTACGATACCCACAAAAGGTCTCAGTAAATATCTCCTCAACCATCCACAATACACAAGAGAAGGTTTGCTTTTCCTGCTCAGTTCATGTCTGCCCTGGCAAAGCTCCCCTACATTGAACACCCCCCTTCAACATGTCCAAATTTCATTGGATGCCTGACCTCCAATCTGTTCTGAACAGAAGAGAGGTTGCAAGAGCTTATCTCTGACAGTGAGCACAGGGCGGCTGATGTGGGTGCCATTTTTCCCATTGATTGGGCAGCTGACTGGGAGGAGGGCATGCCAGCACTATTTTGTGGCCATCTCTCTTTTTCTCCTCTTTTAGATGTGGCAGTCATTATGCCCAGTGGAGACTGGTGGCCTCAATGTTAGTGTGGTAGTGAATCTGCTCCAGGTTTTGATCTGAACTTTCAATGTGCTATCCAAGCTAAAATCACTGACATCGGGGCCATTTTATGGCAGCCATTTTGTGTAACATCATGCCCCATGGCAGCCATTTTGTGTAACACCATGCCCCATGGCAGTCATACTGTGATTGGCAGCCATTTTGTGACAGGCACCCATGGCCCTTTCTCAAAATTCCAAATGTGCCCACTGCCCCCAAAATGTTGTCAAGCCGTGGGCTGTATCATGATGCATAGATTTCCACAATTATATGCATCCCCATCTCCAAAAAGACATGCTTCTGTCATGTTCAGCAGGGGCCTAGGGTAATGAACATCACAAAGTGTCTGCATCTCTCACTGTTGTCAGTTATACACATGGATGTCCCTGCCTGGGTCAGGATGAGAATATGTGAAGTGACATAGGGCATAACATTCCCTTCCTTCTGCTTTGGAAAGAAAAAGTAGCCAGAATATCACACCAGATGCTCCACTCTGTAATGTTGAAAAGGGTCAGCCGCTCAAACGAGTCTCACATCTTGCAACGCTCCTGGGACCTTCACTGTGAATCATGCAAACTGGCATTTGCTTCTGACCGTTCTAATATTTCAAATGAGTGTCACATCTGCACATGCGTTTTCACAAACCAAGCAGAGGAATGTAGCACTGGAAGCAGTCTTGTGGGCTTACCTCTCTCTCCTCCATTTATGCCCTCCATTGCATCAGTCCAAAAATGTCTTTAGACATTCTAAGATGCTTTTCGAACATCTTTTTGTTCTAAAATGCCGTAAGAAGGATTTTTTTTTTTTTAGGAAATAACCAAACTGTCAGGATTCTCCAAGCTGAGGCAAGCATGTTCATTGTGTGCAATGACACGGAACAGCCTTCACCAACCTGGTGCCCTCCAGATGTTTTGGGCTACAGCATCCCAGCAAGCACAGTCATTCATCTTTTCAATGAGAATTTTGTCTGGATTTTTTTTTTAAAAAAAAGAAACAAATCCAGAGAAGCACTTGAAAATGGGATGGAACAGGGACATACAGAATAGACATGGACTGAATTAAGACCGATCCATTTATCCCTTGTTGCAATTCAGTCATCTTAACATTTTTTATGGTTTTCATGGTTGACTGTCTTTAAAAATTGTTACAGGTACCCCTGAAAATGCTGTCCCATTTGCAGATGGTGAATTGTGTTTTTGTTGTTTATTTTTAATTATATTTGATTGGTTTTTTAACAGATGCATATTACACATTATCATGTGATACAAAAGATAAACTAAACAATCCATGACAACCAGAAGACCACATTTGTTTCTACATAACTGAACTCTGAACCTCTTCCCCACTCAGATTGACTGAAAACATTGAATTCTCATTTGTAATTCTGCCAGCTTGTGCTCTTAACCTCTCCAGGGGGGCTCTTGGGATAGTGGGGGTCTTGGAATATTTGTATACTTATTCATGGAACTGAGGAATGGATACCATGTAGCAACAAATGCATCATGTTTTGCTTTTTGAAAAGAGGGCTGAATTGTTTAATGGTTTTAGTGGGGACACTTATTGTTTGGTATTTTAAAAATATAAACTGAAATAGGAACTAAGTTTGGTGGTCCTATTTCTTAGCAGAGATATAAAAATACAAGCAGCAGAGTGAGATAAGCCAGTCCCACATTTCCCAGGCACAAATAACAACAGACACAATCTTCTTAGGTAAAACATGAAGAATATTTACTCATGACCTTATCATATGTTCAGAAACATAGGCTTTAGCTTAGATGAAAGAAAACAGAAGTCTTAGTCCATCTTTGTCTTTAGAGTGATGCTCTCAGCAGAGAGCATCTGCCATGCAGCCTCCCCAGAGGCAAAGAGATCAATAATGGAGAATATTCAAAATCTTCAGGACAAAGGAGGAGGAAGCCAGGTAACTAACCCCACCCATTAGGAAGTTACATCATGGTAAACAGGTACATGGGATATTTCCCCAAATATCCCTTAAAGTGAACATGCAATATTTGCCTATTCCATCACTTATTACGGAATGGAAACGTACTGTTGCAGCAAGCAGCAACTTCCCCTCTCATTTGTCGGGATGGGGAAAAAATGGCATATACCTTCAACAATCTTCCATTTTGATAATGGCAGAAATGGATGGATGGGTGGTGCATTTATCCCACCTGCCTATTAAGAAGCTCAAGGTAGCATTCATGACTTTCTGCCGATTTCGTCCTCAAAACAGCCCTGTGAGAAGAGCTTGGAAAAGTTACTTTTTTGAACTACAACTCCCATCAGCCCAATCAGTGGTCATGCCGGCTGGGGCTGATGGGAGTTGTAGTTCAAAAAAGTAACTTTTCCAAGCTCTGCCTGTGAGGTATGTTAGGCAGAGAGCAATGGACTTGTTCATAGTCCTCAACTGAGCCTCACACAGCTCATAGTTAAACAATGGAATTTGCTCCCATAATAGGCAGTCATGGCCACCAACTTGGATGGCTTTAAAAGTTGATGAGACAAATTCATGGAGGAGAAAGCTGCTAGTGATGGCTGTGTTCTGCTTCTACTGTTGCAGGCAGTTGTTGGGAATTATAAGCGGTGGGTGTTAGCAAAGTCACTTCAATAATGCAGATGGAGATCAGAGAGAAAGTCCTGTACCATTTTGCTAAACAAACTCAACAAAAAGCAGTGTATAATTTGAGATTATATGATGCAAGAGTCAGGAGTTGTAAGATGCACACAACAGGAACATGGAATGTGAGAAGCATGAACCAGGGAAAGAGAAATTATCAAGCAAGAAATGGAACATATCAACATTACTGTACTTGGTGTGAGTGAATTAAAATGGACAGCAATGGGACATTTTCAATCAGGCAACTACATAATATTTTATGCAGGAAATGAGACATTAAGAAGAAATGGGGTTACTTTAATAGTGAGAAGTGACGTAACAAAAGCAATTAGGAGCTACAGCGCAAGGTCTGAGCCAGTGATATCAATGAGATTAAACAGGAAACCTATTAACATAACCATCATCCAAGTCTATGCTCCAATGGCAAACGCAGAAGAAGAGGAATTGGAGAGATTTTACGCAGAAGTACAGGAAGAAATTGATCACACACCAAAGCAAGATGTGCTGATAATCATGGCGGACTGGAATGCAAGAGCAGGGAACAGAGGAGAACTAAGAATTGTGGGGAAATGGGGCTTAGGAGACAGAAATGAAGCAGGAGAAAGACTTATTGAATTCTGTGAAGCCAATAATTTGTTTTTTGCAAACACATTTTTTGAACAACAGAAAAGATGACTGTATATGTGGACATCACCAAATGGTGAATATAGGAATCAAATTGATTATATAATTGGTAGCAGAAGATGCAGAAGTTCCATACTTTCTGCAAAAACAAGACCAGGAGCAGACTGTGGTACAGATCATGAACTGGTCATATTGAAAATCAGAGTAAAGCTACAGAAGAACAAAAGAGCAATCATAATTCCAAAATACAATTTAAATAATATCTCAGAAGAATATAAAGATCAAATAAGGAACATATTTGATTAAGCTTACTTGACAGAAAACAGAAGAACTATGGGGTGAAGTCAGAGACTTTATCAGGGAAGAATACAAAAAGACAATTCCTCTAGTTAAAAAGAGAGAAAGACCTCAATGGATGACTGAGGAAACTCTTAAAATGGTTAAAGAGAGAAGGAAAGCAAAAGCAAAAGGAGACAGAAACAAGATCAGAACCCTAAATGCAACAATATAGTGCCTAGTACGTAGGGACAAAGAGAACTATTTCAATAGTTTTTGTATAGAAATAGAAGAGGACAACAAGAAGGGAAGAACAAGAGCCCTATTCCAAAAGATTCAAGAAATGAAAGGGAAATTTAAACCAAGAGTAGGGATGTTATTTATTTATTTTATTTATTTATTTGTTTTCATTTCTAGACCGCCCATAGCTAATAGCTCTCTGGGCGGTGTACAAACAGGATTAAAATACAATATAGAATAAAATCAGTAACAGAGAAACAATGTTGAACAATCAACAGGGGAATACACTGACTGAGGAGATGAAATAAAAGAAAGATGGAAGCAATACACTGAAGAACTCTATAAAAGAGATGACAGATTCATTCTGTCATTCATTCAGGATGGCAGATTCATTCATGGAGGAACCGTATGATGAAGAACCAGAAATTTTAGAATCTAAGGTGAAAGCTGCTCTTAAAATACTTGGAAGAAACAAATCACCAGGAACGGATGGCATACCAATGCCATACCAATACCCATCGGAAAGGGTGTGAGACAGGGGTGTATTTTATCACCCTACTTGTTTATATGCAGAATATATCATATGGAAAGCGGGATTGGACCAAGATGAAGGAGGTGTGAAAATTGGAGGGAGTAATATCAATAATTTAAGATATGCAGACAATACCATACTACTAGCAGAAACTAGTAATGATTTGAAACGAATGCTGATGAAAGTTAAAGAGGAAAGTTTCTGCAAGAACTGCTCCCTGCATTTCTGGCTGATTTCCACCTGGCCTGGAAGGGCGGGGCCCTGTCTCTCTCCAGCTGCAAAAGCAGCAACTGCTGAAGGGACCAGAGACCGTGTGTGTGTATGTGTGCGTGAACCTGCTGCTCGGGATGTCTATAGACTACTGGGGTTAGCTGTTTTTTAGTTGTTTTGGGGGTCAAGATTTAATTTTGGAGATTCATTTTTGCTGTTATTTGGACTATAGCATATTTTTGTTAAACACTGTTGTGAAGTGTGTGGGGATTGTTCAATTGTATATTTATTGAGATGTTCTCATTAGTTTGTTGTTTATTATTATTGTTTGGCTACTTATATACTGTGTATATTTATATGTTAAAAATAAAAATGCTACTTATTTGCTGGGAAATTGAAGATTTTTATCTAGGCCTTTTTATAAAGTGTTTGGTTCTCTTATTGTGACACATTTAAATGTTTTTTCTTTTCTTTTAATAATGTTATTTGTTATTTAATTTTGAGAATTGCATTATTGTATTCATGCTTTATGATGTGTTATATTCATGTTTTTGTAAGCCGCCTTGAGGGCCTTTTGGCCATAAGGCGGGATATAAATTTAATAAATAAATAAATAAATAAAAGCAAGACTACAGCTGAATGTCAAGAAGACTAAAGTAATGACAACAGAAGATTTATATAACTTTAAAGTAGACAACGAGGGCATTGAACTTGTCAAGGATTATCAATACCTTGGCACAGTCATTAACCAAAATGGAGACAATAGTCAAGAAATCAGAAGAAGGCTAGGACTGGGGAGGCCAGCTATAAGAGAACTAGAAAAGGTCGTCAAATGCAAACATGTGTCACTGAACACTAAAGTCAGGATCATTCAGACCATGGTATTCCTGATCTCTATGTATGGATGTGAAAGTTGGACAGTGAAAAAAGCAGATAAGAGAAAAATCAGTGAATTTGAAATGTGGTGTTGGAGGAGAGCTTTGGTCATACCATGGACTGCTAAAAAGACAAATAATTGGGTGTTAGAACAAATTAAACCAGAACTATCACTTGAAGCTAAAATGATGAAACTGAGGTTATCATACTTTGGACACATCATGAGAAGACATGATTCACTAGAAAACACAATAATGCTGGGGAAAACAGAAGGGAGTAGAAAAAGAGGAAGGCCAAACAAGAGATGGATCGATTCCATAAAGGAAGCCACAGACCTGAACTTACAAGAACAGGTTGGTTCACAACAGATGCTATTGGAGGTCGCTGATTCATAGGGTCGCCATAAGTCATAATTGACTTGAAGGCACATAACAACAACAAATGTGAGGAGAAAGGAATGGAGATGTTTTGTCTTTCTTAGGTCAGGCCTTGTACAGAGCAGGGAGATGCACAAGTTCAACCATACATACAGAGGAAAACTCCCTCAGAACTACACAGTCAATCAGAGCACATGCTATGGGATGGAACTGGGAAGATCATGACACTCTGCCTGGCTTCTAAGCAACACCTCCACCCATCCCCTTTTAGCTAGTTGACTTTAACACTTAACCCTTAAATTGCACACTGAATTATCTCTGCTGTTGCACTTTCAACAGTGGGAGAGTACTGTTTCACTCAGGTCCAGTTTGTGGGTTTCCCATACAGGCATTTCATTGGCCTGATATAGCAGGGCCCTTCTTTTGTTCTTAAGGGCTGAGCAGGGATTCAGACTTGGGTCTCTCCAGTCTGTGCAATACTCGTCCTACCACACTGCAGCTGAAGGAGAGTGAAGCTGGGATGGAATAGCTTGCCTAAGGCCATCTAAGTGCTCTCATGGCAGATGTGAGATCACAATCGGGACGTGCTGCTGACTCACAGCCCCATCTCTTAGCCGCTCCACTACATCAGAGCACTGTCGAGACCAGACATGATGCCAGAAAGATCAACTCCAGTGGTTCTGCCACTTTGCTGCCCTGTCAGAAATGGCCACATAAGGAGCTTTGCGATAACACCTTTGCAAAGGGACAGGAAGTAGAACTGAGTCATCTGGCTACCGATGCAGCAGCAGCAGCAGCAGTCCAGCAAGAAGAGGCAGGTTAATCACTGCCTTCCCGCTAGCTCACTTTGATTTGCCTTGTGGCTGCAGGCTTGCCTGCTGGATGCAGTCCCTGGGACCATATGGGCTGCATTACCTAAAGACAGCAGGGAGGCCAGGAAACAGATTTCAAGAACTTGCTTGGCTTGCTTGAGTTGGATTGCAGTCCCAAGCCTGACCTGGATTCAGGCCTAGGAACTGTTGCTTATCATTCTCAATAACAGCAAGCTCAAGTGGTGACTGCCAATGAGGAAAAAACCAAAACGGAGCCACTAAGAAAGAAGAGAGGGCTAAGAGTATGCACGAGGAACCCAGAACATTGAAGGTGCACAACAATACATCTTTAAACACCTAAGGAGGCAAAATAACTAAAAAAAACCAGCCCAGTGAGGACTGACCATGCTTCATAGTAATGGAATGTTCACTGTCAGTTACAGAAAGAAAGCAGAGCTATGGGAGAGGGGATGGAATGGAGTATACTGGAGAAGGGCACAGCTGACTGACCGGCTGGCTGGCTGGCTGGCTTACTATCCCCAACCCTTCTCAGCCAGATTCACAGCAACGTGTGGAAATGACAGAACCTGGTGCATAGGAACACAGGAAACTGAGTCAGGCTAGTGGTTCCTCTAGCTCAGTATTGTCTGAACTGACTGGCAGCAGCTCTCCAGGGCAGTCGTGTAGTGGCAAATTCAGAAGCAGAGGGTCCCTTCATGATAGTCACAGCCATGCCCCCTTTTTTGCTGCTGGGTTGAGAATGAGAACCTTGTTAATGCCTTCTCTCACAACAACAGATGTCTCTAGGAGCCAAAATGCTTGAAAGGGGGGAGGTTTAGCTTCTGAAAACTGTCTTCGCAGTGGCTGACATGCCTCTTATCCTTCTGATTGGCTCCAATCAGCAGGAAAGGACAAGGAAGCATGTTAGAAGACTCTTCTCAGTGGTGAACACACTCTCCTTTCAAACTGATTTGCTCCTAGGATGTTGGAGAGATAAGGACCCTGCTGGGACCCTGCTCCCAAAAAAGAAGGGGACTAAGACCGCCCCCTGAGACCCCAGATGACTACACCCCTGCTCCAGGGTTTCAGGCAGTGTTTTCTCCCAGGCCTCCCTGGAGATGCTGGGGATTGAACCTGGGACCTTCTGCATGTAGCACAGATGCTCCACCACTGAGTTACAGTCCTTCCTAGAAAAGTTCCCCGGTCTGAGGGCTTCCTTGGCCCTATAGAAGCAGAATACTGTCAGGAATGCTAAAGTCAAGTTTACTTAAAAGGAAAGCTGCCAAGGACAGAGTTAGACCATTGGTTCATCCAGCTCAGTGCTGTCATGTAGGGGTGGAGGAGGACTTTGATTTTGTTTACATTGTAATGAGAAATGACTGAATTTGCCCTTCTTGAACCAATACCTGAACCAGAACACACTTTATGCTATCCTTCGAAATTCTCACTGATCTGAATCTTACGCTCCAGTTCTCCAGCCAAACAATATGTACAACACGCATATATATATAGGGAAATGTGTGCATATATTAGTGAAAAGAACACGTAAAAATGCATTAGAGGAAATTGGGGGGGTACATCTTTTAACGGCTGCTCAGATGATGATCTGTGTAAATAGGGGGCAGGCAAATAAGGATCTCAACAGCTGAGAACTGTTTACAAAAGGAAGTCTATTATGCAGTAAATATTTTGCAGAGTTAAGGACTCAATCTCATTGGCTTCAACAAGAAAGTTATGCATATGGTTCTCAACACCACTCTCCCTAAACGCTTGACTCTGGTTGCATTGTAATGTGCTCTAACTCTGTTTCTAAGCCTGGTGTTCTTTTTTAATTGGTGGTGTTGTGATATAAAAGTAAAACTGAATATTTGAGAAGACAAGCTACATGCTAGTTTGTAACCTCAGTTATAGCGTAAATTATTTTGCTTGTTTTACACCTTTTGGCATCCCCTTGTTCCCTGTTTCCTTAACACCCTTTTTTGTTATGAAACAAAAATATGTCAGTCATTTAATTCCTGGCGTTCATACGAAATTTTCTGTTAACTTGACCTTTACATAGCTTATTATGTAAGTCAACACACTCTCTGCATGGAGGAGAGCAAGAGAGAAGGTCACTGCCTTTCCCCTCCCCTGGTCTGGCCCTCACATCCTCTCCACCAATGGGGGGGGGATTGACTGGTGCTATGTGCCTCCCTCCCAGAAAATTCCCCATATAGTTTGTGCCTGCCCCACCTATCAAAGAAGGCTGGCTACACAGCTGCTTGCACACTACCAGCCTCAATGGGCATCAGTCACCACTGTCAATCAATCACAATTAATCTGATGCCAGCAGGGCAGTGAATCCACTCCAGGTTTTAGTCTGAACTTTCAAGGAGCTGTCCAAGGTGCTCAGCACTGAGGACAGAAAGCAACAAACATTTATGTCAGGTCTGCCACCAAGGCGACTTTAAAGACATGATGTGTTTTCAGAGAGCCTAGGGATGCTTTGAGAATGACCCAGAAATGCCTCCTAGCTATTTCCCCCCAAAAAGAGAAAGAAAAACCTTGATGGATGGATGCAGGCTTTTAGCTACTGCTTAAGCAACCATCACGGGTGTTTGCTTTCAGTTCCCAATGCAGCTTGAGAAATAACATCTCATTTTCTCACCTGCCTAATCGCAAAGTGTTTGGTCTCCGTGGTTGTGCTGGATGGGGCAGATGGCCCCTGAATTTTCCCATGGAGAGGAATGAGCCAGGAAGAGTTCCTAGCCCCTGCTCAATGTGCGAAGTGAGTGGGTGAAGGAATCTTCATTTGAAGGAAGATTAAGTGGTCTCAGCCCTTGGGCTCATGGGAAAAAATTTAATGGACATCGTCCTCAGAAAAGCATTGGTATTCCCAATGGATTTGCAGAGGTCCCCTTTTCAGTAAAGAGGGACTCTTAAGCCCTTGAATACATGAAGTTTCATCAAGAAACACTGACTCTGAGCATCTGCAGAGTGTTCCACCGCTGAGTAACCACATCCCATCTCCTTCATACTTAAGATTACAGAGCAGATCTTCTGGGGCAAAAGGCCCAACTCGTCCCCTGCTGTCTCTCTTTTTCTGAGAAATTAAGCACTCCGCCTGATTATTAAGAGTTAGGGATAATTTTTGGTCTTGGGATGTACCTAGAAAAGTGAACAATGTGCCTGCTTGGTGAAAGGTTTGAAGACTCAAGCTAAAAGTCCATGGAGAATTTTCATCTCAAATTTTGGAAAGATTGGGGAGGGGTGAGACAACACGCACAAAACACAACTTCTCTCTAAATGCGGGAGAAAGAATTCTGCAATGTTGAGCCCCACCCCAAGAAGCCTCCATCATGAGCGGTGAAATGGAGAAGCCATTTCAGCTTAGCCATACTCCTGGCAAAGCACATTCCAGCTGACACACAAACAAGCAGAAAATGGAGACAAGAAGGTTTTGCACAGATGAAACATTTAAAAACGCCTTAATGCCTCTGTTTGTTGGGGGGGGGGGAGTTGCTTGCTTGTTTAAAGCATTTATACTCCGCCTTTTTGCCACAAAGTGGCTTCCAAAAATCAGTTCTAAAATGGCCCCTGCCCTCACACTCACACTCACTAGTTACTGTAAACCGCCCAGAGAGCTTCGGCTATGGGGCGGTATACAAATACAATAAATAAATAATTCCAAAAGACGCGACACACAAAGAAGGAGCAGGGAGGGAAGAGGAAATAGCACGCTCAAGCACAAGTTCTTCAAATTACAGATCTTATAGCACAGTGATAGAGTTCTGTCCATGCAGATTCTGACTGTCCAGAAGAGCCTTGCCAATGTCAGTGGTGGTTCTATGGCTGTCTTGCCCTGGATAAAAAGCAATTCCTCTTCCAAAACACTCCCCCCCCCCGATCAGATCTAGGAGCAGATCTGGTGACAAGATCCCGGCCAGGAGGACTGGACAGTTCCTGCCACACAGCTGACTGGATAGCACTCAGAATCCTCACAGGAGAGGCTCAATGGAGTCACCCTCCTCCCTCACCCATGTCAGAGATGGTTCTGGCTCTTGTGTGGGTTGTGTTGCAAGAAGGTATGCTGACTCCAGAGCAGAGGTTTCCCAGACTGTAGACTAGGGCCCACAGTAAGCTGTGGGATAGGCTGGTGTGCCTTGAAAAATTACCATGCTGCACAGAGATGTCGGTGAATTCTGACAAAAATGGCAGCTGGAGCAGAAATGGCCAGTGTTCACCTATTTGTCCCCTGTGCAGAACAGAAATCAAGCCAGCAAACACAATTGGCATTTGCTGTTGTTATGTTCTGTCAGCAAACCATATGCAATGGGTTACTCCCCTTCCCCATTTGCCTTGTGTTTCTTCTGCATTGAAATGAATGAGGAGGAATAACGAATAACTTAATTTTGGGCGGAAGGCAGGCGGCAGTGGAATGGAAACAGCACTGCATGCAAGAACTACAGGGCAGAACAGGCAACAGGGCCTTCTTACCTCTCTAGCACTGCATACATCCACCATGTTACACCCCTCAGCACATGGAAGCTTTATGCAGCAATGATCTCCCCGCACATACCATCAATATGGTAGGAAGGATCATAACCCAGTGGTAGAGAAACTGTTTTGCATGCAAACAGGTCCATGGTTCCGTCCCCAGCATCTCCACTTAGGAATGTCCCTGCCTAAAACCTGGGAAAGCTGCTGTCTGTCAGTGTAGACGGCTCTGAGCTCGATGGACCAATGGTCAGACTTGATTCAAAGCAGCTTCCTGTGTACACCATCCCAAAGGAAAGTATATGGCCTGAGGATTCCCTGACACAGCCTGCACTACTGCTAACAGATGTGGGGGAAGCATTTCCATTGCACAGAAAACACAGTCCTGGAGTTCCTACTTACTGAGCAAAAGAAATGACATGAAGCTAGCAGGCAAGTAGCTCATCTACTCTCAGATCACAAGAAGGATGCCTTATTGTTCCAGGAGCAGATGGGGAAAATATGCATATGTCTTTCTGAGTTTATGGATGAAGTGTACCTCCAATGTTGGGGGAAGGTGTTGGGGTGGAATGCCCCAGGTATCAAACGTTATGAAATGTTGCTCCGGGGGATAGGGGCAGGGGCTGGAATGGAACCACAAAGTCCTGTCTTCTTCAACACCCATGTCAGTCTGTTATGTTAAAAATGCTTTTTTGAATGAGAAGGGAACAGGTCAGGTTTGCTTCATCAGCCAAGCTGGTCTTTAGGCACTGGTTGCCTGTACCAGACCTAATTCAAGATTCTTGTTGTAGTGTACAAGGCCCTTAGAGATCCAGGTCCAGGATACTTTGAGGACCACCTGATTCGCCTCATCACTGAACCGTTTCCACAATGAGACATGCCTTCAGTAATGCGGGCCCCACTCTGTGGAACTCCCCTCTAGCTGAGATCAGGCAGACCTCCTTCCTGTTGAAGTTCAGGCACTTGACAAGGACCTTACTGTTCCATTTTAAATGAGTTGTATTAGGCTTATACTGTATTTTGTGTTTTTGGCATGTGGTGTCTATTTTTTAAACACCGTATTATCCATAGAGACTGGTAACCCCAATGTAAGCGGGGCAGTGAATCCGCTCCAGGTTCTAGTCCAAACTCAGCTCCTTGAAAGGTCGGACTAAAATCCAGAGCAGATTCACTGCCCTGCTTGCATTGGGGCCACCAGTCTCCGCAGGTAAAGTGTGCATAAATATGAATAGTGAAAATAATGTACAAAAATGCATTATGTATTGCTTTGCAAGCATATTAGGCAAACGTGCATACAGAAATGTGTATATTCGAAGATATTTGCACTAAAAAGCTGATGAGTTTTCATGAGGACTTTAAAAAGAAAACAATTCAAACTGATGTGGAAATGTGAAGAACTCAATTTAAGAGTGGGAAAATGAGAAACAGAGAGAAACTAAAACTGACAGATTCGCCCACCCCTGCTACAAGTGTGTGTGTGTGCCTGGCAACCTCCCCCCTCCAACCACTTCTGCAAATGAAAGAGGTTGGTGAAGAGGTTCCACAGTTGCTAAGCAACCACACTGTTTCCCTCTTCTCCCTGGAAATTGCAGAATGCCCAGCTGGGAGCCTTAATCCCTGCTCTGAATATAATTTTTTAAGCGGTCCCTCATTTCCCTTGCAAAAGTGCCTGATCTGTGCCATGTTCTGCTGGATTTGCCTGTGACTGTGTCTTAATGACTCCTCACAGCAACCCTTGCCAAGCAAAAAGTGGATGGTTCTTTGGAGAGACGTCAGTTTTTTCTCTCTGGAGATTCCGCACTCAGTCCCAGAACATTCAGACATTCTGAACGAATGGCTTCCTCTCATCCTCTCACTCTGTACCAGCTGAACTGACCTTCAGTCTCCCAGAGACCCCCTATGCACACACCCCTACCTTGTGCAAATGCACCCAGCTCACCATCAAATACTGCTTCATTTTCTTTTCTGCAGAAAGCT
Source organism: Rhineura floridana (assembly GCF_030035675.1). Classification (NCBI taxonomy): domain Eukaryota; kingdom Metazoa; phylum Chordata; class Lepidosauria; order Squamata; family Rhineuridae; genus Rhineura; species Rhineura floridana. The sequence continues at coordinate 10,479,764 of NC_084494.1, forward strand.
CACCGGAAGCTGCCTTATACCAAGTCATACCATTGGTCCGTCTAGCTCAGTGGCTCTCCAGGGTTCCAGATGGAAAGTCTACCACTGTCCTTCCCACGAAAGGAAAGAGGTTTCCTTTTCTTTGTGCCATAGAACTGAATGGCAATCACTCACTCGTACGGGAGAAACTGAGGGGATAAACTTACAGAACCTACTGAGGTTTGGGGCTAAACTGCCCTTGGTGGTCCCCCTCACTGAAACTCAAGCTGGCCCCTTTACCTACATAGCCCCTTTGAGGTTCCTACTTTTTGGTCAAACAAGAGTGTCACCAATGGCCTGGTTCTCACTGAGGCGGACAATCTGTGTCTTCGTTGCACCAGTTCAAGGTGCAGATAGATGTTGCCCACATGACTGAATGCTCCTCCATATAAACCAAACAAACAAATGTAAAACCTTATGCAAACAAAGCTAGCATGTCAGGGAAAAGGCCAGGCTACAACCCTTTCCTCCTGTCTTGCTAGGTTTCCATCTGGATGGATTTTGAAAGTGTTTGGATAGAGAAGCATTTCTGGCTTATCGCCTTCTTGTGAGTTTGGGGTTGGAATGGATGATCCCTGTGGGTCCCCTTCCAGCCTCTGATTTGGAATCCTGTGCCTTGGGGTGGGAAACTCTGCTCTGCTGGTCAGATGAGCTTCTTTTGTTAAACAAATAGAGTGGCCAGGTTTGTAATGGGTCTATCAGGTGCCCAGCAACCAGTGAATGAGCCAGGAAGATCTTTTTGTTATTGAAACTCTTCGGGAGAAGCCTCCCCCCCCCGGAGCCTAGGAGAGGCTTGTGTTTTTAGTTGTCTCTGAAGAAAGGCTGGGAACTGGAGGCAGGCAAGAGGCTATCTCTCTCTGCACGATGACTTTAGGATGCCTCCTGTAACACTGATGGAAAAGCTGGATATTGGACTGCTGATGCCTTGAACCCCTCCATCCTAAGCTCAGGTTGGAATGTGTGTGAATAAATAAACCATATTTCATAAAGACCCCACAGTCTCCGCTGACCTTCTTCCCAAAGGAAACCAACCCCTGGACAAGCGCAGGGACCCCTGGAATCTCACAGCTCGGAGATTGGGGAGGTGCGCAACAACCTCAATGAGAATAAAACTAGCCCTACATTGCCATGCATTCCCCCCTGCAGGGCCAGGGGACCTACTACATTTGAAGACTAGTGGGATTTGAGAGGAGAGGTCTCAGGGAGTTTTCGGCTGGCATGGTTGGTGCCAGGGCCAATGGGGGGCAGGAGGGCAAGTTGGCCTGAGCTTCAAGCTCAAAGGAGGGCTCAGATTTAGACACTTGTTAATTTTTATGGCATTTTATAAGTTTTGCCGTTTGTTTGTCTGCACATCAGACCCAAATGTGACACACGTTCTCAGCTTAGAGCTGCAAATTTAAGGACAGGTTATTAGAAGAGCTTTCAATCTGTGGGGCATGTTGCTACACCCTTCCTAGCGTGTGATTGACAAACAGCAGCACTGTTTGTTTTTCTGCCTCCACTGGGGTTAAGCTTTTTCTTCTGCTGTGACTCCTTCCTTCCTTCCTTCCTTCCTTCCTTCCTTCCTTCCTTCCTTCCTTCCTTCCTCCTCCTCCCCCCCCCACCCTTTCATTGGGCCGGTGCAAAGAGCTGTAATTATGTATTTAAATATTTAGCTGTTCATCAGGTTTGCAAATTAAAGCCATCAATTCAAAAAAACCATCACCCTTGGCGGTTTCTCCAGCAACTCATAATAATTTTTTTAAAGGGAAAAGAAAAACACCAAGAAGAAGCCACAACGGCTGTCAAGTCCAGCACCCACCTGTTTCCTTCGTGCGGTGGTTTGGGGGGTATGTAAGAGGGAGAGCCTTTCAAGAGTTGTGCAACGCTAAACCTCATTAGGGATTCTGCATGCTTCCCTGTTAATTATACAGCTTTCTCCTCAATAAAACATAGTGTGCATGCCCGTCAAGGAGCTCAGCTGAGCACGGCGCTGGTGCAGGGGCTGCAGCAATATGTTCCGTTCTTTTAGTAATTTCGGATTGGAGGTAGATGGGCCAGGTGGATAGCTATGGCAGGGAAGGCACCCCACAGCCAGCCATTTATCTGAGTGCTGTGAAAGAAATGTGGCAAGATCAGAGCTCTCAGTCTGCCGGTGTATTGCTGTCATACCGGGAAGCAGGGATGGGCGAGGAATTTGATTCAGTTCGCGTTTAAAGCTGAATCTATCAAGTTTGCACTTTCCGAAACAATATGAGAGCCAAAACACAGCCACCCTTCAAAATTCTCACTTATCAGATTGTTACGATGCAGTTCTCCAACCAGTGTTTCCAAAAATGCCTGTACAGTATATGGGGAAACTGTGCATGAAACTGAATATACCAGTGAAAATAACATGCAAAAATGCATTATATGATGAGAAATGGCTTGCAAAAATGTGTACATTAGTCTAAACCGCGTGCAAAAAAAGTTTTCGTTAGGAGAAATTTGCACTAAGATGCTGGAGAATTTTAATGAGGAGTTAAAACAAATTGGCAGATTGCTGCAGAATTGTAGATTGGAAAAATGAAATTGACCGATCCTTCAATTCCTAACCCTTAACCTCCATGAATTTGGCACTGAACAATGTTATGTAGCAACCTCTCTGTGACACTGCAAACCACAGCTGTCCAGTTTCGACCAGCAAGGGTTTCCATTGCTGACCATGCCTACTCTTGGATGGCTTTAAAAGAGGATTAGACAAATTCATGAAGGATAAGGCTACCAATGGCTACTAGCAATGATGGCTATGTTCCACCTACATGGTGGAAAGCAGTATACTTACGAATCCCAGTTGCTGGAAACTGCAGGAGGGGAAGAGTGCTGTTGTGTTCAGGTCCTGCTTGTGGGCTTCACATAAGGGCATCTGGTTGGCCACTGTGACAACAGGAAGCTGCACTAGACAGGTCACTGGCCTGATCTGGCAGGTTCTTCTTATGTTCTTATAATGCTGTAGCAATGGGTTTCTTGTGTGGGCAAGAGTTTGGACTGCATGTTATTTGAGAGACCTTCCAGCTTGATGATTCTATAAGACAGGTCCCAAGAAACTTACAATCAAAATGCTGCCAGTGGTGGAGATGGCAACTGGAGATTATGCTGGCTAAGGGGGTAGGTCAAAAGTTTCCTGGGGGAGACAGGGTGGTATTCAACTCCTACTCACAGTAGACTCAATGAAATTAATGAACTAAAGATAGTCATACCCATGAACTTCAATGGGTGTACTCTGAGTAGAACTAGAATTGAATACCACCCATAGATTCTGAGGACTTGAAAGAAGGGAGACATTTGGCACCACTTAGAGTGATCTGGAAGGCGTAAGAGATGATGGCAAGAGAGTATGGATGGAGTCATATAAGAAATCTGGAGACCTCAGGGTCAAAGCTATTCCCGGAAATGGCGGGTTACCACCTTGCCACATTAGCGGTGAGAGCATCAGAGCACTCAAATAAATCATGATCACTGCAACTAAAATTCATCTCACAACCTCCCAGAACCAGCTTCCAAGCGACAACTCAGCCAGCTAATAGGTTAGGGTGCCTTTGAGCATATGCAGAGTTCTTCCATGCCATGTTGGTATGCAAAGGCCATAAGGAACAGAGCTTTTGACGTTGCTTCCGGAGATGACCGAGTCCCTAGAAATTTTCGCTTGAATTATCTGGGAATTTGGGGGGGGGGGACTTCATGAAAATTACCTCCCCCACTGATCAACTCCCTGCGGTGTTTCTGTGCACACGCACCCTTTACAATCTAATGGAGTGATCCAGCTCCATTCGATTGTGAGGGGGGCAGTGGTGGGAGTGCTACAAGGGCAAATGACAAGGGTGTGGTGTAGAGGAGCAAAAACAAAAATAGGCTATGGGGGCTTTCCCCCTCATTGTCATCTTGAATTTGCTCATGCACTTCTTAATCCCATCTCCATATAATACAGTGGAACACATTACATTCAACAGGGCCAGGATCAAAAGGTTCAAAGGCGAAATCTGAGTACAGAAAAGAGAATCTAGTCCCTAGTGATGGGGATGTTGGCTTCCCTTCCTCCCTCCCCCTCGCAGCTCAGTTTTTACCCCAAGCCAGTTGACTGTGGTGGGGAACCTTCTTCAGCCTGGGGGCCACATTCCTTTCTAGGAAAACTTCTGGGGACCAAATGCCAATGATGGATGGGGCCAGAAGCAAAACTGAGCAGAGCAAAGAATGTTAACTTTTTTTTTTTGACTGCTTTCAAGTCAATCCCGACTTATGGCGACCCTATGAATAGAGTTTTCATGGTAAGCGGTATTCAGAGGTGGTTTACCATTGCTCCCCTCTGAGGCTGAGAGGCAGTAACTAGCCCAAGGTCATCCAGTGAGCTTCATGGCTGTGTGGGGATTCGAACTCTGGTCTCCAAGGTCATAGTCCAACACCTTAACCACTATACCACACTGGCTCTCTACCTCTACCAAGGCTCTTTTCCATCGAGGCAAGCGAGAGGCATTATCGGAATTCAAGGACGCACTCCAGCCAGGGGAAGACATCCAAGCAGGGTGGAAAGCAGGACTGGAGAGGGGTGTGGCCTGGCAAAGGCCTGAGGGTCAAATAGAGAGGCCTGGAAGCCCTGGGTCTGAGGTCCCCAACCTCTGCTGTAGCCAATAAGGACATAGTAAGAGCCTGCTGGATCAGGGCAGTGGCCCATCTAGTCCAGCATCCTGGTCTTACAGTGGCCACCCAGATGCCTATAGAAAGCGTGCAAGCAGGACCTGAGCGCAACAGCACTCTTCCCTCCTGCAGTTTGCAGTGTCACATAGCGGCTGCTATATTACATAGTTTAGGGCCAAATTAAGAGGCCTGCAGAATCTTTGGCAGTCAAAAATCCAGGATGCTGACAACAAAGTTGGTTGGATCTTTGACTGCCAAAGACCACATACTTCCCTAGCTGTCAAAAGCTTTGCTCATCCAGGAGCAATCTCTCTCTCTCTCTCTCTCTCTCTCTTTGTCTGTCTGTCTGTCTGTCTGTCTGTCTTTCTCCTGGCCGTGCACAGCATTAATCAGCCAGGGAAGCTGGCCATTCTTCTCTGGCTTGGATTTTATTCATAAAAGAATTCCAGGACTTTTGATGCACACCTCTCCGTTGGATCAGATTTTTATGAGACTTTGAATCTCTTTTCTGGGCTCAGATTGGGAGAACTTCACTGGCATTTCTAACTGCTGCCTAGTATGTGAAGGGCCTTCAAAGGGAAGAAATTCTCAGTGGCAACTATGCAAAACAAGGATAGGGAACCTATGAACCACAACTCCCATCAGCCACAGAGCTCATAAACAATGGCGAGAGATAATGGGAGGTGGAGTCCAACAATATCTGGAGGGCCACAGGTTTCCCATCCCTGATGTAAAATGTAAACTATCCCTATGAAAAGATATAAGAACCAGAGAAGCTGGCGGTAAAATAGCTTTGGGATTTCAGTCTGATTGTCATTTAAAAGATACACATTCACTGAAATATTCTGATGTAGTTAGTTTGAAAACACATTCACTTAAATCTGTGGCATCTATAAGCTTTTCCCAACCCGGTGCCCCCCAGATGGAATGTATCTTCCATTATCCATAAACATTGGCCATATTTGCTGGGCTAATGGGAGCCAGAGTCCAACAACTTCTGGAGGGCACCATAAAAACATAAGAAGAGCCTGGTGGATCAGGCCAAAAACTCATCTTGTCCAGCATCCTATTCTCACAGTAGTCAACCAGATAGCTCTTCTGGGAAGCCTGCAAGCAAGACCTAAGAGCAACAATGCCCTCCCCACGTCCAGTTCCCAACAACCAGTATTCAGATGCATACCCACTCCAACAGTGGAGGCAGAACATTGTCATTGTGGCCAGTAATCGCTGCTTCTTGTGGGAGTGAATTTCACAGTTTAACGATGCACTATGTGAAGAAGTTCTTTCTTCTATATTCCTAGCATTCAACTTAATTGGATGGCCCCAAGTTCTAGTATTATGAGACAGTAAGAAAAAACTTCCTCTGTCCACTTGTTCCACACCATGCATAATTTTATACATCTCTGTCATGTCTCCTCTTACTTGCCTTTTCTCTAAACTAAAAAGCCCCAAATATTGCAATCTTTCCTCATGGGAAAGGCTGATATATGCAATACATTTCTCCGCAATGCAAAGTCAGAGTTCCTTAAGCAGACATAAAATTATCCTTTGTTTGTTTGTTCCTAAAAAAGACTTGTAAGGCAAAACCCCTTTCACATTTGAAACCAATCCACATCTGGGGAAGGCGTCTGGTGTGTCTTAGTCTGCCAGTTCCACTAACCCTGGTTCCTCCATGTCTGCATTCCTTGGATGGGCTAGCTCAGCCTCTGCCAACCTGGTGCCCTACAGCTGCTTTGGACTACAACTCCCAGCAGCCCCAGCCAGCAGATGGTTGATAGGGGTTGTAGTCCAAAACAGCTGGTGAGCACCAGGTTGGTGGAGGCTGGGCTAGGCCATTCTTCATATGTCCCTGATCTAATTGAATATTGGATTTTCTCCCTGTAAAGAATCTCTTCTTTTTAAAAAAAAAACTTCAACGTTTTCTGCATGGCTGAGTCAGCGCAGGTGATAAACTGGGCAGTGGGGAGAGAATAAAGCAGGGGGTGTCCCTCTGGCAGACTCTTGGGATTGCCATTTTAAACAGTGTCTCAGAAGAAGTGAGTGAGAGGCACTTGGGAACAATAGCAAGCTTAAGGCATTCTTGCCCTGTGCAAGAGAAGATAGCAGCCGCTGCAAGACCTTCCTTCTTTCGTATTGTAACAGCCAGACACTGAGCTTACACACTGAGACAGTGAAACATAAAAGCTGACCCAGGGACTGGGGACAAGGAGTGTCTCGGGGGGGGGCAGGGATCCCTGAAGCTAGTGATGGAAGGATCTGTCAGTTTTGCTTCCCCAGTTTCTCATTTTTCCAATCTCAAATTCAGCTCTCCACATTTCTGCAGCAATCTGCCATTTTTTTTAAAAAAAAAATCCTCCTGAAAATTCTTTAGTGCAAATTCCTCCTAATGAATCTATTTTATATGCAGTTTTGTGGTGTAGTGTGGTGTAGTGGTTAAGGTGTTGGACTACGACCTGGGAGACCTGGGTTCGAATCCCCACACAGCCATAAAGCTCACTGGGTGCCCTTGGGCCAGTCACTGCCTCTCAGCCTCAGAGGGAGGCAATGGTAAATCACCTCTGAATACTGCTTTCCATGAAAACTCTATTCATAGGGTCGCCCGTAAGTCGGGCTCGACTTGAAGGCAGTCCATTTACATTTTTTTTTGTCTAATGAACATATTTTTGCAAGCAATTTCTCCTAATATAATGCAGTCTTGTATGTTATTTTCACAAACACATGCATATTTATGCACACTTCCCCTGAATATGTACATTTTTGTAAACTTTGGCTGGAGAACTGCAAAATTTGGATAACGGACAGATTTTGAAGGATGGCTGAGTTTCGGTTTCTATATTGTTTTGGAAAGTGCACATTTGATAGATTCAGCTTTAAATGTGAACTGGAAACTGCTGGAGGGGAGAATGCGCTCAGGTCCTGCTTGTGGGCTTCCCATGTGCATCTGTTTGGCCACTTTGAGAACAGGATGCTGGACTTGATGGGCCACTGGCCTGATCCAGTAGGGCTCTTCTCATGTTCTTACGTTCTTAACTGAATCAGATTTCTCCATCATCCCTATCGGAGGTCCAATCCTATTTGTGGCAAAAACAAAAGGCAGTCTTTTAGTGAGGTGAGTCAGGTGTGTGCAGTGGAGGCTGATCCTTCAGGGTAGTGGTTCCCAAACTCCCCCTCTTCCACCACGGACCTCTTGAAAATTGCTGAGTGTCGTGGTGGATCACGGAATGGTTTTGGTTCATTTTAGTCACTGAAATGTGCTGTTCTAGATGCTGTACGATTTTTAATTGTATTTTTGCAGCTTCTTTTGCTTTTTACATATTGTATTTCATGGTATTACAACTGGAATTCCGTAGAATACATTATAAAATACAATAATCGTAAGAAACAGAAGAAACAAAACACAATTACAAAGACAGATTTCATGCGCTGCACCTGCTGTTCACAGCTCTGCAAACCATCTGAATGAATCTTGTGGTTCAGTGGTGGTCCACAGACCACAAGTTTGGGAACCCTTACATTAGAGGGAATGAGGCACTGCCCCACCAACCTCTGTCATCCCCCGCACCTCCGTCTTCTTACTTACACCCAGTCCTGGGGGTGACACTGACTGTCAGGCCCCATCCGCACCATACATTTAAAGTGCAAGCATGCCACTTTACACAGTCATGGCTCCCCACAAAGCATCTTGGGAACTGTAGTTTGTTAAGGTTGCTGAGAGTTTTTAGGAGACCCCCCCTATTCCCTTCACAGAGCTACAACTCTCAGTGGTTGAACAATCAGTCTCCAGGGAACTCTAGGAATTAAGAACATAAGTACATAAGAAGAGCCTGCTGGATGAGGCCAGTGGCCCATCTAGTCCAGCATCCTGTTCCCACAGTGGCCAACCAGGTGCCTGGGGGAAGCCCGCAAGCAGGACCTGAGTGCAAGAACACTCTCCCCTCCTGAGGCTTCCGGCAACTGGTTTTCAGAAGCATGCTGCCTCTGCCTGTAGCTCTGTGAGGTGAATAGGGGTCTCCTAACAACACTGTTAAGAAACTATAGTTCCCAGGAATCTTTGGGGGGAGCCATAACCATTTAAAGTAGTGTGATACCGCTTTAAATGTGCAGTGCAGATGTGGCCTCATTGTGGCTCTTGTAGAACTCAGCAAGGAGGGGGATGGGGGCAGATCTAGAATTAGGCTGCGTACATACCGCATACATAAAGCACATGGCTTCCCCCAAAGAATCCTGGGAAGTGTAGTTTCTTAAGGGTGCTGGTAACTGTTGCTCTGTGGGGGTAAACTACAGTTCCCAGGATTCTAAGGGGAAGCCAGGTGCTTTAAACGTACGGTGTGTACACAACCCGAGTTGTTCCCATCTGTCATTGGCTTCAATTCTATCTATCATTGGTCCCCAGGCTTCTGCCCTACCAGTTCCAATGGGCACTGGCTACCACTGGGTGGGTGGGGATGGACCTGTGAGGAGGTTTGGAGAAAATCAGCCCGTAATCCAATATGGAAGGGGTAGAGGACCTCGAAAGCTCTATTGTCTAAACCACTCACATGTTTTTTCCTTACCCAGTTTCTGGTCCTGTTTCTAGGGACATTTGGTGAAACCATGGGAACACAGGATGCTTACTTATACTGAGTCAAACCATCTAACTCAGTATTGTTTACACTGACTGGCAGCAGCTCTCCAGGGCTTCAGATGGGAGACATTCCCAGCCCTGCTTGGAGAGGCCAGGGTTTGAACCTGGGACCTTCTGCAAGCCAAGTACACGCTCTGCCACGGAGCTATGGCCCATGCAACCAATCAGGACAGTGCCCTCTGGGGCAGCCCAGTCCTTATGAGAGAACTAGGGCCATTGCTTGGGGGAGGAGTCCTCTCCATGGCTTTTAACATTCAGCATGCAGGATGGTGGCAGCTCTGCCTGCTTCCCATGCCATGCACTCTCCTCCACCCTCGAAAGGCTACCTCCACAGCATCGCTGAGGCTTCTGCTCCACCAACTGCTGCTGGTGTCCTAATGCAGGAGGCCAGAGCCAGAGATACCATCCAGGCAGGACTCTGGGGCAGAAGCCCAGAGCCCACTCAAGAGAATGAGCAGGAGGGCCCCCCCAAAAAAGGCAGCAGGGCTGGCTTACCAGGCTTTAAAGAAAGTGAAGTAATGGAGGGCTGCCCACCACCCTGATCCAAAAGGAAGACTTCTGTGCAAGAGGGACCAGTGGGTCGCAGCTTCATAAACTCCTCCTCTGCTCGGTGCAGTTGGCAGAACCTCCATCAACTTTGCACTTTTGTTGCAGAGGAATGGCATTGTCCCAGCACTCAGGCTGCAGTATTGGTAGCAGAGAGGATGCAGTTTCCAGCAGCTCCTGGGGAGCACATTCCTAGCTACAGCGATGAGCACGTGGTGGAAACCAGTTACGTGAGAGTCAAGAGTACATTCTGGATATTTCCTGCAATGTAATTAGCAATGAGCTATGCAAATCCCTTCTCACCATAACTGAAGGGCCGTAGCTCAATGGCAGAGCACCTGCTTCAGTCCTTGGCATCTCCAGGTAAGACAGGGACAGACCCCTGCCTAAAACCCTGGAGGTCCACTGCCACTCTGTGTAAACCAACCCTGGAGAAACTCAGCCCCCTCCTCCTGGTTAGGTTTGCTGTGAGTTAGGGTTTCACTTGTTCGTATATATGAAATTATTTAAATTGTTTTTATTGTTGATGTTTTTATTGTTAATCGGCTTCAAGATGTACTATAGGAAGGAATTCATAAATAAATACATTTTAATGCACGCTTTCCCCTAATATACGGGTTTTTGTACATGTTTGGTTTGAGAACCACAAAACTGGTAGAAGTTTGATTTTCATAGGATAGCTGTCTTTTGGTTCACATATTGTTTCAGAAAGTGCATATTAGGTAGGTTCACATTAAAATCTGAACTAAACTCAATTTCTCTCCCATCTCTAACCCCCACTCCCACCCCCTCATTAAATTGACTCTGACCAGCCAGTGGAGACTGATACACCAAAACCTCCATTCCAATGAGGCTTCCATGAGTGAACTTCTTAGTAAGAGTTGATGGATGAGCCCAAATCCATTCCATGTCAGTTTTTCTGGTGCTCAATCATAGGTCCATCCCATTTCATTTTTTGCAGACATCCCAAGAGAACGCATAAAACTCTGCATGTAAATTGTGCCTATTTTGTACATAATCTTCCCATAAAATATACATTTCCCAATGCATTTCAATCATTTTCAGTGTCATTCCCTCTGAAATGTGCATTTTGTATGCATTTTTAATCACAAGGTGCTTATTTTTTTTTTGGCACCCTTTTTGGAACTGCAGCTATATCACAAAGTCCGCAGAAGTTTGTAATCCAACTGAGGGCCATGTTCCAGTCCACAAACAAGTTTGGGAATGTCACATTGGGTCAGTCCACTGCAAAAAACAGGCCAAACTAATTCCCCCCTTATCTCTGATTAGTGGACTGTACCCCTAGCTAATCAGTATGATAATCTTTCAGTGGTGCAGATAAAAGAGTCAGAGTGATATTTTTCCATTCCTGATGGAGCAAAGGAGTTGGGGATCTTAGTGGGTAAGCAGGTGGCCAGAGTTCTGAAGAGCTACAGGGCTGTGATCCCTCCATAATTGCCAGAAAAATTGTTGTGATTGCTGTGGCACTCCATTGGCACTTCTTATGGAATTCACTTGTTTCTGCAATTAGGATTATTGCTGAGGTAGAGATGGTGTGTGTGTGTTGAACTGGATGAATTGCCCAAGCCAATTTGTAATGTCAAAGGGCAAAGCTCTTTATAGATCTGGAGACAATAATAACACCAATGGGATGAAAGGTACAGGTTTTATTAACTAATAAGAAAAGCATACAAAAATAGAAAGCAAAGCAGTCAATATTATGTCCCTTCTGTTGCCTGGGAACTCTCAGAACAACAGTGAACTGACCCCTGTAGGAGCTGACAGCAGACAGCACCATGATCAGTGGTCTACACTGAGTTCCGATATGGGATGGTTTTTGCAGGGTTTTTTATACTGTTAAATGCTAATGAACCACACCTGCTCTAAGAATTATTCCTTAGTGCTTGTGACAAACTGGAACAGGTTCAGAGGAGGGCAACAAGGATGATCAGGGGACTGGGGGAAAAGCCCTATGAGGAGAGACTGAAAGAACTGGGCATGTTTAGCCTGGAGAAGAGAAGACTGAGGGGAGATATGATAGCACTCTTCAAGTACTTGAAAGGCTGTCACACAGAGGAGGGCCAGGATCTCTTCTTGATCATCCCAGAGTGCAGGACACGGAAGAATGGGCTCAAGTTACAGGAAGCCAGATTTTGACTGAACTTCAGGAAAAACCCTAACCGTTAGAGTGATACAGCAACGGAACCAATGACCTAGGGAGGTGGTGGGCTCTCTAACATTGGAGGCATTCAAGAGGCAGCTGGGCAGCCACCAGCTGGGTATGCTTTAACTCAGATTCCTGAATTGAGCAAGGGGCTGGTCTTGATGGCCTCATAGATCCCTTCCAACTCTAGTATTCTATGATTCTATGATTCTTGGCAGGGGACAAGGTTATGGGATGGGAATATAATGAGCTTATCTCTGTGAAACAGCCAAATGATCAACATTCCCATACACTGCCTGGGACATCATCATCATCATCATCTGTCTCTTTTCTTCATAAAAATTGAACCCAAAGCAACATACAATAAAAAGACTAACACAACTAAAAAGTTGAAAAAACAATGCACGGATAAGAGGGTGGAACACCCAACCCCTAAGAGAAGCTACAATGTCAGAAACCCTCCAAAAATTAAAAGCCAAATGTCTGGGAGAAGAGGAATGTTTTTGCCTGGATCCTAAAGATAGATAATGATGTGTCCAGGCGTGCCTTCCTGGGAACAGTGTTCCATAAGTGGGGGACCACCACTGAGAAGGCCCATTCTCATGTCACTGCACTCTGCATCTCAGAGAAGGACCTCAGATGCTAAATGCAGGGTCTGGGTTGGTTCATATGGGGAGAGATGGTCCTTGAGGTATTTATAGGTCAAAACCAGCACTTTGAATTGAGCCCAGAAGCTAATTGTAGCCTGTGCAGCTGTGCCAAAATTGGTGTTATGTGCTCAGGCTGTCTTGCACTGGTGAGCAGTCTGGCTGCCAAATTCTGTACCAGTGGCAGTTTCCGAACTGTCTTCAAAGGCAGCCCCACGTATAACGTATTGTAGTAATCTAGCTAGAGGCTACCAGAGCGTAGGCAACAGAAGTCAGGCTATCCCTATCCACATAGAGTTGTAACTGGGCCACCAGACAAAGCTGATGGAAGGCACTCCTCACCAGTGAGGCCACTTGAGCCTCAAGTAACAGGAATAGATCCAGAAGTATCCCCAAGCTACACACCTACTCCTTCAGAACTAGTCAGATAATATTTTACATAATAATGTATTATAGGCATAGTTATATGGCTTTGGCCTAAAGCGATCCCTAGGCATGCAAGGAGCAAGTGTAGTGTACTAAATCTTCTCAAAATACAGATCCCGGGTATGCCAATACACTGGCATTCTAACATCACCAAAAAATGTGCCCACAAGTGATATCTGTGCAAAATAGCAGTTTGAGAGTCAATCTGCAGGTTGGAAGGAAAATAAGACAAGAGCTTAAGAAAAGCCCTGCTGGATCAGGCCAGTGGCCCTTCTGGTCCAGTATCCTCTTCTCACAGTGGCCAATCAGAGGCCCCAATGGGAAGCCCACAAGCAGGACCTGCGTCAAAAAGTACTCTTCCATTGTTGGAAGTGCAACAGCAGAGATCATCCAGTGTGTAACTTAAGGGTTAGTTCTGTTAACGTTAAAGTCAACTAGCTAAGAGAAGGTCAGGTGGAGAGACCTTGCAATTCCCAGCAACTGGTATTCAGAGGCATGCTGTCTCCGTCAGTGGAAGGAGAACATAGCCATATCCTCCAAATTGCAAACCCCTTTCTATGGGCTGTTGTCCCAATCCAGATTGGGCCCACCGACACCTGTTTTTTAAGAAAGAGCAGTCACTGGCAAACATGCTTGATGAACTGCATCCCAGAGTATTGAAGGAACTTGCGGATGTACTCTCGGAACCTCTTGCCATCATCTTTGAGAAATCCTGGAGAACGGGAGAGGTGCCGGAGGACTGGAGACGGGCAAACGTCGTCCCGCTCTTTAAAAAGGGTAAAAAAGAAGATCCAGGGAATTACAGGCCGGTCAGTTTGACTTCAATACCGGGAAAGATATTAGAACGGATAATAAAAGAGTCCATTGGCAACTATCTAGATGACAATGCTGTGATTAGAAGGAGCCAGCATGGGTTTGTCAAGAAAAAATCCTGTCAAACTAATCTCATCTCTTTTTTTGATTGGGTCACTAGCTTAGTAGATGGTAGAAATGCTGTAGATGTCATCTATCTAGATTTCAGCAAGGCGTTTGACAAAGTCCCCCACAACCTTTTGATTAACAAACTAGTCAAATGCGGACTACATGGAAATACTGTCAGGTGGATTCACAACTGGTTGGAAAACCATACTCAAAGAGTGGTCGTCGGTGGCTCTGCTTCGGACTGGAAGGAGGTCTCGAGTGGAGTGCCACAGGGTTCTGTCCTCGGGCCAATTTTATCAATGACTTAGATGATGGAGTGGAGGGAAGCCTTATGAAGTTTGCGGATGATACGAAACTGGGAGGGATAGCTAACACAATGGAAGACAGGAATAAAATCCAAAGGGACCTGGATAGACTAGAAAATTGGGCTAAAATTAATAAAATGACATTCAATAAAGACAAATGCAGGATTCTGCATTTAGGCCACAAAAACAAAATGCACGGGTACAGGATGGGAAATACCCGGCTTAGCAGTAGTGCGTGTGAGAAGGACCTTGGAATTGTAGTGGATCGCAAGTTGAACATGACCCAGCAGTGTGATGCTGCAGCAAAAAAGGCAAACGTGGTTTTGGGCTGCATAAACAGAGCTATAGTTTCTAGGTCGAGGGAAGTAATAGTCCCACTATATTCTGCATTGGTCAGGCCTCATCTGGAATACTGCGTTCAGTTCTGGGCGCCTCATTTTAAGAAAGATATAGACAAGTTGGAGCAGGTTCAGAAGAGGGCGACAAGGATGATAGCCGGTATGGAGAACAAGTCTTATGAGGAAAGGTTGAAGGAACTTGGCATGTTCAGTCTGGTGAAGAGAAGGCTGAGGGGTGATATGATTGCACTCTTTAAGTACCTGAAGGGCTGTCACATAGAGGAGGGTACAGATTTGTTCACTGCTGCCCCAGAGGGTAGGACTAGGTCTAATGGTTTTAAGTTGCAGGAGCGTAGATTCAGATAGGACATTAGAAGGAACTTATTGACAGTAAGGGCGGTTCGGCAATGGAACCGACTGCCTAGGGAGGTGGTGGGATCCCCTTCGCTGGATGTCTTCAAGCAGAGGCTGGACAGCTATCTGCGGGAGATGCTCTAGCTGTGGATTTCCTGCTGTGAGCAGGGGGTTGGACTCGATGGGCTACAAGGCCCCTTCCAACTCTATGATTCTATGATTCTATGTAACGTGTAGTTCAGCCCTAAGAATTTGCACAGCAAATAAAAGGCTCTGCTTTGAATGCCATCTCAGTGACAAACTCACTAGGGTGGACTTGGCAAGCCGCTGTCTCCCTGCCTCAGCTACCATTGTGATCTAGCAGATATCTTAACCAGTCATCTTTATTAGATGCTGCTCTCGTCTGTTGTGGTCGTTTTTAACCATCTGCCCATTTCAAGTTACAGAATTCTGTTAAGAAGCAATAAACTAGCTGTCAAGTCATTTGCACACTTTGTGCATTGGGTGTCTGATGGATAACTTTCACAATCTGTTCTGGAAGGTGGACTGAAAGTAAATCAGCTGTAAGGTTGAAGACCCAAGATTTATATTATTTATTTATTATTAGTAGTAGAAGTAGTAGCAGCTTTTTTTTAAAAAAAAGAGAGAACTCAGAGCGACTCACATTAAAAACAAATATAAAAACAAGAATTAAAATATCTTCAAATACTTAAACCAAATAAAAACAAAATCCAACTTCTCCCCACCTGACTGAAAACAAACAGAAAATTAAACTCCAAAGCCGTGGGTGAATAAAAATGTTTTTACCTGGTGCCTGAAGATAGATAATGATGGCGCTAGACAAGCCTTCCTGGGGAGAGCATTCCACAAATGGGGGGCCACTACTGAGAAGTCCCATTCTGCTGTTGCCATTATCCTGTTCTCCTGTTGTACCTCCCTTGGAGGGGGCCAATGGAGAAGGGCCTAAAATGATGAGTGCAGGGTCCAGATTGGTTTGTGCACGGAGAGGCAGTCCCTGAGGTATTGGGGTCCTGAGCCATATAAGGCTTTCTAGCAGTCAAATCCAGCACTTTAAATTAGACCTGGAAACTAACTGGCAGCCAAGGCAGTCATGCCAGGATTGGTGTTGTGTTCCAACCATCTTGCCCCAGTCAGCAGTCTGGCCGCTGAATTCTGCACCAGTTGCAGTTTCCAAATTGTCTTCAAATACATCCCCATGTATAATGCATTGCAGTAGTCTAGCCTAGACATCACCAGAGTGTAGACCACAGAAGTTAGGCTATTCCTGTCCAGATAGGGATGCAGCTGGCCCACCAGCCAAAGCTGATGGAAGGCCACCAAAGCCACCTGACGCTCAAGTGACAACAGTGGATCCAGGAGTACCCCCAAGCTACGCACCTTTTCCTTCAGAGGGAGTGTAACCCCATCCAGAGGAGGCCATGCCCCACCCATGTGGTCTAGGGAACTAACAGCGCCTTTCTCTGGATTAAGTTTCAGTTTCAAGTCCATTACTGTGGACAGACATCAATTTTGCACATCCACTGCCGCACTTGCAAATGTAAAGAAATAGAGCTGTGTATCATCAGCATACTGCTGGCAACGTACGCCAAAACTCTGGATGACCCCACTTAGCAGTTTCATGTAGCTATTAAACAACATAGGGGATAGAATTGAACCCTGTAGGACTCCACTAACGCAACGCACCATCCTCTTGAATTAAAGCACCTTGGACAACTCCTTGAATGTTTGGACTAAAACCCAGAGGGAATTCCATTGCCCTACTGACCCAGAGCCACCAGCTGCCATTGCATCAGTTGCTCCACCTACTTTTGCCTCTGATCCTGCCCACCACTGCCATCTGGCCCCTGGAAGGTTGACCAGAAGGGAATGTGGCCCTCTGACTGAAGAAGATTCCCCACCCCTAGAGTGCTGAGTGCATTCAAAGGCTCTGGTCCAAGCTGAAAACAAAGGTCAAAGGTGGCAGCCCTTCAAGTGACATTCAGCGAACGTGTGAAGGGGGAGGGATCCACAACTGACCTCAGGAGGTTTAGCAGAAGGTGTGGCTATGGTCCTAAGTATGTAGTACACAGGCCTCATCTGCATGCCGAGTTACCTTTTCCATCAATGAGGCATTTCCTGTCTGCAATAGTTACACGCTCAATTAGTTGCCCACTAGGAATGGGTGAATGTGACCATTTTGGTGTCTATGTCTCAGTTTTCCACTATTAAGTTCAATTCTCCACATTTCCACATCAATTTGCATTTTAAAGCAAAATCCTTGTGAAAATTCACCAGCATTTCATTGTGAAGTTCTCCCATACACCATAAGAGAATTTCTCACAGACACATGTTTGTGTGCAATTTTGCCTAATGTACGTGTATTTGCAAAGTAATTTCCCCTAATACAATGAATTTTGTATGCTAATGTATGCATTTCTAGGCACACTTGCCCCAAGTATATGCATTTTTGTACTCTTTACTTGGTTGGAGAACTTCATCACAGAACGGGTAGAAGTGTGAATTTCAAGACGGCTGTGTTCAGTTTGTGTATTGCTTGTTTCGGCAAGTGCAAATAAGATAGATTTGCCTTTAAATGCAAATTGAATTGACATTCTCCCCCATCCCTAGTTGCCACTGATGGCGCTGCCTCAGGAGGACGGGAAGGAATGGACTGTAGAGATACTTCTTGAGGCACTTAAGAAAAGAGCATTTGATGGATGCCAGGCAGTGATCCATGTGCATCCAACAGTTCCTCAGCAAATGGTTGCTTCGTCCCAGCCTGGGGTTGCCCCATTTTTCCAGGCTCTGCCTCTCTGCTTTTAATATCTTGTTCTGGCCTGATGCAGGCAAGGCTGGAGATGAGGCCAGAAGCTGCAAGACCAGGTATAGCTCCAAGTGAGTAACTTGCTCCAAAAAAGGCTGGGCACAAACGGAAGGTTTGGTCTCTAGACTCCCTCTTCCAGGCTATATGGAGAGCTTCAGATTCTTGAAGGGCCAACCTCTGGCCCAAAGACAGGCACTTCTCTTCCATTCCATAGCCTCCCACCTGGTGCGCACTCTGTGTCGCTGAACTGGTGAGGTACTGTGGGGAAGGTGCCTGTGAGGGTCCTGGCTCTGACCCTAGGCCCTGGTGGAATGGAGGGTTCTTCTGAGGCAGCCTTTCCCAACCAGTGTGCCTCCAGATGTTGTTGGACCACAACTCCCATCAGCCTCAGCCAGCATTGCCAATGGTCAGGAAAGATGGGAATTGTGGTCCAACAACATCTGGAGGCACACTGGTTGGGAAAGGCTGTTCTGGGGGCTTCTGTCTGACAGCCTCAGGCACAGTGATCTCCTGATCTTCAGCAGCTGGTTCAGAGCCCTGAACATAATCTAGCCCCCCAGTTGGTACCTCTTGCTGCTGGATTCAGGGATCATTACATTTAACAGCAGCTGATTTAAGATGGGGGGATCACGTAGCAGATGATGCTTTGCCATGAAATTTTCTACCATCCAGGAATAGCTACTTCAGGTGATTAATATCCATGCATCAGGCCTGCAGTTAAAGACACAGGAACAAATTTCATTTACTTTGTGTGCTTTTTGAAGTGCCAGTTCTATGCCAGTCAGGAGCTTTTAGGCAGAGTTGCTATGAGGAAGGCGAGGTCCCATCAACAGCCGCCTGGAGCCCCACTGGGATCTCAAGATAGCTGCTTGCTTTCCCCAGCTGCCAACACGGAGTAGCAGCCAGGTTCTGGCTCAACTTCACTGTTCACCAAAACCTGACAAGGTCCTTTACAGTGAGCTTCTGATGCCCTTTGACTCACATGTTCATTGTTACTATTAAGGGGCTTGTTGGCAGAACACAGTACAAGAACTATTGGCTCCTTGCCACAAGAGGATTTTGGCAAGGCACAGCCAGGCCAAAAAAAGAAATCAGCTCCACAATTTACTGTTGGATCCACTAGAGAAGCTGAATGTGTTTTTGATGCACAGGTTTTGGAGCATGACTGTAGATATGGGGGCTGGTACGCTTGAATGTTCCTACACACACCTGCACATACCAAGTTAGCATGTCAAAGGAAATGCTAAGCTAGAGCCTTTCTCCCTGGCATGCTGGATTTCTATGTATGGAAGTTTTGGTTTTAAAATATGGGGGAGCTTCCCATCATGTGATTTCTGCCCCACACACAGTGGAAAGTGGCACAGCCCCAGGAGCAGTTTAACTAAACAATCTGCTGATTGTATAGACAAGGTCTCAGTGTACCTGTCTGTGAAATGGGTTTGGTGAAGCTGTCCTGTGTAGCACACATGGCTGGTTTTAAAAGTGAATCAGCAAATGTATACTTTGAGCCCAGAAGGATAAATACCCCACTGTCTATTATGCAATGGACTCAGGACTTTACTGGCCTGGCTACATTAGAACATATTTCATATAGATTGGGCTCCCTTTGGTAGGAATTTAATGATAATGATGCTGATATCAATTTTGAGCGGATACATACTTGGGCATCTGAAGGGCTTATATTAACTAATATGCTTAATTCAAGATGCCTGTACTGATGGTTATTGTACCCGTAATTGAAACTGATGGTGATTTATAGTTAGTAGAGGTATTCATATACTATTACTTTTTCTTTATTTTTTATTTTTGTGTACCTTCAATATTTTTATTTTTATTTGATTGTTTTTAGGTTGTTTTTGTTCTTTCTTTTTACTGCTAAATTTGCAAATTAAAAAATATTCTCTAAAAGGCGAGTTGACAAATAACTGCAAATAAGCTTTTTGGGGGGAACATGCAGTATATTATATACAGCAGTAGCATTGTGACTTGGGGGGTGATGGGGCACCTCCCTTTGATGCCTCTGGAAAAGGACCCCGCTATCTACAGATCTACAGATCACCTAAGGTGCTGACAGATCTATAACGTCTTCAGTGTGCAATATTAAGCATGTTTTTCAAGAAGGGAGATTAAAAGCCCAATACCAGCTTGCACAGAGACTTAGGGCCAAGGGGCACATTATGTTAAATGCACAATCACAGTCTTTAAAGGAGGGAACCAGCCAACCGCTGTCTGCAGCAACTAAGCAAATATCAGCTTTGGGAGAGTGATTTCATTAGGACCATCATGCAAGGGGAAGGTTTGAAGGGGGGGAACCTTTACATTTGGTCCTGATCCTGCTCCAGCTGCAGCTGCTATTTTTTTTAACAAAAAATACACATCAATATGTAGTCTGTTGCTTAGTGAGGGCAGCAGTGGGTCAGTCCACTACTGCAACGTCTCATTGGCCTGCAGCCTAACACAGTCAAGCACATGTGAGCTATTCAGTAACATTTACAGGGTGGAGGAGACAGGAAATAAATGGTGCTAGTAGCGGCAGACATATTCAAAAAAAGCCAAAAAGGAGAAATTCACCAGCAGTATCTTCAAGGGGTCAAATAGTTGCTGGGGAATCTCTGGCCAACACGATAATTTCAGCCTTTAACTCCTATCATCCCTGACCATTGGCCAGGCAGGCTGGGGCTGATGGGAGCTGGAGTCCAAAACAGCTGGGGGGCCACAGCTTTCCCACCTCTGGGCCAAACCATTATTCACCCACTTTGAAGCTGGTTCACCATGCCCTGGCCATAGAAGTGCCAAGAAAAGTCCATAGCCTGTGTAAATTATGGAGTCCACAGCCTGTGTAAATTATGCACTTCAAATGCAAAGCACAGCCCCCAACCACTAGAAATCTATTTCAACCACCTCTCCAGCTTCAACGGTTTTGGCAGCCGTTACCCTTATATTTTCAAGCATTTCCTTGCTATCATTAGGATTAGGAACTTGTTCTTTTGAAAAAAGAAAGCCTGGTTTCCCAATAAGTGCCCATCTTTCTGTGATTCTGCACTTCCTCTGTACTGCTTCAGAAATGTGGTGTATTAAACACACACACATCTCTGTTTCCGTTGCAATGTGACCGGGATGATTAGGATTGCACACCAATTTAGGTCCAAGCATCTGCTCTCAGCAGTGGCCAATAGGGGGCGAGCTGTCCCTCTCCTCCATGGTCAACAGATGAAACCCACACAAGCCATTCTGCACTCTTGTCAATGCACCACTTTCACTGCTGTTTCCTCCTTCAGATACATAAAAGCCCAGTGTGTTGTCTTTTTGCCCCCCTCGTTCCCTCCCCAGATTTAATGAATGTGAACTCTGTGTCCTCCTCTCCTCCTGTGTTCCTAATGGAAAGGAAATTAAGAGCTACCAGCTGCACCCCATTGGCCCCTGGACAGATTTTTTCCCCAAATTGCTATTACCCAGCTGATCCCCATTGTTCTTGGGAGGGGGGGAGAGAGGCCAGGATAGGGATGGTTTGTGCAAGAAAACAACAACCCTTGAGCATCCAGAGGGAAAGACAAAAAGAAACCAAACAAACTCAGAGTCAGTTCAATTTAATCCCATTCCATTGGAAGATACTTGATTGCCAAGATGCTGAAAAATGGTATTGACGGGTTGCTCAATGGTTCTTCCCTTCTCCTTGATGTATATCAAAAAGCACAGGGAGGAGTTGTACCTCTCTCTAACATCTCTAGCATGAGCAGGGATGGGAGAGAAATCCCAGTTGCGTTGCAGTTCAATCTCACCTAATTCGCACAGCCCAAAACAATGTGCAATTCTCCCATGCAGTTCTCCAAACAAAAGTGGTGTACAAAAATGTGTGCATTGGGGTAAAGTGTGCTTTAAAATGTGTGTATGTATGTATATCTCACAATGCCATCATACACAGTGAATAAAAACATACCAAAACATTAAAACAGATATAAATACATAAAATACAGTTAACAGTTCAAGGAGAGTGATATTAAAAGGGGACTAAAGAGGTAAAACTAAAAAGGGAGGAAAAGAAAATCAGTTTCCCTCCCAAAGGATCTCCGGAACAAGACGGTTTCAGAATTCTCCGAAACACTATCAGGGAGGGAGCAGAGTGGGCTTCTTGGGGTGGAGTATTCCAAAGCCAGGGGGGGGGGGCAACAGCTGAAAAGGCCACTCCTGTGTGCCTGCCAGTCTGACATCTTTCATTCCAGGCATGCTGAGGAGATCTTAAATCACTGGCAGGTACATATGGGCATAAGCAGGTCTGTGGGCAGGTCTGTGGAACCTCAGGGCCAGAAGGCTAAATGTGGCCCTCCAAGCCTCTCTATCCGGCCCTCTGAACTCGCCCCCAAGCCACATCCCCTCAGCGCCCCTGCTTTGCACCCTTCTTGAATGTTTTTGCCTGGTTGTCCTTGAATTCTGATACTGCCTCTGCTTGTCTGGGTAGAAAATGGAGGGGTGAGTGTGTGTAGAAAGAAGCCTACTGTACAAAGGTGAAATTTACATTCATTGCTCTGCCTACTTTTGCCTGTGGCCCCGCCCACCCCAGCACGTGGTGCTTGGAATGTTTCCCAGAAGATAATGTGGCCCTCAGGCTGAAACAGATTCCCCACCCCTTTATTAGGGGGAATGGATTGCAAAAAAGGGGGGATATTGGACAAAAATGCATACAAAAATGTGTGTATTAGGAGAAATGCACACTAAAATGCTAATGAATTTTCATGATAGCTTTAAGCAGAAAAAAGCTGATGTGGAAATGTGGCAAACTGAACTTAAGACCGGTGAAACTGATTTGTCGATCCCTAAGCATGAATGGATCCCTAGCAAGCATGGCTAATGGCTTTTCCCCTTCATTCAACAGTGGTTTCACACATTATTCTTTCCACGCATGTACACAAGGTGTTCCTAAGTCTACTCTCTAAAATGTGAAAACACAGAAAGGATGTGACAAGCGCTTCTTTGCAAATGCCACACAACAGTTCTGTGGCTGAATTCATGTGCCTCCCACATGTCCAGGAATTCAGTGCACTCATGTACAATCACGTGACACTCATCACTTGGCTTGTACATCAACTCCTGCGTGGAAGACCTTTCCATGTAGAGCGGGTACGGAGAACCTTGGGCCCGCCAGACATTGCCAAACTACAACTCCCATCATCCCTGGCCATTAGCCATGCTTGCTAGGGTTGATGGGCATTGTAGTTCAGCACAGCCAGAGGGCCAAAGGTTCCCCACCCTTGACGTAGAGATACTGGGAATGTTGGAAGCAACTCTCGGGTTTAGCTGCTCCTCCAATAGCATTAAGATTCATTCTTTTTTAGAAAAATCATGGCCCCTCTTTCATTTGGTATGTCATCATTTTACTGTGGTTTTTAATCCACTTCACTGGCACTGCTCTTTATTGCTTTTATGAAGCTCCCAGACTGTGGAGGTCCTTTTGTCCTTTTGTCCTTGGCCTCCAAATCAAGAAATCCCGAACCTTGCATTTCCTCATCCCTTCCCCCTTCCTCTTCTTCCTCTTCGATGACCACATTCCCTTGGGGTTAGGCTGCATGCAAGCAGTGGGTGGAGCCAGAGCCAAAAGTGGGTGGAGCACCCCTCTTTCCTCCTGTTTCCCCCTCTCCTTACAACCCCATGAAATGAGGTGAAGGGCGACAACATTTCAGAGGCTTCAGGATAATCAGGAAAATCCCTTAGGGAAAGCAAACATAGCCCCCCTGCTTCCAACATCCTTGGAGCAACAAGGCCAGAGATTTGGGGACAACTGTTTCCACCAGTGGCCAAACAGATGCCACCAAGAAGCCCGCATGCAGAGCGCAGTGGCAGCCACCCTCCTCTCTTTTGTTTACAGCCAGAGCTTGGAAAAGTTACTTTTTTGAACTACAACTCCCATCAGCCCCAGCCAGCATGGCCACTGGATTGGGCTGATGGGAGTTGTAGTTCAAAAAAGTAACTTTTCCAAGCTCTGTTTACAGCCCACCAATTTCACACACGCATCTGGTTGGCACTGTGACAAGAAGATGCTGGACTAGATGGGCCATTAGCAGGGTCTTCTTATGTGCTCATGTTCTTCATTGGCATTCAGGTACACTGCCTCTGAACATGGAGGTTCTGTTTAAACAGCCTCTCCCTCTGCAAACCTGCCTACTCTTCTTTTAAGGCCATCTCTGCCGCTGGACATTCCCACGCCTTTTCCATCACAGGTTCTGCACAGGAAAACCCTTGAAGAGAAAACACAACACACACGCGTACACACGGATACCAAGATTTGAGGCAGGGGGGAGAAATAATGTTCATGTAGGGCAGCAAGATAGCGGGAGCTAGCCCAAGTAATACCTTGATGGCCGAATTGCCAGTTGCCGTTCTTCCATGCTGGAGTCAATGAGAGGAAAGTCAAGCCTGGCAAGCTTCCTTTGCTCAGAGGAAGAGGACTCTGTAATTCACGCCGCCGGCTGGCGCTCTGCTCCCTGTCCCCGGTTTTATTGTGTCCATGAATTCTCGATGCAGTAATGACTGTCTGGCAACGGTAGGGGCCCATTGATTTTCTCTTACTCACACAAACCACGTCTATTTCTCTTCAACACCACCAACACCATCCTACCATTTTATTTATTTTGGTTACCTAAGCAATTACCATGCTAATCGCTTATGCTCCTTGAATGCTAAGCCGCCCACTGCTCAGGGGAGATAGAGATGTGTATTCCGATGACACCTCACAATGTTGCAAGGTGATAGAGATTGCTCTGTGGCAGAGGGCAGCAATGAAGCAGGGCCGAGGCACACTTCCCAGGCAACAGCTAGTGCAGAGCTTCACTGCTGCAGTTCAATTTGCTGATATTTTATTGGCCTAAGGGGATGCCAATAAAAGACAGGTCAGCCTATAGCACAAGGGTGGAGAATCCGTGGCCCTCCAGATGTTAGTGGAGTCCAGCTCCCATCAACCCCAGCCAGCATGGCCAATGATCAGGAATGATGAGAACTGTAATCCAGCAATGGCTGGAGGGCCACAGAGTTCCTAACCCTCTTATGAAACAGGGCAAGCTGCCTTATACTGAGGCAGGCCATTGGTCTAGCTAGCTCAGTATTGTCCACACTGAATAGCAGAAACTCTCCAGGGTTTCAGGTGGGATATTCCCAGCCCTGCCTGAAGATGTTAGGGACTGTACCTTAGGGAAGACCTTTGGGAAGTCCCAAAGATGTGAGGCCATTGCAGAAAAGGCTCTGTCCCTGGTACCTGCCAATGTAATATTTCCTAATGCCAGACCAGAGAGCAGGAACTCTGGGGCTGATCTTAAGGCCTAGGTAGGGGTACGGTTCTTCAAGTGCACAGCTGGTTAAGGGACAAGAGCCCTCTCCTGCTTTAGATCTGGCCAGTTACCAAGGTTTGTTCTGTTAAGGTGCAATTGACCTTTAGTTAGAATTATGGTGGCCACTTACACATCACCAATAGAACAAGAAAAAAGAGGGCAGGTTTGAACATAGATTTGCATGAAGTGTGCATATGATAGATAGATAGATAGATAGATAGATAGATAGATAGATAGATAGATAGATAGATAGATAGATAGATAGATAGATAGATAGATAGATAGATAGATAGATAGATAGATAGATAGACAGACAGACAGACAGACAGACACAGTGAGATAGATAGATAGATAGATAGATAGATAGATAGATAGATAGATAGATAGATAGATAGATAGATAGATAGATAGATAGATAGATAGATAGATAGATAGACAGACAGACAGACAGACAGACAGACAGACAGACAGTGAGATAGATAGATAGATAGATAGATAGATAGATAGATAGATAGATAGATAGATAGATAGATAGATAGATAGATAGATAGATAGATAGATAGATAGATAGATAGATAGATAGATAGATAGATAGATAGATAGATAGTGCCCAGGTGACTTCTGTGCCTTGCCTGCTCAGTCTGCTGTCCAGGTGGTCACTATTGATGGACAACTCCAAGACCTCTCTTGGTCTCCCATCTTAGGGTTATAGTAGTAGCAGCAGCAGCAGCAGAAATAGTAGTAGTAGTAGTAGTATGTATGATGTATTACCCACCCTTCACCCTAAGGTCCCAAGTTGTGTTACAACCATTTAAAACGCAACATTAAAAAGAAGTCTAAATAAATGATATTTACAACAGTAGGGTGGGTCCTAAAAATATGCATCTCAGGTGTCAAAGGCCAGGGTAAAGAGTTGAGACTCTGGCACATGCTGAAAAATGTACAGCAAAGATACCAGACACACCTTGGTGGGGAGGAAGTTCCACAGTCTAGGAGCTGCCACAGAGAAGGCCCTCTCCCAGGCCACACACATACAAACACATGGAGCTTTTGAGGGCAGTAGAGCAACTGAACCCCCCCCCTGCTGAACTTAACACCTGAGAGGGTGTTTAAACTGGATTTGGACCAGACACCACTACAAATAGAGGACTGTCCTCTGTAAAGTAGGATGCATAGCCGCCCTACTGCTTAAGGATGTCATACTCATCCACCCACATACACACACTTCTGAAAATGATTGGTACTCTTCACACGGAAAGGTCAGAAGAAACCTCATT
Source organism: Rhineura floridana (assembly GCF_030035675.1). Taxonomy (NCBI): domain Eukaryota; kingdom Metazoa; phylum Chordata; class Lepidosauria; order Squamata; family Rhineuridae; genus Rhineura; species Rhineura floridana. The sequence goes on from NC_084494.1 coordinate 10,506,174, forward strand.
TGAAATCCGCCTCTGTATTTGAGTTCTCAGAAGAATAATTTGGAGGGCACGAAATGAGATATCCTTCAATTTGGTGCCATTCAGATCTGCACATAACAGGGATGGTTGGGGAGGCAACTTGTCTACTCTCTCAAAAGTGACACAAATTCTTCCTCAACTTCTGAAAACAGGTGCTGGCTGAAACTCATCATCTTTCTCTCCTACATTGCATTTGATGCTTTCGGATTGCTAGGTAGACATTTCTGGGTCACTCAAAGCCATCAGAGATGAAAGTAAGATAATGATCTGAGTGGGGGCTTTTGTGGAGCATGAAATCAATCGTTGAGAAACCCCTTGAGCAATGAGAATGCACGAACACACACACACACCAAAAGGTGAAAGTGGGGCTCAGCTTGAGCTCCTCATTGATAACAAAGACCCTCTGACAGGCATGAGTTTAATCCCCCAAAGCTTCCTTTTCTAGTAGGAAATCTCTAAGTTTATTCATTGACAGAAGAGATGGTGTGGAAGCTAGGGGAAGTGAGCAGGATGGGGTGGAGGGAACATTTGCACAGAAGCCAAGTCCTGCTCAGACACTGCATCTCACTCCCTCTCAGCAAGAAATGCAAATCCTTCCTATTGACCTATTCCTCCATCTTTGGCCTCTGCTCTCCTTCCCTTGAGTGTCTTGTCTTTTTAGTTTGTAAGCCTGATCTCAGGGCCTTTCTCACTCTCTTTTTTAACTGATGTGAAAAGCAGGATAAAAATGTACTAACTATACACAAAAGTCCATCCTTTGCAATCTGCAGACCGATTAAACTCTCTAGATTTTGGTGCATTGAGCTTTTCTTAACATGAGTGATTTTTGGCTGGGGTAGAAGTGCTGGTTCATAAGATTACATTTTGCGACTAGCATTCCCACTAGAGCTCATTGAACTTAGCATCACAAGATCTTCCAATCAGCAGTTGCATTGGCCTTAGGTAGCAGTAATTTGAACAGGGAACCTTCTGGGACGAAGCTTTTGTTTTAAGAGGTTGAAGGGTTGGTTTTGGTTTTTAAATTTATTTTAAATGGTTTTTAATAACGTGTTTTATATTGTTATGACCTGCCCTTGGACCTACTCATGAAGGGAGGATAATAAATTTAATCATCATCATCCTGTGGAAAGCTAGCCTGGTGGGCAAACTGGGAACGTCTGCATTCTGGCCTCTGAACCCTCTTCTGCAATGGAAGGAAAGAGGGCTGTGCATGATGTTGGATCCTGTGATTAGCAGACAGCATGAAGCCTCTGGATTGGACAGGCATGGTAGAAACCCAAAGAGCCAGATGTCTGTTCTTCCCTGATCAACAGAACAGGACCTTCTCTGTGCTGGCCCTGTGGTCTCTGCCCCAAGTGTGACCACGGGGACTTTGGGCTGAAGAAAACACACTCCAACTCTGGGTTGTATGCAGTTAGCCACAGCTTCTGTTGCGCAGTGGAGCTCCTCCAGCCCCTCTGTCCATACATGCTGGCATTCAGGCCATGAATGCAGCTCTCTCTGTTGCCTGTGCTACCTCTGGGTAGTAATGGGCAGATGAGGAGTCAGCAAGGATCCCATTTGTGGCCACAAAACCAAAGCAGGGATTTGGCTTCAAGGATCTAACACATGATGGCAATGATGTTATGGCCTCTCAGTATTCTGTTCTGTTGGGGATTGGGGCTTACAAGGAAAATGGAATCCGTTTGACAGAGTTTCTTCCAGGCAGGTCAAGTCAGCAAAGGCAGGACAAGCCATTTCAATTCAAGGCAGGTCAAGCAAACACAGGACACTGTAGGTAAAAGTCAGGACTGCGGGCAGCTCCCAGTGGGCCCAGCTGGTTGAGCTATGGGGAGACATTGTCTCAGCAGAGAGTGGAGGCCATCTGAAGCCTTATGTAGGCTGGCAAAGTCTATTCTGTAATTGGTTCCACCTTCTTCGGAGTTCTAGTCTCTCATAATACTAGAACTCGTGGACATTCAAAGAAACTGAATGTTGGAAGATTCAGGACAGACAAAAGGAAGTACTTCTTTACTCAGCGCATAGTTAAACTATGGAATTTGCTCCCACAAGATACAGTAATGGCCACCAGCTTGGATGGCTTTAAAAGAAGATTAGACAAATGCATAGAGGACAGGGCTATCAATGGCTACTAGCCATGATGGCTGTGCTCTGCCACCCTAGTCAGAGGCAGCATGCTTCTGAAAACCAGTTGCCGGAAGCCTCAGGAGGGGAGAGTATTCTTGCACTCAGGTCCTCTTTGCGGGCTTCCCCCAGGCACCTGGTTGGCCACTGTGAGAACAGGATGCTGGACTAGATGGGCCACTGGCCTGATCCAGCAGGCTCTTCTTATGTTCTTAAGTTGGCTGTCCTGTCCTAAAGAGCCTTTGTCTGATTCTGTAAGCCCTGTCTTTTACTATGTGGAGGTTATGCAGATGTTATTGGGAGCTAGCCCTCTGAGGAAGGTAAAAGGCCTACATCCTCAGGCTGGAGGAGGGCTCAGGGGGAGGTGCTCCCGAGTGGGGCAGCCCTACCCTCCTGTGTGTTCCTTAGAGTAGCACAAGAGGCTGAGCTTATGAGTCAGGGCAATAAAGGCCCTGATCTGGATTTTGGACCTGACTCAGACCTTGAACTGTGGTCCTGCCTGAACTGTGCATCCACAGTGGAGGATTGGATCCCTCAGATCCAATGCCAAGACTACTCTAGACCTAACACATCATACATGTATGCCAGTTGCAGCATCTGGGTTAGCTTGGCATCAAATCTGGATCTTCTTCAGTTTGCAGCAGAACAAGATTGTAGAATTCTGTGGTTTAGAATGTATTGTATCCAGATTGTCAGTGCACCTCCATGTAAATACTGCTTGCAAATAAAAATGCTAGCATATTACATCATCATTATTACTACTACTACTACTATTACTACCACTACCACATTTGTATTCTGTCTTTCCTCCAAGGAGCTCAAGGTGGGGCACATGGCTCTCCTTCTCCTCATTTTAATCCTTACAACAACCCTGTGAGGTAGGGTAGGCTGTAGAGATAACAACTGGCCTAAGGATACCCAGTGAGTGAGGATTTGAACCCTGGCCTCCCAGGTTCTAGTTCACCTCGCTCTCTTCTGTGCTAGCTTTCTGTCCGCAGGGAGAGTTTTGGTGCTGTTTCCACAGCAGGGGAACCCTTAAAATGTGATTCCCTGCCTGCAGTATAATGACACAGTGCATTCTATCACTCTCCGGAGGATTCTACCACTTCCTTCTGGTGCACACACAGATCACAGGAACAAAACATTGCTACAGTGTGATGAGAAAGGGACATAGCTCATTGGCAGAGCACTTACTTTGCAGGCAGAAGGTCTCAAATCCAATCACCGACATCACAAGGCAGGGCTGGGAAAAACCCTTGTCTGTAAGAGCTGCTGCCAGTCCTTTGAGAAGTTTGAGCTCGATGGACCAATGGTCTGCCTTAGTATAATGCAACTTCCTCTCTTACAGTATCATCTTACTGAGGAGCGGATGTCGCTCAGTGGTAGAACATGCGTTTTGCCTGCAGAAGGACCCAGCACTGATAGCCAAAGAGGGCTGGGAAAGATTCCTGTCTGTAACTCTGGAGAGCTGCTGCCATTCAGTGTAGACTAGGGGTGGAGAACCTTAGGCCTGGGGGGGGCTGAATGCACCCCCAGGCCTCTCTATTTGACCCTTGGGACTTTCCTCAGGCCACACCTCCTCCTCAGCCATGCCCCTTCTCCCCAGACCACACCCCTTGCTGGCCCTGCTCAGCACCCTCCTTGAGTGGAAAGTGTCCTCGAACTCGGGTAATGCTTCTCGCTTGTCTGGGTGGAGGGTCGAGAGGTCTATGCAAGTGTGAGTAGGAACCAGCCTATTGTACAAAGGGGGGAGTTACATTCATTGCTACTCTCACTTTTGCCTCCGGCCCCCAGAACGTTGCCAGAAATGAATGTGGCCCTCAGGCTGGGAAATGTTCCCCATCCACAGGGATGGAAGGATCTGTCAGCTTCAGTTCTCTCAGTTTCTCATTGATCCAATATTAAATTTAGTTCTCACATTTCTGCAGGAAATTGCAATTTTAAAAAAATCCTCATGGGAATTCATCAGCGTTGCATTACGATTTTCTCCTAATAAATACATTTTTGCATGGTTTTGACTAACGTACACATTTTTGCAAGCAATTTCCCCTAAAATAATGCTTTTTTGTACGTCATTTTCACAAACATATTTGTGCACATTTCTTCCCAGTGTTTGTAGTTTTGTAAACGCTGGTACGTTGTAGAACTGCATTGCACAATTCAGATACTTCCAAATTTCAACAGACGTGTTTCAGTTCTCTTATTGTTTCTGATGTGTGGATTTGATAGATTTGGCTCTAAATGTGCACCAAATCAAATGTCTCCTCCATCCTCACCCACCCACACCCCTAATATAGACAATACTGAGCTAGATGGACACTTATTATAGGTCAGCTTTCTGTGCTCCATGACCTCTTTCTGCAGTTTTGCAGGAGCTTTTTGTAGATCAGGGCAGAGGTGTGAATGCAGGGATTCCCTGCAAGCTTGGGGAAAGAGGGAAGGTGGAAAGCAGAAAGGGAGAGGTGGGAGAGAGATCTCATGCACCTTGCATGATAGATGGAGTCTGGAAGGAGAGCGGTGTTTGTCAACACAACTGCAGGAGGTGACACCTCTCAGGTTTATTAGGAAGGTGGTGCAAGGAGAGGTGTCCCTGGGAAGATGGATACAAGGCTGCCTCTCTCTCTACCTGGCAACGCGGTGGGGAAGGCAGGGGAAGCCAGACAGTTGAAATAGCAGCAGCGGCAGTACAAGGCAAACCACGCAGATGGGGACAGGGACAGAGTGAGATGATGCCATGTAGCGGTGAGGAGTCTGTGCCCTGGAAGTCACCAGTTTAAATTGCACTCGTGCCCTGAATGTGCTAGATCAGGGGTGGGCAACCTTCGGACTAATTTCATGCGGGTGGAAAGTCAGGGAAAGGGGTAGCAGAGAGAGAGAGAGAGAGAGAGAGAGAGAATGGGGCAGTGTGTGAGAGAGAGGTGCAGCAGAAAGAGAAAGTAAGAATAAATTCCAGCCCACTTTTAGGCTTTGACTGAACCCAAGCCCACCATGGCTGGCCCAGTCTCCATATGCAGCCCTCAACAGGAAAAAAAAAGAATTCCTACCCCCATTCTAGATGATAGAAATCGAAAGTCCTATTATCCCAGCCCAGGCAAGTTCCGTAGAGGGATAATGCCAGCCTACCTTATAGGTCTGTTGTAAGAGTTATCGAAATGTGCTTTGAGCACCATTTAAATATTACATTGATTCATCATCTTCAATAATCCTCTCCTCTCTCCACATCTTCTCCCATTGCTAACCAGCCTGAGATTACCAAGAGAATGTTGCTCACCTTAATGCCTTGCTTATGAGCGCCAAGAGGCCCCTGGGTCTGAAACAGAACGTTGGACTAGACAGGCCTGTGGTGCGATCTGCCAGGGCAGCATTGATGATTAGTGAATGACAAGAATGTTCTTCCATGATGGAACTCAAGGTGGCAGACCTGAGGTCCCCAGGTAGTCCCACATCCTTTATGACCCCCTCACAGATCCGTTCATGAATTATGAGTGGGGGGAGGTAGAGGAGCCTCACAATCCCCACCTTTGATACCCACCAATGGTAGCAGAATCATGATCTTCTTCTAGCCAAGTGAAAACAGTAACCAAGGGACCTGTCACAAAAAAGGCCTGTGCCATTGTAGTGGCTGGAGTGTTAGGACTACCTCTGGAGTGACCTGGATCCAAATCCCCCTACTCAGCCATGGCATTCACTGGGTGACCTTGGGCCAGTCACCACCTCTTAACCGTAACCTACCTCATAGGTTTGATGTGGGGATAAAATGGAGAAAGCAAGCCATGTGCGCCATTAAATGTAGTAAGTGAAAGGGAAGGATCCTCCCACCCATGTCACCTGCGCACTAGAGCAAACCCAGCAAGGCTGCTAGATCACATGCCTTCTTTCAGTCCATGCGCTGGGCCTTTCATGTCTTCATACAGAGGGTTAATGTAGATCACAGGCAGGCAACATGTGGCCCTCCAACCTCATTTTATGTGGCCCCCAATGCCTCATGAAATTGCCCCATTCTTCCATCCCATTAGAGTTGCTTCCTTTTTTCCACCCTCCTTATTTTTCCTGGCCTTTTAGACTGGGGTTGCCCCTCTCCCATTTTCTATGGGTTGTAGCCTACTAAGTTTTATTCAGAATTGCCCTGTTGAAAATAACAGACCTAACTTAGTCATGTTCCTTAATTTCAGTGGGTCAGCGCTGAGTAGAACTGGCACTGGACAAAACCCTGTTTCAGAACAAGTAGAAGGAGCAGTGTTTTATTTCATTAAAATAAATTGATTGCTTTTTTTAAAAAAAGAACTTTGTTTCTAGGTTGCATGGCTTTGGGAAGAAGTCTTCCCCCCAGCTGTCTGAGAACAAATTTGTAGGCTTCTGCTGTGTATATTTGTGTGTGTGTGTGTGTGGCACATTAAAGTCAGAAAGGAATGACTTCCATTTGCTTCCCAAAGCAGTAGCTATATTGGTCTCTCTCTCTCTCTCTCTCTCTCTCTCTCTCTCTCTATATATATATATATACATATATTTATTTGAGAGTAATCTCATCAAAGCCAGCATAAGTATTCCCACATAGGGTTGAGAACTCTAATTGGAGGTGGCCATTATGAAAATTGAAGCAGCGGGGTCTTTATTTAATCCAGAACAGTTTGTCCCTGGCCCTGCCCACCATCGGCTCTGACTCCACTCACCATCACCATGTGGCCCACAAGAGATTATCCCCAAAAGGATATGGCTCTTGACAGGAAAAAAATGATCCCTATCCCTGATGTCGATGAGCAACCTTGCCTTGCTTGGTTGCCTCTGTGTTGTCCTGCCTGAGTGGTGACGATTTGGTTCCAATGCATGGAAGAAAATGTGTTGAAATGGCCATCCATATCCACCCTGACAACGGAATGTAAGTCCAGGGTTGGATTGGTTCTCTGTGTGGACTTTTGGTAAATGACCCATCCATGTTCACCCACAGAGACAACAAGGAACAATGTGTTCAGGACCAAAAACATTAAGGTTTTTAACAGGAACATAGCCTACACACCTCTGTTGCTCCGTCGTCAGCTGCCTGTTCGGCTATTCAAGATCAATGTATGCAGGCGCCTCACTCTCTTTTCTTCTTCTGTTAGAGGCTGTGTTTCTTTTTTGTAGTTTCCTTTTTCTCCTTACTTTTTATTTCCAAGCCAATTTCTCTGTGGGCTCCTGAACTTCTTGCTCTGTCCTTTTTGTTCACTGTTCCCTCACTGAGCTTGTCCTTTTTGAAGGCTGCTGCTGTTCAGAGATGCTCCTCTCCTGCGCTGAGCAGCAAATCCCAGATAGAAAGATTTGCATGTTTTTTATGAGGACCAAGAATTCTTCCAGTCACGATGCAGGTCAAGTTCTGTTATTGTGGTTAGTTTTAATAGAACGTTTCCTTGAAAAGCTGACTATGGCAGTATGATCATGTTTATGGGAGCTATATGGCTGTGGCTCAGTGGCAGAGCACATTTGTTGCATTCAAAAGGTCCTAGGTTCAGTCCCCAGCATCTCCAGGTAGGTCTGCGAAAGGATCCCTGCTGGAAACCTTGGAGAGCGGCTACTGGTCGCTGTAGACCAGGTACAGGGAATGTCAGGACTATAATTATATCTGGTTCTCAGAAGTCTCTCCAGGCCACACCCCCTCTTAAGGCCACACCCCCTCTCCCCAGGCCATATCCTTCAATGGCCCTGCTTTGCACCTTCCTTGAGTGTTTTGGCTGGAATGTGCCCTTGAACTCTGGTCATGTTTTGCTTGTCTGGACAGAGGATAGAGAGGGGTGTGGGGTGGGTGCAGAAACCACCATACCGTACAAAGCAAGATTCACATTTGTTGCTCTGCCTGCTTTTGCCTCTGGCCATGCCTGCCACTGGCACATGGCCCCTGGAAGGTTGCCCAGAACCAAATGTGGCTCTTGGGCTGAAATCACTTCCCCCATCCCTAGTGTAGACAATACCAGCCAGCCAGATGGGTGACTAAGAAATCCAATAAATAAATAATAAATAAATAAATACTGAGGTAGATGGGCCAGTGATCTAAGTAGGGGGCAGGCAAACTGCCCCTTAAGAATGTGACCTTCCATCTAAGTTCATGTGGGTGGACAAAGGGTGGGATGGGGAGAGAAAGAGAGAAGGGGTGCCCCATTTACTTTTGGTTCTGGCATTGCCCACTACTAGCCCTTTGCCACCCTATAGCCCCTTGAAGGAATGATGCCATTAGCTTAAAGCCATCCACATTGGTGGCTATCTTATGGGAGCAAATTCTATAGTTTGACATGTGCTGGGTGAAAGAAGTACTTTCTTGTGTCTGTCCTGAATCATCCAACATTCAGTTCCATTGAGTACCTCCCCAAGTTCTAGTTTGATGAGGGAGGGAGGAAAACATCTCCAGAGCTCAATGCTCTGTGATCAGCTAGTTTGAAACACATTGAATGAAATGTGGGTTGGATCCAGATTTGGTCAAACTTAGTCTACATTTCACTAAATCTAGATCCAACCCAGATTTGCATGTGTTTATGTATTTGTTTCTTACCATTTTTTTTCTGCTCACACCTTTAGCACGGGTATGTCTCCAAGGTGGCGTTCTTCCTGTTTCTTCTGTGAATTAGTACAGTTGTCTTGTTTTCTGGGCCTTTAAAGATGTGACATTGCCAAAGACAGGCAGGAGTCTTGGGTTGCAATCCTGTGCACATACTTCTGCATAAACATAGAGTTGCACTGTTCATGTTTTATGTGGTTTTGCTTGTTGATGCCCTTGGGTTGTATATCTTATTCAGAGTTAGACCCACTGAAATGAATGCATCTAAGTTCGTCATGTCCATTAATTCTAATAGAGTATGACTAAGATTGGGTGCAGCCTATTGCTTCTAATGATTTTCTTTGCTTGTTTATTGTGACATTTTCAGATTATTTTTATTACTGTAAAATGCTTTGAATATCGTATACAGGTTCATACCCACCCAACCGGTATGCTGGGAGATCTAAAGATATGGTGCCTATGAAGTCTTGAAACTATCAGAGGTCTAATTAATGAGCAAAATATAATGTCTTACAAATAATGATGGTTTGTTGGTTTGTTTTTTTACATTTAAAACACATTTCCTCTAAGGAGCTCAGGGTGGTGCTTATGGTTCTTCTCTTTGCTCTCCACTTTATCCTCACCACAACCCTGTGAGGTAGGCTAGGCTGTGAGAGACAGTAGCTGGCCTGAGGTCACCCAGTGAGCATAATGGCTGAGTGAGAACTTGAACCCTGGTCTCCCAGGTCCTAATCTGATGTTGTAACTACTACAGCACACTGGCTCCCAGTCATGATAATGATGATGATTTTTAAAATGGTTGTTGCTAAAGCAGGTGCAGTAAGGCTATGAGATCAAGGTCAACAATGCCACCCAGAGTGTTTAGCTTTGGGTGTTTGGGGTGTGCTTTTTTCCCTCCTTGCATCATGCTTGAAATATAATTTCCTTCCCTCATCCCTGCATGGCTGCATCACTAGCCCTGTCTCTGCCAAAATTCAACTCTGCTCTTAGCCAGCTATATTGATCAAGCTTGTTGTGCTCTATTTTCCTCTGCACAGGTGCCAATCTCTGATCTGCCACCCTCCCCCACAAAACTCCTGCCTTCACCCCTATCCGCTTTTCTCTCCTGTAGCGACTATTTGGTATTGGGAGTTCTGTTCTTCCCCTCCTCCACTCTCGTGGCACATGGACAAGGACACAAGTCGCTGAACAACCAATCCAACCCTCTCTGCTCATTCTCAGCCACATTATGGGAGCCATCGGGGCTGGCCTAAGACACTTTGCCCCTTATGGTGCTCCCCACCTCCCATTCCTCATACAGAAACTGATCAAACTAGCCATTGTATCCTATTTCATCACTGGTTACCGGACAGTGTCCTCCTAAGGGCAGTTGGCTTGCTTTGGGGGGCAGGGCAGACCATGTGGTCCAAGCACAGCTGTCCTCCAACACTTCACTGACACTCACCACCTTCCAGGATCTGCTGCCTGAGACAATGGCCTCACTCCTGTTTTTTTAGAGATGTTAGGACTTCGTTAGTTTGATTTTTTTTTTTGTAAATTGTATTGTTTTTATTTGTATTTTGTATTTGTATTTTTTTTGTGTGTAAGCCGCCTTGGGGGCCTATTTGGCCAAAAGGCGGCCTAGAAATAAAACATTACATTACATTACTCTGCCTAATGCTTGGGCTGGCCCTGAGAGCCATTCCTGTCTTTCAAGATGCTCAGATCCTTGAATGCAGGAAATCAGCTTTGTACAGTGTTCTCTGTTAAGTTGTGCCATCTTACATCAGGCTGTCCTCCTGCCTTTTAATTGCTGAGGGACCTTGGGAAGGCTGTGGCCTCCACTTTCTCATACCCAGATCCCTTGCAACAATCCCTGAGATGCCATGTTCCTATTAGTGTTCTCATGGTGCCAACAGCAAACATGCCACTTCCCAGAGTAGCGTTTGCAAGACTGGACAGTCCCTGGTCATAATCTCTACTTTTCTTTGCAACTAGAAACCCAAGGAGACCCCTGGTGGAATGAGGTAATTATGGAGCATGGAGGGGGGGTCCTGTTTGGGACCTGTGATATCTCCCTTTCATGACTTTTTGGAAGGCTGTGGAGAGCAAATGATGGTGCTCAAATTGGTGGCAGTGAAAAGGGTGAACCTTGTGCATTTCATTTAAGGCAGAAGAAAGGAACCCCTGGCCCATGAGCCTAATTAAGCCATCCCCATTGGACCCATTACACTGTTTTGGACATGCCACACAACCCCCCCTGCCCTACATCTGATGTTATATATCATGTCAGGCAGTGGAGACTAGTGGCCCTGATGTCAGTGGAGCAGTGAATCCACTCCAGGTTTTAAAGGAGCTTTCCAAGATGCTGTAAGCACCTTGGACAGCTTCTTGAAAGTTCACACTGAAACCCAGGATGGATTCACTGGCCCACTGCCATCAGGGTCACCAGTCTCCACTGATGTCACGTGTAGGGCAGGTAAAGATGCAGCTGGACTGAAAAAGGGTTTGTGGGCACTGCTGATCAGCTAATCATTGGGTTTTGTACAGTCCGGTGTCCAGAAGCCCCAATGATCAGCTGATGGTCAGGACTTCTCTGAACAGTGCTGTGCAAAAATTGCCCACTTGACATTGTATCAGGTGACTGACAGGTGGGTGGTTATGAAGGGAAGCTCAAAAATGTGTGGGTGATTCTTGAGGGTACATCTTTTTTTAAAAAAAATAACTATCTAAAAATCAAGCATGTTTTGGTGGGGGTGGTTGCTGAGGGGGAGAGAAAACGAAGAGAAGGTGCTATTCCCAACTATGGTTCAAGGGATTACTGCTCAGTTGTAGCTTACAACAATTCCCATCTCTCCTGGAATGTTAATGAGCCAAGAAGACAAATGGGTAATTAAGAAATAATGCTGTATTGTAGGATTTCTCCACCCTCTCTTCTTCTTCCCCCCTAAAACTGCCCACTCCCGAACCACTGCCTCAGCAGAAGTAATGATCTTTTTCTTGCTTTCTCAATCAACCCCAGCAGCTGCTGCCAAATTTAATCAGGTGCTCAATTAACTATACATTTCAGATCAAAGCTGTCCTTCCTGGTGCTAGGATATCCAACATCAGAATAAGCCAATGGCCCAAAGCCTCATTATAGAAAAGCAAGACATTGTCAGATAAGTAAGCAGGGAGCGGCGGGGAGGGATTACCTTTGAAACCTGTCATCCAAGCAACTCTGCCGTTGCTGGGCTGAGACTTCAGGCTGGCCTTCTCCACCCTGGTTTCTGACCAGATTTTCCAGACAGAGTGGCCAATGGTCAGGGGTGATGGGAGCTGGAGTCCAAAACTGCTGGAGGGCACCAGGTTGGAGAAAGATGTTGCAGGCTAATGGAACCGTCCAGGACCAGTACAAGATGTAGCCTTTCTGTTGGTGCGGCTGGTGGCTCCATGTCAGCGGGGCAGCAGAATCCCACTCCGGGTTTTAGCCCAAAATTCCAAGGAGCTGTCCAAGGTACTAAAAGTACAGAAAGTACCTTGGACAGCTCCTTGAAAGTTTGGAATAACACCCAGAGCGGATTCCACTGCCCCGCTGACAGGGAGCCACCAGCTGCAACTGCTTTCTGTCACATACTAGTATGACCGAGGATGACAGTGTGCAGGATGAATAGACAGGACTATGCTTATCAAGCAACAAGGCTGCCAAGATAGGTGGACTGATTCTAAACTATAGCCATGTCAAGAATTTTTAAAATGTCTTTTTTGACCACATCCTGGGGAGGTGCAATGAAATAATTTCCTCCTGAAAAATAGTTAGAAGGGGGAACTCTAAACGTTTCCAGTGTGGGCTGCCGTTATTTATTTATTTTGCTCTTTTTAAATTGCTTTAACAAATAACTAATGATGAATACTCCCTGATTATATTTTTCCTCTCTGGCTTGGCATCCATCCTTTTCTGGAAGATGGCTAGGAAAATGAAACTAGAAGCTGCATTATTAATAGAAGCAGTGGTAGTTGAACTACTTTTATTATGAATAAGAACAACAAGAACGATAATAATGTTTGTCGAGTCGCTGGATGACTTCTGGGCAACTGACAGTATTAAAAAAATATGCAATAATCAAAATGCAAACTTTTTTTTAAAAATGCATGCATTAAGCATCACTATCAATCACCCAAGAACAAAACCGCTCATCAAACATAAATCTGGATAAAACACAGAACTCCTTTTCAAAGATGTAGCAGACCCAATAAATAATATTCAGCTACTGACTGAAGGGGAAAACTATCATATGCTAAAAACTGTTAAAACTGCTAAAATACCTGGGTGGAAAGGAAATATTTGCCTAGCACTGCAAGATGGTGAAATGAGCACCTGGCAAGCTGGCCTGGAGGTGCATTCCACATTTCAGTGATTTCATCACTGAAAAGGCCTCCTCTCTTGTTGCCACCCTCTGAATTTCAGCAGGAGAGGACATAAGGAAGAGGTATTTCTTTGAGTAATAGAGTCCCAAGCCATAGAAAACTTTATAAGTGTCTTGCACATAGGTCATTGGTTCATCTAGCTCAGTATTGTCTCTACACTGACTGACAGCAGCTTTCCAAGGCTTCAGAGAGGAGTCTTTTCAACTCCTGGTATTTCCCTACATGGAGATGCCAGTACTTGAACCTAGAACCTTCTACATGCAACGCAAGGGCTCTACCACTAGAAATGTGGAGGCAGGCTTTTTCACTGGTAGCACCAGCTTTATGGACTCCACTGCCTGCTGAAATACAAGAGGCTCCATCTGTATTGTCATTCTGCCGGCTTTTGAAAATGCCCTGTTTGCACACAGGCATTCCCTTGACCTATGTCTCTTGTTTTAATTGCTCTTCTGTTTTAAAATGCATTGTAATTATGGATCTTTGTTCTTAAATTTTTGTGTAACTAATGATTACACTTTGTAAACTTCTTTCTTTAATTCTTTATTTATTTCTTTGATTGATTTATATCCCACCCTTCCTCCCAGTAGGAGCCCAGGGCAGCAAACAAAAGCACTCAGAACATTCTAAAATATTATAAAAACAGACTTTAAAAGATATTACAACAAAACATCCTTAAAAACATATTAAAATAAAACAGCTTTAAACAGCTTTAAAACCGTCTTTTTATAAAAGCTTTAAAAACATCTTAAAAAGCAATTCCAACACAAATACAGACTGGGATAAGGTCTCTACTTAAAAGGCTTGTTGAAAGAGGAAGGTCTTCACTATGTGCTGAAAAGATAACAGAGATGGTACCTAATATTTAAGGGGAGGGAATTCCACAGGGTTGGTGCCACCGCACTAATGGTCCATTTCCTATATTGTACAGATAAGATGGCATCCGCAGGAGGCCCTCACCTGCAGAGCATAGTGATTGATTGGGTATATAAGGGGTAATATGATCTTTCAGGTATCCTGGTCCAAAGCTGTATGTGGCTTTGTACACCAAGAGGTAGGTAATGGGCATCCAGTGCAATTATTTCAGCAGCGGGTGACATCTTGGCAATATCCTGCCCCAGGGAGCAATCTCGCCATCACATTTTGCACCAGCTACAGCTTCCAGACCAACCTCAAGGGCAGCCCCACATAGAGCACATTACAGTAGTCAAGCCTGGAAGTTACCAGTGCATGGACAAAAGTGGTCAGGCTATCCCGATCCAGAAACGGCCACAACTGTCTTACCAGCCAAAACTGGTAAAAGGTATTCCTTAGCCACTGAGATCATCTGGGCCTCTAGCGACAAAGAAGGATCCAGGAGCACCCCCAAACTATGAACCTGCTCTTTCAGAGAGAATACGACCACATCCAAAGCAGACAACTCACCAGTTATCCAAACTCGGGAACCACCAACCCACAGCTCCTCCATCTTGCTAGGATTCTAGCCTATTTTGGCCTTAAGCGGTGTATGAATTTAATAAATAATAAGAATAGCACTGAGCTATGACCCTTCCCCATGGGGCATAGCATAAAGGAGAAGGAGAAGAAGAGAGGTTGAAAATGGCTTGGAAGAAGATAAATTTGTGCAGAGGGGAGCACACCTAGAGCAGAAAATGATACAGGCCACTCAAAACTTCCGTAATGTTGGTCAGGAGACAAAACCATTCAATCCCTGCAGAGGGCCATTAAGGAGGCAGCAATTTCCATCCTGTCCTGTGTTCATCACAATCAGCACTGTTTCTGTTCTGCTGCAGTTCGGCCTCTGCTAAAATCTACATTGCTCATGTTGCTCTCCGCTAGGCCTGAAAGTGCTGTAATTAATTATGTAATTAATTATGTAATTCATTTCAACTCATTTCAATGGAAGGGAAATGTAAACAAAATGTAGACAATATTGTCATTTACATAATTTTGCAGACTAAAAAAAACATATCGAATACCACTCATATTCACTTCTGCAATTTCTGTTTGACTTCCGACACAAATTGCAGCAATTCCTATTTTCTGATGGAATACTCAACATCCCTAAATAATGTCTACCTCTCCACACTTCATGCCTGCTTGCAGCTGTTCTTCACATGCACAAGCTACTCTTATCTCATTTTTTGATTGGGTAACCTCCCTTGTTGTCAGGCCCAGGATGTGACTCAGGAACCAGACCAACGGCTGTAGTTAATTCGTGTTTTATTAGGGTAATGTCCAAACAAAGACTGCGTTTTCTCATGAAGCAATACAGGGATACAGGTCCTGCGGCATTGGGAGAAAGTTGACAGAGCAAGGGACTTCTTCCCGCCTGTTCTTTAAGAAGGGGCCAAACGGGCGCGCAATCTTTCGCTCCTCCTTAACTGTCCCTCAGGTACTGCCCGCCTTCCCCCCCTTCTCTCCTGTCTTTTCAGCTGTCTGCGTGTGCGCGGTGAGGGGGGAAGCATCACCCCCTCCTCTTCTGAAGTTTCCGATTCCAGGATGGGGGATAGGGGAGGGGCTGATGGTAAACTGCCTCCCCGCTTTTCGGCTGTGAGCAGCCCTCCCTCTTTCCCCTCTTGCTCTGAGCCTGAAAGAGGGGGAGGCGTGAGAATGTCCAGGGAGGGCTCAGGCTCCCCATTGCTAAGCGACCTTATCACTGGCAGTTCCTCTGTTTCATCTTCGCTCCAAAGGGGGGAAGTTCCTCCCCCTTCCCTCTGCCATCCATCCGAATACTCTTCTCCCAACTCTCCGGGATCCAGCTCCCCGGGATTGGGACCACAGCTCTGCCTTCCGACACTTGTAGACTGTGGGAATGCTGTGGACATAATATATCTCAACTTCAGCAAAGCTTTTGACAAAGTGCCCCATGATATTCTGATGATCAAACTAGCTAAATGTGGGCTGGATGGAACAACTATCATGTGGATCCACAGTTGGCTCCAGAATCATACTCAAAGAGTGCTTATCAATGGTTCCTTCTCAAACTAGGTGGAAGGAACGAGTGGGGTACCACAGGGCTCAGTCCTGGGCCCAGTGCTCTTCAACATTTTTATTATTGACTTGGATGAGGAGGTACAGAGCATGCTTATCAAATTTGCAGATGATACAAAATTGGGGGGCATAGCTAATACTGTGGAAGACAGAAATAAAATTCAAAGGGACCTTGATAGGCTGGAGCATTGGGCTGAAAACAACAGAATAAAATTCAACGGGGATAAATCCAAAGTTCTACACTTAGGAAAAAGAAACCAAATGCATAGTTATAAGATGGGGAATACTTGGCTCAGCAATACTACATGTGAGAAGGATCTTGGAATTGTCGTTGATCACAAGCAGAATATGATCCAACAGTGTGATGTGGCTGCAAAAAAGGCAAATGCTATTTTAGGCTGCATTAACAGAAGTATAGTTTCCCAGTTGACTTAATTTTTATTTCCCCTCCATTCAGCACTGGTTAGACCTCATCTTGAGTACCGCTTCCAGTTCTGGACACTGCACGGTAAAAAGGATGCAGACAAACTGGAACAGGTTCAGAGGAGGGCAACAAGGATGATCAGGGGACTGGAAACAAAGCCCTATGAGGAGAGACTGAAAGAACTGGGCATGTTTAGCCTGGAGAAGAGAAGACTGAGGGGAGATACGATAGCACTCTTCAAGTACATGAAAGGTTGTCACCTAGAGGAGGGCAGGGATTTCTTCTTGGTCGTCCCAAAGTGTAGGACACAGAATGGGCTCAAGCTGCAAGAAGCCAAATTTTGACTGGACATCAGGAATAACTTCCTAACTGTCAGAGCCATACGACAATGGAACCAATTACCTAGAGAGGTAGTGGGCTTTCCAACAATGGAGGCATTCAAGAGGCAGCTGGACAGCCATCTGTCGGGAATGCTTTGATTTGGATTCCTGCATTGAGCAGGGGGTTGGACTTGATGGCCTTATAGGCCCCTTCCAACTGTACTATTCTATGATTCTATGATTCTAAGCCATATCGGTCTTCTGAAGGTAGAGGGCATTACAGAGGAAAGCTCACTTAATGCTAATGACGCTGGCAATCACTAGCTGCTTGCTCTCATTGCAGTTTAATGACCTTGCTGTCTTGGACGTGTTCAATCATTTAAGCAAGGCGCATTCATCAGTGATCGGTGGGATGAAGGATGAAGGCTTTTGGAGAAGGCTGAGCTGTGGAAAGCAAAGAGGGGCGGTTTGATGTGATGGGGTGCTTCTGCCCCCACAGCTGTGCTCAAGCTCCTTCTGTTTCGTGCAGCTGTTGGTCCAATCCAGCCAAAGCCAAACACTTTTAGGTCCCCTTTTTACGTGAATAAAATTCAGACTCCAAAGTGGATTTCACCTGATTCGATCTGGACAGATCATGACCCAGATCGGCTGATGGAAGCATGAGGCAATGTGCCACCAATCTCAGTTTGCCCTTAGTCAGCCACTACCTGACTGCCTTCTTACTTATATCCAGTCCAGGTTGTCAGCTTCCTCTTCCTCTGCTAGTATTGCCTCTAGTAGAACTCAGCAGAGAGGAGGATGGAGACAAACCTAAAATGAGTTGGCTCTGCCTGACATTGACTCTGGCTCCACCTACCGTTGGCCTCCCTGCCTTCTGTCCTACCAGTCCCAATGGGCACCAGCACTGCTGTCGTTCTGTCCCCATGCAGAACTGGGCAGACTAGACTTTAATGAGTCTCTCCATCCGTATCTATTTCACGCATTCTGCAAACCCAGGTCTCTGATGAATGCCCATGTATGAAGCCCATGTTGGCATTTCTGTACATCACCCCTGATCAAAGGAGGAAATTGCAAGGAGACCAAGCAAGGAAGCTTCAGCTTTGACTGAATTCTGGCCATTGTTCATAAACTATTTATTTAGAGTATTTATATCCTATCCCCATCCCTGCAACTCGCCAAAGTTATCAAGGTGACTTAACAATATGTTTAATATACAATAAAATATAGACCAGGGAGAGACTTCATGGTGCCCTTGTTGAACTCAAGCTCCCATCAGTCACAGCCAGCATGGCCACTGGATTGGGCTGATGGGAGTTGTAGTTCAAAAAAGTAACTTTTCCAAGCTCTGCCCGCACCTTCTGGAGGGTACTGCATTGGCATAAGAACGTAAGAAGAGCCTGCTGAATCAGGCCAATGGCCCAACCAGTCCAGGGTCCTGTTCTCACAGTAGCCACCCAGATGCCTCAGTGGAAAGACCACAAGCAGGGTCTGAGGACAAGAGCATTCTCCTGCCTTGCACTTTCCAGGAACTGGTATTCAGAAGCAAACAGCCTCCGACAGTGGAGGCAGAGCATAGCCATTAGGTACAGTAGCCCCAGCTAGCCTCGGAAATACAATATTTGCAAAGGTGCACAAAGGTGCGTGTAAGTCCCCTCCCACCGTTCTCTGATGTTCCAACAAGTATCATTCTGCCGCTGACTCTCCTGGCCTGAAACTAGCTGTTGAAGCAGGCAGATGTTACTCCCTCACAGTCCTCCGGGGCTTTCGTACTGCTGCAGCTGCTGCCTCTCCTGGCTCTGTTGACAGATGCAGAAGGTGTGGGGGGGAAACAAAGATGTTCGAAGCCTCCATCCAAGTCACCAGATGTTGCAAGTGCCACTCTACTGTGAACTGTCCAGGCCACAGCAGGTCTCCTGGGAAATAATCCGAGACCAGAAACAGATTGGATGTTGACATGTTGGAAGAAGCACCCTGAGTGGTCCGTCCTGTGGCCAAACAATCCCTCCTGGCTCAATCCACTTCAGATTCCCTTCCCCCCCCCCATCACCCTCGAGAAATTGTGAGCTATGACACCATAGGAGCATAGGAAGCCACTTTACACAGACCCAGACGATTGGTCCATTTGATTCAGTATTGTCCACACTGACTGGCAGAGGGTCCCGAGGGCTTCAGGCAAGGATCTCACTAGCCGTACCCGGAGATGCTGCCAGGACCCTGGGCCTTCTGCAGGCAAAGAGTCTGAATAGCATCCCTCGAGTGGACTTTTTGTCTGTGACCACTTCTAGTGCCTGGTTGGCTAGTTATTTATTTTATTTATTTATTTATTACATTTGTATACCGCCCCATAGCCAAAGCTCTCTGGGCGGTTTACAACAATTAAAAACATTAAAAACAAATATACAAATTTAAAAACACTTAAAAAAAAAATTAAAAAACCCATCCTAAAATGCCTGGGAGAAGAGGAAACATTGCAAATAAATTAAGTAATAAATATAGCCTGATTCTGGACTCTGTCTCTCCTAGATAAAGAGGTTAAAGGCATAGGAAGAGCCCAGCTGATCAGGCGAAGGTCCATATAGACTAGCATTCTGCTTCTCGCAGTGACCAATCAGATGGCTCTGAAAGGCCCACAAGTAGGGCACGGAAGGCAACAGCCCTCCTGTGCTTGCCCCCCACCCCAGTAAATGATATTCAGAGGTACACTGCCTTTGACTATGGAGGCTCTCTCAACCTATCGAGGCTGTTGACAGACCTCCTCTCCTCCCTGATATGTTTGTCTAGTCACCTTTTAAAACCATAAGTGCCAGTGTCTTATCAGCACACCTCGGTAAGTTAATGATGCCTCTGTGTGCATAAAAGTGCTCTCTTTTGCCTTCCCCGATTTACAGCCAATCAATCTCCACGGGTGGCCCCAAGTTCTAGTATCATGGGGGGAAGAAGAAAGTAAGATCAGTGTCTAGATCAGGATGGGGAACCTTTGTCAGCCCAAGGGCCACATGGGCAACCTTCCAGGGGCCACATGCCAGCAGAGGGTGAGGCCAGAGACAAAAGTGGGCGGAGCAACAGGTGTGACTCTTACCTTTGAACAGTAGAAGTCAGAGGTTTCTACATAACACGCATGCACACGCACACACCCTATAAGCATCTCTTCATCTAACCAGGCAAGCAAGAGACATTATTATGATCCAGGGATGCATTCCAGCCAAGCAAAAGGAGGACACAGAGCAAGGCCATTGAAGTGTGTAGCCTGGAGACAGGAGTCTGTACTTGGAAGGGGTGTGATCTAGGAAGAGCCCTAAGGGTCAATTAGAGAGGCCTGAAGGGCCACTTTTTTGTCCCAAGCCTGTGGTTTCCCACCCCTGGTTTAAACAGCTGAAGGTGAGATTTCCAGGGCAGCTATAGTCAGTGGCGGTGGCTGGCTTCATGTCAGTGGGGCAGTGGAATCTGCTCCAGGTTTTAGTCCCAGCTTTCAAACAGCTGTCCAAGGTGCTGAAGCACTAGCAACCCAGAAAAAAAGCAAAAGCAACCCAGAAAGGAGGGGTTATATACCAATTTTGCAACAGCTGTGGCTTCTCCCCAAGGATCTTGGGAGTTGTCATTTCCTGAGGATCCTTTCTAAGACTTCCACCCTTGCCAACAAAATATAGTTCCCAGGGTTCCTAGTGAGAGGAAATGGCACCTAAACCAGTCTACATCTGTAGTGTAGGAATGCCCAAAGAATCTCAGCAACAAGAACAATCCTGGCATAGTTTTGGCTGTACAGCCTTCTAACTTTTGAACTTCGCTTCTAGCTAAGATCAATTATCTAAAAAGTGGCCAGAGCTTGATGGGGGATTGGAGGTATCCTATATTTTACGGTTGTAGTGGTGGAAAAGGAAGTGGTTGATTGCTCCCATGAGGAAGGGAGAAGCCAGTACTGAGCCTTTCCCATGGACTGTGGCAAGTGACACCACCCTTTGGCTGGTATGGCTTCTTCCTTCTTCTTAGGCTGCTTTCCTTGTTGGAGCTCATGAAGCAAAAAAATACATTCCTTATTAGATCCCTTGAGACTTCTTATGTTCATCCATAACAGCAAGGACACATGATGAGCATCAGGAACTTTGCAAGGTGTCACATCCTTGAGGGTGTATCAGGTTCGTGACATGGGTCTTTATCACCTCTGAAACTGTCTGTGAATCGAGCCCAGCTAACTGGTGTGTGTGTTATATGCCTTCAAGTTGGTTACAACTGACAGCGACCCTATGAATCAGCTACCTCCAGTAGCATCTGTTGTTAACCACCCTGCTCAGATCTTGTAAGTTCAGGTCTGTGGCTTTCTTTATGGACTCAATCAATCTCTTGTTTGGTCTTCCTCTTTTCCTACTCCCTTCTGTTTTTCCCAGCATTATTGTCTTTTCTAGTGAATCACGTTTTCTCATGATGTGTCCAAAGTATGCTAACTGGTGGGGAACTTAAATAAGATTGTTACCAATCTGATGCTCCATCTCACTCTCTCCCCTACCCTCTCTCTGCAAACAATTTTCAATAGGGAAAAATGTATATCCTTTTTGTGGGGTAGGAATCAGTGGGGCTCACCTATACTGGACGTCTGTATGGCATTAGGCAAAGAGGAACAGATGGATCCACTTTAACTATCAGGGAGTCTTGAGAGTATGGTTGTTCTACTAGGCTCAGGGGAAAGTTCAACATTTCAGTTGCTATGATTTCAGCACCTAGGATAGCTCCCTTGTGCATGCTGTTCTCCTTCATAGGAGCTTCACAAGTTCTAATTTGTTGCCTCAGCACTAAACCTAATGATTGGGAATGGCACAAAGTGGTGTGTGGATAACCTTACATTTCTATCTTGTATCACACAGTGTTGTTGTTATGTGCCTCCAAGTCGATTACGACTTATGGCGACCCTATGAATCAGCGACCTCCAATAGCATCTGTCATGAACCACCCTGTTCAGATCTTGTAAGTTCAGGTCTGTGGCTTCCTTTATGAAATCAATCCATCTCTTGTTTGGCCTTCCTCTTTTTCTGCTCCCTTCTGGTTTTCCCAGCATTATTGTCTTTTCTAGTGAATCATGTGTTCTCATTATATGTCCAAAGTATGATAACCTCCGTTTCATCGTTTTAGCTTCTAGTGAAAGTTCTGGTTTAATTTGTTCTAACACCCAATTATTTGTCTTTTTTGCAGTTCATGGTATCTGCAAAGCTCTCTTCCAACACCATATTTCAAATGAGTTGATTTGTCTCTTATCTGCTTTTTTCACTGTCCAACTTTCACATCCATACATAGAGATCGGGAATACCATGGTCTGAATGATCCTGACTTCAGTGTTCAGTGATACATCTTTGCATTTGAGGACCTTTTCCAGTTCTCTCATAGCTGCCCTCCCCAGTCCTAGCCTTCTTCTGATTTCTTGACTGTTGCCTCCATTTTGGTTAGTGACTGGGCCAAGGTATTGACAATCCTTGACAAGTTCAATGTCTACTTTAAAGTTATATAAATCTTCTGTTGTCATTACTTCAGTCTGTTTGACATTCAGCTGTAGTCCTGCTTTTGTGCTGTCCTCTTTAACTTCCATCAGCATTCGTTTCAAATCATTACTGGTTTCTGCTAGTAGTATGGTATCATCAGCATATCTTAAATTATTGATATTTCTTCCTCCAATTTTCACACCTACTTCATCTTGGTCCGATCCTGCTTTCCGTATGATATGTTCTGCGTGTAAATTAATCAAGTAGGGTGATAAAATACACACAGTATCACACAGTACATCCCACAATATCACATAGTACATCTCACATTTTTCCCGTCTTGTCCCTTTACCATGTTTCCTGTTGCAGGAGAAAAAGTAGCCCTCAATAGATTTGGGAAATCTGTATATGGTATGCTATAGAGAGGTGCAGAACATTTTTTACTCCACCAGCCAGATCTTTATCAGGATCAGCCTCGCAGGCCAAATTTGACAGGTGGACAGACTTTGCAATGCTTTTCCCCTCCATTTTAGCAGGGATTTCCAATGCAAACCGTTTTTTGATTCAGTGCAGCCAAACTGAGCAGGATTTAACCCCTGCTCATCAGGAAATGAGCAGGTCCATGCAGCCAGTGCAGGAATTAAGCCAGCTGTGCCACCCAGTCTGATAGTGTCACAAGTGACATCAGCTGATGGGAAGGTGGGTGTGGTTTGGGAGAAATGGCCTTATGGGCCAACTTGGACTCCATGGCAGGCCAAGATCTGCCTGCAGGCCAGACCCATTGTTATTGTTGTTGTTGTTGTTGATGATGATGATGATGATGATGATGATTTATATACCCCTTACATGCTGAAATGGCTTCTAAGCAGTTTACAGCATAAATCAATTATAAAACACATGCATCATTAAAATACCAAATTACAATTAAAACATTAAGACTTCCTTAATTAAAATATACAATAAAACAAACCAGTTAAAAACATGACAATTAAAACATTTAAAAACAAACAGTATAACATTGGAAATGCCAAGTGCAGAGGAATACTTGCCTAAACAAGTGTATTTTCAGGAGCCAGACAACCTGTGGCCCTACCATGGGCTAATTCTATGCAGTCCTCAGCCTAAATTCAAAAGCCCTCAGCAAGTTTAGACCACTGGCAAGAGTGATCTCTATCTCCACTGGCAGCCAGCTGGATGGAAAGGGAGAAGGAGCAGGAAAGAGAAGGGGCTAGATGAAAGAGAAAGATGAAAGGGGGAATGAGAGAGAGGAACAGGCAGAGGAGGGAGAGAAGGGGTGGTGTTACCCACTTTTTACTCTGGCCCCATCCAGTGGCAGCCGGTGGCTCCATGTCAGTGGGGCAGTGGAATATGTTGCAGATTTTAGTCTGAACCTTTGAGGAGCTATCCAAGGTGCTAAAGCTGAAGCAGGTTGGACAACTCCTTGAAAATTTGGACTAAAACCCAGAGCACATTCCACTGCCCCACTGACATGGAGCCACCAGTCACTACTGGCCCTACCCACCATTGGCTTCAGCCCCACCAACAATCAGCACATGACCTCCTGAAGGACTACCCTCAAGGGAATGCAGACCTGATGCCGGGGAAGGGTTGCCCACTCCTGTTTTATAGGTGGACCATCCCCACCACTACCACCTTGCTAATTAAAAATCAAATAGTTTCTAGGGCTTTCTACTTAATACACTGCTGTTGGCTACAAGAAGACAGACCTGCTCTAGGCAGATGGAATCTGTTGCTGCTTGCATAATTGTGGGTGAGGCAGCTATTAATATAACTGCCCTTACTTTGAGGTCACTGCTGTATGATCAAGAGCAACCACAAGGCGACCAGAGGATATGACCGGAGAACTTGACATGACCTCCAATGGTACCAAATTTGCAACATTCCTTTATCATGCCTTGAAGAGAGAAGGCAATGGGTTACCTTTTTCTCTCTTTCTTCCTCCATCTATCCTTCGGAGGAGGGAAGGAAAGATCAGTGGATCATTCCCAAGGCTCTAGCAAAGGTGTGGCCAGTGTGGGAACCTCCAGATGTTGTAGACTACAACTCCCATCAGCCCCAGCCAGTATGGTCAAAGGTCAAGGATAATGGGGATTGTAGTCCACAACATCTAGAAGGCACCACGTTAGCTATCCCTGTATGGAATAAGGGGAAATGTGGCAGTCCATTCTTCTGCTGCTCAATTGTTCAGTAAAACATCTCCGTTTTTGCTGTCCAATAATCTGGCCGAAAAGAGCGAAAACACCATGAACAGTTGATTATTGGGTCTCTATTTGAGAGAAAAGGCAAGTAAGAAGAGACACGACAGAGGTGTATAGAATTATGCATAGTGTGGAGAAAGTGGACAGAGAAATTTTTTTCTCCCTCTCTCATAATACTAGAACTCAGGGACACCCAACCAAGCTGAATGTTTGTTTGTTTGTTTGTTTGTTTGTTTGTTTGTTTGTTTGTTTGTTTGTTTGTTTGATTTATATCCACCCTTTAAAACTATGGGATTTCCATACACAGGAAGTAGTGATGGCCACCAATGTGGATGGTTTTAAAAGAGGATTGGCCAAATTTATGGAGGATAAGTCTATCAATGGCTACTATGCCACGTTGGCTATGTTCTACCTCCACTGTTGGAGGCAGTATGCTTTTGAATATCAGTAGCTGGAAACCACAGGAGGGGAGAGCGCTCCTGCATTCAAATCCTGCATGTGAGCTTCTTATAGGCACCTGGTTGGCCATTGTGAGAACAGGAAGCTGGACCAGTGAGGTCTTTGGCCTGATCCAGCCACCTGTTCCTATGTTCTTAAGTGCAGTTCCCAATGGGAGCAGAGAGTAATGAAGCGGCCTGAGTCCTCCCCTGCTCATGGAGAGCTGTGCTCACAGGAGAGTTCTGGGCATGGCATGGACAAGGTTGTGCCCCTCTTGAACAACATAATAAAAGGGGAAATTTTAAAAAAATGAAAATTTGGGGAAGGGGCTTAGAATATACTTGAGGGGAGTGAGACAGTTGCACACAGTGATGTAGTCAAGCAGGAATACAGGGAGTACAACTCTGGGTTTTTTAGAGGGCGGATCTAGCCCAGTGCTTGACCCTCAACTTCTCCTGTTCCAAATTGCATGGTGTGTCCCGACAAGTAGGAATGCAGGAAGCTGCCTTATACCATTGGTCCATCTAGCTCAGTATGGTGTACACCAGGAGTTCCCAAACTGTGGTCTATGGACTGTGGTCAGTTGGCCAGCGGTATGTCTTGTAGCAGAAGACAGGAGACCGCACATCCATTGCATTAAATAGTCATAATAATTGTATTTTTGGTACTCTTCTTTTATTTCGTATATGGCATTTTATTGCATTTGAATTCAGATTGTATGGAACTCTATGGAATGCTAATTGTATTACAATAAAATGCCACTTAGGAAATAAAAGGAGTAATAAAATACAATTAAAAATCATACTGCATCTAGCACAGTGCATTGCAATTGCTACAAGAGACAGAAAAATCAGTAAGTGGTGTGCCATGACCTTCAGTAAATTTCAAGTGGTCCGGGGAGGGGGGGTTGGGAAGCACTTCTCTACACTGACTGGCATCAATTCTC
Organism: Rhineura floridana; assembly: GCF_030035675.1. Classification (NCBI taxonomy): domain Eukaryota; kingdom Metazoa; phylum Chordata; class Lepidosauria; order Squamata; family Rhineuridae; genus Rhineura; species Rhineura floridana. Next base: position 10,532,028 of record NC_084494.1, read on the forward strand.
CAGGTTTTGAGGCAGGAGACATTCCCTTGAAGATGCCAGGGATTCAGCCTAGGACTTGATGCTCTCCCACTGAGCTTTGCCTCCCTCCCCTTTGTTAAGCAGACTAAGTTCAGACACTGACTGGCTGAAGGTCACCTAGGGAACTTTATGGCTGATTGGGGATGTGAATCCAGGTCTCCCTACTTGCTATTCTTTGACTGTCAGCTGATCCTAATAAGTTGGGTATTATGCTATGTACTGCAGTTCTTGTGAGAGGGGGATGTAATGGGTCAGCACAGTTTCCTGAATTTTTGGACTCCCCCTGGGGTTGTATTTATGGGGGTTGTCATCATGAGCTCTTGCACGTTAACACGGACCACTGGCTGCCTGTCTCTTGTGGCGATAGCCATTTTGTTTGTTTGTTTGTTTGTTTATTAGAAATATTTCTTAAGCTCAGTTCATCAGGAATTTCAGGGTGGCGTACACAACTAAGGTGTGAATCAAACTATTCACATATCATTTAAAAACAGCATTTTTTAAGAAAGAAAACAATAAAACAAAATAAAGACATTCAAGTCATTAAGTGGGATATCTGTCAAATGAGTTGCATCTTTTACAAACCAGCAACTTATCTAAGCAAGTGCTAAGAACTTGAAACGAAGTTGGCTTATTTCCATCCTTCCAAACCATCTTTCTTTTGTGCTGTGTCTTTTGAGATTGCAAGCCTGATAGCAAGTGCTTTTTTTTTTTAGTGATTTTTAAGTCACTCTGGGAACCTTTTTTTGTCTGAAGCAAGTGGGATGCAAAAAAAATCTTTCAATAAATAAAAACTTAAAACTAAGGCAGTTCTGACTAAAATATCATCTAAAAATCCAGGTCACCCCAGTCAAAGTCTAACATCCTTTGTGACTACATAATATCCTTCTGTTAAAGAAGATATCTGGAGAAGGGCCTCTACAGATCTTAAGATCTATTTATCCACAACTGTTCCCTGGAGCTATGTGCCCAAAATTAAGTTTCTCTGTCTCAGATTTGCTCTTTCTTCTTCTGCACAAGCAAAAGTCTTTTGGCCGCTTCTTTCTTTGTATTCTTTCTTTGCAGGAAACCCAACTGGTTTCCTCGGTTTCCTCCTGAATGTCCCTTTCCTTCTCCAACCTGGTGCCCCCAGATATTGTTGGACTCCACCCCACACAGAGTGCCCAATGGTCAAGGATGATGGGAGTTGTAGTCCACAACATCTGGATACCACCATGTTGGCTATCCTCTGCTGTGCCAAAATTTTCTCCTTTTTCCCCTACCTACTGTTCTCCATCCATTAATGAGTAAAGAAGTTGCATTCTCAAAGCCCAAGAGAAGACATCATGAGGCAGTGGCGGCTGGTGGCTCCATGTCAGTGGGGCAATGGGATCTGCTCCAGATTTAGTCTATTTCTTGGTGTAACTCCTCCCATATGACTTTTTCAGTTCAGGAAGCATGGATGCCCTCCAGATGTTTGGGGCTCCAATTTTCATCTGCTCCAGCCAGAATTGCCAATGGTCAGGGATAGGCATGCAGGGGAAAAATGATTTAGTTCACATTTCAGTCTACCAAATTTGCAAACTTTCCAAAACAATATGAGAACTAAGCCATCCTTTAGAATTTGCACTTATCTGAATTTTGGGATGCAGTTCTCCAACCATTCAATGTTTAAAAGGTAAAGGTGTCCCCGCACTTGTAGTGTGAGTCGTTTCTGACTCTTAGGGTGACATCTTGCGACATTTACAAGGCAGACCGTATATATGGGGTGGGGTTGCCAGTTCCTTCCCCGGCCTTTCTTTACCCGCCCAGCGTATGCCGGGTACTCATTTTACCGACCACGGATGGATGGAAGGCTGAGTGGACCTCGACCCCTTTTACCGGAGATTCGACTTCCTCCTTCCGTTGGAATCGAACTCCGGCCGTGAGCAGAGCTTTGGCTGCGTTGCCACCGCTTACCACTCTGTGCCACTGAGATGAATATATCAGGGGCACGTGTACATTGAAAATGAATATATTAGTGAAAATAACATACAAAAATGCATCATATTAGGAGAAATGGGTTGCAAAAACATGTATATTAATCAAAACTGCAAACAAAAAGGTGTTTATTAGGAGAAATTCACACAAAAATGATGAAGAATTTTTATGAGGATATTTTTAAAAGGAATTCGCAAATTGCTGCAGAACTGGATTTCAGGTTGGAAAAAAGAGAAACCGGCAGAACCAACAGATCTTTCCGCCTCTAGTGAGCGATGATGAGAGCTGGAGTCCAGAACATCTGAAGGGCAACAAGTTGCGGGAGGCTGCTCTAAGCTCACATCTCCCCTCTCTTGGGGGAGGAGGGCCTCCAAACGTCTCTGCTTGGCTTGCCTTTGCTGCACTCCAAGTGATCATTGTCCTTCAGCTCTTATCAAACTTTAATTTCATTTCCTATTTATAGCAGCTTGCCACCCTCTCCTCACCCTCTTCTTCTGAACACGCTGGCATGAGGTTTATCTGTTTAGCCAGTTCAATAATTGGTTCTCGCCTCCAAACTAGTTACACGCCCAACAGATGGTGGGGCTGCACATAGAAATGTAGCCAGGAAGGCGAGATGTAGCTGAGTGAGGTGATGGGAGGAGTGGCAAGCCCAACTTCGCCTCCTAGTTAGCCGCAGTGCAGACTGGTGGCTCTGGTGCCAGTGGGGCTGAAAGCACCTTGGACAGCTCCTTGAAAGTTCAGGCTGAAACCCAGAGCAGATTCACTGCCTCACTGGCATCAGGGCCATCAGTCTTGCCCATCGTGATCAAGGTGCTGGTTTTGGTCTGCAAAGCCCTATACAGCTTGGGACCAGGATACCTGAAAGACCATCTTACCCCTTATATACCCAGTCTATCACTGCGCTGTGCCGGTGAGGGCCTCCTGCACATACCATTTTAACAGGAGGCCCATTCTGCACAACATAGGAAGCAGACCTTTGGTGTAGTGGCACCTACCCTTTGGAATTCCCTCCCCTTAAATATTAGGCACCATCTCTTACCTTTTCAGCACCTACTGAAGACCTTCCTCTTTCAATAAGTAGAGACCTTAAGTACAAAGTACAAAGTATCTTTATTACAGTCAAAGACCAGCCAGAGTGTACAAAACATAAAAAGTATAATATATACAGAAAACAGGAACAATTTCCCAGTAATATTTCTAAGATATAAATATTAAATTTATAATTTCATTTTATACTAAGAAGGATAAAAATAGCATTTAGCAATAGGAGCTGAGAGCTCAAAAGTTTAGTATCCATTAATTTCTCTATGCTAGACACTACTGTAAAGTGTTTAATGATGTTAGAAGCTTTCTAGTGCGAATTGCTGCTGCACAAAAACTAGCCACCTTTAATGTAACCTGATGGGTCTTGTCCGCTAGGAGATAATGTACAATCATTTTTTCATCTTTAAGGGGGATTTGTTTTAGGATCGGAGCTAAGAATAAGGTACGTAAATCATAATAAAAGGGACAGTGGAGTAACACATGGGTAACCGTTTCTACTACTTTAGCACCACACGGGCAGACTCTTTCAGGATACGCTATTTTCTTATACCTGCCCTGTAGGAGGGCTGATGGCAGCACGTTGAATTTTGCTAAAGTAAAAGCCCTCCTGCATCTAGGAACGGTTAGGTTAAACAAATATCGAGGTATAGAAAATACTTTTTGATTGTAACCAGAATTAAAAGCAGACGTTACCTGTGTTAAATGATTTTGAAGCTCTATATCATATACTCTTTGTCGAATCAGTGCTTTTGCTTTTATAAGGCCCCATGAGAGTATTAGCGGTATGGAAAACCCTAATAAGGCTATTTTGTCGATTATAGATTTTAGCCATCTAGAACAAAAGACATCATTTAGAATGAGAGGGGTAAGGCCCACAGGCATAAACAAGATTTTCAGCCATAGGTTAATCTTAGCTAGCCAAATACGGGCTTCTAGAGTTATGATACCAGCTTCTAATCGTATGTTGGAATTTGAAACACAAGTAGGGGTACCAAGAATTGCCCTTAGGAATTTTGTTTGCACTTTTTCAAGTGGGGCCAAATTAGTAAAAAAGCCTATTTGAGCTCCATATAAAAGTTGGGGAATTACTTTAATTTCAAAAATCTGTATTGCTGAGGGGGCATGTTGACCACCTTTGTTGTAGTAAAAGGAAAGGAGTGCCTTGGTGGTTTTGTGGGCATTTAAAACAGCATAGTTTATAAGATGCTTCCAGGAACCTGAAGCATGGAATACCATTCCCAGATATTTAAAAAGTGGAACCTGTTCTATGGGATGTCCATCAATCTGCCAAAGATGTTTTGGCCTTCTTCTAGAAAAAACTATAACTTTTGATTTGCCATAATTAATTTCCAATTGCTCTTTTTTGGAATATTTGGCTAGCGCCCTTAGGAGACGCCTCAGGCCAATTTGAGAATATGAAAGGAGGGCCACATCATCAGCATATAGAAGTGCTGGGATTTGTCTCCCAGCCAGGTTGGGATAGTGTGAGCCATGCGGTGATAGGTAACTAACCAGGGAGTTTATATATATATTGAATAATGAAGGTGCCAAGATACATTCCTGTCTGACGCCATTAGGCGTTGGGATGTCTTTTATTAGATGGCCAGCTCTATCACATCTAACTCGCAAGGAAGTAGATTTGTATAAGCATTGAATCAAGGCTAATAGGCGCCTGTCAATATTGGTGGACTCCAACTTATCCCAGAGCTTACATCGTGATATAGAATCGAACGCTGCTTTTTATTTATTATTATTTATTATTTAATTGCATTTCTAAACCGCCCTATAATGATGCTTTAAAGTCAATGAAAGCAACGTAAAGAGCACCGTTGGTGGATGAAGTATATTTTTCTATTAAATGGTTTAAAATAAGACCATGGTCGGATGTAGAACGTCCAGCTCTGAATCCTGCCTGTTCTTCTACAAGGATGTTTTCTTGTTCCATCCAGGATATAAGTTTATCATTTAAATAGGTGGTATAAATTTTACTAATGATATTCAGTAGACTAATTGGCCTATAGTTAGCTGGATCAACTCTGGAGCCTTTTTTAAAGATCGGTATTACTATCGCTAAACCCCAATCACTTGGAATAGTGATATTCGAGTTGATATAAGAAAATAGGGCAGCTAATACCGGGGCCCACTAGTCCACATTGGCTTTGTAAAGTTCAGCTGAGATACAGTCCGAACCAGGTGCTTTTCCTGCTTTTAATCTCGTTATTAGGCAGCCAATTTCCTTTGGGGTGACCTGTGGCCATTCCGGAAGATCTTGGTGATGTAGTTCGATAGATTTAATGCAAGGTTGTACTCCGGAAAAGAGCTTTGTATAGTGATCTTCCCAGGTGTTTACTGAGATGTGGTAGTCCAAGTTAGTTGACAAATGGGGCCATCCTTTAGCAACCATTTTCCAAAAGGATGATGTATCTTTTTCTCTGGATGCTTTCAATAAACGTTGCCAGTCTTCTGTTTGAGCTATAGAGTTTTTGGTTTTTAGTAGTTGTTTATATCGCCTCTTCTCTTCCAGCATTTAAAGAAATAAGACGGGAGAGTTTGTGTCTTTGTACGCTCTGTACTTTTCTGTTAGTAGGTTTTTTTGAGTGACACAGTCATAATCGAACCACGATTTAGACTGCCAAATGGATCGACAACAGCTGTATTTTGGGGAGCTGGTTAAACTTTTTTGTAGAACTTGTGTCAATTGATGAAGTGTATCAAGAGGCGATTGAGTAGGCAAAGAAGCTATAAATTTGTTACGAAGTGAAAGGCAGCACTCAGAGTTTAGCAGATTCTTTATATCGGCATCCAGATGAGGGAACCATCTGGTCCGAATGGTACTTCTTTCAAATTCTACGACAGAAGTTGGAGCTTGTTCTGCAAAGATATTCTTATTGCCACAGGACAGCGAAAGAGCAAGTGGTAAATGGTCACTTTCAGGGCGCGCTTCCACAGAACAACCAGAGATGGCCGGCAAAAGTTCTTGTGAAACATTAAAATAGTCAATAGTGGAAGTTCTAGATCCCACTAGAAAAGTGAATTCGCCAGGGATATCTCCATCAACCCGCCCATTTGATGTAATCATATTAAGATTATTTAGCATCTTCATCAAGTAAAGACTAGAGGGGTTAGTGCCAGTATCCTTTGACTGCCGGCCTGGAATAGAGTTCTAGTATAAAGTTACTGGCACCGGTTCATTGTAGCAAGAATAGAGAGATTCATCAGAGGAGCCTATCCTAGCATTAAAGTCACCCGCTAGTATGATCATAGCATCTGGAAAAAGGACTATTACATTTTCTATGTATTCTTCAAGTTTTTTTATAATTGTCTTTGCTGATTTTTTTTGTCTACACACTGGAAGGTAGACATTTATAATCAGGAGCCGCGTCCAAGAGAAGTTTATTATTGTTGCTATGGCCATCTCATCTAAGGGGTCCAGATTTACAGAGGAAGCCAGTATCATGGTTGAAATAAGTAAGCATAGTCCACCTTTGGGTCAGCCACCTTTCATACTGGGGGATGCATGTAGAGTATAGGATGTATACCCATTTAGAGAGATATCCTCACAAGTCCATGTTTCTTGCAGTAAAATAATGTTGTATCTTTTTAAATAACTAAAGAAATTTGGATCAGCATATTTATTCCGCCATCCACAGATATTCCAGGTCACAAAAGTCAGATTATTCTCGGCAGGCTTGGATGGCAGTCAAACTTTATTAAGTTGATTACTTATCTGTGTTGGGCTGTTCTTTTTATTAACCGATGGGTTGAGGAAGAGATTGTGGTCAGAGTAAGACTGTAAAATGGTTGGAGTAGTTCGAATTATCTCCTCTATATTCGAATTTTGTTGGACTGCATTCTTTCCCCAATAGAGTCTATAGGGTCTTCTTTAGGTGTAGGTTCAGTTGACATGATTATAGGCTTTTTAAAATACGCTGTTGAAGGTGTAGCCATGTCCTGTATAGTTATCGTTTTATTAAGTAGAGACCTTATTGCAATCTGCGTCTGTTTTGGAATTGCTTTTTAATATGTTTACAGCTAGCATAGCACAGTGGGGAGGAGAGCCTGGCTGGGAGTCCAGAGTCTGTGAGTTCAAATCCCCGCTCATGTCACCTGGGTGTCAAGGGCCAGCTAAAGATCACCCCCACAGTGAGTGGCTCAGGGGTTACGTGCCGTGCCACCTGTGCAGCCGTGGGCAACCTGCATAGTCCCAAGGAGCCCAGTTGCCCCCCAACTGGCAGTTGCGGACAAGGAAGGGGCTGGCTTGTGCAGCTGTGGCAAGCTGAGCAGGCCCTAGCCAGCTGTGGAGGACTAGCCTGAGAGGGAGGCAATGGTAAACCCCCTCTGAATACCGCTTACCATGAAAACCCTATTCATAGGGTCACCATAAGTCGGGATTGACTTGAAGGCAGTCCAAAACTTTTTTAAAAAAATATTTTTTTAATATATTTTTAAGGATGTTTTGTTGTAATATTTTTAAACTCTGTTTTTATGGTGTTTAGAGTGTTTTTAGTGTTTTTGTTTGCTGCCCTGGGCTCCTACCAAGAGGAACGGCAGGATATAAATCTAATAAATAAATAAATAAAGATTGGATTACTGCAAGGCACTCTGTGTGGGGCTTCCATTTGTGTTTCCTCTGGAAATTGCAAGAAGTGTAGGATGCTGCAACATGGTTGCTGATGGGAGTGAGACCCTGTCAGTAACACCCTTGCTCAGAGATCTGTACTGGCTGCTGATTCGTTACCAGACCAAGTTCAAGGTGCTACTGTTGGGATACAAAGCCTTGAACAGCTTGGGACCAGTTTTCTTGCAGAGATCACCTTACCCCTTATATGCCCACATGTCCACTTCAGCCTGCACAACTGGCACTGTTACAGGTGCTACATAATACTCACTCTGCACTTGCAAGAAATCATCCTAGATTTTGGAACTCACTACCTATCATCAGGCAGGCACTTTCATTGCATCTTTTCAATGCCTGCTTAAAACATAGTTGTTTAGGCGAGCCTATCCAGACATGCAGAATGTTTAAGTCTGTTGATCTGCTTACTGTTGATTTTAATTATTTTTGAATGTTTTTAAATACCTGTGTTTGACTACCTTTTATAGATAATTTTATGTTTTCATTTTGGGAGAGGGAACTGCTTACAGGTTTTATTACAATCAAGCAGTATGTGAATGATGTGGAATGATAAATAATAGTCCACTTTCCTTCCAGCCTTTCCTCCTTCTGCAGTCATATGCCTCATGCTTTCCTCTCTGCAGTCTCATTCAGCTGTACCCACCCCCCATAAGCTCATTGCAAAACAAAACCTTACAAAACTTTAAAAAAAACTTTTTTAAAAGTCCTGAACTCAGAAACCCTCTAAATTTTCATGGCAATACACAAAACAGTCAGAGAACCGAGAGTTCAAAGTGTAAAAAGAGAGAGAAAAACCCAAACCCCTTTTGGGCTTTTTTCTGTTAGAGTTCTCATAATCTGTTGAAATTGAATAAAAATTAGCCATGTTCACAGAGTACCTGTAATCCTGTTACGGACCTTGCCCCATACTCTGACCTTCATCTTCTGCAGTTTAAAAGTTAAAAAAAATGCCTGGCTGATTTTTAATTAATTTTTAAAAATTTACATGGAACTCAATGATAATGTCAGGCATGCTCAGTAAGAACCAGCTATCAGTGTTCTAAAAGCCAGACTCCCAGCTGCTGGGCTTGCCTAATTAGGGGGCCACATCCACACCAGACATTTATTACACTTGAGACAGTCACGGCTTCCCCCAAAGAATCCTGGGAAATGTAGTTTGTGAAGGGTACTGAGAGGAGGCTCCTACTCCCCTGACAGAACTCCAGTGGCCAGACTGGTTTAACAGTCAGCCACTCTGACTGAAAGTCTGTGAGTGGAACAAGGCATCTCATAGCAACTCTCAGCACCCTTCACTAACTACACTTCCCAGGATTCTTTCAGAAAAGCCATGACTGTGTAAAGTGAAATAAAGGCCTGGTGTGGATGTGGCCAGTGACAGCTTTGGTTTAAATTTGGGTGGGAGGCTACATGTGCCTGCTGTAGAATAAAAAGGTGGGGGAAAGCCTGAAAAAGAATGATACTGTTCACAATGTTTTCTTTTTGGAAAGGAAAAGGGCTTCCCCTCTGCCCAGTGCCCACCCACCCAATCTGCTCCCCCCTGACCCTTCCCCATCCCTGACCCTCCCCCAGGTCAGTTTCACCTATACTATACATGGTTGCACAGAAATAAATCTCATTGAACTCAAAGAGTATGCAAATGATCAAACCCACCCTGCCTTCTCCTCCCTCGTTCCCCCTCCCTCTTGCCCCTTCCCTCCCCCTTCCTTTGCCCCTCCCTCTTCCCTCCCCCTCCTCCCCCTCATGGTCAGTTTTACCTATCTTAAGCATGATTGCACAGGAATAAATCCCATGGAACTCAATAAGCATGCAAATGTTCAAACCTCCCCCTCCTCCCCCTGCCCTTCCTCCCCCTCCCTCTTCCTCCTCCTCCCCTCCCCGTCCCCTATGGTCAGCTTCACCTATCCTAAGCATGATTGCAGAGGAGTAAATCCCACTGAACTCAATAATAGCACTGACTATTCTGCAGAATAGTCTCCAGTGGACATGAGGAGTGTCTCAGTTTGCACAAAATAAAACAGTGGGAGGTGAAATATATTCTAGCAAATTTCTAGGTGCGTTCTATGTTTTTAATTGGCCATGTCCACCTTTCCTTAAATGAAGTGGTTTAAACATAGCAGGCTGAAAACATGCATCTTGGGCAGGCCAAGTTTGTTTTTTCCAACAGCTAGAGTCATTGATTAAGTAGCAACTTATTGTAGTCAGCCTGATTTTACATCAAACTCCAGTTTCAGATACAACTGTTAATGCACCCAAAATAGAAATAGAACATTACCACCAATTTGAAACACAAAAGGCTGTCTTCACCATCATATGACATTGACCCATAAAAAGGCTTTAAAATGAATAAAAATAAATTTGACACAGTTTTCTAGGATGAATAACGAGGGAAATAAAATTTTCTATATTAGATTCTCTGTAGAAACAATAGTAACACAGAAAAGAAGCAAAGTAAGAAGAACATCAACAAACATACAAAAATGTAATTCTCTGTCTTTGGAGATGGCAGGTGTTACCACCACTCCCCATATGCTCAGAGGCACATGTTACCAAATTCTGACAAGCTACACAGCAAGTGGATTGGGCTGTGAAAGACCAACCCAAATTGTGTTTGCATTTTGACAAATGTATAGGGCAGTACAATATCTCATGCTCCTGTAGTGTATTCACTATAGCTGCCCAATTTCTCTGCTTTTTAAAGTTTAACAGAAATATCTGTGGGCTATAGGTACGTTCTTAAACCGCAAGGTTTTTTGCCTATTAGTGAATGTATGTAATTGTTTTTATGTATGTTTTTATTGTATCATGAAATCATATTGAGTGTCTGGCAACTGTGGAAAAGCCAAATTCCTTGCTAGGGATGATTAGGAAAGAGATCAAAATTTAAAACTGTAAAATTCATAATGCCTTTACAGATCCAAGGTGTGATGACACTTGCAATATTGTGCAGATTTCTGGTCACCATTGCATCTCAAAGAGGACATTGCGGAGCTAGAAAAGGTGCAGAAAATGCTAAGCTAACCAAAATGATCAAACAGCTGGAGGGACCTACATATGAGATGACTTTAGGACTTTTTAGTTTAGAAATAATGCTAGTAACGGGGGAAATATGATGGAAGTATATAAAATTATGCATGTTGCGGAGAAAGTGGATAGAGAAATGCTTTTCTGCTACAATACTAGATTCAGGGATCATCCTTTCCAGGACAGGCAAAGAAAGTATTTCTTCACACAACGCATAGTTGTAAACTATGGAATTCGCTATCACAAGACATAGTGATGGCCACCAACTTAGATGGCTTCAAAAGGAGATTGGACAAAGTAATTGTGGATAAGACTATCAATGGCTGCTAGTGATGGTGGCTATATTACTGGTATACAACAGGGGTGGATGGCACCCAAAAGCAGCAGTGGGAAGGAGGAGGAGAAACCCCAAGATGCCAAAAAAAGGAAGGAATTCTTGAGTAGGAAATCCAAATAGATTTATTAAAAAGGAAGAAGCCAGCGCGTTTCGGCCACTCCAGACTTGGCCTTCGTCAGGGGCTATAGATAAAATCATACAATAATTCATTTAGTGGCATAATCATATCAAATCATATCGTACAGCATGTGACCATACATTGTAATGGGAAAAATAGATACTTACATAACGAATGCTGTACGATATAATTTGATATGATTATGAGGAAAGGTTGCAGCATTTGGGGCTTTTTAGTTTAGAGAAAAGGCAGGTCAGAGGAGACATGATAGAAGTGTATAAAATTATGCATGGCATTGAGAAAGTGGATAGAGAAAAGTTCTTCTCCCTCTCTCATAATACTAGAACTCGTGGACATTCAAAGAAGCTGAATGTTGGAAGATTCAGGACAGACAAAAGGAAGTACTTCTTTACTCAGCGCATAGTTAAACTATGGAATTTGCTCCCACAAGATGCAGTAATGGCCACCAGCTTGGATGGCTTTAAAAGAAGATTAGACAAATTCATGGAGGACAGGGCTATCAATGGCTACTAGCCGTGATGGCTGTGCTCTGCCACCCTAGTCAGAGGCAGCATGCTTCTGAAAACCAGTTGCCGGAAGCCTCAGGAGGGGAGAGTGTTCTTGCACTCGGGTCCTGCTTGCGGGCTTCCCCCAGGCACCTGGTTGGCCACTGTGAGAACAAGATGCTGGACTAGATGGGCCACTGGCCTGATCCAGCAGGCTCTTCTTATGTTCTTATGATTATGCCACTAAATGGATTATTGTATGATTTTATCTATAGCCCCTGACGAAGGCCAAGTCTGGAGTGGCCGAAACGTGCTGGGCTTCTTCCTTTTTAATAAATCTATTTGGATTTCCTACTCAAGAATCCCTTCCTTTTTTCGGCATCTTGGGGTTCCCCCTCCTCTTTCCCTCTGCTATATTACTGGTATGCCTTTGAATACCAGTTGCTGGGGATCATAGCCAAGGAGAGAGCTGTTGCACTCAGGTTCTGCTTGGAGGCTTCTCGTGGGCATCTGGTTAGCGAAATTGAGAATAGGATACTGATTCCTTTGGCTTGGTCCATCAGGTTCTTCTTCTGCACTTATTACACTTATGTCCTACTATGAGTTTCCAAGGTCTCTGGCTGGCCACAGTGAGAACATGATGCTTATCTAGATGGGTTTTCAGTTTGACTCAGAATGGCTCTTCTTATGGTGAATGCTACAGATTGGGAACTCCCTGATCCTAATCTTGTCTATGTCATGAACTCATGAAGTGGCCTTAGATAAGCCTTGTATTAAGGCATCTGCCTAGTCACCATAGGAGACAAGGAACTGCATGCAGGTGAGCACACATGGAACTCTGAGTAGATGAGTAAGCAACCTGGTAGAGGAAAGAAGGAGCATTCCATCCCTCCTCTGCTCCTAGCATTGAAACCAAGCAAGATGCCAGAGGCTCCCCCCTCTTCAACAACATAGAAATGCACTGAGCTGTTGTAGAAGGTATGGAGTCTTCCTCTTTAACCATAATACACTCATCTCCAGAATAACACTGAGCTGCCGTGTATGTGCGTGTGTTTGTATGTGTGTGGTTAACGCAAGGCCCAGTGAAATATCTGCCAGGCAAGAGACTGGAGGAGGGGGGTTGAAGAGTGCAGTGCAGGAAAGAAGAGAGACACCTCAGGAGCCAGCCGGAGCCGTTATGTAGGTCACCACAGCAAAGCAGCAAGATAACAATATGTGTGTTTTAAAGCCTTTGCAGGGTAGCACTAAGCAAATTTCCAGCCCGCTTTATCCTGCTGTCAGCAGGCTTAGAGTGGAAGATTTTACATTCACCTCCTCAGGAGAACGTCTTCCCAATAGGACACAGAGCAACTGAGGGCAAAGCCAGCCAGAGTCGTCGTCAATGCTTTTTCTCTTTTTCTCGGCTTTGAGTAAACCCCGCCAGAATTGCAGCTCAGAGATACACCACTTCCTGGGCTTTGGGGGCCCTTTCCAATGCCCTTTTTTTACTGTGTAGTCCCACTTTCAATACCAATTGTACCTGCAAATGTTTTGGGGTGGACATGACAAACTGCTTTGTTTCTAATCAAAGCATGTTCTGTAACATCCTGCTGAAATCCGGTAACTTTTCCTACCACAAATGTTCTATTTTATTTTATTTTATTTTTGTCCTGCTGTTCTTGCACTATAGGGCAAGAGAGCCCTCCAAATGTCAATAAGGTGGTAACTCTGGGGAAGCATTGCCAAACAATTCATAATGCATAGTGATGTATGGACAGTCCAGTATAAATTCACCAGCAATGCACTCTTATCATGCCCATGACATGTTGCATGAGCAGAATACGCTTGCCTAATGGGCCCTTTCTCTAGAGGGTGTCAGTAATACTTTGCCTGTTCTGGCACTCTCCCCTGAACCCTGTTCTTTTGCAAGTGTTCAAGCCTGCGACAGCAATGACAGCAACAAAATATAGAAAGGGCTCTCTGAATGTGTGCAGTGTTTAAGCCAGAGGCCTCCCTAGGGCTCAACTTTGAGCTCTGCTCTTCATTGCCCAATCTCACCATGTGGCTTCTAACCATGATTGATCCCCAACTGTTCTCTGTAAGGAGGACACATTTACTGGTGGTAAAGCCCTAAATGGAGACCGTACCTTAGAGCCAAACAGATGGGCAACAGCAGTGTGAAGGAGGAAGGGGACCCAGTGAGAACAAAAACTGGCTAGAACCAGTGGTATATGTATGGAGCAACAACACAGGTCAAAAGAGGTGTGCATCCATCATCTCATTCCCCCCAAGCAGTGCTCTTGGGTGACTCTGTTTACACAAATGTCAAAGGGCTCCATTTGTCTGGGGATAAAACAAGGTTTCGGATCATTTCCTTGCAGTGCAGAAAGCGTATGGATAATCTTCTCCAATGAGGTAGAAAATGTTCATCTGTCAAGAGGAGACGTGATTGAATGCCAAGGCCTCTGCATTGATTGGCACAGTGGTGGTGGGGTACTTCATCTAGGGTCTTGACCTCTCCCCTTTCTCTCTCTGCTCTTTGCAGCCTGATTCATCCCTTGCCCCTATCGTTTGCTCCACCAGCTGAGCTCCATCACCGGCCTCAGTCATCCAAAAGTCTCCTGTTCCCTCAAAAGACTCCACCTGCTCTCTCTTGCTGCCCCGTGTGTCTTGAACTGCCTCCCAGAATGCCCACAGAATGCCACTGTCAACCCTCCCACACCTCTCCTGCTGCACCCTGCCATCACCTTCACCTCACCACACCTAAACCCAGAACAATTATTTACACAGCTACATGGAACATCACAGCCACCTCTCTTCCTCACTCCAGAAAACCCACATTTCCTGTTACACCTTTGGTAGAATCACATGGTTCCCAGGCCCGATTGCAGGACTGAGGAACATTTTTCAGCCTGAGGGCCACATTCCCTTCTGGGCAACCTTCGAGGGGCCACATGCCAGTAGTGGATGGGGCCAGAGACAAACGGGTGGGGCAATGAATTAAATTTTACCTTTGTGCAGTAGTCTGGTACACACTCACACACCCCTCTCTATCCTCCAGCCAGGCAAGCAAGAGGTGTTACTATTGTTTTTATTGTTGTTGTTGTTGTTATTTATCAGATTTATTAGTCACTTGATTCCTGGAGGTCCCCAAGTCACTTACACAATATTAAAACAAAACAAATAAAACAGGCTATAAAAATCACAACAATGAACAACAATGAAACAATAGCAATGGCACCCCTACACAGCCACAGGAAGGTCTGGCAGCATATTAAAAACAAAACATCACTTCAAACTATCAAATGCCTGGGAGAAAAGGTACATCTTTACCTGGTGCTGAAAAGATGTCGGCACCAAGCGGACCTCACTGGGGAGCATCTTCTACAGATGGGGAGCTACAACTGAAAAGGCCCTCTCCCTTGTCACCACCCTCCGAGCTTCCCTCAAAGGGGGGACCTGGAGAAGGGCTTCGATATCAGAGTTCCAGGACACATACCAGCAAGGGGAAAACCCACAAGAAGGATGAGAAGCAGGGCCTGTGGGGGGTGTGGCCTAGGGACAGTCCTGCGGGCCGCATAGGGAGGCCTAATAATGTCATTCCCATCAGTTGCAACCATCCTGGCCAATCGCCAAAGATGATGAAAATTACAGCCCCAAACATCTGGAGGGCACCAGGTTGAGAAAATCTGATCTAGATCCCCACCTGGAGATCTTGTCCCCTTACCTACTCCCCGATTTCCAGTTTCAGTGGAGATGCTGGGGCTCGAACCTGATACCTTTTGCCTTCAAGGGATAGGATCTACCCACTGAGTCATGGCCCTTTCCTTTTACCACTGTCTCATCTGGGCTAGACATGGCTGCTCTGAGTTCTCACAAAGGCCTTTCTGCTTGAAAGACTTTTATCTGGAGATGCAACAGGATGTGACAGTAATAACGAGGGATTGGCTGCTGGGATGGTTAACGGGGACAGTAATTCCCAGTGTAGTGATCTGACAGCCTGTGTGTGGTGTAGTGATTAGAGCTGAGCTCCCCAATGTGATGATACCCATTGGCATTGCAGTGCCTTCAGACACCCCCCACATCTTCAGGGATCCCTGCCCCTCACAATTTTATTTTTATTTATGAATGGGGAGTTGCTTTTTTATTTCTGGGGGGGTGAGCTGTCTGTTTGGGGGAGGGTGATACCTGGTGAGTTTTTTTCTTCTGTGTTTTATTTGTTGGGGGAGGGGAACAGTTGCTTTGCTGATTGTGTAGAAGGAAGGGGATTCTGAGCTATGCCAATTTTTCTTCTGTGTAATGGGTATTCTGTGGTGCCCATTACAGTTCCTTAGATTTTCAAATGTGCTCCCAGTTCCCCAAAGGTTGGGAGACCCCTGAGTTACAGCATCAGACTAGGATTGGAGAAACCCACCTCCAAACCAACACACAGCCGTGAAGCTCACTGGACTAGTTGCTCTGTCTCAACCTGAACTACCTCACAGGGTTGTTGTGAGGACAAAATGAGGGGGGAGACCCTGTATGCTGTTTTAACTCCTTGAAGGCAAGGTAGGAAAGTTATGTAATAATAAATAAATAAAATTACAGAGGGTAAAACAGACAGAGGCAGCTGATTATAGCAGGCTTGCCTAGGAGAGCTACAGCGGACTCCAGCACTCTTGCCAGTACACCACTGCATAAAATCTCTTTTACACATAGCATGTATAGTATATTTATTTAACAGACTGATGCATTCATAACAAATTACATCCTCACCTTCTTGGTGTGTGAGCCACCAGAGAGAGAGAGAGAGAGAGTGCTCTGATCTTCTTTCAGCTAATTCCAGTTTTAAGCAAATAATTACTTGCTACAAAATTATGTACTGGATTAGCTAATTCCACGCCAATCCCATTCTTCTTATTTTCTTTTTAAACAGAACATGTTTTTAGACTTAGTGAGGCATAATAAAACAACACCATAATTAGTAATGTAATAAAGTGCATGATTCCATTATTCTTTTTTTCACATAACAGCATGTTTTAAAAGAATAAAAGAAGTGTGGGAGAGAACATTTCATTCTTATTTCTGCTTCTGTAGTAGAAAATTATGTTAGACTGGCAGTTTTTCCCCCCTGCAAAGCAAAGCTGGTTTCAGACTTTTGGGGCCCGTGTATAAAGCAGAAAGTTGCCCTTCTCCCCCACCCCAAAAATGGAAAGTAAGCTGTGCTAAGTTCAGCTGACTTGAAGTAGCAGCGTCCATTGCAGTAGAAATGAAAAGAATCCTCTGGCACCTGAACAGATGTCTGCAAAGTGCACTTTGCAGACATGAGTTACTGAATCGAAGCAACAGCTGCTTTTGAGACCTCAGTGCTGTGCAAATGATTTCATATCAGTCAAGGCAATGCACACCAGCGTAAGACAGGCTGTGCAAAAGTGTTGGAACACTTATTGTGTATTGTATTTACATCCACTTGTATTTTAACCTGTTTTATTATGCTGTACACCGCCCTGGGAGCTTATTGCTATAGGGCGGTCTAAAAATGTAATAAAATAAATAAATAAATAAATAAGTAGAGCTAGTTCAAAAAGCTTGGGCAGAATTTAATGGGACTTACTTCTGAGCAAACATACTTAAGATTGAGTCGACTGCCTTCAAATATCTGCAGTGATTTTCCAGTTATTAACTTCTAAGGCCAGGGTGAGAAAGCTGCAACCAGTTGGCCAGATGTGGTATCTCATCCTGACCATGCACACCCCATAGTTCCTATTACAGCCAGTTCAAGAGTACTTTTAAGCCCCAGTTGCCCCCAGTTGGTTATATCTGCCATGTGCAAAAGACAGTCTATGCTGCAGTGTAGCGGCAAGAGTACTGGCTTTCACTGTAGCTCACCTAGCGCAGGGCTTGATGGTCTGCTATAAACAACAGCTTCTTGACTATTTCCCCCTCCATAATTTTATTTATTATTACATCTCTTTTCCCACCTTTCCTTCAAATACTCAGGTTTTTAGTGAGGGCGCAGCTGGGAAGTGAAGGTTTAACCCCTCTCTCCCCATGTGCTCTGACAAATGCACAGCACATGGCAGCCATGGTTTGAAAAAAAGCCTCCCACTAGATAATACCTGTTCTTTCTCCCTGGAGTCAAAGCATTGGCACTTTCCCTTGTTTTTGCCAGTAGAAGTTGGTGGGGAGGCATGGCAGTGCTTACCTTACCAGCATCACTGCAGCTTGCTGACAAAGAGAGAAGGGAAAGGCAGTGGAGCAGTCAGTGGAGTGTAAATTCACTGGCAGCAGCCCAGAGTGGCTCCACTGGTGCATTTGCACTGCACCAACCTCACTGCTGCCTCGCTCCTACCCCTTTCTCTCCTGGTAAGCTGCAGCAATGCTGATGACAGGAGTTTGGGTAAGCACACACACACACACTCCTGCTAACCATTACTGGTGTTTGCCTTTGTGCAAAAACAGCATCCACTTACTCTTGCATAGACATGTGAATTTTGAAGCCATAGGAAAAAAACATTTTTTTCTGGATTTTTTCATTAAAAAGTGGAAATTTGGGGGGAAATTGAAAAATGCAATATTAGCAGTTTTTACAGATTGAAAATCACTTTGTTACTTCAAGAACATCAAATGTAATTATGTACAAGTTGGTTTGGCATAAAATTATCATGTTTGGTATATTAAAAGTACATTTTATTCAGACAATTATTACAAATTGAATTTACTTTTTTAAATTTTTACTTTTTTTCTAACAAATGGATCTACAAGATCCTGAACTGTAAGGAACCTCTTTCTTTTTGCCAGTTTATGAGGAGCAGGCAAAAAACAATTAAAAAAACAGAATAAACCATCAACATTAATAACAAAGATAATTATTTATGTCTCCACTATTCCTCCACAGTGTCAAGCAGACATAAAGCATCCATTCCCATAAAAAGAACTGAGAAAAAAGGGGGGACCAAGATTCAATGAAACATTTTATTCATCATGCTAAAATAAAACATTCCATAATCATTTTTTCTTCATTATTTTCAATTTTTCCAATTTTTCAATAAAACAAAAAAGGCTTCAGAGAAAAACCAGAAAAAAACTGTTTTTGTCTGAGTTTTTCCAGTTTTTTTCCACGCCTTCACATGTCTATTCTTGCAGTATGTTCAACCCATCACATGCTGTGTATTCCTTCCTTCCCAATTTTTTTTACACTTAATTTGTTGTTTGCAGCAGGAACCGGCCAAGAGATTCTGCTGCAAGAGGTGGAGAAAACAGTGCCCCCCCCATCCCCTGTACAGTAGCTAGCCAGATTGGCTTTTGATCTTACTTCAGCACTAAGGGAGGGACAGCACCCTCCAGTATATCTGAAGTAGGGATGAGTGAGAACTTCAATTCGGTTTACATTTCATGTTGAATTTTTCAAAATCACACTTGTGGAAACAATATGAGGACCAAAACACAGCCATCCTTCAAAACTCACACTTCTTTGAATTTTGCATTGCAGTTTGCTAACCAAACAGGGTTTACAAAAATGCATATGTTAGGGGAAAGTGTACATAAAAATGAATGTATGAATGAAAATATCGTGCAAAAATGTATTTATAATGATGTGAAATGGCTTGCAAAAATAGGTACATTAGTCAAAACTGCCTGCAAAAATGTGTTTATTAGGAGAAAATTGCCCTAAAATGCTAGAGAATCTTCATGAGTTTTCTAAATGCAAATTGCTGTAGAAAAGCAGAGAACTGAATTCAAGTGTGGAAAAATGAGAAACTGAGAGAATCAAAATGTACACATCTTCCCATCCCTAATCTGAAGGCAGCAGACTAGCTCAGGCATCTGCAGGGTAAGGCTTCCTGAGATACCTGTCTCACTGATGGTTTTAGTGAGATTTTAGTCAATAGCCTGATCTCTGTGAGTCTGTATGTGCCTTGAACATTCTTTATTTGTAAACTTTATCACAGGGGTCAGTAACTTTGGGCCCAGAGGCTGAATGTGTCCTCTCTATCAGGCCCTCAGACCTCTCCCCAGCCCACACTCCTCACTGGCCTTGCTTTGCATCCTCCTGGAGTGTTTTTACCTTTTTTCAGAGGAGGGCAACAAAGATGATCAGGGGACTGGAAACAAAGCCCTATGAGGAGAGACTGAAAGAACTGGGCATGTTTAGCCTGGAGAAGAGTAGACTGAGGGGAGATAGGATAGCACTCTTCAAGTACTTGAAAGGCTGTCACACAGAGGAGGGCTGGGATCTCTTTTCAATCGTCCCAGAGTGCAGGACACAGAATAATGGGCTCAAGTTGCAGGAAGCCAGATTTCCACTGGACATCAGGAAAAACTTCCTAACTGTTAGAGCCATACGACAATGGAACCAATTACCTAGAGAGGTAGTGGGCTCTCCGACACTGGAGGCATTCAAGAGGCAGCTGGACAGCCATCTGTTGGGAATGCTTTGATTTGGATTCCTGCATTGAGCAAGGGGTTGGACTTGATGGTCTTATAGACCCCTTCCAACTCTACTATTCTATGATCTATGATCTACCTGGCTGGAATGTGTCCTAGAATTCTGGGAATGTCTATTGCTTGCTTGGATAGATGGATGGATGGATGCATGATGGAGAGGGGTGGGTGAGCATGTGTAGAAACTAGTCTACTATACAGTGGTAAAATTAACATTCATTGATCCTCCCACTTTTGCATCTGGCCCTGCCCACCACTGGCATGTGAACCTTAGAAGATGGCTTATAAGAGAAGGCAGTGCAAGGGCTGAAAAGGATTCCCACCTCCTGCCTCAAACTCTGTATTGAGTGTGTTTCTCTTTAAGGCCCCATCCACACTATCTATTTAAAGCATCATGCCACATTAAGCAGCCGTGGCTTCCCCCAAAGATTCCTGGGAACTAAGGTTGTCAAGGGTGGTGAGAGTTATTAGGACATCCCTGCTCCCCTCCCATATTTACAATTCCCAGAGTTCCCTGGGACGAGGGATTGATCATTAAAACTATGCTGGAACTTGAAGCTCTGCGAAGGGAATAGGGGTCTCCTAACAACTCTCAGCATCCTCAACAAACTACAGTTGCCAAGATCCTTTGGGGGAATCCATGATTGTCCAAAGTGGTATAATATTGCTTTAAATGCATAGTGCAGATGGGGTCTAAGTGAGTGAGTATATATTATACACACACAGAGTAAGTGCTTTACTGCTTTTGCTTGTCTGTCAACATCACACACAGTTTACACTGTAGTGATGAGAACTCTACACAATTGCATCAGATTGTCACAGGGGGGTTGGAAAGGGTAGAATCCTCCCTATTGCCTAAGTCAGTGTCATTCGGGATTGGGGTTCCTTCCCCTGCCATTTACATTTTTTAAAAAAAAAATTCATGCCATTCCTAATGGCATGAGTGGCCTTGCATCTAGTTTGACCCTGCCTGTCTGTGAGTTGCTTGACATACGCACCACAGCTACTACCAGATCACGTGTTGTTGGGGTGTGTCATGGTGGATGTCAGCCGGGGAAGTGGAGTGCCAGGCAATGGCACTCTAGTTGCCAACCCACCCAACAAGATCAGGTGCCCAGCAGATGGATCGACCTAGCACCAGCCAGTTGAAGAGTCCATGGCAGGAAAGGTCATTGGGCAGCAGCAGCAGCAGCAGCCTGCTGGCTCTGGAGGGGAGGATAGTCTTTGCAGAGGGGAAGGGCCACAGCCCAGTGGCAGAACATCTGCTTTGCATGCAGAAGGTCCCAGGTTCAATTCACAGCACCTCTAAGTAGGGCTGGGAGAGACTCCTGCCTGAAATCCTGAAGAGCTGCTGCCAGTCAGTGTAGACAATACTGGGCTAGATGGACAGATGGCCTGACTCTGTATAAGGCAGTTTCCTATGTTCCTCTTAGGGTTGCCAGGCTCAGGGCCTGAGACTGATCCTTTATCTTTAGGAGAAGAGACAGTCAGCCAAGTGCAGGTGTTCTTGCAACCCTGTAATGGGAAAAACCACAGGGTGGAATTCTCCCTTCCCCCTGCACAACTTTGAAAGATACAGAAGACCTCTTGGAGGCTGGGCCTGGCAACCATGAGGTCTTCTGTATCTTTAAAAGTTGTGCAGGGAGAAGGGAGAATTCCACCTTGTGGTTTTTTCTCATTACAGGGTTGCAAGAACACCTGCACTTGGCTGACTTTCTCTTCTCCTAAAGATACAGGATCAGTCTCAGGCCCTGAGCCTGGCAAACCTAGTTCCTATGCCATGTGCATCCTTTGCAGCAATAGTAGTACTAGTGAAGCAACTTTCTAGGCCAAAGACACTCAAGCTGTCGTCACCTCCCCTTCTCTCTCCCTCTCTCTGAGAGAGAATGCTGAGAATGCTGCTGCAGTTATATATGTGTTAATGCCTAAAAAAGTCCACCTTCCTGGTGTCCTTTTCTCAGGTTGTACTATTCTGTTCTCCCATCCTGTCCCCCAGTTTTCCAGTGTCCCCGCTCCAACAATCCAGAAGGGGCACAACAAACTCAGTTTCCCACTCCCACTCAGGCCCCATTCCTGTTCTCCCCTCCAGCTCACACCTCACATGGGAAACTGTTTTTGGGGCTGTACCAGTTGGACTGTAGATAGTTTGCAGGTTTGAATGTCCCCTCACATGGAAAACTAGCATATTGGAGAGAAGGTTAGGTTAGCACTGTCTTTTCTGACGTTCCACTTTTCTGGGTACAGGGAACGTTTTCATGCAGTCACAATGCGGGTGAGCTCTGGGGCATTTTTACTATGTGATTTGCACGTTGACATGGTAGCAGTTGACCTCCAGCCACCAGTGTTGCTGAAGGTTCCCAAGAGGGATGAGGCAGCAGTGAGATCCAAATGCACTTTTGGGAGCCCTGATTGACATTGCCAGTGCATTTGCACCACACCCACCTTGCCACCACCTCCCCACTTTCCCTCCCGGTGAGCTTGCAGCAATGCCAGTGACCAGAGGTCAAGTCAGTGCCCTTGCTGACTGCTACTGGTTTGTCTAAACCACAGGTGGCCAATGTGGTGCTCCTTGTCATGAGGACAATCACATCTTTAATTTTCTCTGTGAAATATTGGAGGGCTCTGAAGCAACATCTCCTTCTGTGTGATCAACATAGGATGCAAGACTGTTCTAGGGTTTTAGGAAACATCTCTGATTTGCATACACTCACGCATACTGAATAAAGCATGAACTTTTTTTTGGTAACTTTCCTTCCCAGTTTGATGTCCAAGCCGGAAAAGGAGTGCAGTAAAGACTTTTCACAAATAGGCATCAGAACAGGAGCAATTTCCCTTGTTTTCTGTTGGGTCCTGGAGACTGTGAGGCTTTGCTCATCTCCAGAAGCATTTGCAAACCTACCTCCTGCTGCTCCTCAAGTCATTTCCCTCTTAATTGCAACAAATAACTTCCTGTTACAAGGAACAACAGGGGCAGGAGTGGAGCAGCCCAATAAATCTACATTCTGTTTATACTTCAGAGGGGTGTTTAATGCAAGGAAGTTGCAGCATTTAAAAGAAAATAACTTCACAGCTGTGAGATGCTCCCTTGTTTTTTTAAAATTCATCCAGGCTGTCACCTCAGCTTCTGTGAACCAGAGAAGGCTCCAATGAAGTCAATCAGCCACTTAGTATATCAGAGCCAGGCTTTGTGTGTGACAGCTGCATGGTGGCAAGGTGATCAGGAGCCCACGTTCAATTCATCAGAAAGTGGAGAGTGATCAGTTGGTGTACTGGTTTACATTGATGGGCTTGGACTAGGAAAACCCAGATTTAAATCCCTGCTTGGCCATGAAGCCCTCTGGGTAACCTTGAATCAGTCCTTCTCTCATCTCAGTCTAACCTACTTCACAGGGCTGTTGTGAGGCGGAAATGGGAGGAAGGGCCATGTACACCAGGGGAAGCTGACCATCAGCCTTAGGGCAACATTAGGTCCCCCAAGCAATTTTTATTGCACCCCCAGTACTGCCAAATTGGGTGGCAGAAAAAAGGGGGGAGATTAAAATAAACCCAGTGCTGGGTCTCTGCCCAGATCAGTGCCCTGATGGGGATGCAAATTGCCCCCTCCTGGGTCATCCCTCCCTGGTAAGGTTGGACGAATATGTTGGTTTTGGTTTCCACATTTCCACATTACTTTTTGAAGTTCTTTTTAAATTCAGCAGCATTTTTATGTGATTTGCTCCAATTATACAATTTTCCCTCATATACACATTTTGCAAAGCAATTTTTCCTAATGTAATGCATTTTGGTATGTCATTTTCACTAATGTGTGCATTTATAGAATCATAGAATTGTAAAGTTGGAAGGGGCCTATAAAGTCATCGAGTCCAACCCCCTGCTCAATGCAGGAATCCAAATTAAAGCATACCCGACAAATGGCTGTCCAGCTGCCTAGGCAAATTTTACTCTAGCATATGCATTTTTCTACTCATTAGTTGGCTGCAGAATGCACTGCAAAATTTGGAAGAGCCCATATTGTGAAGGATGGCTGTTTCCGTTCTCATATTGTTACAGAAAGTGTGAATTAGGTAAATTTGCCTTTAAATGCGAACTGAAACAAATTTCTGCTCCCTCTGGGGTCATCAGATTGTTCATTTGATGAGTGGGGAGGGGTCAATAACTCCCCTCCTCAGGAGATGTGGGTCATCTGAGGAGGATGGGCTGTATGTTGTGTTGGGGGCGACCACAATCACTTTCAGCCATGCCAACCACTGGTATGCAGCTCCCAGCAGGTTGGCTATATTTGGCCCTCGAGCCACAAAAGGTTGGCCAGGATGATGTACACTGTCCCAAGCTCTGCAGAGAAACAGTAGGGATGATTATGATTAATGATTATGATGGTGATGACTTGTATTGATTTATGACTCTCCTATCACATAAGCCTCATGGTGATTTGCAATAATACGACAGACAAAACTAAAACTAGGTTTTTAAATTACACAAAAAACAGCTACTACTAAAGTTAGGTTTGAAAGCAATACAAATAATCACCCAGAGACCTGTATTAATGATGATGATGATGATGAAGAAGAAGAAGAAGAAGAAGAAGAAGAAGAATCAGGATATAAATGTAATAAATATATAAATAAACTGAGCCAACTCTGGGCCTCTTCAGAAAGGGATGATCTGGCACTGAATATTAGTGCTGTTCCTGTTGGTTGCTTTACTCAGTTTTTATTCTGCATTACTTTTAGTTGTTTTTACTGTTGTTACTATCTACAACAGCGGCCTTGATGAATTTTTATTTTAGACAGAAATAATATAAATAAATGAACAAGCGGAGCATCCTCAGAGCATCCTCAAGCCTCTAGGGATGGAATTTTCTGAAAATGTCAATCTTATCCACACAGATTTTTTTTTCTATGTTCCGTCTCTCTCCTTGATTTCAGTAAGAGAAGCAAGATGCGATTTGGTTTTTTTACCAGTTCCACCAAAATTACTAACCATTCTCCCATATTATAGGCATTACGATACATATTGTTATATGTATAATATTATACACATGTACACTCCAGGTTTCCTAAAGAAGCCACCTCATAAACAGATGCATATAACAACGTATATTATTGTATGAAAACACATACAAAATAATACTTATAAAATGATGATGCAGACAGATGGTACCACATGGGGCTTGACTCTTTTCAGTGGGCCGTCCATGCAAGAGGTAGTTGATGCTGACAAAGCTGAATCATAAGGACATAAGACCGTAAGAAGAGTCTGCTGGATCAGGCCAGCAGCCCATCTAGTTCAGCTTCCTGTTCTAACATTGGCCAACCAGATGCCTCTGGGGAGCCCACAAGCAAGACCGGAGCGCAAGAGGACTCTCCCCTCCTGTGGCTTCCAGCAACTGGTATTCAGAAGCATTCTGCCTCTGACCACGGTCAGGTCAGAACCACCAAATACCATGTCATTCATTGTTCATTTGCTTAATTTATATACCGCTTTGTATTTCAACAGAAACCTCCAAGCGGTTTACAAATCCCAACGAAAAGGAATTAATGCAAGAATCAAGATAAGAAATAGAATACAAATCCCACTTTTAAAACCAAACAACGCTAGTACTGCTACGGACAATAATAAAAGTCCACATTTTAAGTAACAAAATGAAATATCTTTTACACAAAAAATACATACAAAAAAACCACATGATACAATCGCCAAAGTCACTCACTTGCAGTGAATTTCGAGTTGCAGGAGCTCGTAATGACAGCCCCCTAAGTAGAGAATCAAAAAAAAAAAGTCTAAATGCATTTAAAACAGATTCCTCCTCTATTCCTCCTTGACTCATTTCCTTGGTGGTCTCACCACCTGCCTTTTTTCCCCTTCCATTCCAGAACTATGGTTCCTTGTCACCAGGGAGAAAAAGGATCTCCCTGGTTAAGGATATCCGCTTGCCTGCGGACATGAAAGGAGCTGATCTTTAGGAACTGGCTGGTGAGTGAGATGCCCATCCTTTCCTACAATCTTTGAAGATGGTTTGTTTCAAGTCCCGCAATGGTGCATTTCTTTGTTCATTCTAGGTCAGGGTTGGGGGAACCTTTTTCAGCTCGAGGGCCACATTGCCTTCTGGGAGACCTCTCAGGGGCCACATGCCAGCAGGGGGCAGGGCCAGATGCAAAAGTGGGTGGAGCATCAAAGGTGAATTTTCCCTCTCTCCAGCAGACTAGTTTCTACACGCAAGCAAGAAGCATGATCAGAGTTCAAGGAGACATTGGAGCCAGGCAAAAAACCCTCTAAGCGGGTGCAAAGCAGGGCCGGTGGGTGGTGTGGCTCAGGAGGGTGTGTGGACTGGGGAAAGTCCCAAGGGCCAGATAGACAGACCTGGTGGGCCACATTTGCCCCCTGAGCCTGAGGTTCTCCATCCCTGTTTGAGGCCCAAGTGTTCCTGCAGCAATGGATCATGAGAATCTCACTGAGCTCAGGGACCCTGAGGAGCAATGACATCACACTAAAGGTCAAGTTCAGAGGCTGTCATTGCTGAGTCATGGCCAACCAAGGCTGCAGAATGTTACAAGCCCCCAGTTCCAGCATAAGAAGACTGGAGCTTAAAAGGCAACACAAAGGATCTGTTGCAACCAAATGCTGCAATAGATCTTTATCTCCTAGCAGGAGTGCTCTCATTCAGGGTTCCTACCAGCGACCTATGCCTTTGTCTAGGGTAATGCTGAGAGGAGACCCCTACTCCCCTCAAGGACGTCTAGTCCCCATAGGTCTCTGGAAAGAAGGATTATTGTTAAACCACTCTGGGAATGGTAGCTCTGTGAGGGGAACTGTTGCCTCTTAATAGCTTTCAATACCCCTAACAAACTACAGGTCCAAGGATGCTTTGGGGAAAGCCATGGCTGTTTAAAGTAATAGAATAATGGAATAGTAGAGTTGGAAGGGCCATAAGGGCCATAAGGCCATTCAGCCCAACCCCCTCCCCAGTGCAGGAATCCAAATTAAAGCATACCCGACAGGTGACTGTCCAGCTGCCTCTTGAAAGCCTCCAGTGTTGGAGAGCCCACTACCTCCCTAGGTCATTCGTTCCATTGTCATACCGCTCTAACAGTTAGGAAGATTTCCTGATGTTCAGCTGACATCTGGCTTCCTGCAACTTGAGCCCATTGTTCTGTTTGCTGCACTTTGGGATGATTGAGAAGATATCCTGGCCTTCCTCTGTGTGACAACCTTTCATGTTCTTGAAGAATGCTATCATCTCTTCCCTCAGTCTTCTCCAGGCTAAACATGCCCAGTTCTTTCAGTCTCTCCTCACAGGGCTTTGTTTCCAGTCCCCTGATCATCCTTGTTGCCCTCCTCTGAACCTGTTCTAGTTTGTCTGCATCTTTCTTGAAGTGCAGAGACCAGAACTGGATGCAGTACTCAAGATGAGGCCTAACCAGTGCTGAATAGAGGGGAACTAATACTTCACACAATTTGGAAACTATGCTTCTGTTAATGTATCCTAAAATAGCATTTGCCTTTTTTGCAGCTACAATGCTCTGTTGCCTCATATTCAGCTTGTGATCAACAACAATTCCAAGATCCTTCTCACATGTCTGTTAAATCCTAGTCATATCAGAACTTGGAAAAGTTACCTTTTTGAACTACAACTTCCAGCAGTCCAATCCAGTGGCCATGCTGGCTGGGAGTCATATGATACCGCTTTAAATGTATAGTGCAGTTGTGACCCCAGTTTCAAGATTACAAGTGCATGGACTACACTGCCCAGGTTATCCCAATCGAGGACAATGAGGAACACTTAGAGACTACGGTGTTAAGCAATGTGTATATATTGTTGAAACAAATAAACTACATATGAGTCCCCCTAATCTGGGGATTCTCTGACAGTCTAATTTTAGAAGTGGAGAGACATTTTGTTGTCGCTCTCACGATGCCGAACAAAATGGCTACACAGCTGAAAAAACTGGTATCCTCCTCGTGTAAACTTGAGGAAATTGCCTAGCCACTGAAAGTGAGCAACAAGAGCCAAACGGAAAGCAAGATGTTTAGATTTGGCTCATGGTTGGAGTTTCTGGAAGACAGGCAGGGACAGCGACTTTTAGTATTTTGTTACTCCGGGCTTTGCAAGGGGTGACCTGCGGCTTGCTGACGCCCAAGGATGAGGAGTGTTTTAGGAAACCATTGCAAATTACGTTTCATTTTAAAAGGCATTTGGGGATCTTTTCTTATGCGTGATGCTTTGAGTCAGGTTTTAACATCCCCATTTCCAAAGGAGAATGGTTTACTGGATTTAAATATGGGATATTAATGAGGTTGTAAACATTGTGGTTATTTTGATTCTATGGCTTCTCGGTTGAGTGGCTGCATTTTATTGGCTGCAAATCTCCTTAGGCATCCTTTTTAATAAGGGGTAAAGTCAACTACACTTGAACTACTCGTCGCTCATGCTTCCAGGGTTGAAAGGAAGGGCCATAGCACAGGGGAAAGGCCATAGCTCAGTGGCAGAGCATCTGTCTTGGATGCAGAAGGTCCCAGGTTCAATCTTCAGCATCAGACAGAACCCTGCCTGAAACCCTGGAGAGCTGCTGCCAGTCAGTGTAGACAGTACTGAGCTAGATGGGCCCATGGTCTGACACAGTATAAGGCAGCTTCTTCTTCTTTATTTATTTATTTATTTATTATTTTATTTATATCCCGCCTTTCCTCCCAGCAGGAGCCCAGGGCGGCAAACAAAAGAAATAAGAACACTTTTAAAAAATCATAAAAACAGACTTTAAAATACATTAAAACAAAACATCTTTAAAAGCATTTTTAAAAGCTTTCAAGACATCTTAAAAAGAAAAAGGTTAAAAACATATTAGCAATTCCAGCACAGACGCAGACTGGGATAAGGTCTCTACTTAAAAGGCTTGTTGAAAGAGGAAGGTCTTCAATAGATGCCAAAAAGATAACAGAGATGGTGCCTGTCTAATATTTAAGGATAGGGAATTCCACACTGCCACACTAAAGGTCCATTTTCTATATTGTGTGGAACGGACCACCTGATAAGATGGTATCTGCAGGAGGCCCTCACCTACAGAGCGCAGTGATCAACTGGGTATATAAGGGGTAAGATGGTCTTTCAGGTATCCTGGTCCCAAGCTGTATAGGGCTTTGTACACCAAAACTAGAACCTTGAACTTGGCCCGGTAGCAAATGGGCAGCCAGTGCAGTTCTTTCAGCAGCGGGGTGACATGTTGGCAATACCCTGCCCCAGTGAGCAGTCTCTCTGGACAACAACGGTCAGGCTATCCTCATCCAGAAATGGCAACAGCTATCTTACCAGCCAAGCTGGTAAAAGGTACTCCTAGCCACTGAGGTCACCTGGGCCTCTAGTGACAAAGATGGATCCAGGAGCACCACCAGACTACGGACCTGCTCTTTCAGAGGGAATACGACCCCATCCAAAGCAGGCAACTGACCAATTATCTGAACTTAGGAACCACCAACCCACAGCACCTCCATCTTTCTAAGATTCAGACTCAGTTTATTGGCCCTCATTCAGCCCACCACAGAGTCCAGGCAGCAGTCCAGGGCTTACAATGCCTCTCCCGATTCAGATATTACAGAGAAATAGAGCTGGGTATCGCCAGTGTACTGCTGACACCTTGCCCCAAATCTCCTGATGACCACTCCCAAGGGCTTCATATAGATGTTAAACAGCATGGGGGACAAGATGGTACCTTGCAGCACCCCACAGCACAACTGCCAGGGGGCCGAAAGACAATCACCCAATGCCATTAGCTGAAAATGACCTTGGAGATAGGATCAGAACCACTGTAAAATGGTGCCTCCAATACCCATCTCACCAAGTCCACGCAGAAAGATACCATGGTCAATAGTATCAAAAGCCACTGAGAGATCAAGTAAGAGTAACAGGATCTCACTCCCCCTGTCCTTCTCCCGATAAAGGTCATCCATCAGGGCAACCAAGGCCGATTCAGTCCCATAAACAGGACTGAACCCAGACTGGAACAGGTCAAAATAATCTGTTTCATCCAAGAGTACTTGCAATTGCTGCGCCACAACCCTCTCAATCACCTTCCCTAAGAAGGGGGTATTTGTGACCGGTCAGTAATTGTCACAGACCAATGGGTCCAGGGTGAGCTTTTCGGGAGTGGTAGGATAACTGCCTCTTTCAGGGCAGCTGGAACCATTCCCTCCTGCAGTGATGCGCTGATCACACCCTGGATCCACTCGGTCAAACCCCCTCAGCAAGCTTTAATAAGCCAAGAAGGGCAAGGGTCGAGAGGACATGTTGCTGGCCACATCATCACAAGCACCTTGTCTACGTCATCAGGCTGCATCAACGAAAACCGTTCCCAAGAAGTTGCAGCAGACATTGCACTGGACACCTCATTGAGGACTATAGTAGATGTGGGTGGGGCATCAAGGCTGCTACAGAGGTGAGTAACTTTGCCTTCAAAGTGCCTTGCAAACAATTCACAGTGGGCCTCTGAAGGGTGTAAAACTCCATTTCTTGGAGTTGATGTCAACAGACCCCTCACAATATGGAAAAACTCCTCTGGACGGCTACTTGAGGATGCGATGGAGGCAGAGAAGTGAGCCTTGTTCGCCACCCTCACCACCACACAGTAGGCACAGTTATGATGTTTTACTCATGCCCAATCAGCCTCACAGCATGTCTTTCCCACTTGCACTCTAGCCGTCGTCCAGCCTGTTTCATTGCCCTTAGCTCACTGGTGTACCAAGGTGCAAACCAGGCTCCACAATGCCGGAGAGAGCACTCTGGGGCAACCCACTGTTCCACAGCGTGACAAGGGCTTCAACAGGGTCACCTGCTCTATCTACTGGGAACTCCCCAAGGGCATTCAGTGGATTCCATTAGTCTCCGGGGGTAGGTCATCTTAATCTGTCCACCACCCCGCAGGGAAGGATCGAAGCCATAAATCTAAACTTTACCAGGAAGTGGTCTGACAATGACAATGGGGTGACATCCACCACCACCCATTTCCAGACCACCCCTTCCTCCATGTGGAGCAAAAACTATGTATCTAGGTATTTGGAACTGCAACTCCCATCAACCCTAGTCAGCACAGTTGTTGTACAGAGGCACTTTGAAGGAGGTCTAGATGAGATGCCTTCTGGGCCTCCCACCACTCTAGCTGCTCCACCCCCACTATGGTTGCTCTGCTCTTCCCTTGTCTACTCTGGAAAGCTGCTGCCAGGTGGTGTAGACAATACTAAGCTAGATATACCAATGGTCTGGCTCAGTATAATGCAGCTTGCTGTGCTAGGCAGGGTTTCTGTGCACGCTTGCAGCAATATCTTTTGATGATACCTTAAGCATGGTTTTTGGTGCGGTCAACCATCTCCTTCCCCAAAGCTTCCTTTTAAATCTGCTACCTCTCAGGTTTCAGACTCCCCTTGGATTGCTCGGAAATGACTGCCAGCCCAGCTCTACTGTTGGACAATGGCAGCAATGCAGCGTTACTTTCCAAGCCATCCTTTGCTTGAATGCTCCATTGCTTTTCAATCTTGGGGCCACCGTATTGAGGGCAATAGACCCATACATACCCAACCCCCAACTCCCTTTCCATACACAGAAAGAAGACGGGGAGGGGAAGAAAATCCTGTCCCTCCTAAACTGATGTAGAAACCCTTTAGGTTTTTTTTTTCTTTGTAGGGTTTTTTATCATTAAAATACTGTATCTGTTGGTGGAGTTTCCCTATACAAAATTGCCAAGGTGAAGAGATGCTGCAGAACTGTGTTGCCTGTTCTATAGATCTGCAGTAGTGTTATCATATACAAGCCTGTTCCTAGGTACTAGGAATGATGGAGAAATTTAATTCAGGTCACATTTAAAGGTGAACTTGCCTGATTTGCTCTTTCCAAAACAATATGCGAACCACAACCAAGCCATCCTTCAAAAGCTGCAGTTCTCTGAATTTTGCAATGCAGTTCCCCAGCCAAGTAATGTGCGGAAAAATGCAAGTGATAGGGTAAAGTCTGGATGTATTAGTAGAAATGCCTCACAAACATGTTAAGGAAGATTCCTTTGCAAAATTGTATCTATTCGGCCAAATTGTATACAGCGCTGCTGGCCATCGCTGCCAGATAAGCCCATCAGAGGGCCACTGACCTTGGAGGCAGCCTTCCATATACCACTTTAATAGGAGTCAGCCTTGCCAGTAACAAGTGGGATCTTTTGCAAAGTCACGTAAATGCACCACCAACTTCACAATTTGCAAAACAGCACTATCATAGGAAGGTGCTTTATAATTAACCAGACCGTTAGTCCATGATCTATATTGTAGATGCTGCATTGTCTACTGTGATGGGTGGTGGCTCTTCAGGGGTTCAGACAGGGTCCTCGCAAAGCAAGTGCTCTTAGCACTGAGCTACAGCCCTTCCTCTGGAAAGAGGAGCCACACAATGCACCTTCATGTTATTCAGTTACCTCTATTGCTGTCAATTTAGCTCTGCCTAAATCTTTCTTTGAAGCGGGTAGATTTTTCCAAGGGTTTGATTTCAAGGCTGCCAGGGATATGTTAATGAAGTGTTAACTGGCTCCAGAGGTAACATAAACAGCTGTAGAACGATCTTTGATGAGTGTTACATAAACTGAGTAATATGGAAGGGAAGCAACAGGTACCAAAATGCCATCCCATTAACCATCCCATGGTGGTTTAAAAGGAAACTTGAACTCACACAAGAGCTGGTGTGTGTAGTGGCTAGGGATATGGGGTAAATTCAATTCAGTTCACATGTAAGCCAAATCTATCAAATTTGCACGAGAACCGAAACAACCATCCTTCAAAATTTGCACTTATCCAAATTTTGCAATGCAGTTCTCCAACCAATGTTTACAAGAACGCACATGGTAGGGAAAAGTGTGCATAAAAATGACTAGTGAAAATAACATAGAAAAATGCATTACATTATGAGAAATTGTTTGCAGAAATGTGTACATTAGTCAAAACTACCCACAAAAATGAGTTTATTAGGAGAAATTTGGACTAAAATGTGGAAGAAATTCCATAAGGATTTTTTTTAAAAAAAAAAATTGCAAATTGCTTCAGAAATGTGGAGAAATTAATTTCCGATTGGAAAAAGGAGAAACAAAACTGACAGATCCTTCCATCTGTAGTAGCAGCTGAGACTATGAATCAGGATCCAGATCGTCTTCTCTTTCAATCTCACATGACTTCATCAGGTAGATTTGTTTGTTTGTTTCTTCCTTTGTTTCTATCCCGCCTTCTACCAAACAATGCTCAAGGCAGCAATGCTACTAATACAATAAAATATCGCACAATACAATGAAACTGCAATGAAATACAAAGAGCCCGCATAACATGGCAGGTAAAAGTCATCAGTAAAAACAACCAGTAAAAACCCAATTTCAACACAGTAATCTAAACAAAGGCCTGTCAAAATAAAAAGGTCTTTGCCTGACAGGTTTAGGCAAAACTGTTTTCTCACAACTTCAGACCTGTAATGTTTCAGACAACAAGACTGGCCTAGCTTGCAGGATTGTTGTAAAGATTACTGAGATGGTGTATGCCAAGCAGCATGCAAATGCGTCACAATAATTTATTTTCATTTATTTATTTGTTAAATTCCCTTCCGGGAAGGGTGACTTAGCCTGTGCCTGCTTTTGAGACGGGCTCCTGCCTCAAAAGAAGCTTATTCAGATATATCAGTCAGTTTTTTCTTTTTTTTTGACTGATTAAACTTCTCCCGGGTAGGGAGAAACGAAGAGATTAACCTCAAAGCCTATTTTTGTTGGGACGACCAGATCTCATTAATTTATGGGACGAGGTCCAGCCGACGAAGGTGGGACGGATTTTCAACAGCAAGCTCTATCTGTTAAAGCGAACGTTCATCTTATCTTCTAAGAGAGAACGCATTAACAGGCAAGCACCCTTCTTTCTATATTTTTCTTTTACTTGACTTAAATTGTTGCTGTTTAAAAGAGATTTGCCAGATTGATCGGTTTTTGACATCTCACTGGGGAGCCGTAACTTCTCTCTGCTACGCACTAATTAATAGCTTATCTCTGTTTTTGTTGCAAAAAGCTGTCCTGGATTTGCATTCTAAAGATACACACAGAAGAGGGATTTCTATTCCAGATTTTTATTTTGAAAAATATTATACTGTTTTGAGACTACTCTCTTTTTGGTCTATTTTATTTTGACGAATCTGTTTCTTGACGATTGCCATTAATTGTTTCGATCCTGGGAACTGCATTTTGTTTACTTAACTATTGGAGAGATAAGGCTGTCTGCTCTGTTTATACTGTGATGTCATCAAGTCTGGAGTATTAACCCAATTGTTGCTGAAATAAGAAGTGGTTTTCCTATATTTTTCTTTTAAAATGGCAATTAAGAAAGTGGCTGAGAATCTGGAAATAACTATGTTTCAGAAAATAATGGATGAGATTGAGATAACGAAAATTGAATTGAGTAAAATGAAGCAGGAGATTAAAGATATAAGGGTCCCTGTGAGAGAGGTGACCCTGGAAGGGGTCCCTGTGAGAGAGGAGACCCCGGAGATTGGAACAGGGGTCCCTGTGAGAGAGGAGACCCTGGAGACTGGAATAGGGGTCCCTGTGAGAGAGGAGATCCCGGAGATTGGAACAAACGTGGAACAGGAACAAGATTTGGAGTCTATGGACTTTAGAAATAAAATCTATTGTTTGGAACTCAATGTTATCTCTGAAGAAATTAATGAAGATTCTAGAGATAAAGTTATCAATGGCATGGATTATCTTCTGGACTGGAATGATGTGATGGAGCCCAATATAGAGAAAATCTATGGAATTAACTGCAGCCATGTGACAATGGAAAAACTTTTAAGAGATGACCCAGTGTATTTTGAAAAAAAGAACAGAGATATGATTTTACAGCAGTATTTCAGCAACCTATTCAGAATGGATGGCAAGAAAATATTTGGGATAGAGGTAATTCCCATCAGACTCTTACTATATGACTATGGCTTTGACAGCAAGATTATTATGGAATACTGATAATGGAAGATTGGATATTGAAATTACTGGACTTAACAAGACTACTGAAGATGGAAGATGGAAAATGGAACTAATAGAGATAATAGAACAATGGCTACTGAAATTACTGAACCTAACAGATTCTGATGTGATGGATTAATTGAAATGTTTATTTTGACTATGGTTATGACAATAAGATTATCATAATTAGTAATGAGATGGATTAATCGATATGCTTATCTGGAAAAAAAAAATTGATAGATATATTTCTTAAAGAATTGAAATCTCTCTTTGACTTTTTGTGGAAAGAATAAAGTAATGTTTATGAGATTTGATGATTAAGTAAGATAACTACTGGAGGAAAGTGATTTTATAATATGACTTAAGAGACAGGATTGCTATATATTATAGACTTATAACTGATTTGATCTTTGACAAATGGGAAGTCAATATTTTACTCTTTATTTTTTATTTTTGTTTTTTTTTTTTCTTCTTTTTTTCTTTTTGTTTAACTATTTTTGATTTTGTTTTTTGTCTTTGAATGTTTTATGATTTTGTCTTGTATGTTTTATGAAAATTTGAATAAAAATTATTGAAAAAAAAAAAAAAAAAAAGATTTGTATCCGACCTTTCCACCAAATGGTCTCATCGGCTAACAGCAATTATAATACAAAGCAATATTTAAAAAAACAATCAAAAGCCTAACAAGGCAGATAAAACACATCAATTAGAATTATAGAATCATAGAATAGTAGAGTTGGAAGGGGCCTATAAGGCCATCAAGTCCAACCCCCTGCTCAATGCAGGAATCCAAATCAAAGCATTCCCGACAGATGGCTGTCCAGCTGCCTCTTGAATGCCTCCAGTGTCAGAGAGCCCACTACCTCTCTAGGTAATTGGTTCCGTTGTCGTATGGCTCTAACAGTTAGGAAGTTTTTCCTGATGTCCAGTCGAAATCTGGCTTCCTGCAGAACCCAATAAAAAACTACAACCATTTAAATCAGGAGTGGGGAACATCTGAGCATGTGCAGAGTGTCCTGCTGCCGGCTGTCCCATGCTTTGGGAATAAGGAAAGGAGGCATGGTATGTTTGTGTGTGTGTGTGTGTGTGTGTGTTTTACTTTGTTTTGTTTTGCAAATGAAGGTCTTGCCCTAATGATGGTTGCTTCTCTGGGTGGCTCCTAGCCTCTCTGCATCCCAAGGTAGATGCATCCCCTCAGGTGCCATCCGATTGCCAGTGCAGCGGGAGCCGTTAGGCACAGTCTTCTAACTATGGGATGGCTGACAATGAGCAGCACATTCCTCCTGCCAACTGCCATAAGGTCTATAGCACCCATGGGAAATTAACGCTTGTCGGCAATTGGTGGAGGGCCCATCTATCCGCCTGCCCCCACAGCCCCATGGCCATCAGTCATGAGCTCTCCCACCCAGTCACAAAGCTGGATTTGGCAGCACCCTAACCCATAATGCCCCAAAGCAGAAGTGGGCGCTGCTTAGCCTGGCAGCAGGGGGTCTGGTTGCTCGCTGCATATGCAGAGATAAAACCCGAGGAGGGGGTGAGTTATTTGTAATGGTAATTATCCTCAACCATGTTATCCTAGAGCCCGTCATTATGTGGGTGTGAGGTTCCCAGTGGTGGTAATTACTCCTGCGGCTCGACAGCACAATATTAAGACTTGATGATCTTGCTGTTGTTGGTCTGCGCACTTAACAAGTTCCATTTGGCTGAGAAACTCCAGCTCCTTTTTCATATAAATCCTTTCCCAGCCTTTTGCCTGGAACCATTAACCAACTTGACTCGCTGTGTCTTCCTCCCCACTTTGGATTCAGAAATATTCTTTTTCCTGGACTTCTCCCACACTGTCCCACTTGGGGATCTGTTATACTAAGCTTTAATTATCTTGAAATATGAGTAGCCGCAGGGCTCACGCTACGCCGAGCTACGGACGGAAGGGATGGTCTCATATTGCATTGTGTCTTCCTCGGAAACAGCTGTTCCTGTTGTTGCTCCTGGCTCGGCAGAGCATGGAATGGATCCAGGCTGGTGATTGCTTCTCTTATTTCCCTGGTGCCTGAGTAGCTGCGCTGAGATACACCAGAAAACAAGAAGCGCATTGTGAATGAGATTATGTCCTTTATTTGAATCCGTGGTGGCTGGTGGCTCCATGTCAGTGGACGCAATGGAATCCACTCTGGGTTTTAGTCCAAACCTTCAAGGAGGACCTTGAAGGTTCAGACTAAAACCCAGAGTGGATTCCATTGCCCCACTGACATGGAGCTGCCAGCCGCTACTGGTTTGAATGAGCTTATCTCAGAGCTTGGAAAAGTTACTTTTTTGAACTACAACTCCCATGAGCCCAATCCAGTGGCCATGCTGGCTGGGGCTGATGGGAGTTGTAGTTCAAAAAAGTAACTTTTCCAAGCTCTGGCTTATCTATCTGTCTGTCTGTCTGTCTGTCTGTCTGTCTGTCTGTCTGTCTATTATTTTATTTATATCCCGCTCTTCCCCCCAGCAGGAGCCCAGGGCAGCAAACAAAAGCACTAAAAACACTTTGTTGTTATGTGCCTTCAAGTCAATTACGACTTAGAGCGACCCTATGAATCAGCGACCTCCAAGAGCATCTGTCATGAACCACCCTATTCAGATCTTGTAAGGTCAGGTCTGTGAATTCCTTTATGGAATCAATCCATCTCTTGTTTGGCCTTCCTCTTTTTCGACTCCCTTCTGTTTTTCCCAGCATTATTGTCTTTTCTAGTGAATCAGGCCTTCTCATGATGTGTCCAAAGTATGATAACCTCAGTTTCATCATTTTAGCTTCTAGTGACAGTTCTGGTTTAATTTGTTCTAATCCCCCAAAAAACACTTTAAAACATCATAAAAACAGATTTTAAAATACATTAAAACAAAAATATTTAAAAACATTTTTAAAAGCTTTCAAGACATCTTTAAAAAAGGTTAAAAACATATTGTTTTTTTAAAAAAGATTTAAAAACATATTAAAAAGCAATTCCAACATAGATGCAGACTGGGATAAGGTCTCTACTTAAAAGGCTTGTTTAAAGAGGAAGTCTTCAATAGGCGCTGAAAAGATAACACAGATGGTGCCTGTCTAATATTTAAGGGTAGGGAATTCCACAGGGTAGGTGCCGCCACACTAAAGGTCCATTTCCTATGTTGTGTAGAACGGACCAGCAGCAGGGTGACATGTTGACGATACCCTGCTCCAGTGAGCAGTCTCACCGCCACATTTTGCACCAGCTTCAGCTTCCAGACCAACCTCAAGGGCAGCCCAACATAAAGTGCATTACAGTAATCAAGCCTAGAGGTTACCAGTGCATGGACAACTATGAAGTGTTGGAGGCAAGCTTGTGAGTCACACAGAACTGTTCCTCAGGCTTAGATGTTCAAAGGGGAAAATGAAGAAACAGCATCATTAAAATCATATTTTTACCCATCTTACATCTGATGCTTTTCAGGGCAAAAGAGATTAGATCAGGCTAGCGCTGCATGAAGTGTTCTCCAGCTTTGATTTTTCTCTGGTAGAAACCAAACGTTTGGGTGTGGAAGAAAATTTTCCTGGGGGGAAAAAATGTAGCATATGCAAGTACTCACCTGTCTTTGACATCGTTCTTCCCACTGGCTGTTGTTGTTTTTACTAGTAGTTTTTTTGTATTCTGGCTTCTACATCACCCTCCTTCCTGGATCAGCCTCATGATTGATCCTACCCAATCAGGGATCATGCAGTGAATGGGATGAAGCCATAGTACTATCAGTCAAACAGATTTGTATGCTGATGACATCATTAAGGGCAATAGAAAGAAACAATTTTTAAAGATGCACTAACTTGTTCTTGAAAGGGATTATTGTTTTTAGTGCTGCCAAAAATGTTCACCTACCCTTCCCACAAAAAATTGTGAATAATTTTGACTTAGCCTCTAGTTAATGTAAATGTTTGCTTGCTTATTTAATATTTCTAAGTGCCATCTATTTACTTTTCAGCCTTTTTAATTGATTTTATAATTACAAATTTATTAAGGAAAAAACAAGAGAAAGAGAAAAAACAGTAGAGAGATAGAGAGAACCAAGGAAAGAGGAAAACAACCAAAAAAACTATCAGCTCACGTTAACAATACATTAAACATCAGTACATCCATCTTAGTTTACATATATCGACCAATATATGCCATCCAAATAGGTATCCAAGTGAAGTTGTAGAAAGTGTGTTCAAATGTAGCAAGAGCGTTAAGGTCTTCAGAAAATTGCATAATAGACGCGAGGTATTTATCCTTCCACTCTCAAAGGGTAAGGTCAGAACCACACTGTACATTTAAAGCAGATCCAACATACATTTAAATTGTGTTACTTTCCCCCAAAGAGTCCTGAGAACTGTGGTTTCCCCCTCACAAAGCTACCAATTGCCAGCAACCTAAACAAACTACAGTTCCCAAAGGATTCTTTGAGGAAAGTCATGTGCTTTAAATGTATGGCGTGGCTGTAAGTCTCTACCATCAGGGCACCAAAACTCCATTCTTCTTGTCCTGTCATTAGGCCCCATACAATGGGAATATAATTTAAAAGTACACAAACATCCACAAATTTCAATTGGATTTCACCAATACAGATTTGATACAGACAACAATTGGGCACGCCCCCTTACAACCCTTAAGTAAGTGTAGGCGGGTTCATCTATTGTGTGAAGAAAGTGTCGCTGAATGGGAGTGCATGTACACACAAGTGCTCCTCCTTAGAGGAACTAGGGAAGCCTTTGCGCTTGCCGGTGCAGTTGCCTCCACGTCCAGGATGAGAATGACAGTGATACATCTGTGAGGTCCTCCTCAGTAGGAGGAGTGCGTAACAGCGGCAATGGTAAGGGCAGGGAAGGGAGATGCAAAGGAAGTGAAAGGGCGGTCTCTTGATCAGGCAATGCCTCGTCAGTTGCAACTGGAGCTATGGGGCAGAGCTGTCAATGGAGCTGGACCCTTTGGCTTCAATGCCCTCTGAGTGTGCAACACTAGGGCCCTCCCCAAATCCCAATCTGTCTCCTCCTCTTCTTCATTGTCATGGGGCTCATGACACTTCTCAGTTGTGGCACCCATGCTATGGAACCATCTGCTCTGAAATAAGACAAATGTCGATAGTGATGTGCTTTCAACGCTTACTGAAAACTCTTTTTTTCTCTCTCCCAGGCCTTTGAGGCTCATGGGTATTAGCTTGCTGCGTTTTAGTTTGGTTCTTTGAATGTGTCTGTATTTCTTGTAAACCGCTTAGAGGTTTTTGTCAATTAAGTGGAATATAAATGTCATCAAATGAAAATAAATAAATAAATAAAATTGTTTTAAAGGACTGATTTTAACAAATTTTAATTTTAGATTGTTGTGAGCTGCATCCCTGCAATTGTTAAAATAGAAGACAGCATAATAACATTCAAAAGAAATGCAATTTTTTAAATGCTTACATAATTGGGCAAGGGACCTTTAAATACAGGAGGCTTTTTCCTGCCCATAATGGAGGTAGGGAACATTTGGCCCTCCAGCTGTTGCTGGGATACAGCTCCCATCCTCCCTGACTCTTGGACATGCTCATGGGAATGGTCATCTAATAACATTGGGGGGCAAAGTTTCTCAAGACCTGCTCTAGATTAAACTGCAGCCTGTTAAAAACCGCCACCTAATCTCCATGAGCTCCACTTGGAGCTGTCCAAGGTCCTGCTTATGCCCAACACTTGCATCTCTCAGACCTTCTGCTTGGGCCAGAGTGGCTGCTGGTGCCTAAACTCCTGGCTGAAATGCTGCTTGTGCTTTGTAGCACCACCATCACCCCCACAGCTTGGACTAGGATAGTCAGAGACAAGAGTTCCACACTCACTGGAGAGTATACCCTAAGGCAGAGCTTGGAAAATTTACTTTTCCAAGCTCTGCCCTAAGGGCCTCCCAGATAAATGTATTTATTCATCTATATGTCACTTAATCATGAGCATTTCCAAGCAGTGTACATACAAATAAACCATAAAGAAAATAAAAGAATTAAAAATTAAATATAAAAATGAATGCTACCTTAAAAAGAAAATTGTAGGCTTCATCTACACAGTGCATTTAAAGCAGTATTATACCACTTGAAACAGTCACTGCCCTTGACCCTCCCAGAATCCTGGGAAGTGTAGTTTGTGAAGAGTGCTAAAAGTTGTTAGCAGAACCCTATTGCCTCACAGAGCTACAATTCCCAGAGTGGCTTAACAGTTAATCCCTCTTCACAGGGAACTTCATGGGGTAAGGTTGAAAAATGGAAATGGACTGCCTTCAAGTCAATCCTGACTTATGGCGTCCCTATGAATAGGGTGTTCATGGTAAGCAGTATTCAGAGGAGGTTTACCATTGCCTCCCTCTGAGGCTAGTCCTCCCCAACTGGCTAGGGCCTGCTCAGCTTGCCACAGCTGCACAAGCCAGCCCCTTCCTTGTCCACAGCTACCAGCTGGGGGGCAACTGGGCTCCTTGGGACTATACAGCTTGCCCACGGCTGCACAGATGGCAGGACACGTAACCCCTGAGCCACTCACTGTGGGGTGATCTTTAGCTGGCCCTTGACACCCAGGAGACATGAGCGGGGATCATGAGTGGGGACTCTGGACTCCCAGCCAGGCTGCCCTCTCACTGTGCTATACCAGCTGTCTGGGGTAAGGTTAGCCCTACCCTATCCAGCACACCTCTAAGCTAGCCTGCTGCCTCAGGCATAGGGGAGGGTTCTGTGCCTTCACCAGTCACATGCAAGTGCCAGTACTTACCTACTGTCTCACCAGCATCACTGCAGCTGATCAGGAGGGAGAGGGTGAAGATTGAGCCTACAGTGAGAGTGGTGTGGTGCAAATGCACCACTGGAGCCAATCTGATGTTTTCATCAGTGCATTTATACGTGCTGACCCTGGGAAGAGGGATCGACTGTTAAACCAGTCTGTGTCCTGCCTGAACCGGTCGAAGTCAGATGCAGACACGAAGGTGTGCTTTTCTTTAATAGATTTAATGGAATTTTTCAGTTCAGAGTGCTTCATGAATCATCTTACAGGTTACACAGGATTCAGCATCTTTACTAGGAATAGCTGGGCATGACTACACTGCACTAAGACATAGTTGCAGCAATTAGACACACCTCCTTACCAGCTTTAAGTAAGTATGGGCGGCCTCCCTACTTGCATGAGAAAAGTGTCACAGTTGGGCTCATGTGCACACACGAGCATTCCTCCTTAGAGGGACAACGAGAACCCTTTGAGCATGCCAACACCACAGCCTACATGTTTGAGGTGAGAGCGGCTGGACCACTTCAGCAAGGTCTTCCTCCTCAGGAGAAGGGCTACACAGTGGTGGCAGCAGGTTGAGCAAGGAAGGGGGTGAAGGAAAGGTGAAAAGACAACTTCTTGATCAGGCAGCACCTCATCAGTAGTAATCAGATCTACAGGGGTGGAGCTGTCACTGTCAGCAACACGGGAGCCTTCAAGTTCAACCATGTCTGAATGCACTCCACCAAAGCCTTCGCCTCTAGTCCAAGTCTGTCTCCTCCTTGTCCTCATTGCTCCATGCCTTTTCCACAGGGCTCATGATAGTCTGGGAATTGCAGCTCAGAGAGGGGAATGGGAATCGCCTAACAACTCAGCACTCATAACAAACTACAGCTCCCAGGATTCTTTGGGGGAAGCCGTGACTGTTGAAAGTGGTATGATCCTGCTTTAAATGTATAGTGCAGTCATTGACCTGAAGTTCAGCAAGGAGGTCGCCTATCTCATCCCAGTTGGGAGGGAGTTCCACGGGCTTGATCCCACAACACTGAATGCATGGCTTTTAGAAGTTATAAGCCATGCACCTGAGCCATGGGTAGCCACCAACAGAGACTCCCCCAAAGATCTCAGTGATCAGGCTGGGATATAAGGGTCCAGGCAGCCATTAAGTAATTCTTACTGGATGATTATTGCAAAACATACCTTCCCAAGAGTGAAACTTTCCAGGGAGCATGAATGTTAGATAAGGCTGCAGTTCTTACTTGTGAACTAGAAAAGGGTTAAGGGTTCTTTTCGCTTTCTTCCATTGTCTTCCCTGCACAGACATGTCTTTCTGATTTCTTCCCTCAGCTGCTATCTACTCCCCTCTTTTTCATTCACTTCCCATCTTCCATGCCACACTGATTTTGCACGTCCACCCCAAAAAAGTTCTAATCTTCTAAAAAAACTGCATCATCAAAGCCAAATCAGTGGTTCAAAGAAATCAATGTGAAAATTTGATTTGAATAACCTTGGTGCAGAATATAGCATCTCTGTTATTTGAGCATACATACATACACCTGGGTGAGCAGTGTTATGGACATACATTAAGTGCAGAAGAATTTTGTCTCTTGTAAGTTTGTCCTTCAATTTCTTACAAAGCTGATTTAAGCTGTTTGGCAAATTTCAAAGACAGATGGAGTCTCGTCGGAAAGGTAGCTCGAAAGAAAGGAAACAATGTTGTCCAGTGTCTGAGATGACCTCCAGTTGTATCATTTTCTGAAGGGAATTCTCAACAGA
Source organism: Rhineura floridana (assembly GCF_030035675.1). Classification (NCBI taxonomy): domain Eukaryota; kingdom Metazoa; phylum Chordata; class Lepidosauria; order Squamata; family Rhineuridae; genus Rhineura; species Rhineura floridana. The sequence continues at coordinate 10,575,602 of NC_084494.1, forward strand.
ACAAACATTAGGGGCCATTCAGCCATCGGGACAGGTTTATTAATGTTCTTGGCATCCCTTGTCCTTCCCCAGCATCCAAATCACCTGACACGCCTGCCTGCAGGGTAAGGGACAATCAATCCTTTCATTTTGAAGGGTAACAAATGTAGGCACAAAGTCAAGAACTCGTTCTTGGAATGCAGAAATTCAAACATGAAAACAGACACACAATAAAAAATAGGCCCTTGAAGTGTGGGAGGGAGAGATCATTGCTGATGATGAAGAAGAAGACAGGAGTCTTTCTCAGCGCTACCTGGAAACTCCAGGGAGTGAACCCAGGATGTTCTGCATGAAAACATACATTCCATCACGGAGCTACTGTCCTTTCTCCAATCTAGGGAGATGCTCCAACCGGCAGGCTGACAGGCTATAGGACATCCTTTAGGTTAGTGGTTTTCAAACGTCAGGGACATAGGAAGTTGCCTTCTTTGGTCCATCTTCCTCAGTATTGGCCAAACCGAGGTGGGGAACCTCCAGCCTACAGGGCAAATCAGGCCCACTTTGGCCCATGTGGCCATTTTCAGCCAGCTACCCCTGCCTGTCACTCACAAAGCATTATGTGACATCAGGTACAGGGCAGGTAAATCCTGCCTTGGATACCCTTGGCTGCCAAGGAACAATTGGTAGCCCGTTATCCGTGCATAGGGCTGCATTCAGCCCTGTTTAGATTCAGCAACAAATACAAGCCCCACTGAAATCAGTTCCACGTTGGGAGCTTCTGATCAGAGGTCCTGCATGGACCTGGTTCCAGCAGGGCTTGCATTCCATGCTGAGTTTAAATCCAGCACCAAATCATTGCAAGCCCCACTTTCAGCAGGACTGCAAGCCGCTCCTGATTTTTCCTTTGAAGTTGAATCACCCTGATGTCATATGACCTGTCATAAGTGGCCTGGGAAGCTTGGGCCACGTCTGGATCTGGCTCAGTAGCCAGAGCCGGTTCCCCACCCTTGATCTTCACTGACTGGCAGCCCTGACTCTCCAGGGTTTCAGACAGGATATTCCCCAGCCCCGTCTGGAGATGCCAGGGACTGAACTGGGGACCTTCTGCATGCAAGGCAGATGCTCTGCCTCTCGCCTACAGCCTTTCTTCCAGTTTGACAGCCCTCTGTAGCTTCTTGCCTAAGGAGACAGCAAAATGTGAAGCCCATCCACAATGTGTTTATCAAACCCGAGAGAGAAAATATCTTCCCTACTTTGGTAAGTTTTAACTCCAAGGTGTTGGGCGATTTACTTTTTTTTTTTTTCTTGCCCAGTTGTTAGAAATCCTGCTGGCAACACCAAGAAGGAAATGAATTTTTCATGTACTTTTAAAATATTGATTGTTTTGCTGGAGCACTAAGTAAAAACAGAAAGGCTTCTATGGGAATCTGACATTTGGGAATACTGTGCTCTCCTCTGACATTCTCCCAGAACAGTGGAACAGGACTGAGCTGCATTAGAGGAGTAGGCACCACAACGAACCCACCAGCACCTCCCAATAGTGAGGGTTTGGGCTTTAGCCAGCTGGGGAAGGGAAAGCGTGTCCTCTCCTTCCTCAGGCTGCATCAGGTTCATCCTGACTCTGAGGGGGGCTTAGAGTTCCTACAATAATGGGAAGCTGCCTTATATCAAGTCAGACCAGTGGTTTTACAATCAATCTGAGGAACCCTAGGGATTGTAGCTCTGTGAGGGGAATGGGGGTCTCCTATCAATGTTCAGCACCCTTAATAAACTATAGTTCCCAGGATGCTTTGAGGGAAGCCATGACTGTTAAAGTGGTATGATATTGCTTTAAATGCATAGTGCAGACGAGGCCAGAGCTAACTCTGATAAATCGCAAAAACTACAAATCCCAGAGATTGTGCCAGCACTTCTGGTGCACAGGCAGGAGGAGCCCACAAGGTATTGTAGCAGGACAAGCATCGTGCTGATCAAGGACATTAAGAACCAAAGGATGGTGAAAGCCAATGCTACTGATGGGGTTTACAGGCCATAGAATATTCAGATTTGCGTCTCTGGTCTCCAGAGTGCATAGAACGGGGTAGCCAATATGGTGCGCTCCTGAAGTTTGGAACCATAACTCCCATCAAACCCGGTCAGCATGGTCAGTGGACAGGAATGATGGTAGTTATAGCCCAGCAACATCCAGAGGGCACCATGCTGGCAACCCCTACAGTAGAAGAACTGACACAAGCGCCAAAGGACAAATAACATTGTCTAAAGGGCTTTTGTCAGTCAGGTATGATTACTAGTGTGTCTGACTACAAATCTAAATCAGGCAGCCGGAAGCAGAAGGAGCTTAATCCAAGGGAGTGAAAAGAAGCTAAAGGAGACCATTTATATCCTCCATTTTTTAAAAATCACACAAGGGAGCCTGGTAAAAGTTTGCATTGGGTCCACAGTGATGATGCATAAGAAGAGCCTGCTGGATCATGCCAATGGCCCATCGAGCCCAGCATCCTGTACCCACAGTGGCCAGCCAGATGCCCCAAAGGGAAGCCGACAAGCAAGACCTGAGCACCAGAGCACTCTCCCCTCCTGCAGTTTCCAGCAACTGGTAATCAGAAGGATGCTGCCTCCGACACCGGAGGGAGAACATAGCCATTGTGGCTAGGAGCCATTGATATCCTCCATGAATTTGTTAGTGGCCATTGCTACACCTAGTGGGAGTAAATTGCATAGTTAAGCTATCATCCCTGACCATTGGCCAGTCTTGCTGATAGAGCAACAGCATCCCAGGGGCCACAGGTTCCCCATCTCTGCTGTAGACCTTTGCAGTCTCCAAATTCTGTTGCCTCGTGACAGGGCCGCCTCTGCTACCCGCGTCTCACCCCAAGCCTTTCTTCACCCATAAGCCCTTCCCTCCCTGTTGGCTGCCCATGTTCCTCAGAACCAGCTCCAGATGTTGGCAAGCTCAGGCAAGCTCAGGCATTGCCTAGGACCCTGAGAGCTGCCAAAGGGCCTGTCACCCTAACAGCACTGCCACCATCCCATTGCGTGGGGCGCAGGAGTTGGTCAGAGGGGATATGAGAAAATGCTCAGTTTGCACAGCATTTCGGAGGCTTTGCCCCAGGGGCTCTTGTAATCCCGGAGCCGACATTCGTGCGCCAAACTTCCCAGATGGGAGTCTCCTCCCTCTGCACCTCAGGTCTCCAGCGGATGACAATTAAGCACCAATGTCTTTATGAGAAAAATTGCAAGGCTCCCTTACCCTCACACTCCCTGGGCCCGACTTTGTTTATCCCATCTAATTTGCCTGCACAAAAACCGCCGCACAGCATAATCACAGGCTTGGTTAGGTGTTGTGACTTTTTAATTTTCTTTCTTTTCTCTTCCCCCCCCCACCATTGTCTTTCCTTTTTTATTGGAGTGGTTGCAATATTTAAAACTGTTCCACTTTGTAAGGTGTGTGTGTGTATGAGTGTGTGTGGGTGCACACAATTATTTAGTTTATGCCAACTGAAGAATCTTCCCCATTTCACTTAGTCCCAGTTTATTATTATTATTATTATTATTATTATTAAACTAAACATTTCTTTTTTAAAACAAGCATATCTAGACACATAGATGTTGATGCGCTTTAATCTTTTTAGTTAGTTACTGTTTCAATTGTTTTTAAAAAGTCTTTACACATTTAAAATTATCAATAAAACAATCAAAAACAAGTAAACTAATTGTTTCATTGATAACTTTAAATGTTTTTTGTAAACCACTTCCAGTGTTTTTTACAATCAAGTGGTATATAAATTTTGTTGAAAGTAAAATTATTATTATTAACTGTGTTTGCCAGTTAATGCCAAAAATGACTTCTAGATAATTAGGGGGGAAACCAATCACACAAACATTAAAATAGAAACATCCATAATTAAATCAAACAGTAAAACTGTTCCATTAAAACACTGAAATATAAACATCCATAAGTAAAATACGCAATAAAATAATAGCATTAAAACAACTCAGCAATTAATACATGAAACTCAAGTGGATCAGATCAAAGGCTCATCGAGTCCAGCACCCTGTTCTCACAGTAGCCAATCAGATGTCTCAGCAGGAAGCCCACAAGCAAAACACAGGCTGAACAGGACTCTACCTCCTTGTGCTTCCCAGCAACTGGTCTTCAAAGGCGTACTGCCTCCATCAGTGGAGGTAGAACATAGCCATCATCCTAAAAACATAAAACCCAACGAGAATTAAAAACTGCAGAAATCACTCCCACTGCCACCTCTAAGATAAGCAGTTCCCCCATCCCATCCAAAAATATTTGGGGTCTGGGAATTTGCACCCAGTTTTGGAGGAAAAACCCCAACTGTGTGAATTATTCTAAACCCTTTCTTCCAAGTTACCTCTAATATGAATTCAGAAAAATAATAATAAAGCACTTCAGTTGCCCGAGTTCTTGGGGAAAAGCAGCCAAAAGACCACCTACTGAATTCACGGCACAGATGAGATGTGAAACAGGGTATTTGCAGAGCCCACTCTTAAGTGTCAATCCTACACTTGCTTATCTCATTGAACTCAGCCAGACTTATTTCTGAGCAGACATGTGATATAGGTGACTGTACTGCAGAGCTCCAAATCATTCATACAAGTTGCAAAATCTAGAGAACAGAACAGATCAGATCAGGTCAGGGATAGGGAACCTTTCGCAGCCTGAGGGCTGTATTCCCTCATTGGTAACTTTATATAACAGGCAACATTCCAAGTTTCCACACACACCCAACCCACACATCCCTCCATCCTCCATCCAGGCAAATAAGAAGCATTTTCATAGTTTGACACATTCAACACATGCAAAACCACGGGAGGGCATGGAGCTGGGCTCCAGAGAGCTGTGGCCTAGGGAAAGGGGGTGTCATCTGGGGACAGTTCCAAGGACCAGACAAAGAAGCCTACAAAGCCACACTCAGAACTCAGGCCTGAGGTTCCCCACCCCTGGATTAAATGGATAGAAAGGTAGACAGATACTCATGCAGAGTAATGTAGTAGCAGTCAGTAGTAGTAATTTTATTTCTGCTCTGCCCTTTGTCCAACAGACCACAGGGCAGCTTATGATGCAAATCCATCCATTGTAGCACCTCTCAGAATGCAGCTTAGAATCAAACCTATAACATCTGCAACTACAAAATACAATGACATTATACAACAGCAGCATAGTAACTCCACCACATTCTGATGTCAGCATGGCTCTCATTACTACTTCCAGTTGACATTGAAAGGTCACCAATTAAGGAGACAATCTAACTGCCAAAGAGGGGGAGTTACACACTCGGGGTGCCACTGTGGAGAAGGCCATGTCCCATATCACTGCCAACCATGCCTTTCCTATATGCAGGACCACCAACAGGGCCTCCCACACTGATCACAAGGCATGGGGCAATACAGGTTCTTCTGTTAACTTACATGGTCTTTAAGAACTTGGGTCCAGCACACCTTAAGGACCACCTGATTCCTCACATCCCTGCCCGATCACTGAGATTTTGGGGAGAGGGTCTCTGCTAGTGAATATGCAACCCTGGCTTTAGTTTTGTGTTTTTACTGAGTACTTTTAGCAGAAGAGTGGTTTACATTACTATTACTAATTTTGTATGTTATTTTCACTAACATATCATGTGGTGTAGCTTCTTTTTCTGTTTGCTTTGTTACAAGAATTGTGAATTAGGTTGTTTCTCATTAAAATGGAAACAAAAGTGATTTTTTCCCTTCCCATATTGAATATCGGAGAGCCCATGTTGAACGTTCTCCAAATAATCAGATAGCTACTGAATGTTTCCGATCTGCATCTGACATCCTACAAGATTGCATTTCAATATTTGGCAAAACATAGCAGCAGGCACATGCAGTGTCATTTAATATTTGACAGCAGACAGGATAGGAGATCTCAAAATCAAGAGAGATCGTTAAGCCAATGGCCTTCAAAGTCTGCAGTAAAATTTCATATGCAAAACATGGATTTGAATTTTGAATTCAGAATCTGACACGTCACATTTGAGGGGACAAAACTGTAGAAAGTCACCCAATTTCAAACCCTGGCAAATGTTCCAAGGAAGCAAGAGTCATTATTGCAGTGCAAGGACATATTTCAGCCGGTCAAAGTCACTCAAGGAGGGTGTGAAGAAAGGCCTTGGGAGTGAGGGGTATGGCCTGGGAAAGGGTGTGGGCTGGGGAGAGTCCCAAAAGCCAGAGAGAGAGGCCTGGAGGACCACTGGTATAAATGCTAAATACTATGAAGAATGCAGAGCTTGCAGCCTTCGAATTATTTCTACCCTTCCATTCTTTTTTCCTAATGTCACCGCTGCTGCTTCCGGAACCCATAGAAGGCGGCATGATTCTACCAATACCTTTTCCCTGGTACAATTTACCTTTCCAGGTGCAATAGCAGCACCAGGTAGCCTATGGCACCCTTGCTTAATATGCTAACAAGATTGCTAATGATGCCTGTTAATTAGTCAAGCTACTCATGAGAATAAGTTATTTCCTCCTTGGAAGGCAGCCTTCGGAAGGGTCCTTATGAGGTTATAACAAATCCCTTGCACACAGCGTTTGCACACAGGTGACCTGGGAAATGCAGCTCATGGGGCTGGCTCCAACTTTTGGGATGCCCTCCTGTAACATGGCTCAGACAGGGGTCCCTGAGCTGTTGCAGTAAAGTAAGTAGAGGCAAGGGCGCCAGGAGGGACAGAGAGAAGTAAACAGCATGTGTCAGAGTCCCCACATTTTCCAGCTCTCCCCGTTTACCAGGGATTTCCTGGTACCTTCCTCTGGTAAAACATGGTCCCAATTTTGTCCCAAAGTGTGTAATTTGAGGGTGGCTGAGGGCTTCTCCAGATGTCCTCTACATTGTGCATTCATGATGATTTGTGCTCATGGCTGATATTAGGACAGTCATACACACAGGGGTGTAGTCGTCCGGGGTCTCTGGAGATCCAGACCCCTTACGTTTTTGGGAGCAAGGTCCCAGCAAGGTCCCTATGTCTCCAACATCCTAGGAGCCAATCAGTATGAAAGGAAAGTGTGTTAGCCACTGAGAAGAGTCTTCTAGCATGCTTCCTTGTCCTTTCCTGCTGATTGGAGCCAGTCAGAGGGAAAGGAGGCAAGGCAGCCACTGAGAAGACTCCTCCCCCCTTTCAACCTTATTGGCTCCTAGAGATGTCGTTGTGGGAGAAGGCATTAACAAGCATCTCATCCTCATTCCAGCAGGAAAAAAGGGGGCATGCCTGTGGCTATCATGAAGGGACTGTGGCCTTCTGAATTTGCCACTACACTACTACACAATGGCACTTCAAATACTGTTTGCACCTTCAAAGGTTTTGGGACAGTTGCACTGCTTCATTTCCAATCAGTGCATATCCCGTAACTTTCTGCTGAAATCCCATGCCTTTTGATCCCACAAATGTTGTTTTATTTTTGTGTCACTTTTGTTGTGCCGCCAGGCACAGAGCTACACTTGCCAGAGTCCCCCAGAGAGAGGGCTTGACTGTTAAAACCCCTCTGAGAAGTGTAGCTCTATGAGGAGAATGGGGGTCTCCTAACAACTCTCAACATCCTTAACAAACCACAATTCCCAGGATTCTTTGGGGGAAGCCAAGACCATTGAAAGTGGTATGATCCTGCTTTAAATGTATAGTGCAAATGGGGGCAATGTGGTGGCACTGGGGAAGCATGACAGAACAACCGATAAAGCAGAATAAATCCACCACCGATGCAGTGTTATTGTGTCAAGCATGTATTGCAGAATGCACCCACAATAAAAGACCGTCTGGAGGGGCCCTTACTAAAATTGTGGTGGTTTGAATGACTAAGGTAGCCATGATTCAGGATTCACCTCACTCCTCTGAATCCCTGGAAGTTAAATTGCTGAATGGGGTTTGTATAAATCAGAGGTAGCCAATGTGGGGATCACATTGCCTACTCCTGGTGTAGGTGAAATGCTAGCATGCGCTGGAACACAGCCTGCTGTTTCATGCACTGCGGCTGTTAAAGATACAATGTGAACTGTTGATTACGTATGACAGTACAATTACATTTGTAGACCTTGGACTAAAAGAACAACTCTTCTTTTGCTTTCAAATTAGTGCAGAGTGAATGAATACAACATACAGCAGCTGGATTGGACCCTGCAGCAATGCATGAAAGAGAGGGCATCTCAAGGGGTTTTCTTTACATTGGTGTAAGAACAGGAACTCAGGAACTCGGGATGCTGCTTTATACTGAGATCAGACCACTGATGTACCTTGTTCAATCCTGTCTACACTGAATGGCAGTGGGTCTCCAGGATTTCAGATAAGGAATTATATCAGCCCTACTGTGAGATCCTGGGGATGGAACCAGGAACCTCCTGCGTGCAAAGCGGGTGCTCTACTACCACTGAGCCTTTGATCTGGAAAGGGGCCTGCAGTATTACACGTGCAGAAAAACTGGAGGGTGTGTGTTCCATGCACTGCTGCAATGGACTCTGGAGCACCGTACCACTTTGTATAACACCAAGTCATGTTATGTTATGCTATGGCTCAAAGGGCCCCAAAGTGGTGGACAGCATATTGATAGAAAAGAAATTGAAGTACAATAAATGAATTTTTAAAAAATCAATTCAAACAATATTTTTTTAAAAAGCACAATTACCAAATACCCCCCTCTGCAAACACACATTCATGGCTTGCATCGAAGCTCTCAGGAGAAACACAGCTCTGCTGCATTCCATCTCTCACTTGGAAGAACATTCCATCTCATACACGCACACCTTGGCTGCTCCAGTCCCTCACCTAGGAGCAATCCCATCCTCCACCAATAACCCATGGGGAGTGCCTTTGTCCTCACCACACCCTACAGGAGTGACACAAAGGGGTGATCTCCTCTTGGTGTTTCCCCTTTGGGGGCTGTCTCACTAGTGCTGGCACACCAACAGGGGCCTCCAAATAAATGTCCCCCCCCCCAAAACCAACTACAGCTTTGGCAAAGTTCTTGCTCTTCAAAGCTGACCCAATCTTCTGGCCACTTCTCCAACAGGCTGCTATTCTCCAGGTGCAACACAAAAGGACCTAGTTTATAGTGCTACCACCAATCTGACCAGACTCTGCTCCAAGTGAAAACCATGATGACAGTACTGGATTCTTGCTTGTCCCCAGTGGGCCACTGGCACAGGCCCAACAATGGGGGGGGCTGTGTCAGAGAGCCAATGTAGTGTAGCGAACCATGTGCTGACCTCAGAAGAGGAAACAGAGTCTTCAGACCTCCCCTCGCATAGTTTGCTGGGTGACTCTGTAAAGTTACTGTCTCACCATCTCAGCATCCTCATTGGGCTGGGGTCTGAAAAGACAATAAGCACCAGGCTCCATCCATAACACGAATAAGCAAAAAAGCCCACCTCAAGATATATCAGATGCATGTATAACAAAGTAGGATATCATATAAAACAGGGGTAAGGGACTTTTTTTCAGGCCAAGGGCCACATTCCCTTGGGCAACTTTCCATGGGCCGGCCCATGTGGCAGTGGTGGGCAAGGCCCAGAGAGCAATTAAGTCCACACACTTCACCCACCTCTCTCCATCCAGCCAAGGAAGAGGCACATTCCAGCCAGGCAAAGGCGCAGGGTGCAAAGCAGAGCCAGTGACTGTGGTATGGTATGGTCAGTGGCGGCTAGTGACCCTTGGGAGTGGTGGGGCAGAAAACAGTAGGTGGAGCCAGAGAGCCAACGACAGGCTGAGCCAACTCCTTCGTGTTGTGTCCCCACCCTCCTCCCTGCCGCATTCAGCAAGGGCATCCCTGAGACTACTGAGGAGGAAGCAAAGAGCCAAGGCCGCTCCCTGGCCTGGTTGTAAGAAGGCAGATGGGGGGGCTGACTGAGGGCAGGCTCAGATTGGTGGAGCAGTGCCCCATTCACCGGTCTGGGGAGAGTTCTAAAGGGTCAGATAAGGAGACCTGGAGGGGCACATTTGGCCCCCAGGCCTGGGTTTCACCTCCCCTGATGTAAAATATCTCAGATGCACGAAGTGTGTTCCCAAAGTGGAGCTAGGAAATAGTGCCTGAGTTTTTTTTGCCCTTCTCTCTCACAATTCCTTTGCCTTTTGCATCATGTCTTCTGGCTGAAAAGCAGGATAAGAATGCGACGAATGAATGAATGAATTGGCAGACAAATATCCACGCGTGGTGGGGGTGGTGAGGACTGAGGTCAGAGGGAATCCAAAAGGACAGTGATAATTATGCAAAAGCAAAATAGCCAAAGCAGCAAATAGCAAGGCTGTGTTGGTGATAACACAAACATCTTGGCATTTGATAGTCTTTATGCTACCACATGAGTCCTTGATATTTTTGCTACAAGAGACTGACAGTGCAATCCTAACCATGTCTTCTCGGAAGTGAGTCCCATTGAACCCAATGGGGCTTACTCCCAGGTAAGTGAGGTTAGGATGGTAGGCTAAGATGGCTACCCTTCTGGAAATCCTGGCATTAGTAACCTTGTTTATTTATTTAACAAAATCTGTAAGTTCAGGGACCTGAGAAGAGGGTGGTTTCGGGATCCCAAGAAGAGGGTGGTTAATGAGAGATCTACCTAATAAGCAGCGGCTCCATGTCAGTGGGGCAGTGGGATCCACTCCAGGTTTTAGGCTGAACTTTCAAGGAGCTGTTGGACACCTTGAACAGCTTTTTGAAAATTCAGACTAAAACCCAGAGCGGATTGCACTGCCCCACCGACTGTTAATATGTGTGCATTATGGCTTAGTATTTGCTTCGCGCCTTGTCAAGACACTTCAGGATTATAATGAAAATGATTGGGGGGGAGAGTGAGATACTGCCTTGAAATGGTTCTCTTCTCTCTGCACGTTTATGAGGATCTGAGGCTCTTCAGGGCCTGACCTGAGTGCTTGTGTACAATTCTTTGCCTAACAAGCACACCGGCATCCCAATCACATTGTCAAGGCTGCCATCGTGCCAGCCTGAAGATGTGTCTTGCCGCAGTTGTTTCCCTCCTATTTTGAATGATGCCATTTTATATGTATAAATAATTGACATATGTTTTGTGGCTCGCAGGAGCCTGGACGCATGCAGCCCCCATAAATCTATTTCAAGAATGGAGCGACCTTGTGCCTCTGATCTCCCCCCCCATGTCTTTTCCTTTGCCTTACTCTTTTCTTTTTCATTCATTCCTTCATCCCTTCTTGCATTTTTTATGAGCGGCTAAAAATGAATCCATACTTTTTTAAAAAACAAGTGATAAAATGGAAAACTTTTAACTGTGGCTGAAATGCAGTAGGGTTTCTCAACTCCTGCCATCCAATTTTGCCATGGGAGGGAAAAGTACTAGCACAGATCTCTCACTTGCCAGCTTTTGCATCCAAACATGCACTGGCTTTGTCTTTAGAAAGTGGACCGGCATGATGTAGTTGCTAGCATGTCGGACTAGGACCTGGGAGACTGAAGCTCACTGGGTGACCTTGGGACAATCACACTCTCTCAGCCTAGCCTACCTCGCAGTGTTGTTGTGAGGATAAAATATGAGGGAAAGGGAGTGAGAACCACAGAGGCCAACTTGAGCTTTTTGGAGGAACATAGGAAGCTATGTGGGTCCATCTAGCTCAGTTCTGTCAACACGGACGGGCAGCACCTCTTCCATCAGGAATCTCTCCCAGCCCTACCTGGGAATGCCAGGGATTGAACCTGAGACCTTCTGCACGCAAAGCAGATGCTCTGCCACTGGGCTATGGCCCTCTCCCAGGCGGCAGCAGAACATTAAAAGTAAGGTAATGGGGAGAGGTATGACAGTGTCAGGTGAGTCACCCCCTGGCCCTTGCCACCTGAGGCAAGTGCTTTGTTTTGCAAAATGGGTGGGCTGGCCCCGCTCAGTAGGAATGACTGGGGAGGATGCCCTCCTGCCCCACCTGCCCCCACCAGCAATCTGCCACTTGAGGTGACTTCCTCCCTCTGCCGAACATTAAGGCTAGCCCTGCACCCTACCAGGATTTCATTGGTTCAACCCATCAAGCTAAACTCTGGCAGAGGATGCATACTGAGGTCTCAAAAGCCAATGAACTCAAGATTCCACCATACGTCTGTGCACACCCAGATTGCCTGAAAGACCACCTGTCCATGTGTTGACCTATAAGATCATTTGGGTCATCATTTGTGAGAGCACACCCTACAGAATATCACAGGGTGGTGACCCAAAAACAGGCATTTTCTATCATTTCCCCTGTGCTATGGAATGCTCTTCCCTCTGCCTTGTCTGAAGCAGTAGCCACTAGTTGCTTCATACGTCCTCTGAAGACCTGTCCTTTTGCCCCAGGATCAGGCCATGTTTTTTTGAAATGAATTCCCTGAATTCCTGTTTTTATTCATCTTTATATGCTTTTACTAGGGGCTAATGCCCCTACTCACTTCGCTTGCCAACCAGGCCTACCAACACCAAACTCCCCCCCACCCCCACCAAAAACAAATCCCCCCATGGTAATCCCTTAGACCTTTCCCTTTCACCTCCTGCAACTACTAAGCCCCCTCCCTTCCCCCTTGTAGACCTCACTAAGCCCCCTCTCTTTTACCCCTTAAAGCTCCCCCTTTGCCCCCACAGGTCGCCAAATCTTCCCCTGCCTCCTGCCCCCCCATAGGTCTCCAAACCTGCCCCCCTGGTCTTTGAGCTGCTGTGGCGATGCAGCCACCATCACCACCACTGGCCTCCTGCTTAGGCCACGGCTGCCAAGGCCCAGGCCATAGCCGCTGTGGCCGCCACGTAGCTTGCCAGCTCACTCAGCAATCTTTGCCGCCGCACCCTGCCCCTACCGTCACACTGTGATGTCATGACAACATGATAGCGTGAGGGCTTACATTTTTATAGAGAGACAGAGATACTGCTGTTTTGCTGGTTTTATTTTTGTGTGTGTGTTGATATTGTTTACTGCTTTTATGTTGTATACCACTTAGAGATAATTTTATTTTTTAAAAAAACATTAGATGGTTTAGAAATGCTTTTAAGGAAATAAATAAGCCTGCCACCTTCCAGAAGCCCCACCTGATCCCATTATATTTCAGCCAGAGCTTGGAAAAGTTACTTTTTTGAACTACAACTCCCATCAGCCCAATCCAGTAGCCATGCTGGCTGGGGCTGAGGGGAGTTGTAGTTTAAAAAAGTAACTTTTCCAAGCTCTGACAGACTCTCCCCCAAACCCTCCCATTTCCAGCCTGGCTTCACCCACAGCCTGCTAGATTCCACTTCCAACTCACCGTGTTCCATCCAGGCTATATCCTCATTCTCCCAGATTCCAGCCGGTCTCTGCCCCAGACCAGCTGTGCTTCACTCATCACCTGCCATATTCTGCCCATGCAGGATCTGGCCCCACCCAAAAGTATTTTTGAGTTCAAACGGTGTGCAAGATTGAGCCTGGCATGATCCAAAGTGTATTTATCGATGTGCAAGGAGGATGGGGATGATATAGGGCACTGTTCTTCAATCTTTGGTCCTTAGATGTTGACAGTCCCCATCATCTTTGACCATTGACCATGCTGTCTAAGGATGCTGGGAGCTGAAGAACAGGGGTGTAGGGATTGGGGAGAAATTTGATTCAATTCGCATTTAAAAGTAAACCGACCTAAATTGCACTTTCCAAAACAATATGAGAATTGAAACACAGCCATCCTTCCAAATTCGCACTTCTCTGGATTAACCAATGCAGTTTGCCGGCCACGTAACGTTTACAAAAATGCATATACTGGGGCAAAGTGTACATAAAAATGTATATATTTGTGAAAAGAACATACGAAACTGTGTGATAGAAGGTATGACTGCTTTGCAAACCTGTGGGTTAGTCCAAATTGCAAACAAACATGTGTATATTAGGAGCACTTTGCACTAAAACGCTGTTGAATTTTCATGAGGATTTTTTTAAAAAAAAAAATTGCAAATTGACGTGGAAATATGAGGAACTGAACTGAATGAGAAAATTGAGAAATAGCAAGAAGCTGGAATTGCCCGTTCACCCATTTCTAGGGTGCTGTTGGGTTGCGTTGTTCTCTTTTGGTGGATGAGCCTTCAAATGTACTTCTCCACAGCCTGCAGCTTGAAATGAGACAATGCAGGAAAAGCTTCACCACTCCATTCTGCTGGCTGGAATCTAAAAATGTGCCATCAGCAGAAATCTATTTCCCGACTCACTTCATTTGACTGTTTTCCCCCCCTGGTTTCTTTCAAGCCTGCTTCCAGTAGTCACTTTTGAGTCAAAGTTTTGACTAACGATTGAGAGGTTGGGGGAGGTCCCAAGGCAATGTCTAAAAATACCTTCCCAGTGGTTCTGGGGTTGGTTGAAGTCCCTGCAGGTGGGATGGGTATGGATCAAGGTCTCCTATGCTCTCTGGCCTTTGCCTTCCCTCCATCTCACCTTGAAATGTAACTGAATCAAATTTCTTCTCCATCAGTATCCCTAACACACCTTCTGCCCAGTGTGAACAGCAAAGGGTCCTTTGGCAAGGCCCTTCTGTTAATACACCCTGCAGTGACTCCCTCCCAAAGCAAAGATAATAAGGATGAACCACTGCGGTGTTGAAGGAGGGAGTTTGACCAAGGCCTCCCAAGTTACACACACAGGAGAGGAGGGAATGAGAGAGCCCTTTGCCTATAGACACTTTGAGAATGTTTATTGAGCTTTCATCGTGATTTGTCTGCAGGGAGGATAGACAGCAGCAGTTCTTTACTAAGCATCTATTCTGATTTGTCTTCAGGGAGGTTAGACAATGTTGCACCAACCAATAGTTAGCCCCCACTTTCCAGTGCATTTTCCCATCACTTCCCTTATTGCAAAAGATAAAGTTTGGAGAGGAAGTGGATTTGCTTTAATTGTGCAACCAGAATTTGCCAGTATGCAGTGTCCTTTCTTGATAGTCACGCCACACACCCCTCACAGCCATGCCCCCTTTTCCACATTCTTTCAGTTCCCTTCCTCTCCCTGTTGTCTCATGAGTCCACACTCCACTACAACAGATATCGAATCCAAATGAAAGGGGAGGCTGTGTGTTAGCTATTGAGAAGGGTCTTCTCAGGGGCTGACTCACCTCCTTTCAGTCTGATTGGCTCCAATCAGCACGAAAGGACAAGGACTCTTCTTGGTGGCCAACACCCTCCCCTATTAATGTTGATTGGCTCAATCATAGGGACCTGGCTAGTACCCTGCTTCCAAACAAGTAACAGGTCTACAACCCCCACAACCCTGGACAACTACACCCCTGCAAGTATGTGACTAAATCTCACCTGAAAATAGTGACAGTCCCCAATGAGTCTCTTTAATGTGAACAGCTGCTGTGTATACACCCAGCAGCTTGCTCATCTGAACAGTCTCAGGTGCTGGTGTGCATAGGAAGAGAGTTCTACCAAAGCCTCTGTTGCGATGGTCTCTACGGTAGAGGAGTTTAAAGAGCCTTTTGCCTGTGTCTCAGCGTGAGTGGTGACTAAAGTAAATAGCAGGGGGCATGTCTTGCTAAAGCTTTGAGTGCCATTTAGACTGGAGCAGAGGGGGTTAAAGAGTCTTTTGCTTGTGACTCATCTTATGTAGCCCTGAGTCAGCAAATGCAGCCAATGCGCAGGGATGCCTTTGGTTAGTTTAGCTTATCGCTCCCCCGGCCTCTCCCCCACCCACCCTCTGTGAAATATCAACAAGTGCTTAACCTGACACGAAACCTAGCAAAGCAAAAGGTCTGCCCAAAATCAGAGGGTTGCCCCCCTGATCCCCAAGTACTGACTGTCAACACCTGGGCAATTTGTATTGTCCTGGATTCAATATTTTCTCCCTACCTAAACTTACAAGAAGTCCCTCCCAAAGAGGGTAGCGAAAACAGTGTAGGAAGAAAATGAGGACATTTTGCTGACTCAGATGAAGCAGTAAAGGCACCCCTCCCTCCCCCCACCCAAACTCAAAGTACATAGCACATGGGATAGAGGAGAAATTTAAAAATGAATCTACTTAATTCACATTTTCAAAACAATCTGTGAACTGAAGCATAGTATTTCTCCATAATTCGCACTTCTCTGAATTTTGCAATGCAGTTAGTTCTCCAGCCAAATAATGGGTACAAAAATGCACTAAGATAAAAATTAATATATTCATGAAAATAACACACAAAGGTGCATTCTGTTACTGAAAATATAAATATTAGGGAATGCTTTGCAAAACGGTGTATATAATTAGGCAAAATTGTGTACAAAAATGTGTACATTAGGAGAAATTTGTGTTGAAACGCTGATGAATTTCCATGAGGGCTTCTTTTAAAAAAGCAAATTGGTGTGGAAATATGAAGAACTGGACTTGAGACTGGAAAAATGAGAAGCTGAAATTGACAGATTCACCCATCCCTGCACAGCACTCAAGGCTGATCAAGTTATTTTGGCACCTGAGGCAGAAAATCTCACAATAGTAGTAAACTAACAAGTAGTTAGCCCCTTCACGGAGCTCAAAATCAGGCACCTCACACTGCCTAATGGTAGGGCTGGCCTTGAACAAATGACCCACAAAGGATCCAGATCCCGACAGCTGGATGGGAGAGGATGGGGACTGGCCTTCTATCTTGTGGACCTATCAGGGGTGAGCAAAAGTCAGGGAGCAACCAGAACCTCTTTGATACTAGAGGGTGTTTGAAGATGCTCAGTTTGCAGCCTGCTGAAAGCTTGTCTGAAGCGAGGCGGATGGAGAGCCCATGGTTCTAAAAGCCAGGGGTACAGAAGCAGCCTGCATGTGAGGAAACAGAACTGGCAACTTATGGTGTTCTTCTCATCATCAGAGCCAGCTCCAATAGGTGGTAAGGCAGGTCCTTTGCCAGAGCCCCATGATCAGCAGGTAACCCACTGCCCTAACATGGCTAACCAAAGTATGGAAGATGATCAGATGTAGCCTCAGAGAGCACTCAGTTTGAATATTCCAACTCTCCCAGATTAGGGTGGTCACACCAAGCGTACCAAGCCAAGCAAGGTGTGTCCAATCACTAGCAGCCACCAACCATCAAACCCATCAATGAAGCCCTTACACATTGCTCTAGAAAGTGACCATCAATGCCTGTTTAACTTTTCTAGCCATTAGTTGAACAAAAACCTAGACGAGGCTATTATCACTTGACACCACCCAGCGGCATTCAAAGGAACATAGGAAGTTGCCTTCTACCAGGGCAGACCCTTGTTCCCTCTAGTTCAGTGTGGTCTACAGCAGGGCGAGCCAGCCTGGAGGCCTCCAGATGTTGGACTCCAGCATGGCCAGCAGTCAGGGATTATGGGAGATAGAATCCAACACTGTCAGGAGGGCACCACATTGGCTACCCCGGTCTACACCGACTGGCAGTGGCTTTTCCAGATTTCTGAAGGTCTTTTCCAGGACCAGGGATTGGACCTGGGATCTTCTGCATGCAAAGCCGATGCTTTGCCACGGAGCTACGGCACTTCCCTCACCATAACGGCTTCTGTTTTTGCTGGCATGTTTTGTAGGTGCTGTGCGTCCGCCTGCTGCCACCCCATGGACGGCAAGATGAGCAAGCCACACGTACGGTTATGACACCATGAAGAGTTACCATGGGGAGCGCAGCCAGTCAAGAGAACACCCTTGCCACTGCATCCCAGAGGCCTGTGACCAGCCGATGGAATACATCCACCATAGCCAGGAAGCTCGTCAGCCATACCTCCTCAGCCCCAGCGAGCCTTGTTCTTTGGACCACTGCTGCCCATCCCGGGGCTCTGCTGAGCCTCCCCTCAGCCTAACGGAGCCCCTCTCAGCCGCCAGCAGCAGCAGCACCTTCCCCAGAATGCACCACACACCGCAGCAGTACGACTCCTGCGACGAGTGCATGGCGGCCGCCCACCCTTCCAGCAAGATCAACCGGCTGCCCCCGACCCTCCTCAACCAGTTTGAGAAGCAGCTGCCCCTGCATCATGATGGCTTCCACACCCTGCAGTATCAGCGGGCCAGCAGCACGGAGCAGCCGCGCAGCGAAAGCCCCAGCCGCATCCGCCACCTCGTCCACTCCGTCCAGAAGCTCTTCGCCAAGTCACACTCCCTAGAGGCCCCGTCCAAGCGGGAGTACAACGGCACCAAGATGGAAGGCCGGGGAGGTGAGGGGGGATACCACCACCACCACCACCCTCACCATCACCACCGCCAGTCACGCCATGGCAAGCGCAGCAAAAGCAAAGACCGCAAGCTGGACTCCTCCTCCTCTTCCCGGCATCGGAACAAGATGATGGGTTGGTGGAGCTCCGATGACAACTTAGACAGTGATAGCAGCTACATGGTGTCCGGGAGGCAACACACCGCTGACCAGGCCACCCAGTACTGCGTGGACACCCCTGAAAGTGCCTTCAGAGACTTGACCTTGAAGAGTCTGAAAAGTGGAGGTGGGGAGGGCAAATGCTTGGCCTGCGCGGGAATGTCCATGTCCCTGGATGGCCAGACTCTCAAGAGGAGCTCGTGGCATACCATGACCGTCAGCCAAGCACGGGAGGCCTACCCCAGCTCTGGAGGAGGCCCGGAGAAAGCTTTGATGCTCCAAGAGGCCAAGGCCAAGGACCGATCCTACCATTATCTTCAGGTAAGGAGGTGGGTAGAGGCCTCACCGCTTCAGAGGAGCAAGTGTTGTGTCTTCAGGTCTCCTCAGTCAGCTCTCTAGATAAATAGATATAGATATACCGCCCTGGGCTCCTACTGGGAGGGTGGGCTATAAATCTAATAAATAAATAGATAGATAACTAGATAACTAGATCAGGAATGGGGAATGTGTGGCCCTCCAGTTGTTGATGGACTACAACTCCCATCATCCTTGACCATTGGCTGTGCTGTTTGAGGTTGGCAGGCATTGGGAGTCCAAAACTTTTGGAGAGGCAAAGGCTGCCACAGCACATGTGATGGGCGCTTATATAGAGGAACTGTGTGAATCAGACCAATTGGTGAGGTCAGATGGAGGATGGGCTCACATGCCTGCTTCTGCAACATCCTCATGAGAGGAATATTGCCGCTCAGTAAGTGTATGAACCATGTCAGTCTCTGGCCCTGATATCAGGTGTGGGGAACCTGTGGCCCTCCAGATGTTGCTGGATGGCAACTCTCATCATCCTTGACCATTGGACGTGCTGCCTGAGGCTGATGGGGGTTGGAGTCCTCCCTGCCTTCAAAGGTGGTACAGTCCAATTCTGCCACCACCTCATTCTGCTGCGTGTATAGACTAGCCTAAGAAATGGACCACAGGATGGAGCTATGTACATGAAAGGGTGTGGCTATGCAGATCAGGGTGAGATGCTTTTCAAGGGGGGGAAACCTGCTATTCCCCAAGGTCAGGGGGCTGTGTGCTATGAGGTTTAAAAAACACCCCTGTCCCCTCACGTATAAGAAGAGATTTGAGGAGGCAGGAAAAGAATAGGACATTTTCCCTTTTCTTCTCTCCAGAAAACCTCCCCCACTCTGGAGCAATAAAAGACACAGAGAGTTGGGGGCTGGCAACCACCTCCAGGGCCTTCACCATAGGAACATGGGCCTTATACTGAATCCATCTGGCTCAGTATTGTCTACACTGACTGGTCCATTTTTTTAGACCGGCATCTCTCAAAGCCCTACCTGGAGATGCCAGGAATTAAATCTGGGACCTTCTATGTGAAAGCACATGCTCTGCCACTGAGCTACCCCAGAGGTTCTTGCAACATCCAAAGATCCTCCCTCCACACACACACACATAACCTGGCTCAGTATGACATTCATTTTCCCAGTTAGTGAGTGCTCCTGGCCTAGATCCTGAACTTAAGGGTCACCAGGTATAATATTTTATCTCACTTTCTAAGGTCCTTCAACACCTCCTCTGGCATGTTCTCCTCAGAGGAAAGAGACCTTCCTTCCCAACCCCCACCACCCCCAAACATCTCTGTCTCCTGGCCACTTTATTCAGTGTGCAAGGACTTGCTGGTGCTGACATCAGTCCATCCCAAAAGGCTATGGCATGGCTAGGATGCACTGGGCAGGCTGTGGCACTGAAGCCCGCCTGGAAGTTGCTCACTGGTGAGTCCAGTCCCGGTGTATGAGAAACAGGGCTATGATATATATGCCATGTTCAAGGTGAAACAGCAGGTATGTAAAGCCAAGGACAGTAAATTCCATAGACCAAGAGTTGTGCACTGTTTATGAGGGGCTCAGTTCCCTGATCCAAGCAGGCCTGTGTGGAGTCCCCTTCCATCCTTGCAAGTTAGTCCATCGTAAATTTAATAATGGATTTAAAAAACCAAGAGGCATGCAGGGAATAAATCCCTTCCTACTGACTAGGCCACAGTGTGCAGAAAGGCAGAAGAGAAATACGTTTTGGCTGCTCAGCTTTCCTGTCAAGCTGACGCCCAGGACAAATGGCCACCCATCCAACATAGGGTCAGCCCGGGGACTGGGTCTTGTTCAAAGGCTCTCCAGTGGTTATTTGTTCCCAAGCTGAAGGCTCCCCCCTGCTGACCCAGAAAGCTGCCACCCTTGGCAGTATTGCCCTCTTTATCCCTTTGCTCTCCTATGCTTTCCCATGATGCACCGCAGCTCAGCACCTTGATGTCCGTGATTAGAGAAATGTCAGGGCTATAATAGCCTCTCCCTGGAAAAAAGCAGCAAAAAGTTAGCAAGCGAGACGGCTCTTGCTTTCAAAAGGCCTGAGGTTTCTGCAGAGCTGGTGGTTGCATCTGCTTCCCCAGGTGTCCAAGCACATCTGAGAGCGACATCGCTCTGGCTATTAATGTCCACATAAATAAGAAGGGCCATCTTCTTTGCCTCTCAGAGCGCAGCTTCGGCATAAGCCTGATCAAGAGACTCCACACACTAATGAGGAGGGAAACCAGCTCACAAGGGAAACCTGGGAGGGGACAGCTTTAGAAAATGCAGGGGAGCAGACAGGCACAATTGCACAGGAATTATTTGTCTGTGTACGGAGATGCATAAAATCTCTCTCCTTTAATTGTTTTCTAAGCTTGCTAAGGTTGCCTAGGTTGCAATACAAGCCCCCTTGAGGGGAAAAAGTGAGGCTAAATTATTATTATCATTATTAAATTTGTATCCCGCCCATTCTCCAAAGGAGCCCAGGGCACCAAACATGTCAATACTAAAACAATAAAATATTGTTGTTGTTGTCATGTGCCTTCAAGTCAATTATGACTTATAGCAACCCTATGAATCAGAGACCTCCAAGAGCATTCTGTTGTGAACCGCCCTGTTCAGATCTTCTAAGTTCAGGTCTGCGGCTTCCTTTGTGGAATCAACCCATCTCTTGTTTGGCCTTCCACTCCCCCTTTCCCAGCTTGCCAAGGCAATTCTCCTTCTCCTCCCTCTTGCACTTTTCCAAGGCACCTCCCCCTCCCCCTGCTGTCTCCCTGGTCTTGCACAGTCTCCTTCTCCCCCCTCCCAGCCTGGAGGAAAGGGAGGCCTCATGGTAGCGATGGCAAGGCCTTCCATGGAGCAACTCCACAGGTCGCCCAGTCCACCATCTGCTGACGTCCTCTGCTGCCTTCTCGCTGTCCTACTCTCAGGTTGGGGTCACCTGCTCTCTCCTGGGCCTGGAGGGAAAAGAGGCCTTGAGGTAGTGATGCTGAGGCCTCCCATTAAGCAGCTCTGTGGGTCACCCAGGCTGCCACTCCCACCCCCATGGCTCTTGGTTTTGTCCAACCACCCAGACACCTTCCTTCCCCCCCCCCAACGCACGTATCCTCAACCCCAGTGCAGTTGGGTCACACTACATTTCATAGCACCACCTATCTGTGGCAAAGCAAACTGCAGCATTACAGTTAGGGCTGTACAAGTCTGCAAATATATATATGAAGAAAAAGACCCCACACGCACACCAACATATGCCTAATTAGATCCAACTGTTAAAAGCCAGACAATCCTGCAATTACAACTGTCCCATAATTAAAGTTTCTTTATTTATTACATTATATCCTGCCTATTTTTCCCAATGCACTCAAGACAGCATGCATGGTTCTTCCCTCACCTTTTCATCCCAACAACCCAGTGAGGTAGGTTAACCTGAGTTATAGCGGCTGGCCCAAGGCCATTCCAGTGAGCTTCAGGGCTTTACCACAAGCCATCCCTCCCCCAAGCTGGGCTTTCTCTGTACTTGCAGCCTGTTGGGGCAAAACCTATTTTAAAAGGGTGATTTGCAGTAGAGAATCAATATGAAGGCCTAAGCCCCCCACCTCCAATCTATCAATTATCTCCTACAAATAGTCTCTGGGCATTTTTCTCCATGAGCCAGAATCAGTGGTGCCTGGTGCTCACTGGAACTGGTAGGACAGAAGGCAGAGAGACCAACAGTAAGTGAAACCAGCCAATGACAGGCAGAGCCAAGTCATTCTAGTTTTGTTCCCATCCTCTCTGCTCAGTTCTACAAGGGCAACAGTGAAACATCAGGAGGAGGAAGCTGACCGACAGTGCCACCCCCTGGACAGGTTGTAAGTAAGAAGGCAGGCAGGTGGGGGCTGGTTGAGCATAGGCTGAGGCCGGTGGGGCAGATACACATTTGCCCTAATGGATCACTCTCCACTGGGCAGAATTACTTTCAGACTCAGACACTAGCTGGAGGGGTGGGAAGAGAGGTTAAAAATAGCCAGGGGGAGTGCATTTGCAGGAGAACCGTAGCAGGTGGGCAGAGGGTTAAGTGTGCCAATTCTCCATTTCGAATTCTGCCTTGTATCTAACCTTAGCATTAAGCAGCAAACTCAGGATTGGAAGTCCTGTGTTTGCTCTGTGACATGTATCTCTGCCATTAGGAATGGGTGACCCATTCGATTCAGGTTCCATTTCAAGTAGGGTTGCCAGGTTCATGGCCTGAGACTGATCCTGTATCTTTAGAAGAGAAAGTCAGCCAAGTGCAGGTGTTCTTGCAACACTAATGGGAAAAACCACAAGGTGGAATTCTCCCTTCTCCCTGCACAATTTTTAAAGATACAGAAGACCTCTTGGAGGCTGGGCCTGGCAACCAGGAGGTCTTCTGTATCTTTAAAAGTTGTGCAGGGGGAAGGGAGAATTGCACCTTGTGGTTTTTCCTATTACAGGGTTGCAAGAACATCTGCCCTTGGCTGACTTTCTCTTCTCCTAAAGATACAGGATCAGTCTGAGGCCCTGAACCTGGCAACCCTAATTTAAAGGCGAATTTACGTAATGCTCACTTTCCAAAACAATCTGCAAACCAAAGCCCAGCAATCTTTCAAAATCCGTACTTCTCCAGATTTTGCAGTGCAGTTCTCCAGCCAATTTACATGGACACAAACGCATACGCTACGGTAAGGTCTGCATACAAATGCCTGTACTTGTGAAAACAGCATGCCGAAGTCCATCCTGTTAGGAAAACTGCTTTGTGAAATTGTGTATGTTAGACAAAAGTTGAAATACAAAATGGTGTACATTAGGAGAAATTTGCACCAAACTGCTGATGAATTTCCATGTGGAGTTTTTAAAGATAATAAGAGGATGATGAGCACAGACTGGTGTGAAAATGTGGAGAACTGCATCTAAGAGAAGAGACCTGGAACTGATGGGCCCTATCATCCTGATGCTCTGCCTTTTCCCCAGATCTAACTATGCTGCCTTGCACAGCTGGGGCTGGGGCTTGCTCCACTTTTGCGATTTGCCTGTCTCTGCCCTTGGCTTTCTCCTGCATTCCTCTCCTCCTCCTTCAGGCTTCCTCTTTAAAATGCACCTCACAGACTTTTGCAGAGGTCCCCGGCCGGCCTGCTTCCCTTCAGCCTGCATCATCAGGGCATCCCCCCCTCCCCACAGTGCACACCTGGATGGCTGCGCTGGATGGCTGCGCTGGATGGCTGTGCCTCTCCCGGTTTGCTTCCTTTCGAAATACGTCTTAAGGTATTTCTTTTAAAGTGAAGAGAGAAGCCGCCTCCCCCACCAGCACCTCCTTTTCCTGGGGAAGGATCCAGGGCTCATAATCTCAGCTGCTGTTTGATGAGCTGCGACTGAACAACATGTCCCAAGCCAACACTGATCACACACATACACCCCTGGTGGAGCCAGGATACTTGAGCCGCTTATCATCATCATCATCATCATCATCATCATCATTATTATTATTATTATCATTATTATTATTATTATCATTATTGTTGTTGTTGTTGTTGTTATTATCATCATTATTTCACTTTTTGCCCTAAAGTGTCTCAAAGCAACTTACAGAGTAAAAATAGTAATAACAAATATAAAAATGGTAACAAAAGCTGCAATAAAATGTATAACAGCCAGAGAATGTACCATATTCAGGTGCACAATGGGAGATGGTTATGCACATTAACCCCTCACCTTACAGATATACACAAATCCTTTAGAAAAGATTTGTATAATCTGAAGAGAACGCAAAGTGTAACAAATCCGACCCACCCCACTTAAAGGATGAACACACAAAGAGTTCCACAGACATAAGTAGTTACCCTCCCCATTAGGGACCAAAGGCCTGAGTAAATAAAAATGTTTTTACCTGGCAACTGAGAACAGACAACGATGGTGCCAGGCATGCTTCTCTGGAGAGAGCATTCCACATGCAGGGAGCCACCACTGAAAAGGCTTGTTCTCGTGTCCCCACCCTCCACACCTCTCTCAGGGAGGGCACATGAAAAAGGGTCTCAGATTGTGAACGCAGGGTCTGGGTTGGTTCACATGGGAAAAGACAGTGCATAAGTTATTGGGGCCCTGAGCTGCAGATTGCTTTATAGGTCAAAACCATCACTTTGAATTGAGCCCAGAAACTAGTTATCAAATGGGTCTGCCACCGAGACACGCCAATTGTCACCAACTGGGGGGAGAGGGAGGGGCGTGAAATGGCAAGGACCTATCTCTCCACCAGTCTAATATGTGCAACACATCTCTCTGCCCAAGTAGCAGGCAAGGTGAAGAGTTTTCCCCCACGGCTCTCTGCAAAAATGTCTATGGCACCAAATGCCACAGTGTATCTTTGGTCCCAGAGGGCAGCAAGACATGGGGAGATGGTATGAGGCTGGCAAGGGACCCCCTGAAGAGGCCCAAGAAAGCTGGACAAAGTATTCAAAGGAAGGCATCGCCATATAATCTGTATTCTCCTCTTGATCATCACTGGTTCAGTGCAACTCACATCCGGGCAGCCTGCAGGCAGTGGCAGCCGGTGACTCCATGTCAGTGGGACAGTGCAATCCACTCCAGGTTTTTTAATCTGAACATTCAAAGAACTGTCCAAGGTGCTTTCACACCCACTAACATGGAGCCACCAGCTGCCATTCCCTGCGGGCCACATGCAACCCATAGGGGCCTTCAGTACAGCCTGTGAGTGCCCAGTCCACTCCCCACTTCCAAATCCCTGCCCTGCATGATCAGATTCTGCTGCCTCCCGCAGGCCTGTGAGCCATCCTCTCGATATAAATTGCTTCCCCACTCAACCCACCAGATAACTGTTTGGCAGGTCGAAGGGAGCGCAAGTATGATGCGGAGAGTGGCTCTTGTGCACTTTCTCCCCATGTGTGAATGAGTGAATGTCTGACTGGCCCCGCCCACCACTGGCTCTGGCCTCACCCACTAGCAAAAAGTTATACCAGCCCTGGTATAACTGATGGACGCTGCTGCTGATAGCAAATGGTGTGTCTTTACCATCCAATCAGTGCAAAGAGAAGGGGTTCCTCCTCTGCAGCTGATAGGGTGGGAGTATTGAATTGGGCTGGGCAGGAGGCTGGCGCCCATTGGGACTGGTAGGGCGGAAGGCAGAGATTCTGACAGTAGGTGGAGCCACAGCCAATGGCAGGCGGAGTCAGAGTCAATGAGAGAGAGAGCCAACAAATTCTGGTTTTGTCCCCATTCTCTTCCTGGCTGAATTCTACAAAGACAACACTGGAACAAAAGAAAAGGAGGTAGATGACAGCTAGTGCTACCCCCTGGACTGGTGGTGAGGAGGCGGAGGCCTGGCTGAGGGCAGACTGTGCTTGGTGGGGCAGTGCCCCATTTGCCCTCCTGGACTAGCCTCCACTGGGCATGGTTAAGCAGAGATGGCTGGGGGTGGGTCCTAGGAGCTGAGCTCAATTGGAGCTAAAGGTCCATCTCAGAACCACTGAGCCCAGCTCCAGGCATCCGTATGGGCTCACCCCCGGCACATGAAGGAGAGCAAAAAGGAGGGTGTCTCTGAGCACATGCAAACATGAGGAATCCTCTAAACATGGGATGGACCCATCTGACCAATTTTGCTTTCATTTTTCTAAACATAAATTCAGTTCACCCAATTTCTTCATCAGTTTCCTATTTTAAAGCCGTCATGAAAATTTGTCAGCATTTTAGCCCCTGATTATAATGCACTTTTCTCCTTGTATACATGTTGTGTACAATTTTGCCTAATATGCATATTTCCCTGATATGTATGTTATCTTCACTTATATATGCTTTTTTGTGCACACTGTGGCCTAATATATGCATTTGTGTGCATGGTTTTTTTTGAGAACTGCAGCTCTTCTTATATAAATAGCCTGCACAACATGCGCTCCCCAGCTTAACGCAGGTAACATCCCCATTTGCAAAAACAGGGCGAAGGAGATATTCAAATATTTGGTCAGCAAGGTGCTTTTGCTTTGCTGAGCTATGAGTTACACAGGCCTGTTTCATGTGAATATACTTCCAGCCTTCTCCAACTGGGTGCCCTCCAGACATATTTGTAGTACAGCTCCCGTCGGCTGTGCTTGCTGGGGCTGATGGGAGTCGTAGTCCAAAACGTCTGGTGGGCACCAGGTTGGGGAAGACTGCTAGACCAACAAGAGAGTCTTGCTGAAGGTGGAATGCTCATCAAGACTGAGTGTTCCATTTCCCAGCATCCTCCAGTCACAGGGTTCCGCTCACATTGGAAAACCAGTTTAGCAGATGCAGCCGAACCTAGCCCCTGAGCGTTAGATTTAAGGCTCCAGTTAACTGGCTACTGGGATGGGTGCCAACCTTGGGGTGACACAGATTGGAGAATGCTCTCCATGGCCCATGGTACTAGGCCAAGCCCTGCCTAAGGATCCCCCAACTCCAGCAGCCTGGATGGATTTGAAACTTACCTTGCTGCGTCTGTTCATATCCCTCCAATCGTGTGTGTGGTCTAAACACCCCCTTGCCCTCTCCTTGGACACCTGCCCAGCCAGCCCGCTCTGTGGTGGGCTTGCTCTTTTCCAATTAAAAGCTAATTAACTCTTCCCTCTCCTTTTTTTCCCCCGGGGGGGAGGAGGGAATGAATGGCGCTCTGCTTGATTACTCATCCAGAGTGGGGGGCTGGAGGGGGCTGGGTTTGCTAGAACCAGAGCGCTCGACCCATATGACCCTTGCTTTGACTCTGCCCCCCATCTCAGCCCACCCCAGGGACACAAGAGGGGTGATGCAGGGATGAAAAAAACTATCCCTTGATGTCACCTCTGAGAAGGGGACTGAGAGACAGCTACATCTGTTCCAGGCTTTTGGTCCTATCTACCTGCTTTTCCCTCATCCTGATTGCCCAAGGGATGCCAGCACATCACCAGGACATGGTAAGGGTGGCATCGGAGCAGTCAGATGTCAGCAAGCCTGCTCTGCTGCTCCTGTCATGGGGGATGGAGGCAGATTTGCCTGGGATTTCATCTACCAGCGGAGCTGGGAGGTGGGGACTCCTGGATATTGCTCTGGAGGACAGAAAGCCGTGTCTCTTCTGTCTAGAGAAGATGGGCTTCCACAGGGTAGAAAAGGCAGTGAAAGGGTCTGGGGAGAGCCCATAACTTCCCGAGAGACTTGAACTGAAGGACAGGCAGGATTCCAGGTCCCTCTAGAGCAGCCTTTGCCAATCTGGTGCCTTCCAGAGGCTTTGGACTGCAATTCCCATCAGCCGATGGGAGCTGTAGTCCAAAACATCTGGAGGGCACCAGGTTGACAAAGGCTGCTCTAGAGAACCATGACTGCTAGGTCAGGTGGGGTGGTTAGCATGTCTGGATCACAGTAACTTCCAGCTTTCTGGTTTCCTCAGGTTGAAGGACTCTACTAGCTGCAAGATTGTGATACATTCACATGTTTTGGAATTTGGGATGGGATGTGGAAATGTGGTTAGTTGAACTGCCAACCTACACAGGATGTCATGAGTTCTGTCGCTGGATCTCCTGACTTCCTTTAAGACTTAAAAATTGGGTCCAAGCCACTGAGGAAATGTGGGGAGGCTAACTCCTTCTATCTCCACCAGTAGTGGAGTGGAGTGGAGTGGCAAACTGAGAAGCACAGGGTCCCTTCACGATAGTCACACCCACGCCCCCTTTTTTGCTGCTGTGTTAAGAATGAAATCCTTGTTCATGCCTTCTCCCAAAACAACAGATGTCCCTAGGAGTCAATAAGCATGAAAGGGGAGTGTGTTAGCTACTGAGAAGAGTCTACTCAGTGGCTGACTCAGCTGCTTTCACTCGGATTGGCTCCAATCAACAGAAAAAGACAAGGAAACATATTAGAAGACTCTTCTCAGTGACTAACACACTCCCCTTTCATACTGATTGGCTGTTAGGATTCTGGAGAGAGAGGGGCCCTGCTGGGACCCTGCTCCCAAAAAAGTAAGGGATCTAAGCCCCCCTGAGATCCTGAACAACTACAGCTCTGATCTCAACCCCCAAAAACTGCTGTCAGCCTTGGTGGTTGGGAGAAATACAGTGATTTGTATTGTCTGTCTTTTCATCCTCAGTAGGAGGCTGATTTTAAATCAGGGAAATGGTACAGGGGAGAGAGTTACCCCCCTCCCCCCAGTGCCATACTCACAATTCCCCTTCTCCATAGCTGCTCTAAAGTCTTTAAATAAGTAGGCAGTTGATCTCCCACATCACATGTGGCTTGACTGCAAGCAGCAGTGGCTGGTGGCCATTGGGTCTGGTAGGGCAGAAGGCAGGGAGCCCAACAGCAGGTGGCGCCAGAGCCAGTGACAGGCAGAGCCAACCAGTTCAAGCTTTGTCCCCATCCTCCTCCCTGCTGAGGTCTACAAGGGGCAACACTGAGACTAAGGAGGAGGAAACGGACAGCCAGGGATGTAAGGAAGAAGGCAGGCAGGTGGGGGCTGGCCGAGGGCAGGCTGAGGTTGGTGGGACGGTGCCCTAGTTGTGCTAATGGATGAGCCTCCCTTGGCCACAAGAGACAATTGTTGTAAGTGTGTGGAAAGCTATTACTTTTTTTTAAAGCTGCATAAAATAACTACTACATACAACCCCCTGGGTTGGAATGTGGAAGTGAAAAAGATGAAGCGCTACCCATTAGATGCACAGGGAAATAAATTGTGTGAAAATGCCGGGATGCCAAAATTTTAGAGAGGGCTTTTTCGGTGGCGGCCCCCACTCTCTGGAATTCCCTCCCATTTGATCTTCGACATGCCCCTTCCCTGGATACCTTCCGCCGAGCATTAAAAACTTGGCTGTTTGGTCAGGCCTTTGGGACTATCGGGATGGGCTAATTATATACTCAATGCCCGTTGCTATGTATTACAATTGCTGCTATTCTGTCACTGTTGATTATTTGTATTTCATTGTATTTATTGTATTTACTGTATTTTGTATTTTATTGAATTTAATATGTACGCCGTCTAGAGTGGCTTCGGCCAGATAGGCGGCCTAAAAATTATATTATTATTATTATTATTATTATTATAAGTAGTTAGACATATTGGTGAAAAACTAGATGCCTTTTATTAATTGTTGGCAAAATAAGGCAGACATGACAACTACTCCGAATGCTGGCTGGGGCTGATGGCAACTGTAGTCTGAAACATCTGGAGGAGACCAGGTTGGGCAATTTACAAAAGAGAACTTAGCATAAATGCCTTATATTTGGGGTTCCCAGACTGTGGCCCGTGGACCCCCAGTGGCCCATGAGCTTCATTCAGGTGGTCCGCGCCATGTCCACTTTAAATATTCATATTGGTTTTTAATTGCATTTTTGTTGCTCCTTTTATTTCTTATTTTGCTTTTTATTGTATTCCAACTTGAGTTCTATGGAATGCAAGTTGCAATACAATAAAATACAATATAAAAATTAAAATTAAGCAATAGAAATATAATTAAAAACCATACAGTATCTATTGTTACAACACGCAGAAAAATCATTAAGGGGTCTGTCAAGACCCTCCGCAATTTTCAAGTGGTCCGTGGGAAACAAGTCTGTAAACCACTGCCTTATACATTTTGTAAATCTTAATAAAAATATTAATATCATCTCTATATGTCAGGATATAGAAAACACAACCAAATTTTGGAATATTATTCAAGATGTCCTGTGGTGTTCTTCTCTGTCTTTGTACATTTACAAGACAATGCACTAATCAAATAATTGACAACTTGCCAGTAAGATGGATTTGGGAACATCCTGAATGTCAAGTCAGATCAAGTTTACACACACTTGTACATCTCTTGATTTGACATCACCAGTTGATGGCTGGCAGCTGAATATGTGAATGAATGTGCTCTGCTGAAAAATATTGGGTTGGAAGCAGACTAACAATACAATCCTATGTATGTCTACTTGGAAGTAAGTCCCACTGCCTTCAATAGGGTTCACTCTCAGATTGGGTTGTACCCCTGTGCCTGGATTAACCAGGATCAAGCCCATTTTATCTGGGGTGACCTGAGGTGACAGGGACCTTCTATATGTGTTGTGGGATCTGCTAGGATGACTCATTCACACATGATCATTCAATAAACAAGCATGCATGAACTTTACAAGGACTTAATGCCAGGGGTGGGGAATCTGTGGCCCTCCAGATGTTGTTGGATTGCACTTCCCATTATCCCTGATGACTGGCCATGCTGGCTGGGGCTGATAAGAGCTGGAGTCCAACAACATTGACAGGGCCACAGCTTTGCTGTTCCTAACTTTGGTGGCAAGGGGTGCTTTTTACCAACTCCGGCTGGTGGCCCAACTACGCCCCTATCTGGACAAGGAGAACCTCGCTTCAGTAGTTCATGCGCTGGTAACCTCGAAACTAGATTACTGCAATGCATTCTATGTGGTGCTGCCTTTGAAGATGGTTCGGAAACTGCACCTTGTGCAGAATGCAGCGGCCAGACTGTTAACGGGGACCAGATGGTCCGACCATATAACACCTGTTCTGGCCTGCTTGCATTGGCTGCCTATATGTTTCCGGGCCCGGTTCAAAGTGCTGGTTCTAACCTACAAAGCCCTACACGGCACAGGACCACAATACTTGTTGGAACGCCTCCCCCGATATGACCCTGCCCATACACTCCGCTCATCAACGAAGACCCTCCTCCGAGTGCCTACCCATAGGGAAGCTCGGAGAGCAGCAACACAAAAAAGGGCTTTTTCAGTGGTGGCCCCCGAACTGTGGAACAACTTCCCTGAGGAAATACGCCTGGCGCCAACATTACTATCTTTTCGGCGCCAGGTTAAAACTTTCCTCTTCACCCAGGCATTTTAATTAGTTAGTATATGTTGGAACTGTTTTAATCTTAACATTTTTAAATTTTAATGTTTTATATTGTCATATGTATTTTGTATTTCTGATGCTGCTCTTGTTCTTGTAAACTGCCCAGATAGCTTTGGCTGTGGGGCGGTCTATAAGTTTAATGAAATAAATAAATAATAAAATAAATTAAGCAGATGTTAGCTGAATTCACACACACATCCCAAAAAGGTGGGGGAGAGACTTTCAAGCAGAATATTTCTGGTGTTTCTTGTTCATCCTCTGAGAACAAGACCTCTCGAACAATTTCAAGCTTGAAAACAACAGTTTTGAAATTCTTCTCAACTCCTTTTGAGCAAAGTCAGCTAGAATCCATTGATCCAACTCATCTGGTTATTGACAGCTTTTTTCCCCCAGAATGAATGTGTGTACAGGAACAGATGAAGCTGCCTTATATACCGAGTCAGGGTGTTGGTCCATCTAGCTCAGTATTGTCTACACTGACTGGCAGCAGCTCTCCAAGGTTTCAGGCAGAAGTCTCTCCCAGCCCTACATGGAGATGTTGGGGACTGAAGTCAGAACTTTCTGCATGCAAGGCAGATGCTCTGTCACTGAGCTATGACTCTTTCTGTTTCTAGTAAGTGTTTTGGCCAGGATGCTTTCCTTTTTCCTTTTTTCTTCGAGTCTTGTTTCTTCCATAAATCTAGCCATCTATCAACCAACTCCAGTGTACCACGTTTGAGGTCACACTGAAGTATCACTGCAGGTGAGGGCCTCCCGCAGATACCATCTGATCAAGAGGTCCGCTCCACACAATATAGGAAGTGGAGCTGTAGTCCTGTGGCACCGACCCTTTGGAATTCCCTCCCCTTAAATATTAGCCAGACGCCATCTCTGTTATCTTTTCAGCACCTACTAAAGACCTTCCTTTTTCAACACGCTTTTTAAGTAGAGACCTTATCCTTGCTTGCATCTGTGTTGGAATTGCCTTTTTAGATCTTTTTCAAGCTTTTTCTTTTTTTAAAAAAACCATGTTTTTAAAGATGCTTTGTTTTAAGATATTTTAAAGTCTTTTGTTTTAAAGATGTTTTAGAGTGCCTTTAGTGTTTTCGTTTGCCTCCCTGAGCTCCTTCTGGGAATAATAAATAAATATTTCCTCACAGGTATACACTCCTGTTGGCCTTCATGGAATCCTTTTAAAGCCAGGTCGATGAAAGCATATTGCTCACGTGGCCAGGGCCGGCACCAGGCATGCCGGGGCCCTTGGGCACCAGCCGTCCCCAGGACCCAGCACCCACATGCACGCCCCACTTACCTACCTTTCTCTTGAAGTAAATGCTGCCCACACTGTGTGCGCATGCCTGCCATTAAGCAAGATGGTGGCCAAAGCTTCCCTAAGGGGCTGGTGGCTCCACCACCTTCTTGGTTGATGGCACGCACGCGTGCGACTCACGTGCATACCTGCCATCAACCAAGATGGCAGCAGGGGCATCAGCCCCTTGGGGAAACCTCGTCCACCATCTTGGTTGATGGGAGGCTTGCGCCCAGAGCACAACCAACATTTACTTCAAGGGAGAAGTAGGTGGGGTATGCAGGCGGGCATTGCAGGCCTGTGGGGTAGTAGTGGGGGTGCCTGGAAGCTCCCTGCCTGCTATCTGTGGCAGGGTTGGGAGCCCACACTGCCATGGATTGTGGAAGGGAGCGCTACCCATGCACCCTAAGGTGGGGCCCTTCAGGGGCCCCTTGGGCTTCAGGGGCCCTCGGCCAGGGCCCGACCTGGCTGCCGTCTGGCTCCAGCCCTGCATGTGGCAGCCAGTGTGCAGTGGAGGCTGGTATCTATTAGGGCAAATGGGACACCACCTCACCAAGCTCAGTCTGTCCCCAGCCAACCCTCTCCTGCCTGCCTTCTTACATACAGACCATCAAGGGGGTGGCAGTGCCTGACAGCTTCCTCCTTCTGTGGGTCTCCCTGCCTTCTGCCCTATGGGCATCAGCCACCACTTGCCAGGGTGGTATGGTGGCTTGAGAGTCAGGTTAGGATCAGAGAGCCCCTGCTTCAAAACCCCAGTCAGCCATGATCTTAGGCCAGACTCTTTCTCAGCCTGACCTACCTCACAGGGCTGTAGTGAAGATAAACTGTGAGGGGTGAGCCTTCTACACTGCCTTGAGCTCCTTGGGGAAAATGTGAGATATGCCATCAATTAATAGTCACAATTCCATTAGAATCAGTCCAATGATTTTCTTCTTTCTTTTCACTTTACTTTCTCCCCAATGAAATGTCTGGAAAATAAAAGCATTTGTTTTGTCTTCTCTGTAAATATTCAGGTTTTGGCAGCTGCCTGGAAACAAAGGTGGTGTTTCTCTCTATACACTATGTGCACATCCATGCATTTTTAGCAGAGCTTGTTGTTTCTTAATTGGTTTTATTCTCTTGACCACAAGTCAAAACAGAACAAAATAATGATGTCAAAAAGGGCCAGGGGGAGGGGGGAGAGAGAAACAAACAAAATAATCCATTAATGGTCTGCTCTGTGAGTATTAGCTCTGATTTGCTGTCTTTCACCTGCAGAAGGAGATCACTTTTTCTGAAATCTTACAGTAAAATGTAAAAAATTTTGCTTAAAACTCAGGAATAGAACTTTGGGTGGGCTTTGCCTTTTTTTTTAATTAAAAAACACCCAACATCCTTTTAGATTTGCGTAATTCCCCCTTGCAAATATTTTTAAATAAAAAGAGTGATACTCATTTGGGCATTTTACATGAAGATAGAAGGCAAAGTTGTCAGGAGGCAAAGATGCTTTCAAAAGCCAAAGGCACACACCAAAAAAAAAAAAAAAACCCAGGAGAATAGCATGGTGGGGCCCATTTGCATCCTAGTTTACCCCCATGTGTCCTGAAGACATGTTCATTCTGCCCACATAAGCCAATTTAACTGTCATGGCTTCAGTTCAGGGCCTGCCCTACTATGGGACACAGTGAGGCAACCACCTCAGGCAGCAGCAGATGCTGGGAGAGTGGCAGCAGCCCCCTGGCTGTTCCTCCTGAGCCACTCCCCTCTGTTGTAGGGCAGAGGTATGCATGCCACATGGCCTGTGCTGCCCCCCTAAATGAGCCTCAGCCTCATGCTGCAGTAGATTCAATGGAAGTTGTCTCATTAGGGCAACTGGTTCGCTGCCCCACCAACCTCAGACTGTAAGATTGTAATACTGGTTGTACTTACAGCCTGTCCAGGGGGGTGGCACGGCCTGTTCGCTTCCTTCTCCTTAGTCGCAGTGTTGCCCTTGTAGGAAGAATGGAGGCCAAAACAAAATCAGTTGGGACTGCCTTCCATCGGCTCTGGCTCCACCTATAGTTGGCTTCTCTGCCTTCCGCTCCATCGGTCCCAAAGGGCACCAGCCACCACTGGGTAAAATCAGTGTTGAAGTAAGATTCAGCCAGTCCAGTCAGCTTCTGTATGTGGAATGGGGAAGGGACGCCATCTTGTCCTTTCGCCTCAGGCACCAAAATAGCTTGGGAATTGTAGCTTTTGTGAAGGTAATGAACGTTCACAGAAGCCTCTCATCCCACTTCCACAGCATTCCTTGAGGGGAAGGCATGACAGTTAAACTGATGTAAAAACAGTTTTACTCCTGTAGGGCAGGGATGGGGAACCTGTGGCCTTCCAGACATCGTTGGGCTCCATTTCCCATCAGGTCTTGCCAGCATGCAGGAGGGTTGGGGGAGAAATTTGATGCAATACACATTTAGGGATGGGTGAGAATTTCAATTCAGTTTGCATTTCAAGCAGAATTTATCAAATTCACAATTTCCAAAACAATATAAGGACCGAAACACTGGCATCCTTCAAAATTCGGATGTATTTGAATTTTGGGATGCGAAATGCGCCTATTAAACAACATTTACAAAAATACATATATTAGAGGAAAGTGTGCTTAAAAATGAATACATGAGTGAAAATAACATGGAAAAAGGCATGAAGTGATGAGAAATTGCTTGCAAAAAGGTGTACCTTTGTGAAAACCACCTATAAAAATGTGTTTGTTTGGAGAGATTCGCACTAAAATGGTAGAGAATTTTCATGAGAATTTTTTTTAAAATTCGCAGGTCGCTGTAGAAATGTAGAGAACTGAATTTAACATTGGAAAAATGAAAACTGAGACAACGAAAACAGACAGATCTTTCCATCCCTATACACATTTAAAATCAAATCTATTAAATTTGCACTTTCCAAAAACTATGAGAACCAAAACTCATCCATCATTCAAAATTTGCGCTTATCCAAATTTTCCAATGCAGCTCTCCAACCAACCAGTGTTTCAAAAATGCATGTATCAGGGGAAAGTGTGTGTTAAAAAATAACTGAATGGATGTATTTGTGAAAATAACATACCAAACTGCATTATATTAGGGGAACTTGCTTGCAAAAATGTGCACATTTGGCAAAATTTGCATTCAAAAATATCTTAAATAGGAGAAATTCACACTAAAATCCTAAAGAACTATCATGAGATTAGCTGCAGAAATGTGGAGAACTGAATTGAAGATTGGAAAAATGAGGAACTGAGGTGACCAAAATTAGCAGATCCACCCCTAGCATGCAGGGATGATGGGAATTATAGGCCAGCAACACCTAAAGGGCCACAGGTTCCCATACCTATTGTAGTGTAATAAGTTCCACCCTGGGGTCCACCAAGCAGAGCCAGGTGCAAAATAGTGCCTCAACAAGGTAGTTTAGGGGTGGAGCCTATTACCTGCAAAACCCATGTGAATCATGCCCTGGGATGATCTGCCTATGCAAACAGAAGTCTACCTCTGAGTTGTTATGAGGCAGCGATTCTAACACAAAACTCTCAAACTGGCCAGGAGAACTCAACAAAGTCCTAGTCAAAGGCAGTACTCGTATTTAACAAGTAAGGAATACTTGAGACCAAGAGAGACGTAATTAGCACAAGTCCAATCATGGCAGGGATTTAATTTTTTATTGCAATTTTAGGTCCATAAGAAGCAACTTTATACTGATTGCTCCATCTAGCTCAGTATTGTCTGTACTCACTGGCAGCAGCGACTCTCCAGGATTTCAGACAGAATCTTTGACAGGCCTTTGTGGAGATGTTTGGGACCTTTTGCATGCAAAGCATGTGCTCTGCCACTGTGCCATGGTGCTTCCCTGTTCTATTTACTCTTGTTAAATGACTGAGAATCAGGAAACCTTTACCGATCTACTGCAAATTGCCAGGGACCTACCATTAATCTCAATCTGCCTGTTGCCCTTCCCTAGTATAGATAGCATCTGAGAGCTCTAGCCTTTGCATCATCTAACTTTTCCAATAGATAACAACAGAAAGCCCCAGTTCATATCTACCCTACAAATTTGTTCCATCTGTCTCTGGGAACTGTCATTTGGGAGGGCTTCGGG
The DNA here is from genome assembly GCF_030035675.1 of Rhineura floridana. NCBI lineage: Eukaryota > Metazoa > Chordata > Lepidosauria > Squamata > Rhineuridae > Rhineura > Rhineura floridana. Next base: position 10,612,398 of record NC_084494.1, read on the forward strand.
ATCACAGGCACATAATTCTCATCAAACTACAATTCCCAGAGTTGTTTGCCATGTAAGGTGGACTCATAAATCAATTTCAGTGTTGCCACTTCATAGGGATGTTTGAATAGGTTGGTAGGAGAACAAGAGCAAGATGCAATCATTGTCTTAAACGCTATTTATTTATTTATTTATTTATTTATTTATTTGATTTCTTAGTCTCCCATCTGGCTGGCTAACCAGTCACTCTGGGTGACGTATAAAATAAGCAAAATAGCACAAAATGACACATCAATACAATAACATTAAAATCTAAAAGCAATGATGCTAAAATCTAGCCCACCCCAAAGGCCTGCCTGAAGAGCCAGGTCTTCACGGCCCGGCGGAAACTCATTGTAGAGGGGGCCTGGCAGAGATCATTTGGAAGGGAGTTCCATAGGGTGGGAACCACAATTGAAAAAGCCCTTTCTCTAGTCCTCACCAGTCTAGCTGTTTTGACTGGTGGGATAGAGAGAAGGTCTTCTGAGGCCGATCTTGTTAGGCGGTATAGCTGATGATGCTGGAGGCGCTCCTTCAGATAGGCTGGGCTAAAACCGTGTAGGGATTTAAAGGTCAAAACCAACACCTTGAATTGGGCCCGGCAAGCAACTGGTAGCCAGTGCAACTCTTTGAGCACTGGAGTTATGTGATCTCGCCGGCGGCTGCCTTTAATCAGGTGAGCCACCTTCTGTACCAGTTGCAGCTTCCAGACCGTTTTCAAGGGTTGCCCTACGTAGAGCGCATTAAAGTAGTCAAGGCGAGAGGAGACCAGGGCATGTATAGTTGCATCCCCAGAGGAGCTGCCTTAAATTGCCACCAGGATCTTCAGTGGAACTTTGTACTAACCCAAAAGCATCTGGTGTGCATGCGGACACACTACACAAATTATCTTCTTCTTCCAGGTACCTCAAGATGATTGGGGAGGATATCCAGCATCAGGGAAGGATGGTGAGATACCCTGTCGACGGATGCGGAGTGGCAGCTATATCAAGGCCATGGGAGATGATGACAGTGGGGACTCGGATACCAGCACCAAGGTGTCTCCCAAGGGGTTGACTCGGCGTGATGGGTATCGCCGTTCCTCCAGTGTAGATCAGGCCAGAACCAAGTAAGAAACAGAGAACAGAGTGTGTGTCTCAGAGAGATAACTGGAGGGGGGACTCTGCAAAGGGGGCAAAACAAATCTGGCATTTTTAAGTGGATGGTGTTGATAAGTGAAGCATCCTGCCTTGACCATGAGAAGGAGTCAATGACTTAGGGAGGGATGCTTAGTCAAACAAGTAGCAAGTAGGGCCAGGTTAGAGTTTCAGGACATTGGATAGCTCCAAGCAGAGACATTGCACCAATGAAATTTGGTGTTCCACTGCTGGCCTTTTATCCCTCTTGGCCCAGAACACCCCCTCCTAGGCTCCATCCCCTTCCTGAAGGGTGGAGTATCTGAAAAAGGGAAGTCCTGGAACTTAGCGCTCCATCACCTTGAAAGTAGTTCCCACCTTCTGCATTTCCTGTACTGGGGACTCAGAAGCATGTGGCCCCTGCTGTAAAGGAGCCCAGATTCTTGGAAGAGCCTGGGTCAGGGACTCCTGTCTCCGGGAGGGCTATGGCACAAGGGGCTCCTGCCTGACAGGCTCGGTTTTGGAGCCAGGACCTGAGTTCAGCACCTCCATGGCTTGCACTACTGACCCTCCTGATGCAGCTGGTTCCTCTTCTTCTGTGTCAGAGCCCTCACACCTGTCCTGGATCAAGGCCTGAAAAGGGTTGTTGCACTGATAGCTGGCTGGGAGGGCAGTCATAGTAACTATAAAGCTTCCACACATTCATTTCTCTGTTTCTTTAAAAGTACCCTCCACACCAGTCTGGCGGTGTAAGAATCTGGGTAGCAAGGAGCTTCAGCTTATTGCGGAGGTGGGGAACTTTTTCAGCCCAAGGGCCATATTCCCTTCCCTGCAACCTTCCAAGGGCCGCATGCCAGTGGTGGGCAGGGCCAGAGGCAAAAGCGGGCACAGCAACAAATGTAAATTTGGCCTTTGTGCCGTTCACTCGTTTCCATGCTCACACACACACACACCTCTATTCTCCATCCAGGCAAGCAAGACTCCATCCAGGCAAGTTCAAAGACATGTCCCAGCCAGGCAAAAACCCTCCAGTAAAGAGTGCAAAGCAGGGCTGGTGAAATGTGAGGCCTGCCGAGAGGGGAACAGGCCTGGGAAGAGTCCCATAGAGAGGCCTGGAGGGCCGCAGTTGGCCCCTGGGCCTGAGCCTCCCCTGCCCCTGCCTGATTAGATGGAGGCAGGGAGCTCACAAAGATAGCGCCAGCCAGCCCTGAGTCATTTTCCATCTGCTCTGCTCATGTCGTGTCTCGGGTTTTGTTCAGAAACCTTTCTTCCCCATGTCTCTCATTAGGTTTGCAAATAGGCACTATTCTGACTCATATATCTGTAACTGTCCCAGCTGCTGCACATCACCCCGAATCCGGCCGAGGGGACAAGGGTACGGACATTCCTTCACCACCGGGCAGGTGAGGTGCTTTGGTTGCTAGCGGTTGCCTTGCGGGAGGGGGGCAGAAGAGACCAGGGTGGGGGAAACCAGTGGCCGTCCAGCTGTTGTTGGACTCCCAAGCAGCCCCAGCCAGCATTGGCCAGTGGTCAGATGACGGGCAATGTATATTTAAGGTATAATCCATTAAAAGAAGATGACAGAAATTCATGCCTACCAGTGGCCACTAGCCACGATTATTGTGCTCTGCCACCATAGTCAGAGGCAGGGTGCTTCTGAAAAACCAGTTGCCGGTAGCCACGGGGGGAGACTGTTCTTGTGCTTGCTATGGGGCATCTGGTTGGCCACTGTGAGAACAGGATGCTGGATTAGATGGGCCACTGGCCTGATCCAGCAGGCTCTTGTTATATTCTCCTGTTCTTATATAGCCCGGCAATATCTGGTGGGTACCAGGATGAGCATGCCTGCAGTGTACTGTGCTGGATTTTTCAAAAAGATGGTTTCATTCTGAAAGTCACCTTAAGGATCAGTAGAGGCTATTCCATCAGAGCTAACAAAACGCTGCCCTCGGCCAGCCTCCACAACCAGTCAGGGCACTTGTCATTGGCTCTGACTCCACCTACTTTTGGCAATGGCAGCTGGTGCCTATGGCGAATGGTGGGGCAGAAGGCAGGGAGCCCAACAGTAGGCGGAGCCAGAGGCAATGACAGACAGAAGCCAAGCCAATGACGGGTGGAGCCAACTAATTCTAGTTTGGTCCCCATCCTCCTCCCTGATGAGTTCTACAAGGGCAACACTGAGGCTGAGGAGGGGGGAGCTGGACTGGTTGGATAGGTTGTAAGTAAGAAAGCAGGCAGAGAGGCAGACTGAAGTTGGTGGGGCAGAGCCCCATTTGCCATTAGGGACCAACCTCCACTGACTTGGTTTTCCTGCTTTCTGCCCTACCAGTCCCAATGGGCAACAGCCACCACTGTTAAAGGTAGTTGTCCAAATGTAGTCTATGCAGCCAATAAATGGCTCTGTCCTTCTCCAAAGCAGCCTTCCCCAACCTGGTGCCCTCCAGATGTTGTTGGACTCCAACTCCCATCAGCCCCAGCCAGCATGGCCAATGGTCAGGGATGATGGGAGCTGGAGCCCAGCATCATCTGGAGGGTTGCAGGTTCCCCACCCCTGGGGTTGAGAAAGTGGGGAGTGGAGAACTCTGACATCCATATAAATTTGGCTGTGTGTCTTCAAGCGTGGGCCACCTTAATCATTGAGGTTCAGGTGGACTGTCAGTATTTCAACCCCACCTTCATCAGTCCGGTTGACATATTGAGAGTCCACCTGAATCCCCACTTGGACATTATTTTTTCTCTTACAAGTGTGGGTGCAGGGGAGGGCAGGATTGCAAAAATGTGTGGAATCTGTTTGCATATCTTTGTCTCGTTGAGAGCTTGGGGGAATTGCAGTAGAGAGCAAAAGATGTAATGAGTCCTCCGTTACTTTGCCAAGCTCTGAAATAAAGTCCATGCTGTGCCTCAGGGGTGGGGAGCCTTTTTCAGCCCAAGAGCCATATTCCCTTCCAAGGACCACATGCCAGCAGTGGGCAGAGACTGAGGCAAAAGTGGGGGGGCAGCAAATGTCAGTGTCAGAGCTTGGAAAAGTTACTTTTTTGAACTGCAACTCCCATCAGCCCCAGCCAGCATGGCCACTGGATTGGGCTGATGGGAGTTGTAGTTCAAAAAAGTAACTTTTCCAAGCTCTGGTCAATGTTATATTTGTATAGTAGGTTAGTTTCTACACACACATACACACACACACCCCTCTCTGTCCTCCATCCAGACAAGCATGAGGCATTATCAGAGTTCATGAACTCAATGGGATGTGGATCAGGGCCGGTGAGGGGTATGTCCTGCAAAGAGAGGGTGTGGCCTGGGGAGCATTCCAAGGGCCAGAAAAAGAGGCCTGGAGGGCCACATTCAAACCCCCAACCCTGTTGTACCTGCATGCCCTCAATGCCTAGCATTAGTCTCCACTCAAAACAGCCACGTTCCATTTAATCACAGTGAGAGAAATCAAAAAGGAAAAAATTCAGGCATCCTACTTATTAGGTAGTCACAAACTAGATAACTACTATGAGTTGCCACCAACTAAGCTTTACTCAGAGTAGACCCATTTAAATTAATGAACCTAACTTAGTAAAATTTGATCAGGTAACCTCCCTTGTAGACAGTGGGAATGCTGTGGACATAATATATCTCGACTTCAGCAAAGCTTTTGACAAAGTGTCCCATGATAATCTGATTAGCATGCTATCTTAATGTGGTCTGGATGGAACCACTATCAGGTGATCCACAGTTGGATCGTACTCAAAGAGTGCTTATCAATGGTTCCTTCTCATACTGGGTGGAAATAACGAGTGGGGTACCACAGGGCTCGGTCCTGGGCCCAGTGCTCTTCAACATTTTTATTAACAACTTGGATAAGGGAGTACAGAGCATGCTTATCAAATTTGCAGATGATACAAAATTGGGGGGCATAGCTAATGCCATGGAAGACAGAAACAAAATTCAAAGGGACCTTGATAGGCTGGAGCACTGGGCTGAAAACAACAGAATGAGATTCAACAGGGATAAATGCAAAGTTCTACACTTAGGAAAAAGAAATCAAATGCACAGTTATAAGATGGGGGATACTTGGTTCAGCAGTGCGACATGTGAGAAGGATCTTGGAATTGTCGTTGACCACAAGCTGAATATGAGCCAACAGTGCGATGTGACTGCAAAAAAGGCAAATGCTATATTAGGCTGCATTAACGGAAGTATAGTTTCCAAATCGTGTGAAGTATTAGTTCCCCTCTATTCAGCACTGGTTAGGCCTCATCTTGAATACTGCATCCAGTTCTGGTCTCCGCACTTCAAGAAGGATGCAGACAAACTGGAACAGGTTCAGAGGAGGGCAACAAGGATGATCAGGGGATTGGAAACAAAGCCCTATGAGGAGAGACTGAAAGAACTGGGCATGTTTAGCCTGGAGAAGAGTAGACTGAGGGGAAATATAATAGCATTCTTCAAGTACATGAAAGGTTGTCACACAGAAGAGGGCTGGGATCTCTTCTCGATCGTCCCAGAGTGCAAGACACGGAATAATGGGCTCAAGTTGCAGGAAAAACTTCCTCACTGTTAGAGCCATACAACAGTGGAACCAATTACCTAGAGACGTTGTGGGCTCTCCAACACTGGAGGCATTCAAGAGGCAGCTGGACAGCCATCTGTCGGGAATGCTTTGATTTGGATTCCTGCATTGAGCAGGGGGTTGGACTTGATGGCCTTATAGGCCCCTTCCAACTCTACTATTCTATGATTCTGTGATGCATGCCCCACCACCACACACAAAACATGTCCATGACATGTTGGTTATTCCTGCTGCCCCACGCCTTGCTTTTGCTGGTAACTCATGCTCATGTCTGTGTGCCTTTTGCTGCCAAATCACAATGCTATATACAGTAGTGGAGCAGACGTCTCCCTCTCGTTGTCGTTGATGCCTGAAGTGTGTTAAGAGAAACCACTGTGTGCAAAGGAGATCCTAGCACCTCACATGTCCCTAATCTCTGCCAAGTTCAAACTGGAGTGGCAGCAGGAGAGCAGGTGCACCCTCAAATATGCTAAGAAATTTGATTCTGGGCTCCAGAGCCTGTTATGGTTCCAATCCAGGCTTCACTTGCGACATATGTACAGGAGACCTGAGGGAGCATTGCGATTTGGCAGCAAAAGGCACATATATATATATATAAATCTCTGGTGTTGAAGTGGGGATGGCAAAGGGATAGGGACAGAGTTGTCCAAAATAGCGTTGTTAGGCTCAGAGCAGAGAAAAGGAGAACACACCTTCAGATAATACATAGTTAACTTATGGAACTCACAGCTATAAGATGTGGTGATGGGAACATAGGAAGCTGCCTTAACCCAAGTCAGACCATTGGTTCATCTGGCTCAGTATTGTCTACACTGATGGGCAGCAGCTCTCCGGGGTTTCTGACAGGGGACATTCCCAGTACTACCTGGAGATGCCCAGACGTGAAGCTGGGACTTTCTACATGCAAAGCAGATGCTCCGCCACTGAGTTACAGCCCCCAAACAATTAAGTTGCCTTTTACTGAGCCAAAGCTATTGGCTAGGGTTGCAAGGCTCAGGGCCTGAGAATGATTCCGTATCTTCAGAGAACAGAACGTCAGCCAAGTGCAGGTTTTCTTGTAATACTGTAATGAGAAAAACCACAGGTTCAGTCCCTGAGACTGATCCTGTATCTTTAGGAGAAGAGAGAGTCAGCCAAGTGCAGGTGTTCTTGCAACACTGTAATGGGAAAAACCACAAGGTGGAATTCTCCCTTCCCCCTGTACAACTTTTAAAGATACAGAAGACCTCTTGGAGGCTGGGCCTTAAGATACAGGATCAGTCTCAGGCCCTGAACCTGGCAACCCTACTATTGGCCCATCCAGTTCAGGATTGTCTATGCCTACTGATAATGGCTTTCCGGGGTTTCAGGCAAAAATCTTTCTCAGCCCTAACCTGAAGATGCTGGGGATTAAACACGAGACCTTCCGCATGCAAAGCACGTGCTCTGCAACTGGGCTACCGCCCTTCCCCTGATGGGGTACGTCAGAGGCCTTTAAAAGCAGGATTAGATCAATTCACCGAGGATATGGTCTGCTGACGGCTATTAAATGTGACTTCTAAATCAAGCTTAAAGAAATCTGCAGGCTAACAAAAAGTGAATACAATTTTCAGAATACAATCTGAAATATTCCCTTCCGCAAAAAACAAAATCGATAACTCAACAATCTGGACCCAGATTGAAGTTCATCACACTTAGGCTGCAATCAGAGATGGGAGAGAAATTGATTCAGTTTGCATTTAAAGGTGAACCTTTAGAACAGCAATCCTTGCAGATTCACACTTCTCCAAATTGTGCAGTGCAGTTCTCCAGGCATGTAATGGGTACAAAAATGCATGTATGATGGGGAAGTGCGCATAAAAATGAATGTGTTTGTGAAAATCACATGCAAAACTGCATTATATTAGTGAAAATTTGCTTCACAAAAATATGTGTGCATTAGGCAAAATTGGATGAAAAATGTGTGCATTAGGAGAAATTCACACTAGTGGTGAATTTTCATGACTTTTTTAAAAAAAAATCATGAACTGATGTGGAAACGTGAATAACCAAACTTAATATTGGAGAAACAGGAAACCAAAATTGACAGATTTGCTGGTCCCTAGCCCTGGCACCACAGGTCTCCCAGCAACGTTCACAACCCTCAATTTTCTTCCCCAGATTAATGATGAGTTGAACCACCAGTTTGAGGCCGTATGCGAGTCTGTCTTCGGAGAGGTAGAGTCACAGGCCGTCGAGGCCTTAGACCTGCCCGGCTGCTTCCGCATGCGCAGCCATAGTTACCTGAGAGCCATCCAAGCTGGCTGCTCCCAGGACGATGACTGCCTTTCTCTCTTTACCATGGCAACGACCACTCACCAGCCTGGCCAGCCCCTCACCAGCAGCATCCTCAAGCCAAGCACCTGTAAGTACCAACAAAGGATGTAGGAAGCTGGTTTTCACCAAGTGAGACCTTGGGTCCATCTGGCTCTATATGGTCTGCACTGATTGGCAGCAGCTCTTCAGGGTTTCAGAGGGGGGCCTTTCCCAGCCGTACCTGGATGTGCATGGGACTGCAGGGGATCTACCCCTGAGCTGCATCCCTTCCTCAAAAACAGGATGTTGGTTAATCTACTATAGTATAACCTAGCCAAGGGATAGTCATTGTGGTATTTTCCAGGTGTTATTAGACTCCAATTCCCATTACCCCTGACCATTGGCCATGCTGGCTGGGGCTGATGGGAGCTGGAGTCCAATACAGAAGTCCTAATGAAAGAATTGCACTGGCTGTCCATTAGCTCCCGGGCTAAGCTCAAGGTTCTAGTTTTGGTGTACAAAGCCCTATGCAGCTTGGGACCAGGATACCCAAAAGATTGTCTTATCCCTTATATACCCAGTCAATTACTACGATCTGCAGGTGTGGGCCTCCTGCAGATATCATCTCATCAGGAGGTCCTTTCTGCACAACATAGGAAGCGGACCTTTAGTATAGTGACACCTACCCTTTGAAATTTCCTCTCCTTAAATATTAGACAGGCGCCATCTATGTTATCTTTTTGGTGCCTACTGAAGAGCTTCCTCTTTCAACAAGCCTTTTAAGTAGAGACCTTATCCCAGTCTGCATCTGTGCTGGAATTGCTTTTAAAGAAGTTTTTAAAAGATGTCTTTAAAGATGTTTTGTTTTAATATATTTTTAAAGATGTCTTAATATGTTTCTAAAGATGTTTTGTTTTAATATGTTTCAAAGTCTTTTGCTTTTAAGATGCTTTAGAGTGCTGTTAGTGTTTTCGTTTGCTGTCCCAGGCTCCTTCTGGGAGGAAGGGTGGGATATAAATTTAATAATAAATAAATAAAACACCTGGGGGGCTCCTTGTTGGCTACTCGTGGTCTACAAGCATTGTTTCTCCAGGGTTTTAGAGCCCAGGGTTTCTCAGCCCTACGTGCAGGTGCCTGGGATTGAACCTGCGCTCCTGTCTTTGGCCTACTGTGAAGGACTCTTGAGGATATTGTGCAATGTTTATTTTTCTTATTTGTTTAAAAAGTCAGTTCTTGATGAATTAACTCAAAGTGGCTTGTAATTTTTTATAGGAAAGGAAGGAGGGGGAACTTGTTACTTGTCAATAAACTGTATGTGTAAAACACTTCCAAAACCAGGCAGGCAATGGGGGGGGGAGTTGTCTTACTATATGTAACATCACAGGTCCAGTCCAATAAGTGCCTGTGACAGCAGAGACTTGCCTTGTAACTGACACGTTTTGCTTTCCTTCCCTACCTTTATTTCCTCCACCCCACCCCACTCCATGTAGCCTTTAGTTACAGGAAAGCTCCCCCTCCCCTCCCTTCAGGAATCAAAGCCAAGCCCCTCATTTCGGTGACAACGCAAAGCAGCACTGAGTCCACCCACGACAGCTTCCTGCCCAGAGAGATCAGCAGAAGTCCATCATGGTCCAGAGAGGCCGCCAAGCGCTGCAATTCCACAGAGAGCTTAGAAAGTGCCAAGATCACTGCCATGTCCCTGGACGTGCCTTCCATCCAACCCAGGACTGCCCCCAAACCCTCCACCCTCATCATCAGGACGATTCCGGGGAGGGAGGAGCTGAGAAGTTTGGCTCGTCAGAGGAAATGGCGCCCGTCGATTGGAGTTCAGGTAGGCTCAGGGTCACAGGGAACTTAGGCTTCCATTGCAGAATGGGGTGGCACAATTCAGTGGGCGCAACCCACCTGGAAAGAGAACCTCTCACTGACTACTAAGCAAATGCTACCCAAAAAAAGTCAAAGAATAAAGTGAACTGTCTTTTATAACCAATGTACAAGGTAAATGTCACTTTTTTTCTAAAAAAAATGTTTAGTAGCCATAGCTGCTGAATAGTACCCCATCAATCTTTAATATAAACAGTTATCTCAGAAAAGATCATATCACATAATAAGTACATTTACATGAACACTGATGATATCCCAAAGCTTAAATACATTTCTGGAGCTTTATAGAACTTAAACTAAATACTCTGTGGGTGTTAATAGTGCCCAGTCTTCCAAAACTGAATATTTCACACCTCTAACCAGTTCAAAAGATAGTATCACCAGTGCTTTTTTTGTGACAGTACTCACCAGTACAGCATACCAGCACCTCATTTTGTGCTGCCCATGACAGTCATTTTGTGCTGGCCCCCACAATAATTTTATTAAGATATAAGTACCGACATGTCATTTTTTACCAAAAAAACCACCAAAAATAAACACTGGGTATCACTAGAATCCACTCAAGAAGATCGCTAAAGCCAAAACAAGTCTAGTATCATCAGAATATAGTGAACACACCTGGATTATAGTAATATATAGCTCAAACATTGCTTCCAAAGACAGTTCATTTTACACCTTGACTTCTGGGTTTTGTACAGTTCAGTGGGTACCCACTCTGTGAAAAGCAATGCATATGCAAGGCTGGCCCAAGACAATTTGGCTGTTCATTTGCTTTGTTTTGCCTTGCTGTTCCAAAGAAGCCTGAAGTGAAAGTAGGGATGGAAGAGAAATTCAGTTCAATTCAGATTTTAAATCAAATCTACGTCATTCACACTTTCTGGAACAATATGCAAACTGAAACACAGCTATAATTTGCTCTTCTTTAAACTTGGCAAAGCAGTCCTCCAACCATAGAATGGGTACAAATAATATACACATATTAGAAAAATATAATATATAAAATACATTACATTGGGAGGAAATTGCTTGCAAAGATATATATCTTTGGTTTCTTCTGTGTAGGTTTGGGCAAGAAATTTGATTCAGTTCACATTTCAGGCTGAATCTATCAAATGTGTACTTTCCAAAACAATATGAGAACTGAAACTCAGCCATCCTTTCAAATTTGCACTTTTTTGCATTTTACAATACGGGTTGCCAACCAAACAGTGTTTACAAAAATGCATATATTAGAGGGAAGTGTGCATAAAAATAAATATATGAGTGAAAATAACATATAAACGTGTTATATGATGAGGAATTGCTTGCAAAAAGTTGTACATTAGTCAAAACTGCCTACAAAAATGTGTTTCTTTGGAGAAATTCACACTAACTTGCCAGAGACTTTCCCTCCTGATTAAAAAAAACCACACAAATTGCTGCAGAAATGTAGAGAACTGCAATTAAGATTGAAAATGTGAGAAATAGAGAGAACCGAAATTGACAGAATTTTTCATCCCTACTTCAGTGCCAAGTTAAGGCTTCCTCATTTGCCCAAGCATTTGGTTTTTAGTTTTTGCCTTTTGTTTTTATTATTTTGTTCTGGCTTACGTGTTTTTGGTTTTATGGCAATTTATGCTTTGCTTTTATCATATTTTATCATTGCTGTTGCTGTTGCACACTACCCTGGGATCTGTTTGGATGAAGAGTGCTTTAGACATTTTAAAAACACATAACCAATAAAAAATACCCTGGTGGCAAATCATCAGAAAGTAAGATCACAGGTTAAGGAGATGGCTTGTTGCTTTGCTTTGCTTTGCATTGTTATCCCATTCATTTTTATTATCCCATTCATTTTTATTTTATTTTATTTATTTGTTGTGTTGATCATTCAAGTCACATTCATTTTGTTATTCATTCACTGACAGACTCATTGTTTTTCATTCTTCCCATCTCTTTGCACTGAATTGCCATGATTTTTCAGGTTCTCCTCCAAGGGAAAGGAAAGGGTCCCTGTTTTATAAGCACACAGACATTCACCCTAATTACTGTCAGAAACAGAGGTAGCCAATGTGGTACCCTCCACATGTTGCTGGATTACAGCTCCCACCATTCTTTGCCATTGGCCACAATGGGGCCAATGGGAGCTGGATTCCAACATGGTCTAAAACATTAGGGATTTTAGTCCAAATCCCCAACATCAACAAAGCTGGTCATACAGAGCAAGTGTCATTTCCTTTGGATGCTGGAGGAATTTGGGAGGATCTTCCTTTGTTTCAAAAATCTCACCAACGGCCAGGGGTGAGGGAGCTTTATCAACCCAAGGGCGGCATGCCCTTCTGGGCAATCTCTTGGGAATCTCATGCCAGTGGAGGGTGGATCCGTGGCAAAAGCGGGTGGAGCAACCCATGTAAATATGACCTTTGTACAGTAGGCCAATTTCTACACACACTCCCATGCCTCTCTCTATCCTCTCTCCAGCAAGCACGAAGCATAACCAGAGTTCAAGGACACATCCTAGCCAGGCAAAACCACTCAAGGAGGGTACAAAGCAGAGGTGGTGAGGGGTGTGGCCTGATGAGAAGGGTGTGGCTATGGAGGGGTGTGGCTTGGGGAGAGTCCCAGGAGGGGCCAATAGAGAGATCTGGAGGGCCACATGTGGCCCCTGGACTTGAGTTCTCCATACCATCTGTAAGCTAAAGAAGTCAAGGGAACTTAGAGTAACAGTATAGAAGGTAGAATCTATGTTAGCATTTCCTTCTGTCTTAGACTAGGAAGCTTCTCCAGAACTTACTTAGAGAAACTCTAGGGCTACATGACTGCTTTCTCCCAAAGCTTGGACATGTCACTGACTTTGCCCACTAGCCTCAAGAGTTTTAAAGATCCTCTTAGGATTTCATTTTTCATTTGCCCCATGAGTAGCAAGTGGTGTCCAGGGCTATGTCTAAAATTAGATTTAATGAAAAACTGCTCTCTCTTCTCCCTCTTCCCTGTAAATCTCCATCTGACCTATTTGGCTGTAAAAGGAAGAACAAAAGGAATGAGGAATGCATGGAAACAAATGAATATATGACATTCAGAACTCATTCATTACTCCAGCATTCTTTTCTTGGCTGGTCATGATTTGGAGTGAAATGAATGAGCCCTATTCATTTCTACTTCCACAAAACAAATACCCTGATTTGTTATGACGGGATATTGAGATAGTCCTCCTTAAGAGAAGCCAGAGTTAAAAGGAGCAACATAGGTGGTTTCAACATTCATATTCATTGCTCCAGTCCTCCTGAGCATAGAGAAAGTTGGTAGACTGTACGTTTCCAAGGTGGCATTGTCTACTATCCTTCTAACAAGGGAGTGTGAAATTAGGACATTTCTCTTAGCTCACATTGGCAACCAAAAAGGCCCAAAGGGCTAAACTCAATCCATGTCTGCCCAGATATGGAAAACTCCCAAAGGTTCCTGATGTTGTTTTATGGTTACAGCGAGCAATGTTTCTGATTTTTCATGACAATGTCAAACTTCTAATGAAAAAAGAGTTCCAAGGCAGGCACCGGGTTCCTACCCATTCTCCCTTTTTGCTACTTTTAATTTTTATTAGCCCTCCTATATTTGCATTACGTTTGGTCGCCATTTGTTCATACTTCATTAGTGGGCCTGTCCCTTGTCAGAATCAACACAGGTGTTGCGGAGAGAGGTTAAATGAAGTTCTGACAGGTGTATCCAAGCGGTTCAGCTGAGGGGGCAAGCTGGCGGACAGTGTCTAATTCAACTTCATGGTGCACAATTGCTTGTTTGACAAGGTCAAAAATGTTGAGAGCAGGAGCTCTGGCTCTTAGCAAAGTGCTAGAAGCTGCTGCAAAATGAATCAATTAAGCCATTCTACAAAGGTATGGTTACAAGGCATCATGTTCTGACTCAATGACTGACTCACCTCTTTTCACTCTGATTGGCTCCAATGTTTTGCAAACTTTCCAGCATTGAAAATCCCATTTATCATTTCTCTTCCTGTCATCGTTAGGGGCTCATTCAAACATAGCAAAGGCAAACAGATGCCATCTAGAATTTCCACTTTTTAACATCCCATGGAAGCTAGTCCATTAGGATGAATGGGTCACTGCCCCACCAACCTCAGTCTGCCATCAGCTAGCTCCCACCTGCCTGCCTTCCTACTTACAACCAGGGGTGCAGTCATCCGGCGATGTGGGGCTGTCGTACACCTGTTAGCTTTTTGGAAGCAGGGTCCCAGCGAGGTCCTTGTGTATGAGCCAATCAGTAAGAAAAGCGAGTGTGTTAGCCGCTGAGATGAGTCCTTGTCCTTTTGTGCTGATTGGAGCCAATCAGAATGAAAGGAGATGAGTCAGCCCCTGAGAAGACTCTTCTCAGTGGCTAACACACAGCCTCCCCTTTCATGCTGGCTCCTAGGGACATCTGTTGTAGTGGAATGTGGACTTGCAAGATGACTGGGAGAGCAAGGGGGAGGAGGGAAAATGGGAAAGAAGGCATGGCTGTATGAGGGTGTGGCATGGCTATCATGAAGGGACCCTGCACTTCTGAATTTGCCACTACGGTACTGCTTATAACCTGCCTGGAGAGTGGCACTGCCTGCCAGTATCCTCCTTCTTAGTCTCAGTGTTGCCCGCATAGAACTCAGCAGGGGCAAGACTAGGACTAATTGGCTCCACCTAAGTTTGTCCTCTATGTCTTTCACCCTTCTAGTTCTAATGGACCCCATCTACCTCCATTACCAGCCCTGCTCTTGTGGCATTAACAACAGCCTGACATGCAGAAATCTAGCAGATGAAGCTTTTCCTTTCAGGAAGACAGAATTGCCAACATTTTTATTGGCCCCAGCTCATGTGCCCTTAGAGCAGCAGCTTGATCTATGGACTTTAGAAGTTGCTTCTCTCCATGCCAAGCAAAGCTTCACCTGCTGATTATTGCAGATCAAATTGTAAGGCCAATTAAAAAAAAGGCAGCCATGAATAAAACAGGCTACCAATGCACAAAAATCTCAGTAGAAGACGAGTCATTTTCACAGGCCCAAAATAGTGCAGGGTGGCAGAGAGGGGGATGGGGAGGCTGGCCAAGCTGGGGCACAAGCCTCTGATGGTGGCACAGATCTGAGTCATTGTTTTATTTGGTACCCTCAGCAAGGTGGCTAGTCCTCATCCTTTTGTAGAGCCAAGCTGAATACTGGTCTCCTATCATCCAAGCAAACACATGCTGTGAGTATAAGGCAACATTTTAATTACTGTTGCCACATTTTTTTCCCTTGCTCTGCTTCTGTGCCTTTAACAGCAGCTTAGCACTCAGATATTTGACAGCAGAAAGACAAGAGACTGAGTTCAAGTCTTCATTCATTCAGTAGGGATCGGGGAGAAATTCAGTCTGGTTTGCATTTTAATATGAAAGTCCCCAATTTGCCCTTCCTGAAAAAGATGCATGAACTGACATATAATTATCCTTCAAAATTCACACTTCTCTGAATTTGGCAATGCAGTTCTCCAATCAAGTAACACATACAAAAATGTGTATAGTAGGAGGAAGTGTACATAAAATGCACATATTTGTGAAAATTATGATGGAAAACTGTATTACATTAGGGGGAAGTGCTTGCCAAAATGTGTGATGTCAGGAGACTCTTGATGAATTTTCATAATAACTTTTTAAAAAACAATCAGTTAACTAATGCAGAAATGTAGACAACTGAACTTAATACTAGAAAGACAAGGAAGTGAGAGAACTCATAATTCAAATTCAGCCATCCCAACTTATTAGGTAGTCATGAACTAGATACCTACTCTTGGTTGTATCCAACTATGTTTTACTCAGAGTAGACCCATTAAAATTAATGAACCTAACTTAGTTATATCCATTAATTCCAGTGGGTTTACTCTGAGGAGGACTAGCACTAGAATCAACCCTATCTCTCAGCCTGACCCACCTCACAGGGCATTGAAGAACCAGCGATATAGTCTTCATCTTAAATAGTAGCCCAGTTTTCTCTGCAGATCCCAAAGGCAACCTGCAAAGTCTCAGCCATCTGCAGCGTGAGAGAAATACTGACAGCTCTGTTGTAAGCATCTCTGCAATAATGTATGAGATAGCTTTGAACAACCTAAAGGAAAAAAAGCTAAACACGATTACTATTTAGAGCAGCTCTTCTCTGCCCTTGCCTAGGATTCCTTCACCCCAAAAGCACTTAGCCTGAGACTCCATCTGCACTAAACATTTAAAGCACAACAATAACACTTTAACAGGCATGGCTTCCCCCAAAGAATCCTTGGAATTGTTGCTTGTTAAGAGTGCTGAGAGTTGTTAGGAGGCACCTATTCCCCTCACAGAGCTATAATTCTCAGAGCAGTTTAACAATCAGTCCCTCTCCCCAGCGACCGCACTTCCAGGCACAGGACCCTGCACATCCCAGGCAGCCCCAAACAACTCTGAAGATGCCCCACAGAAGCAACCAACAGCAGCACACAAACAGCTGAATCAGCAACCAAGGATCTACCTGCCTGCCATTTTAAATATTTAAATTTTCTGACCTTGGGACAAGAATGGTAGCGAGCTCAGCCAATGAGACACCACCTTTGGGGTCATGGGGCCCATCAGAGCAGTGAAGGTGTGTGTGCTGCTGAGAATGCTATTCTGGCACTCTCATTGGCCTCGAAACCCCAAACCTGGTATCTGATTGGCTGAGCTCACTGTCAACTCCCACCTTGGGGTTAGAAATTGTTTAAATTACAATGGCACGTAGCTGGAGCCTTGGAGGATATGTGTGGCTCAGTGTTTTGCAGTGCACACTGGCAAGCAGCCAGCCAGCCAGCCCGCCTGAGTGGTGGGAGCCCCTCAAACCTGGGAGCAGCTCTGTGCAATGACTGTCCTGGCTGGGGCTGATGGGTCCATCGAGCTCAGTATTGTCTACACTGGATGGCAGCGGCTCTGCAGGACGCCAGACTAGGGACATTCCCAGCCCCACCTGGAGATTATTTATTCTTATTCTTATTATTTATGTATTAATACCGGCCCATAGCCAAAGCTCTCTGGGCAGTTTACAACAATTACAAACATTAACAACAAATACACAAATTTAAAAACATATATTTTTTTAAAAAAACGTTTAAAAGATGCCAGGGAATTGAACCTGGGAGCTCCTGCATACAAAGCAGATGCTCCGCCACTGAGCTGTGGCCCTTCCCCTAGTCATCCCAAGCATCTGAAGGAGAGTAAGTTGAGGGAAGGCTGATTCATTTCATTGCGCATCCTGCTTTAAATCATGTCCCGTTTCATGCACATGTCTATTGACTTCCTCACATGCCCATTTTCTGCTGGCATAGCACAGTTTGTTGCTCCCAAATCCTAAGAACATAAGAACATAAGAAGAGCCTGCTGGATCAGGCCAGTGGCCCATCTAGTCCAGCATCCTGTTCTCACAGTGGCCAACCAGGTGCCGCGGGGAAGCCCGCAAGCAGGACCCGAGTGCAAGAACACTCTCCCCTCCTGAGGCTTCCGGCAACTGGTTTTCAGAAGCATGCTGCCTCTGACTAGGGTGGCACAGCACAGCCATCACGGCTAGTAGCCATTGATAGCCCTGTCCTCCATGAATTTGTCTAATCTTCTTTTAAAGCCGTCCAAGCTGGTGGCCATTACTGCATCTTGTGGGAGCAAATTCCATAGTTTAACTATGCGCTGAGTAAAGAAGTACTTCCTTTTGTCTGTCCTGAATCTTCCAACATTCAGCTTCTTTGAATGTCCACGAGTTCTAGTATTATGAGAGAGGGAGAAGAACTTTTCTCTATCCACTTTCTCAATGCCATGCATAATTTTATACACTTCTATCATGTCTCCTCTGACCCATCTTTTATCTAAACTAAAAAGTCCCAAATGCTGCAACCTTTCCTCATAAGGGAGTCGCTCCATCCCCTTGATCCATCTGGTTGCCCTCTTCTGAACCTTTTCCAACTCTATAATATCCTTTTTGAGATGAGGCGACCAGAACTGTACACAGTATTCCAAATGCGGCCGCACCATAGATTTATACAACGGCATTATGATATCGGCTGTTTTATTTTCAATACCTTTCCTAATTATCGCTAGCATGGAATTTGCCTTTTTCACAGCTGCCGCACACTGGGTCGACATTTTCATCGTGCTGTCCACTACAACCCCAAGGTCTCTCTCCTGGTCAGTCACCGCCAGTTGAGACCCCATGAGCGTATATGTGAAATTAAGATTTTTTGCTCCAATATGCATAATTTTACACTTGTTTATATTGAATTGCATTTGCCATTTTTCCACCCATTCACTCAGTTTGGAGAGGTCTTTTTGGAGCTCTTCGCAATCCTTCTTTGTTTTAACAACCCTGAACAATTTAGTGTCGTCAGCAAACTTGGCCACTTCACTGCTCACTCCTAATTCTAGGTCATTAATGAACAAGTTGAAAAGTACAGGTCCCAATACCAATCCTTGAGGGACTCCACTTTCTACAGCCCTCCATTGGGAGAACTGTCCGTTGATTCCTACTCTCTGCTTTCTGCTTCTTAACCAATTCCTTATCCACAAGAGGACCTCTCCTCTTATTCCATGACTGCTAAGCTTCCTCAGAAGTCTTTGGTGAAGTACCTTGTCAAACGCTTTTTGAAAGTCTAAGTACACTATGTCCACTGGATCACCTCTATCTATATGCTTGTTGACACTCTGAAAGAATTCTAATAGGTTCCTGAGACAGGACTTTCCCTTGCAGAAGCCATGCTGGCTCTGCTTCAGCAAGGCTTGTTCTTCTATGTGCTTAGTTAATCTAGCTTTAATAATACTTTCTACCAGTTTTCCAGGGACAGAAGTTAAGCTAACTGGCCTGTAATTTCCGGGATCCCCTCTGGATCCCTTTTTAAATATTGGCGTTACATTTGCCACTTTCCAGTCCTCAGGCACGGAGGAGGACCCGAGGGACAAGTTACATATTTTAGTTAGCAGATCAGCAATTTCACATTTGAGTTCTTTGAGAACTCTCGGGTGGATGCCATCTGGGCCCGGTGATTTGTCAGTTTTTATATTGTCCATTAAGCCTAGAACTTCCTCTCTCGTTACCACTATTTGTCTCAGTTCCTCAGAATCCCTTCCTGCAAATGTTAGTTCAGGTTCAGGGATCTGCCCAAAGCTTGGAAAAGTTACTTTTTTGAACTACAACCCCCATCAGCCCCAGCCAGCGCATGGGAGTTGTAGTTCAAAAAAGTAACTTTTCCAAGCTCTGGATCTGCCCTATATCTTCCACTGTGAAGACAGATGCAAAGAATTCATTTAGCTTCTCTGCAATCTCCTTATCGTTCTTTAGTACTCCTTTGACTCCCTTATCATCCAAGGGTCCAATCGCCTCCCTAGATGGTCTCCTGCTTTGAATGTATTTATAGAATTTTTTGTTGTTGGTTTTTATGTTCTTAGCAATGTGCTCCTCAAATTCTTTTTTAGCATCCCTTATTGTCTTCTTGCATTTCTTTTGCCAGAGTTTGTGTTTTTTTTTTATTTTCTTCATTCAGACAAGACTTCCATTTTCTGAAGGAAGACTTTTTGCCTCTAAGAGCTTCCTTGACTTTGCTTGTTTTTTTTTTTTTTTTTTTTTTTCAATAATTTTTATTCAGATTTTCATAAAACATACAAGACAAAATCATAAAACATTCAAAGACAAAAAACAAAATCAAAAATAGTTAAACAAAAAGAAAAAAAGAAAAAAAAAACAAAAATAAAAAATAAAGAGTAAAATATTGACTTCCCATTTGTCAAAGATCAAATCAGTTATAAGTCTATAATATATAACAATCCTGTCTCTTAAGTCATATTATAAAATCACTTTCCTCCAGTAGTTATCTTACTTAATCATCAAATCTCATAAACATTACTTTATTCTTTCCACAAAAAGTCAAAGAGAGGTTTCAATTCTTTAAGAAATATATCTATCAATTTTTTTTTCCAGATAAGCATATCGATTAATCCATCTCATTACTAATTATGATAATCTTATTGTCATA